>NW_028227264.1:59880000-60530000 GCF_978045245.1 Mus caroli
TCTCTTTTTTTTTTTTTTTTTAAAGATTTATTTATTATACATAAGCACACTGTAGCTGTCTTCAGACACTCCAGAAGAGGGCACCAGATCTCGTTACGGATGGTTGTGAGCCACCATGTGGTTGCTGGGATTTGAACTCTGGACCTTCGGAAGAGCAGTCGGGTGCTCTTACCCACTGAGCCATCTCACCAGCCCGATCCTGTCTCTTAAAAGATAAAAATACACACATATGTATGAATGTGTATACATAGGTATTTTCCTCCAGTTATTGTTCATGGAAGTTTTGTCTAATTGCAGTTGCTGCATTTTCTGTCAAGTTTTGTCTTGTAGAGAAAGTAGTGATTTTTCTTTTCTGCGATAAACGGAGCTGCTGATAGAGAAATTCAGTGTGACCAGGGAATGGGTCTCTGTGAATCTTACTATTCCTCGGTATTTTTAGATCCTTCCTTCTTAACTGTGCTTAGAGCTCTCAGTGGCTTTACTCATACATTTTCCTCTAAAGCCTATAGGCACTAGGAAAAGTGGTTTTAGTGTCTGTGCTAGTTAAGACAGACTGGCAGCAGTCCTTGGTGCTTCATAGTTGAGACCCTGTCTCAAAAGAAACAAATAAGTTGTTTGCTTGCTTTAGAACCTCTTACTATATTATGAATTAGTATGCTTAAGAATTCGTAATATGTAACACTAGATTGCATTATAGAAGTTTTTATTCCTGTATGTTTCTGTAAAACAGGATATCTTTTCACAAGTTGAAACATCTGCAAATGGTTAAGGATATTGGTAAATGGAGTCAACCAAACTGGGCCAATTGATAGATTTGCTGTGTCCTTTTTGGAGCTGTATAGAACAGCTTAATAACTTCTTATTCAGATCAATGAACTCTTCATTCATAGCTTTGTTTTGATTCTTTTGTTCTAAGAATCCCAGTGGCCTAGGACTCATTGTGTGGACCAAGGCTGGGCACAGATTTTCCTGTCTGTCTCCCAAGTTCTGGGATTATGTGGACATGTCGCCACACACAGCTCCCATCATGGTTCATACCAGGTGTATGTTTGGCTTCTTGATTCAGCTTTTTACTTTTTCAAGACAGATGTTCTCTGTGTAGCCCTGGCTGTCCTGGAACACTCTTCTGTAGACAGGCTGGTCTCAAACGAAGAGACTCTGTCTCCCAAGTGCTGGGATTAAAGGCATGTACCGCCCCCACCCAGCTTGATTCTGATCATTAAAGATACTGCATTGCTAGGGATGTTGCCAACTAGTAGGCAGCAGTGAATGGGTAGCTTCCTGGAAGAGTGCATCTCCCAGTAAAGGGTGACGGTGTGTCTGAAACGCCTAGTTCTTTGCTTGTCTGAGTTTGCAGATGTGAGAGTCCTAGAGGCTTCACTTCAGACTACAAAATCCTTGTCTCAAAACCTAAGGAGATTAGTTAGTCTTCGCAACATTGATTTTTATTTTGTGTGTGAGTGTTTTGCTTTTGTGTGTGAGTGTATGTTTAACACAGGGGCTAGAAGAGAGCATTGGATTCCCTTGGAACTAGAGTTAACAGATAGTTGTGAACTATCATGTGGGTGCTGAGAATCAAAGTTGGGTCCTCTATAAGAGCAACAACTGTTGTTAACTGCTGAAACATGTCTCCAGCCCTGGACTTTGCTTTCCTACTTTAGGGAACTTGGGTTTGTGGACATGTGTCAGAGAATAAGACATGCAGAAAGCTAATGTTATGTTCATGTTTTACACAGGTTGTAAGCATCAATAATGTCTTTCATCTTTGAGTGGATCTACAATGGCTTCAGCAGTGTGCTCCAGTTCCTAGGTAAAGCCATTTTCTTTTTTTTTTTTTTAATTTTTAATATTTTTATTACATATTTTCCTCAATTACATTTTCAATGCTATCCCAAAAGTCCCCCATAGCGCCCCCCACTTCCCTACCCACCCATTCCCATTCTTTTGGCCCTGGCATTCCCCTATATTGGGGCATATAAAGTTTGCAAGTCCAATGGGCCTCTCTTTCCAGTGATGGCCGACTAGGCCATCGGTAAAGCCATTTTCATAAAACACAGTACAGGTTGCAACTATATTTCCTCAAACAATAGTATCTAAGCTGCCTTTGGTAGGAAGAACATTTAAGACATTCTTTTCTCTTACAGGACTCTACAAGAAATCTGGAAAACTTGTATTCTTAGGATTGGACAACGCGGGCAAAACCACTCTTCTTCACATGCTGAAAGATGACAGACTAGGCCAGCACGTACCAACACTCCATCCCAGTAAGTTCAGAGGCGACCTTCTGATGCTCAGTGCCATGAATGGAGGATGGATCCATGAGTTCTCTTCCTAGCTGAGGTCCTAGAAGCAGTCGCTGTAGTACACTCAGGTCGCCCACTCTGCACACCTGGGGCTTTCTGATCAGTTCCGTGATGAGACTTAGCTCCCATATGTGATCTTAAGCAGGAAACTTGCAGAAAGGGGGAATTGAGGCTTCTTAAGCTTAAGAATATTTTCATTCTGTACCCTCGTCTTTACACAATGAAAACTTGATTGTTTGCGTTAGTGTTGGTTCTCAGTACTAGCACGTGGACCTTTGGTTGGAAGTTTATTTCTTTCCTCCTTTTTGACACTTTCAGCTTCAGAAGAACTGACAATTGCTGGAATGACTTTCACCACTTTTGATCTCGGTGGGCATGAGCAAGGTAAGAGACGAGTGACGGTGATTTGTGAGACATCGCTGGGAAGCAGTGTGCCAAGAACCTTCTTTTTTTTTTTTTTTTTAAAGATTTCTTTATTTTATGTATATGAGTGCTCCAAGTGCATGTACACCTGCATGCCCGAAGAGGCATCAGATCCCATTATAGATGGTTGGGAGCCACCGTCCATGTTGGTACAGATCTGTAATTTCAGCACCTAGGGGCTGAAGCAGAAAGATGGACAGTTCCAGGCCAGCCCAGGCCACACACATTGTGAGACCCTGTCTTAGAACAATGACACACAAAAGACAGTGGCTAAACATTGGAACCTGAGTGCCTGGCCTGAGTGTCTATCTAGTGCCTGCCAGGCCTCAGCACACTTACTCACTGTTAGGACCATGGGAGTAGAACTCATGCACAGCTACATCATTAGCTTTTACCTTGGAGGCTACAAAGTTACCAGTTTTAGGGCCCAGACTGGGCAGTTCTTATTTTCTACATTTACAGCAGTGGAACTGATGGGCATTTCCGCAGTGTTAGCAAAGGGGAAGGTCATTGTGCTACACACGGGTGTGGAGTTGCTAGTTCTACACTTTGTCAGGGAAGGCAGAAACTCATAGTTTTCAAACTCAAGCTTGACTCACAGGCCATCAGCTTGCATCCTCTGTTCTAACTGCTATAGCCAAGCCTTGGTGAGCTCAGTGAGTGTCCTTTAATAGGCTAGTAGGTCATTCACTTGCCACCGTAGTCTTGTTGATCCTCAAATTTTGTCTTTTAGCACGTCGCGTTTGGAAAAATTATCTCCCAGCGATTAATGGTATAGTTTTTCTGGTGGACTGTGCGGATCATTCTCGTCTCATGGAATCCAAAGTTGAGCTTAATGTAGGTTTATATTTATATATATATATTTTTTCTGTTTTGCCCTTAAGAAATACAAACTCAGTAGTACCAGTACTTAATGTGATCAGAGTCCTTGAAGAAAATACCTGATAAGAGATACTGTTTGGTTTTTTTGTTTTTGTCTTTTTAAAGATTTATTTATTTGTTTGGACACACCAGAAGAAGGCATATGATTCCATTACAGATGGTTGTGAGCCACCATGTGGTTACTGGGAATTGAACTAAGGACCTCTAGAAGAGCAGTCAGTGCTCTTAACCACTGAGCCATCTTTCCGGTCCTGTTTTTGTTTGTTTGTTTGTTTGTTTTTAAAGATTTATTTATTTATTCTATATAAGTACACTGTAGCTGTCCTCAGACACACCAGAAGAGGGTGCCAGATCTCATTACGGATGGTTGTAAGCCACCATGTGGTTGCTGGGATTTGAACTCAGGACCTTCGGAAGAGCAGTCGGGTGCTCTTACCTGCTGAGCCATCTCACCAGCCCCTGGTTTGGTTTTTTAAAGATGTTTTTATTTTATTTTATTTTATGTGTAGAAGTGTTTTGACTGAATCTATGGGGTGCTGTGTGCTTGCCTCGTGCTTGAAGAGGTCAGAGGACAGTGTATTTCCTGGAAATGGGGCTAACAGATAATAAACTGTTGTGAACCATCATGTGGGTGCTGGAATAGATGGTGAGGAAGAGCAGCCAGTGCTCTTAACCAACCACTGAGCTATCTCCAGCCCTGTGAGATTTAGCTTTTCAGTGCCTGAGGACTTTCAGCTTGCAGTTGAGTAACTGAGTTTTATACTTCATGTGATGCACCAGTACCTGCATGACCCAGATGCTCAGTGCTCTTCAGCTGCCCAGTGCTCTTCAGCTGCCCAGTGCCCCAGCCTTGTTGGTAGGACAGTTGCTCCCTCATTGTGGTTGCTCTTTCTGTAGCCTTGGCATAGGGAAACTCTGCAAGAGTTGAGAGGTTTTATACTTTTTTAAAGCAGATTTATTTATTCATGTATTTTATGAATGTGGGAGTTTTGTCTGCCTGTACCAGAAGAGGGCATCAGATCCTATGGGACTTCAGTTATAGATGACTGTGAGCCTCCATGTGGTTGCTGGGAATTGAACTCAGAACCTGAAAGAACAGCCAGTTCTCTCTCTCTCTTTTTAAAAAAGATTTTATTATTTTATGTATATGAGTACACTGTAGCTTCATCAGACACAGCAGAAGACGGCATCGGATCCCATTAAAGATAGTTGTGCACCACCATGAGGTAGCTGGGGAATTGAACTCAGGACCTCTGGAAGCAGTCAGTGCTCTTAACCACTGAGCCATCTCTCCAGACAGTACTCTTGACTGCCAAGCAGTCTCTCCAATCCTGAGTTTTTATGTTTTTGAATCAGTCTCCTATGGAGTCACGTGACAGACTGCATAGTCTGCTAGCACTCTTCGGGCTTTTATTTACTTTGGGTTTCCTCCTTTGTATAGTGTTGCCTTATAATGCCCATTCCTTCGCCCGTCAGTGTTTATGCGTATGGGTAGTTGCATGCATGTCTGTGTGTGCCCGCATGCATGCCAGTGCTCATGGCGGCCAGAAGGTGTAGTCTCCCACGGAAATGGAGTTACTGAACTGCCATGTGGGTGCTGAGTGAGAACTGAGCCTCAGTCCTTTACAAGAGCAAGTGCTCTTAATCACTTAGCCATCTCTCCAGCGCTGTTCTCTCTCATGTGTGAGTTTCTTTTATTCTTATTGCAGTTTAAAACTCTCTCATGTTTTTGTTTTTTAATGTGTGTTTGAAATGTTTAGGTCTCATTTTGTGTGGGGCTAACTTCTTTCTTTTTAAATAATTTATTTAATTTTATTCTATGAGCATTGCTGTGAGGGTGTCAGGTCCCTTGGAACTGAAGTTACAGACAGTTGTGAGCTGCCGTGTGGTTGCTTGGAATTGAATCCAGCCCTTCGGAAGAGCAGCCAGTGCTCCTAACCACTGAGCCATCTCTCCAGCTCTGCTCTCCTTTCTTTTTTTATGCATTGGTGTTTTGTCTGCAAGTATGTCTCTGTGAGGCTGTCAGGTCCCACACAATTACAGATAGATATGAGCTGCCATGTGGGTGCTAGGAATTGAACCAGAGTCCTCTGGAGGAGCAGCCAGTGCTCTTCTCCCAATGCTGTCTCCCTGTCCCCTATTTTATACTCTAGATTAATTTTTTTTTCCTTTTCTTTTTTCTTTTTCTTTCTTTTTTTGAGACAGGGTCTTGGTATGTAGCCCAGCCTGGTCTTCTTAGTCTCCTAAATGCTGGGATTACAAAAGCGTACCACATGCCCAGCCAGTGTTAGCTCTGACACTTGGTCTTCTGCTTAGTTCTAAATGGAGGTAGTCCTGAGGGTCTCTGCTTCCTCCATGGTAACGGCTCCAGGTGGATCTCTCATCTACACCTGCTGAGCTCCAGCCTCAAAAGAGGGGACAGTGCTGTCTACCAGATGGTCCTTCCCAGAATGAAGCTGTCTGGATTGTTCCTTTCCACCATCCTGGACATGCTCTGGAAACCTGTAAACACTTACAGGGTAAAAATGCTCGCTCTCCCTTGCTCTTCCTGTCTGTGAGACTCAGACGCCCAGTCCTGAAATCTGCAGCAGCTCTGTCTCCTCTTGTCTGCTTTACTGTCTGACTTTAGCTCTGCACAGAACCTGTCTTGCACAGTCCCTTCAGTTGAGTTCAGCAGCTCATGTCTTAGGTGAGCACTGTACAGAGCACTGGTTTTCAAATCACTGTTCTGAAAGTGAAGATAGCTGACCTTGGGTTCACAGTCTTTAGGAGCTAGTGGAGCTTACAATTTTCAGACTGGCACCGTGACGTGGGTGTCAGTTGCTGTCACATTTGCTCTGTTGCTACACATCTGTATAAATGTCTTAATCTAGTCAGGCGACGCTGTATGTGGCTCTTTCGTCTCACTTGGTTGCACTGCCACTGTGGTGGTCTTTCCTTCCACTCACTGAGTTTTGCCCTTCCCGTGGAGTGCAGTTTCAGGTCCACCTAAGGTTTTGTTCAAGTGTGGGTTGTCCTGCTTCCCCGAACAGGCTGTTGTGTACTTTCTGTCCAGTTGCTTGTGACATAAGTCATCTGCTGTGTTCTATTTATACCCAGGTCTGTTAACACGCCCAGGGCCTTTCAGCTCTGAGCTCTCTCAGACCTAATGTGAAGATGAACCAGCCCGTGGTCAGGGGCGGGGCGGAGGGTGCCTTAGGAAGTGACGGGCTTTCACTTAGTAAGTTGCTCACTTGGCTCTGTTATTTTAATCCTGTCTCTAGGCTTTAATGACTGATGAAACAATATCCAACGTGCCAATTCTTATCTTGGGAAACAAAATTGACAGGACAGATGCAATCAGTGAAGAAAAACTCCGTGAAATATTTGGGCTGTATGGGCAGACCACAGGAAAGGTAAGCAGAGAGCCCTCGGGAGCAGGAGGCGGGAGGCAGGGACCACTTGACTGAACCATGCCTACATTTTCTCTTTTTTTGTGTGTGTGTGTTTTAAGACAGGGTCTCTTTTTTTTTTTTTTTTAAAGATTTATTTATTATATGTAAGTACACTGTAGCTGTCTTCAGACACACCAGAAGAGGGCGTCAGATCTCGTTACGGATGGTTGTGAGCCACCATGTGGTTACTGGGATTTGAACTCCGGACCTTTGGAAGAGCAGTCGGGTGCTCTTACCCACTGAGCCATCTCACCAGCCCCTAAGACAGGGTCTCTTGAGTGGAAGTGTTTTATCAGGGGCATTTTCTTTAGTCCTTTTCTTCCTCTTTCCTCTCCTCCTTTCTTCTTCCCTCCTTACCAGTGATAACAAAGGGCCTTGAGCTCAGGCCTTTATATGGTCTAAGTAAGTGCTCTCTTAGCCATACTCCTACCCTCTTTATCTCTTTTCCAGTACCTAATAAATGAAGAAATGATAGGATGCTAGAAAAGGCAGTCTTTTAATATTTTATTTCTTATTTTATGTATGGGTGTCTTGCTTGCGTATGACTATACCATGCATAATGTGGTGCCCATGAATGTCAGAGGGTGGTACTGCATACCCTGGAACTGGTGTTTGACAGATGCTTGTTAGCCACCATTTGATGTTAATATTTACTTACTTTTGGATCAAGAAAAAAAATACTACTATTTTGAGACAAGGCCTATGTAGAGCAGGCTGGCTTCGAACCAGAGATCTGCTGGTCTCTTCCTCCCTGGTGCTGGGATTGAAGGTGTTTGCCAGCATATCTGGCTTCAATCTTTTTAAAGAATATTCTGGGGCTGAGGAGATGGCTCAGCAGTTAAGAGTATGTCTTGCACTTGCAGAGAACCCATCCATATTGGGCAGCTCACAGCCACTTGTAATCCAGCTCCAGGGATCTGATGCCCATGGCCTCCATTGCTACAGACATACACACACACACAATTAAATGGATCTTTATAAAGCATTATATATGCTTTTATTAAGATCAAAGGACTCCGTCGTCATCTAGTGCTTCTTGCTGATAGAAGTGAAGCTCTTACCCAGTTTTACAGATGAGGAAACAGTACTCTGTTCAGGTCTGCGTGGCAAAGGGGTAGACAGACACTAAAGGCAGGACTAGAACCGGGATATCATCTACATCAGTGTGCCCTCCTTCCTGCCTATACTAGAATCTAAAGGGAGGCTCAGCTCTGGAAAGGTAGGCTGATGATAGAGAATATACAGAACTGTAAGCCAGGTTCTTAGTGTACATGTACATACTTGGAGATGCATGGAGAGACCTGAGGTCAACTTTGGCTGTGATTCTCAGTAATAGAATTTGGCACTCATTTATTGGGCTAGGTTGGCTGGAAAGAGCTTCAGGAATCCACCTGTCTGTACTCTCTCTCAGCACTGGAGTCACAGGTGTGTGCCACCACGCCTAGCACACCTCATATGTGGGTGCTAGAGAGCTGAACTCAGGACTTTACACTTGCAGTTACTATCTGTGTGTATTTGTGCTTTTGCATGTGCGGTCCTAACCAGCCTTTCTGGGGTTTGCCTCCCTTAGGGGAATGTGACTCTGAAGGAGCTGAACGCCCGCCCCATGGAAGTATTCATGTGCAGTGTGCTCAAGAGGCAAGGCTACGGCGAGGGTTTCCGCTGGCTTTCCCAGTATATTGACTGATGTTTGGACAGTGAAAATAAAGAGTTTTACTTCTGGACTGATCCTATTCACAGCTTCCTCATGGACTTTTCTAATAGAACAAGGAAAGCTCTCCAACCATGTATGGCATTGAGAAGCCACACGTCTGTCTACGCTCATTGCCCAGTGGTGACATGTGCTCTTCTCCACACTGCCTGCTGCTGCTGCCGGGCAGTGTGCGGGGAATGGGGCTGGCAGCATTTGCCAGGGAAAGCTGGGTGCCATCATGGGACACCCAAGAAGAAAAACACGTCTCACCACTGGTTGATTTCAAAAGAAAGTGATTCTATTTTTTAAAGAAAGTGTTGTTAATGTAATTGGTATCCCTTCTCTAACTTTTTGAGTTCACAATTTACTTGGTCCAGATTTTCTATTCTTTTTTTTTTTAACTAGTAAATGAAATTTAGATACTTCATAAAATTATGAACAGATAGCGCATTGGGCTCTGCTGTGTGACTGCCTGTTGAGGGTGGTACCCGAGACAAGAGCCTGGAGAGGACAGAGCCTCGGCCTTCCCCAGGGTGGTCTCCACCGTGGTAAGGGGAGTCCTCATCTGGAGTGGGTGAAGTGTCATGGTCACGTTGTCAACTTTATTTGCAGCTACCAGTTTCAGCAGGCTTTGCTTTTATACTGTTGTGAAATTTCATCTCTCTGTGTAGCACCTTCCTTTTTTTCATTGTAGATATAAAAAGTGACTTTTGCCTCATGAAAGAGTTAAGGGCATCTGTCATATAGAGCCCATGCTGTGGGTGTGACTCTGATGCTTTTGAACATATTCTAGAGGGACGGTTCTGAACAGGAGGGTGCAGCTCAAAATCATCAGCTTAAGGCCCTGAATTCTGTGAGATTCTCATCTGGCAGCAACAAGAGAACCCAGGAAAAACCCTCAGGGGCTCTGTGTTTTCTCCTTAAGAAATAAAAGAAAACCCAGATGGCCTTCTGGCAGCAGCGAGTGCTAAAATGGAAGCAGCAGCGGCCCTGTGAGGATCATGAACAGGCTTTTTATATATAGATAGCATTTGGTTGGTTTTCTTGCTGCCGTGTGTGATGTTAACTTTATATTTTACCCTTGAGTGCATGAGAGGAGATGGTCTGCAGATGGGAGGGTATCTTGATTCTGATTTCCTTTAATGCAAGGTGAGAGTAGGTTCTTAAGTGGAGATTCGGCTGTTGCTGCTGCTGTATTCTGACAGGCTTGTGTCCAGCAAGAGGGTAGGGAAGCTAGGAGCACACTCCTGGAGAGTGACTTACCACATTTTAGTTTTGAGCACTGAGCCTATGGGACAGTGTTTTGTTACACTGCCGGGTTTCCAATGCAGAGGCTTGGTGAGGTGTCTGTCTGCAAACTGCATGCATTGCGTTCACCCACGTACAGCTGGGATGAGAACTGTCAGTGTGGAAGGGCCTGCTGTTAAAGCCCTGAGTGAGCTGGGTAGGTGACTGTTGTACCCTTCATTGCCTTTGGCTAAAGACTGTCCACATGTCTGTTCAGGCACATGACAGGTGTGAGGGCCTCAGCATTGGGTTCCTCATCTGTCTTTCTCGTTTGTCCCTAATTGCTCGGTAGCAACCTAGAAGACTGGACTCTGCCCCGGGGTGGCTCTTTGTGAAAGTGGTTTATTCTGGCCACCGGAGAAAGAGATGGCTGAACAATGGCACCAGTCTGGTTCATGCTGCATAGAACACTGTCCTAAGTAAGGTGGCCAAAAGAGGCTGCTGCAGCAAGTGCAACTCTACCAGGGCCTTGGCCAGGGGCTCCAATGAACCGAGACTCTTCATTCTGTTATCAGAGTGCACATGTGTCCTGTTTCAGCAAAAGTAAAACTGTCATTTACGAAAGGTCAGGCTGTATCCTAAGCATTTTAATAAAAAGCTAAAATGAACTTGCCTCTCTCTCTTTTTTTTTATTTTGTTTTTTTTTTATTTTTTATTTTTTTTTAAAGATTTATTTATTTATTATATGTAAGTACACTGTAGCTGTCTTCAGACACTCCAGAAGAGGGCGCCAGATCTTGTTACGGATGGTTGTGAGCCACCATGTGGTTGCTGGGGTTTGAACTCTGGACCTTCGGAAGAGCAGTCGGGTGCTCTTACCCACTGAGCCATCTCACCAGCCCTCTCTTTTTTTTTTTTTAATTGATTTATTCTGAGTAAGCATGCATTGTTGGGAAGAAAAACAAGAATTCTTCCTTACTTATAGGGAAGGACATTTAAAGAGAATGTGAGTCTTGAATTGCTACTAGGATAAAAGACCAAGTAAAAAAGGCTGAGCACTAGTAGCAAATGCAGTACTGTTTGATCACGCAGTGGCCTAAGGTTGTTGGTCATCTTTGCAACAGTGCTAAGGACTGTGCTTGCACGTACTAGCTACACGTGAATCGGTTCAGAGCCACACTTGGCGAAACAGAAGTCTGATTCCACATTTACATTACAGTTGCTTATAGAAAGCACCAGAAGACAGAACAAAATCTGAAACAAAACATGCTGGATGTGTCCTGAGATCACCTTTACAGGGGAAGGAGACTGGTCCTGTGGGCAAAAGGTATATTTGCTGGGGACAGAGAGGGACCTGAGAGTCAAGAGTCTAGTTCTGAGGACCTTAACACAAGGTGCTGCTGGCTGACTTGGGCTGTCTGTACTGTGATCAGCCCTAAACAACTTAATCAGGAACAGAGGGCGCTGGAGGCTTGAAGGGCATCAAGGGAGAATTAATGGATTCTAGAGAGTCTTAATTGCTAGGAAGTTGGGGAAAGTAGATCTTGTCATCTGTGTCTGCAAACCCAGGACAGCCTGCTCTGAGAATGAGCTTCATTCCAGTTCTGCCTGCCTCAACCGCTGTTTGCCCTTATTAGGTAGGTTTGTGACACAGGAGCACTGGAAGCATTAGGTGTGAGGCTGGGAAAGCAGCAGCAGTGTTAATTCCATTCCCAGAAGTCTCATTGAGCATTAATACATCCTCTAATCCCAGCACTCGGGAGTCAGAGGCAGACCGATTTCTGAGCCAGCCTGATCTACAGTTCCAGGACTGCCAGGGCTACACAGAGAAACCTTGTCTCGAAAAACCAAACCAAACCAAACCAAAAACCATTAATACATGTACATATTTTAGTGATTCTAAGCATAGCTTTAGAGAGATTCATGAAGTCTCTCCAAACATACCTGTTCATGCCCACCTGTCCTTAGAAAGTGAGGAACTTTTTAATAGTATATTTTATGTGTCTGTGTTTGCCTGCCTGAGTCATGAGTCCAGGGGACAGCAGATGCCAGAAGAGAGTATTGAATATCCTGGAATTAGAATTACAAGCAACTGTAAGGTACCATGTGGGTACTGGGATCCAAACTAAGGTCCATGCTTAGAGCTGTAAGTGCTTAGAGCTCTTAAGTGCTGAGCCCTCCTCTCCAGTCTTGATTTTTACACTTGTAAATGGTGGAGGAGATGCGTTGTTATGAAATTCGAATTATGAGACTGGGTTATGGGCTGAATATTTGGAAGTGAAGATTTTATAGCCCACAAAACCTGAACTAGTCCAGTCTGTACTTTGAAAGTATTAGCCCTGATCTAACATAAATCCTGAGTGGTGGTTAGACATGTAGTGTGAAATGTTGTATAATACATGGTTAAATAATTTAACCCATGGGTAAAGTAAAACTGTAATCCCTGGACTCTAGGGAGGATGTAGGCAGAAGAACTGCCGAAGTTCAATGCCAGTGTGGGCCAAAAAGTGGCACCCTGTTTCAGAACAATTTATGTATTGTAGGAATTTTAGTAACTGTCCTAGGAGCAATTTTGTGAGTCGCATGCTCCCTAGTGGATTGTTGTAGGATTTACAAAATTTTTAAAGTAGATCGGGGTTTGGTGGCTTGGGAGGTAGAAACTGGTAGATCCCGAGTTCGAGGCCATGCTAGTCTGCAGCTCGAGTTCCTGCACCAAGCAGAGAAACCCTATCGAAAATCCAGAATAAACACATGTATGTATGTACGTACTGAATCAACCAAGGGTTCCCTTGGCCCATATTGTTCCACTGTCAAGAGACGGAGGTTGCTTACATCTGTGCAGTGGCTGTAGGGTACAGTTAGACGCCGGTCAAGTACGAGATTCGACTGGGGAGTGTCGCCCTTGTCGGTTTCCCTTCTGCTTCACGTCTGTGACTCAGGAGGTTTCTTTTCACCGCTCCCCCCTTGCCCGCCTCTCCACCCCGCCGCCCCAAACCCAAGGATCCCAAGGCTGGCTAAATTAAGAGGGCGGGGAAAGGAGGATTAGCAAACGAAGATTAGCATCAATAGCCAATCAGGACTCGGCGCTGTGCCCAGCCAATAGGGGCGGTCGCTTGGGGTTTAGCCAATCGGACTCGGCAAGGAGGCCTGAGTCAGAGTTTGCGCCAGTCGCCCTGTGGTGACAGCCGTTGTGCGACGTCTTGGGGAAGCCATGGGACGGCAATGGGGACCCTCTATGAGAGTGGCGGAGCAGGCGGGCTGCGTGGTGAGCGCCTCGCGGGCAGGACAGCCTGACGCGGGCTCGTGGAGTTGCAGCGGGGTGATTCTGAGCCGCAACCCAGGCCTAGTGCTGTGCCACGGGGGCATCTTCACTCCCTTCCTGCGGACGGGCAGCGCGGCGCTGACCCAGACAGGCACCGCCTTCCTGCCGGGCGACAGTTGCAGCGATGATCTACGTCTCCACGTGCAGTGGGGACACACGGCTGCCAGCCCTGCCGGTCGCGTGGATCAGGAACTCCCGGGGCTGTGCACGCCTCAGTGCGCAAGCCTGGGCCTCGAACCCGGCGCCCCGAGCCGGGCCCGCGCGCGGCCTCTGCAGCCCCCGCGGCCAGCGCAGCTGCTGTTGCTGCTCAGCTGCCCGGCCTTCCGCTCGCATTTCGCGCGGCTCTTCGGGGCCGATGCGGCCGATCAGTGGCACTTCGTAAGCTCGGCGCCCGACGATGCGGTGTCGGAGGAGGAAGAGGAGGACCAGCTGCGCGCGCTCGGCTGGTTCGCCCTGCTGCGGGTGCAGCGGGGCGCGGCGACGGAGGAGAGGCGCGGACCGGTGGTGACCGTGGCACCGCTCGGGGCCGTGATCAAGGGCGCACCGCTGCTGGCTTGTGGCTCTCCGTTCGGTGCCTTTTGCCCGGACATCTTCCTCAACACGCTGAGCCGCGGCGTGCTCAGCAACGCGGCCGGGCCGCTGCTGCTCACCGACGCGCGCTGCCTGCCGGGCACGGAAGGCGGCGGAGTATTCGCCGCTCGACCTGCGGGCGCGCTGGTGGCTCTGGTGGCCGCGCCGCTCTGCTGGAAGGCACGCGAGTGGGTGGGCCTCACGTTGCTGTGCGCCGCCGCCCCGCTGCTTCAGGTTGCCCGCTGGGCGCTCGCCCGCCTGCATCCCGGCTTCGCTTCCCTATCGGTGCTGCTGCCGCCACCCGATGTGAGCACGCCACGGGGCCTGCCCCTGCGCGATCTCGGACCCCCGTGGGCGGCCGCGGCGGTGCTAGTGGAGTGTGGTACCGTGTGGGGCTCCGGAGTGGTCGTGGCGCCTCGCCTGGTGGTCACCTGCCGCCATGTGGCACCTCGGGAAGCAGCCAGGGTGTTGGTACACTCCGCTACACCCAAGTAAGGCCCAGGACTGCCCGCCCTCACCAGGCCCCCAGTGTTAGACACCTCAGTTCATTTTTGACAACCAGGACTCCAGTGAGGGGATCTGGGCCTCTTGATAGGTCCCAGTGAAGCTTGAGCAAACTACCAGGCACAATCGACTCTTAGCGTGGGGACCCGTGGGACTATGGGCACCGGCAGGTAGGACTGGGTGCCTTTGAGCCCTTTAGCTAGTGTGAAATTCTTTCGACAGCTTTTCTGCCTCTTGGCTTTGCAGTTTAGGCCCCGTGAAAGCCCTTTGACCATAGAAGGCTTACCCTAAGAACTTCAACCCTGTACGTGATAAACGAAGGCCCTGAGGTAATGACTGATGTGGCCTACCTAGTGAGGGCTCCCTTAGAGCCTTACCAGGACTGCCTTGCCACCTGAAGATAAAGCAAGGTTGACCTAATGAGAGCATAGGGCTTAGACCCATGCGGATGGATGTGAGCGACCCCAGAGTGCAGGTAGGCTAGGGACTTTAGACAGTCAACTTACTTCCTCTGTGGAGAGACACCTTTGCTCTCCTTTTCTTGCCCTGGCAGTAGGCCAGTGGCCCTGGCTTCCTGGCATGCTATAGCCCCATGTACTTAACTTAGGACCAAGAAGCACCTTGGCTTTATTTAAGCTTGGCCCTTGCCTGTCAGCCCAGGCCTTTCTGAACTTCTGAGGTTAGCCCTGTATGCCAATGAAGCCCACCTCTGCCAGGGCCCCCATGGGCAGGCAACTTAACATCTATAGTTTCCTAGAGACAAGGAGGATTGCCTATGGTGTGCCCTTAACTTCTCCCTCTCCCTTTGATGGCTGATCTTAAGGACATCACTAGGTTTTTCTGGAGGCAGCTCTGCCTCCAGAGTAGGTAGTCGGGTGCCCCCATGTCTGGTCCACACAGTCAGTTCCTGGACAGCTAGGGCTATGGAGAGGGACCCTGTCTCCAAAAAGCAGCCTCTCTCCCTTGTGCCTGCCCAGGAGTCCAGAGTTGTGTTGGGCTTGGCCTGGCTCCCCACTGTTTGCTCTGTGACCTTTAGGAAGGTTGCTTGGCCTCTCCGAGCCTCAGCAGCACCATCTAAAGGGGATACTGCCAGGGCCTTGGTTGTAGGTTTAAGGGGAAGAATTGAGACAGTGTCCAAGCATCAGCAAGGCCTGGACACAGCACTCACCTGGTTATGGTCAGGCATACACAGCTTTGTGTAGATGTGTGCTGTGTTGGGAAAGCACATCTGGTTAAGTGTAGATTTCAAGGGTGATACCTGTAACTGTATTCTGACTTCAGTCCATAGCACACACATTCATTCTCTCTCCCTCCCCCTCTTCCTCCCCCTCTCCCTCTCAAAATAAGACACTCTCAGTATTCCCTGAGCTCACAGAGATCTGCCTGCCTCTGCCTCCCAAGTGTTAGGATCAAAGATATGCGCCACCACAGCCAGCCCATTCCAAGACTTGTCTCTCAGTATTGCTCTCTTCCCAGTGCTAAGACAACAGAAGGCTAGCTTGTCAATTGTTTCCTGTGTCCCCAGGAATGTGGCAATCTGGGGACAAGTGGTGTTTGCCACTCAGGAGACCTCTCCATATGACATAGCAGTGGTGAGCCTGGAAGAGGAGCTGAATGGTGTTCCCACGCCTGTCCCTGCTGGGCACTTCCATGAAGGTAGAGGACAAAGGGACTGAAGTGATGTCGGGGTGTGTGTGTGTGTGTCAGACCTGATAGCCAGCAGGCAGAAATGGGCAAAGCCTGCCAAGCAAGAGAGTTGGGAGCTTAGGTAGGGTTTGGGGCTTCTTAGACTTCCCTGTATATCAAATGTTGACACCTCAAGTGCTGAGCCAAGTGGATACCTTATTGAGGGCCTGAAGCAGGGTGATATGGGGTCCTGGGCCTTGGGAACTCCAGTGCCATAATTTAGGTGGCATGTCTTAGATTTTTTTATATTTTTGAGACAGCATCATCATTAGCCCAAGTGGGCGGTAAACATCCCAGATGGCCAAGGCTAACCATAAATTTCTGATTCTCCTGCCTCTTCTTCTGGGGTCACAAATGTGCTATCACACTCATTACGTGGGATACCCAGGCTTTGTGCACGCTAGGCAAGCACACCACTGACTGCCCCAGCAGTCTCTAGCCCCAAAGATTCCATTTCATATGGTGACAAAAGAGATAGGTCCTCTGGATTAGCATCTCTCCTCTGCCGTACATTCTTAACACACACACACGCACACACCATCTCAGTTTGCCCCCTGGTCAAATGGGGCTGCTGCACCTTTGGGTGCAGTGAGGATTGGGTGAGATATGCCTTGTTCCTTCTCAGCACTTGGAGAATGGAGCTGGGGCTGGGTGTGGCCACATCACCATGTCTTCACCAAGAGATTTGGTCCCAGAGAGATGGATAGTGACTACAGGCATGAGCTAGGTGACCACAGCCTGAAAAGTGCCTACCCCACGCAGTAAAGGAGTGAGGGCCAAGGGCCTGCCCGATGCTGATGCCCCAGAGTACTGGTTGGATACATGCAACTGGGAACAGGATGAATTCTTAATCTCCCTGCAGGGATCCGAGGGAGGATGCCTAGGGTCGTGGAAGGGGATGAGCAGGATCCAGAGGAGAGGACGTGAGTGGGCATAGAGGATGCACGCAGCTTCTTTTCTCCCCTCTCTGTCAGGCGAGCCTGTCAGCGTGGTGGGCTTTGGTGTCTTTGGCCAGGCCTGCGGGCCCTCGGTGACCTCAGGCATCCTGTCGGCCGTGGTGCTTGTGGATGGCAGCCCGGTGATGCTACAGACCACGTGCGCCGTGCATGGCGGCTCCAGCGGAGGACCTCTCTTCTCCTCGGGCTCCGGGGACCTCCTGGGTAACTAGCTCCTTTCACCCCTCATTGCCTTGATCCTGCCAGTGGTAGCCAGCCTGCCATCCATCTTGCGGCGAGGGGGGCCCTTCTGGGATAATGGTGGACCTTGTGCCTTCCTTTAGTTAGCTGAAGTTTTCAGCTAATTTGCTTCTGGAGCGAGAGAAGGATGCTGAGCTGGGAGGGGAGAAGAGCTAGGCCGGTGGCCCTCTCCTGGTTCTGGGCCACTACTATGACCTTCACTGAATCTCATTTAGATTATGAAATTTAGGCTTGGCTTAGTCTGAGGGTCTCAAACTCAAAAGTCTACGGAGCTGGCCTTGTGAAGCAGTGAGTGAGAGCATAAAACTGCGCAGTGTGGGGCAGAGCAGGGGTCAGTGCCACGCTACAGCCAACATTTTGAAGCCGAGTGCAGACCCAGGATGTCTCAAGAAGAGAGGAGCCTTTTTACCGTGTGTGTGGTTGTCCAGTCTTTGTTTTACTTTGAGACAGGGTCTTGTGTGGCCTGGGCTGGCTTTGAACTCGGTATATAGCCAAGGATGACCTTGAACTCCTAATTCTCTTGCTTCTGCCTTCCAAGTACTGGGGTTACGGGCATACACCACCAGTTTTTAAGCTTTGGTGATGAATGCAGGATTCTTTTTTTTTTAAGATTTATTTATTTTATGTATATGAGTACACTGTAGCTGTCTTCAGACATACCAGAAGAGAGAAACAAACAAATGTCCAGTGGAGGCCAGATGTGGTGGTGCACACTTTTAATCTCAGCACTGGAGAGGCAGAGGTGGGAGGAGCTCAGTGAGTTCAAGGCCAGCCTGATTGTAACATTTTCCTTTATTTGATGACAGAAGATAGATATTCATGTAGAGAGGAGCTGCATGGTAGCTTCTGTTATTAGATATTAATACACAGGAGCACCAGCATTTAGGTGAGCCTTCTGTAAGTACAAAGTGATGATTTTAGATTTATCTTACATTATTTTATGTATGTTTTTTTAAATTTATTTATTTTGCCAGGTGGTGGTAGTGTGCATGCATATATATATTATGTTTATAAGTACACTGTCCTCAAACAAACCAGAAGAAGACATCAGATCCCATTACAGATGGTTGTGAGCCACTATGTGGTTGCTGGGATTTGATCTCAGGACCTCTAGAAGAGCAATCAGTGCTCCAAACCATTGAGCCATCCCTCCAGCCCTATGTTTCTATGTATTTTACGAGGTTTTTTTTCCTGAATGTATGTATGTATGTGTGACATGAACATACCTGATGCTCATGAAGGTAGGAAGAGGCTTTCAGACCCCTTAGAACTAGAGCTGCTGTGGTTGGGAACCGCCATATGGATGCTGGGAATCAAAACCGGGTCCTCTGCAACAGTGAATGGGTGCTTTAAACCACCGAGCCAAGTCTTTTTCTTTTTTTCTTTTTCTTTTTTTTTTTTTTTTTTTGGTTTTTTGAGACAGGGTTTCTCTGTATAGCCCTGGCTGTCCTGGAACTCATTCTCACTTTGTAGACCAGGCTGGCCAGAACTCAGAAATCCGCCTGCCTCTGCCTCCCAAGTACTAGGATTAAAGGCGTGCACCACCGCCGCCTGGCTTTTTCTTCCAATTTTTTATTAGATATTTTCTTCATTTACATTTCAAATGCTATCCTGAAAGTCCCCTATACCCTCCCCCTGCCCTGCTCCCCTACCCACCCACTCCCTCTTCTCGGCCCTGGCGTTCCCCTGTACTGGGGCATATAAAGTTTGCAAGACCAAGGGGCCTCTCTTCCCAATGATGGCCAACTAGGCCATCTTCCTGAGCCAACTCTTTAACCCTTAAAATGCTATTTAAAAAAAAAAAGACCCATGTCACCTTCTTGCTCAGAGTTTCTACTGTCGTGATCAACACCATGGTCTGAAGCAGCCTGGGGAGGGAGTTTGTTCTGGGTATACCTTCCACATCACAGGTCCATTGTCAGAGGAAGTCAGGACAAAGACTTGAGGCAGGAGCTGATGCAGGGGCCGCGGAGGGGTGCTGCTTACTGGCTTGCTCTCTGTGGCTTGCACAGCCTGCATTCTTATAGCACCCAGGACTACCAGCCCAGGGCTGGACCCTTCCCCATCAATCAAGAAAACCCACCACAGGCCAATGTGATGGGGACATTTTCTCAGTTGAGGCTCACTTTTCCAAAATGTGTGTGCCATGGTGACATAAAGCTAGCCAGCAAAGCAGGGTGAAGCCGAGCGAGTCTGGCTCCTTTTTCTCCTGTTTGATTCATCTGGTGGTTCCACAGGCTGTGGGAACACCCTGAATCCTGCCCTTTGTGGTGAGAAAGAAAGATGATCAAGTAAGCTAGGCCATTCTGTTGTGAAGGAGACAGCATGGACGGAATTGGGGAGATATGAGGAGAAGAGGCTGTAGCAAAAGCTTAGCACCCAGCACTGGGGGTTCCCAATCCCCAGAAGGGGCCCCCTGAATCTTCCTCAAGGCGAAGGTCCTCCCTGCACCATGGATACCCCGTCTACTGCTTCCTCTCCTCATTGCTCTCTCCCCAACAGGCATCGTCGCCAGCAACACTCGGGACAATAACACGGGGGCCACTTACCCGCACCTGAACTTCAGCATCCCCATCACGGTGCTCCAGCCAGCCCTGAAGCAGTACAGTCAGACTGGTGACCTGGGTGGCCTCCGAGAACTGGATCACACCACTGAGCCGGTCAGGGTCGTGTGGCGGCTGCAGCGGCCCCTGTCCGAAGTCCCACGGAGCAAGCTCTGAGACTACTGTGCCTCCCCGGGAGAAAGCGGACCACTTTAAGGCCACGGGAAGTGTATTGGCATGGCAACTTTGACATCTAAGTCATCTGCTGGGATAGAGCCCAAGCCACCCCCTCATCTTCTTCACCCACTGGCTAGCCATGTGCAACTCTGTAGGTCCCTGATCTACTTTGGGGTGCTTTCTTGAGCCTGTCTCATCTGTTTCCCAGGATTAGGCTCAGCAATGCCATTGTTTCTTCTGGGGGTTCTAGTCCTTTTTTGGCAGGTACCAGTTTGGCATCTCTCAGCCTGATAGCCCTGGTCCACCCGAAGTGGCTGAAGCCAGGGCTCTTGCCTGATACACTTTACTCAGAGAACTCTTCCTGGAAGCCCAGAGTCCCAGTGGTCAGTAATAAGAGTGTCTTCCCATTGCCACAGTGATACACAGGCAAATCCCCGAGAGCCACCTGGGCCTTAACTCAGACACAGTGCCTTCATTTTTGTAGCCCAGAGCCTAGGACTCGGGGACCTGTAGGTGGTGTGTGCAGTCCGAGCTGGGGAATAAACAATCGGAATGACTTCACTTCTTTCTGTCTGTTGGCTGCTTTTCCTTAAAGCACAGTGGGGAACAGGCCAGCACCTAGCAGGGAAGCACACTCTTTTGCCGGGTGTCCCAGCAGGTTTCATTTCCTTGTGCTTTGTCTGCCAGCCTGGCCCAAAGCTCTACTCATCCATGCTGCCCGGGACATATAGGTCCTGGAAAGCGCTGGTCTGACAGGGGTATGTGCAGAATGCCCTTGGTATGCAAAGGTCCATAATGGGCCCTAGGTGTGGATAGAGGTTGGCCAAAATGAGTGAGGAGGACTGAGGGTGTAGCCTGTACCCCCACAGATCACTTGCCCTTGTATGTGGGACCTTGGATCTCTTGTACCACAGGAAACACCAAGGCAATGACAGCAACCGAAAGTGACTGAGGGCTGTAAATGTGGCTCAGCTGACAGAATGCTTGCCTAAAAAGCACAGAGCCGTGGGTTCGATCCTCAGCACTGACTGTAGAAGCCCATGCCTGCAAACCGATGCTAGACAGATGAAGGGAGTAGGATCAGGATTTAGGAGGTAGAGGCAAGAGTTCTCTTGAGTTGAGAGGCAAGCCTGGTTTACATAGCCTGTCCCAGTCCAGTTAGGACTACATAGTGAGGCCCTGTCTGTTGAAAGCAAACACAAGCACATAATGATAGGGAATTGGATGGGGTGTGTCCGGATTCTTACCACTGATTGGCAGTCTTCCTATAGCTTCAGTGGTTTTGTTTTTCTCAAGACAGGGTTTCTCTGTATAACCCTGACTGTCCTGGAACTCACTCTGTAGACAAGGCTGGCCTTGAACTCAGAAATCCTCCTGTCTCTGCCTCTCAAGTGCTGGGATTAAAGGCATGCGCTACCACTGCCGAGTCTGGTTTCTGATTTTAAAGGAGATTAGGTGTGATACGGAAGAGCCTGGGGCCAGACACTGGGGGGACTACAGAAACCCTGTTCTGGATTAAGTATTCTATTTGGGAATAAGATATTAGTAACTCCCAGAGGGACTGACAAGACAGTAAAAGGCTCTAAAGCTTGATGACCTGAGTCCAGTCTCTAGAAGCAATGTGAAGGTGGAAGGAGAGAACCACCCACTCCGAGTTGTCCTCAGCCCCCCACACGTGTGCTTCTGCATCATGCACACATGTACACAAGAATAATCTTGCCCCGTAGAGGTGGGGGAAGCCGGCTCTGACATGCTATGTTAATTGCCTCATCATGACAGAATGCCTAGCGTAAAGTGAGAAAGGATTTGTTCTGGCTCGGTTTTAGGTGTATCCAGCTTTCATGGAGAGGAAGGCAATGTGGATAGAACAGTCCACACCATTCAGGAAAGAGAGCCAGGGCATGCTCCTGCCTCTACACTGCTGGATTGTAGGCAAGCTACCATCCTTGGTGTGTGTGTGTGTGTGTGTGTGTGTGTGTGTGTGTGTGTGTGTGCATTTTGAGACAGGTTCTCGGTAACAGAACCCTGGCTGTCCTGGAACTTGCTTTGTAGACCAGGCTGGCCTTGAACTCACAGAGATCCACTTGCCTCTGTCTCCCAAGAGTTGGGATTAAAGGCATGCACCACCACTGCCCAACTTAGTACTTGTCTTTATGTAGGTGTTGGGGAACTCAGTTCAGTTCTGTTTGTGAGGCAATGGCTTTAATCACTGAGCTACCTCCTGGTTTACTGGGAGCGGGGGTAACCTGATTCCACTGTCTTGCTCTTGAAATTCAAAGATGTTAATGGTATTGCAATGCCACAAGTTTGGGCCTGCCTGTATGTCTTTAGGGATGATTTCTGAGTCCCATCCACAAAACTGCTCATCTCCTGAGCATCTATTAATCCAATCAAGTGGACCTACAAGATTAGTCATCACAAGCCACCCTTGGTCAACCTGACACCCAGACTGTAGCACCTACCATGCCTCTTTCAACTCCCACTTCCAGATTTTTGGAACCCTCCCCTCACAGCCTGCCAGTTGGACTCTTCCATCCATGGGGATGCCTGGCTCTTCCAGGAAGCCTTCCTCAACTTTCCCAAGTTCCAGGTCCTCAGCTGATTGAAGTGTCTCCATCTGTCTCTCAGTCCCATGTTACATGGCACATGCCCAGTAAGTTTCTCATACTTAGCAGACAGCACAACAGAGACTCTGCCTGCTCAGGGGTTCCTTAGGGACGGTTCCTTTCCTGCCAAGAGACTTTCTGGCTTCAAGGCTGTGGTTCTGGCCTCTATTCAAGGCTCAGTTCCTCTGATCTATTAGTTGAGCGCGTCATTACCCAAGTTCTCTGGAGGGAGCCCCAGGGTCTCCGCGAGCAAGGAACAGATTCTTGAAACTGATCTTGCAAAACTGGAAATGAATGTGAGGTATGGGAAGCGCATTGTTGATGCTCAGTGACAGGAGCTGTTACTGTTTTAAAGTAGGATTATTTCAACTGTCCTGGTTGGTACAGCCTCGGGGCAGGAAAGGATGGAGGGAGTAAGTGGTAAGTAAGAGTTTTCTTGTAGGGTGATGGGAATGTTCTGGATTTAGGCAGTGGTACTATCTGTGAAATCTTAACACCACTAGTATTGTGGCAAATGGATTCTATTTTAATTTTTTTCTATTTTAACTTAAAACATTTAAAAATTATTTCTGTTTATGTCTATGGGTATTTTGCCTGCATATATGTTGGTTCACAAGGGCATGCCTGGTGCCAAAGGATGCCTGAAGAGGGATCTAAAGATCCCCTGGGACTGGAGTTAAAGAGGATTGCAAGCCACCATGTGGTTGCTGGGAATTAATCCCAGGTCCTCTAGAAAGACCTTAACCACTGAGTCATCTCTCTAGTGCCCTATATCCTATCTTGTTTTGTTTTGTTTTTTGAGACATGGTTTCTCTGTGTATCATCCATCCCTGGTTGTCCTAGAACTTGCTCTGTAAACCAGTCCGGCCTCAAATTCAGAAATCCTCCTGCCTCTGTTTGAGGGCTAAGATTAAAGGCATGTGTCATCAACAATGGGCAGTATCTTAATTCCAAAAACAACAAGAGAAAGAAATTTGTCTCTAGCCAGGCATGGTGGTGGGCAGACAGACACCTTTTGTCCAAGCACTCCAGAGACAGGAGCAGGTGGATCTCTGTGAGTTCAAGGTCAGTCTGGCCTACATAGTGAGCTCATAACACAGAGACCTTGACGAAAAATAAATTGTCTCATGTACCCCAGGCTGACCTTAAACACACTATGCAGCTATCTTAGTCAGGGTTTCTATTCCTGCACAAACATCATGACCAGGAAGCAAGTTGGGGAGGAAAGGGTTTATTCAGCTTACACTTCCACATTGCTGTTCATCACTAAAGGAAGTCAGGACTGGAACTCAAGCAGGGCAGGAAGCAGGAGCTGATGCAGAGGCCATGGAGGGATGTTTCTTACTGGCTTGCTTCCCCTGGCTTGCTCAGCCTGCTCTCTTATAGAACCCAAAACTACCAGTCCAGAGATAGTCCCACCCATAAGGGGCCCTTCCCCCTTGACCACTAATTGAGGAAATGCCCCACAGCTGGATCTCATGGAGACATTTCCCCAACTGAAGCTCCTTTCTCTGTGATAACTCCTGTCTGTGTCAAGTTGACACAAAACCAGCCAGTACAGCAGCCAATAATAATCTTAAATTTCTGATGGCCCCGTTCTCCCTCCTGAGTGCCGGGATTACAAGCATGCACCACCATGCCTGATTTATGTGGTGCTAGGGGGTTAAACTCGGGGCTTTATGTGTGTTATGCAAGCAGTCCACCATCTCAGCGATGTCCACAGCATCTGTATCTTAATCTTGAATAACTTGAGTCAAACATTAGTGCATTCCTAGGGAGCCAGTGCCGATTCCTGGACCAGTGCCAGAAATTGAGACCCAACACTCTGGTAAAGTGACTTCTCTGCTTGGGATGGTTAACCTTCAGAGGAGACAAACTTTGGGGCGTGTCTGTGAGGATGCGGAGGTTGGTCTTTAATACTGGTTGCCCCCAGAGACTACTCATAGACCCAGGTGATGCTATGTGACCTTCCTCCCTCCCCCTTCCCCCGCCCACTCCGCAAGTTATCCCTGATTGGTGAAAAAGATGCCGACAGCCAATAGCTGGGCAGAAGAGATATGGGCGGGGTTTAGGGTTCTGAGTCTAAGGTCTGAGGAGAACCACAAGGTGGAAAAAAAGGAAGGTGGAGAGAGAAGAGGTTGCCTTGGGGTAAGAATCTTAAAATAATGGCCATGTGGACTGGCTAATTGGAGTTAAGAGCAGCCCAGATGAAACATAGCAAATTATATAATAGTATTACTGGCTTGGAAATAGACATAATAACATAGAGGATAGACATTTGCCCAGCTCTTATGTTGATTAAAGCTTATTATAAATATAAAAGTTGTGTGTCTTTATCTAGGAACTAACTGGTCAAAGGTGGGATAAAAACCCTGGATTGAGATGAACTATTTCTACAATGGAGGATGTCCCCAGAGACCTTTGACTGAGGCGAGAAGAACACCTACTCTAATGAGCAGTACCATTGCAAGGCTTGAGGTCCCAGACTGAATCGAAAGGATCAACCGAGCTGAGCGGTAACTTTTATCTCTCTGCTTCCTGATTGGCTGAAATATAAGGAGGGGCGGGCTCTCAGTAGCTCACACCAGCGGCCACAGACTCTAGCCACACCTACCACCGTGGACTTTACTCTCAAACTGTAAACCAAAGTAAAATCATCTTTTTTTTTTTTTTTCTTTTTGAGACAGGGTTACTCTACATATCTCTGGCTGTCCTGGAACTCACAGAGATCTGTCTGTGGTGATGGACAGTCTTCACTTCTCTGTGGATTTGAGAAGAGGTTGGGATGGGCAGATAACAGACAATCTAGCACAATGGTTCTCAACCTGTGGGTTTCGACCCCCCAGGATCCACTGACCCTTTCACAGAAGTCACACCCCAGATGTGTTTTGTACATCTGATACTTATGCTACAATTCATAACAGTAGCCATATTACAGCTATGAAGTAGCAATGAAATAATTTTATGGTTGGGGTCACCACAACATGAGGAACTGTATTAAAGGGTCAGCATTAGGAAGGTTGAGAGACACTGCTCTAGTGCCTCCTGCAGCTCAGCCCCACATCTTGTCTTTGAATTCCCAGTAACCCCATCACATTAAGAACCCATTTAGGAATAAACAAACCAACCAACCTCCCGAGGATTGAACCCATGGATTAGGCCAGAGTCCACAGGAAATGTCTCCTCGCAATTTAATATGCAATCCCTCTTCCCGGTGTTTTGGTCACGGTGACATAGGGTGACCAACATACCCAGTATTCATCCTGGGCTTTGCAAACTGCTGCATAGTCTTTATCAAAGACCCACCCAGAGATGTGGCACACAAATCACCTGTCAGTCACAACCGGCCTTTTGATAACATGCTGTGATACTATCATTTACAAAGTTCACACTCAAGAACTAGGCTATCAAGTTGCAAAAGAAAAATCTTATATTAAGTAGGTTTCTGGCTGACTTTGTGCTGGGCTACATTTGCAGCTATCCTGGGTCACATGAGCCCTGCAGGGCTTCTTGCGCCTGCTGATTCCATATTCAGCCAGTACTTTCCCCAGACTTTCCTGTGAGACAGGATTAATGCAGGCAGGACCCAAAGGCTTTCGCACCCATACTTGGGCAGTGGCTTCTCTTTGGTGGCCCTAGAGGCTTGGAGAAGAAGACATAGGCTCCCATGTCTCTAACTACAATCTATGCTCTAGGGATAGAGAACCAGAATGTGCAGCTAGGCTTGTGGGCAAAGAGAATCAGGTGTATAATGGATGACACCGGTCAGGCTGCATTTCTGCCTAGCTGTGATGCTGGAGCACTGCTGATATCCTGCACAGGGAAGGCACAGCTCCAAGACAGCTGGTGAGAAACAGTGGGAGGCTGGGACAGATGTTGTGGTTCTCAATCTCCTGTGTACCCAGACACTGCTGGAGTTGAGAACGGGGATCCATGAACCCGAGGTTCCTCTATGTGCCAGGCAGGAAGGGATGGCTGAGCCTGGGGCAGGGGTGCAATCCAGTTTGGTTGCAAGACAGCGCTGAAAGTACAGAGGGGCTGGAAGAGAGGCCCCCGGGAGATTTAGGTGAGGCTCTTTAGATGAAGGCCTTGATGAAGGAGACAGTCCTTGCTTGTCCAATCTGCTTTATTTATGGTGGATGTGAATGAATCAGTCTTACTCTTCCAGGGTAGGTGGAGCCTGACCAGGAGCTGGTTCTAATGCCTGCTCTTCTCAATTGTGAGATTCCCCAGGTTTTTTGAAACCGCTTCAACCTTACTGGCTCTTCTGTCTGGTGGCACGCGGCCCACTTGTCCCACAGACACCAAGTCCCCTTAGAGCTGGAGATGACTCCAGGCACCAGTGTCTTCTAGATAAGATTGGTCACAACAGGTTCCCACATCAAGAGCACAAAAAGGGTTTTTTTTCTTTTAATTAAAAAGTTATGTATCCGTGTGCTTTGTCTGCACATATGTCTGTACACCACATTATATGCCTGGCGCCCTCAGAAGCTAGAAGAGGCTAGAAGGCATCGGGTTCCTCTGGAACTGGAGGTTTAGGGGGTTGTGAGCTGTTGCATGGGTGCTGGGAATCAAATCTGGGTCCTCTGGAAGAGCAGTAGTGGCTCTTAACCACTGAGCCATCTCTCCAGCCTGAGATCTTGTTTTAAAACACACACACACACACACACACACACACACACAGAGAGAGAGAGAGAGAGGGGGGGGGAGATTGAGAGAGAGAGACAGACAGACAGAGAGCTGGAGGTGAGGGTGGGGTAATCTTGGGCAATGTAGTATAAAATAGCTAGGCATAAAATATCTATTATCTCTAATATTACAAGCAGCTGGGTGCTAGGCATGTCTTATAGATATGTGGTGTGTGTGTGTGTGTGATTTTCTTTCTTTCTTTCTTTCTTTCTTTCTTTCTTTCTTTCTTTCTTTCTTTTTTTTTTTTTGAGACAGGATTTCATGTGTAGCTCTGACTGTCCTGCAGTTCACTTTGTAGACCAGGCTGGTGTCAAACTCACAACTATCCTCCTGCCTCTGCCTCCCAAGTGCTGGGATGAAAAGTATGAGCCAAGAAATACCTCTTGACTCCCAAAACAATCTAGGCTATTGCTGTTGCCCTTGGCTGCCTCCCAGAACTTGAAGGTATGACTCTGTTGCTGAAGACACCACACACTTTGGGCATAGAACTTGGAAGAATGGAGCTGGAGCTGACCTGGAAGCCTCTCTGAGGACTGGCCCTCACAGTAAGGTGCCATGCAAGCTGCCAGAGGAGACAAGCAATCAGTAGTGCTGCCCATCTGTAAAGCCTACAGATCACCACAACACCCAACAGGACAGGACATGGTACAACAGAGGAAATTTTATCATCAGCGTAACAATGTCTGATTAGACTCGAGGTCTATGGGATGGTAGGGAATGCTTCCCTGGTACATAGTCAGATGACCATGGCACAGACCCTAGAGGAGGACACAATGTTGCCATTTTCCTAAACCATTCTAATTATGTCTTTTAAATACTTAGCTTTACACCCACAGATTAAATGTAGCTCTCGTGACTTTTCAAAGAAACTTCCTTTTTGCAACAATCTAGAGGCTGTTACAGGGATCCACAACTGATCAAAAGGCAAAGTAAACTAACTACAGGGTAACATCTACCACACTACTGCTCTACCTAAAGCTCAGGAAGCCGGAAGAAGGAACAGGATGACTGTAAGAGCCAGAGGGTCCTTGAAGCTGTGATGTAGTGTCTTCCTCCTCTCCTCCTCCCCCCTCCTCCTTCTCTTCTTCTTCTTCTTCTTCTTCTTCTTCTTCTTCTTCTTCTTCTTCTTCTTCTTCTTCTTCTTCTTTTCCTTCTTCTTCTAGATTTGCTTATTTTATGTATATGAGATACTATAGCTGTTTTCAGACACACCAGAAGAGGGCATCAGATCCCATTACAGATGGTTGTGAGCCACCATGTGGTTGCTAAGAATTGAACTCAACCTCTGGAAGAACAGTCAGTGCTCTTAACCACTGAGCCATCTCTCCAGCCCTACTTAATGTCTTCTAGACATGGTCCTGCCACAAAATCTTAATAAGATTGCTTAAACAAGGCCTGCAAATAATCACACCAGGTAACATGCTGTGCAGATGGGGAAATTTCATAAGGCCCCATCTCTCAAGTTAGCAGTCAGTGGCTTCAGAGAGAGAGAGAGAGAGAGAGAGAGAGAGAGAGAGAGAGAGAGAGAGAGAGAGAGAGAGGTTGATTATGAGGTTTCTCTAGGGAAACCTCATTCTGCTGACATTACCCAGATGGTTACATGTTCATAAGGGAACTATGAAACGGACTTAGTGAAGGGAGGGGATCTTGGAGGCGGCTCAGAACACACCCAGGCACCGAAGGAGAGTTATTACTCCAGAAGATGAAAGTGGTGGAGGGTGGGGAACTGCCTGTGGATGGGACAAAGGCAGCAGCAGGTGTCTCTGAAGAACAGTTTTTAAGGAGAAAAAGGGGAAGTCTGTACTCAGATGAGTTGGTGAATCCTGACTGGACAGTCATGATTTGGCCAGTGCAGCCAAATCATGAATTTTGATGGCTGGACCTTGGTGTTCAGTCTCAGAAATGAGTCAGAGGCCAGTTAGGGGAGCCGACCTTGGGGGGCTAGCTTTAGTAATGATCTAAGGGTTTAGCCAGGAGACCTTGGGGGGCTAGCTTTAGTAATGATCTAAGGGTTTAGCCAGGAGACCTTGGGGGGCTAGCTTTAGTAATGATCTAAGGGTTTAGCCAGGAGACCTTGGGGGGCTAGCTTTAGTAATGATCTAAGGGTTTAGCCAGGAGAGGGAAGGGGAAAGGGCAAAAGCTGCTGGTACCATGTATGTCGTGCCTGGGCCTGTTAGAGCCCTTCAGGTAGCTTCTGTCTCTGTCTGTTTCCGTGTATGCAACAGTAGCAATTATAGAAGACAGGAAGTGGGGGAAGGACATTGGAGAAGCTAGAGGGATGGAAATGATGGAAATGTTCATGTGTGAAATTCTCATCAAAATAAGTGTTCAAAGCAAAACACAACAACCAACCAAATAAAGAAATGCTACCTACTGCCTATGTATGTTTGAGACAGGGTCTCTCACTGTAGCCCAGGATTTCCTTGAACTTGTAAACCTCCTTGTCTCAGCCTCCCCAGTGGCTGTGGGTACAAGCATGAGTTAGTACACCCTGCTCAGGTATGTACGTGACCTCACGGACACTTGCCTACTGCCCCTAGGGTAGGGGACAATATCTGCTTGGAGACAGATGCCCTATCGTTCCCCTATGTAGCTTCGAATGCTCTGGCTTTCCTATCTCTGGCATCCTTCTGTGACTTGGCACACATGCTTGCTTCTCTCCCTTGCTCAGGGCTGACTTCAGTATGGGAGAGAGGCCTGAATACTTTTTGATCTCCAAGCTTCCTTACAGCAGTAGGTGACAGGAGATGTGGTGGTGTTTTGTTTGTCTTGTTGTTGTTGTTGTTTTGTTTTGTAGGGTTTTTGAGACCTGGTTTCTCTGTGTAGCCCTGGATGTCCTGGAACTTGCTCCGAGTTGGCCTCAAACTCAACAGACATCCTCCTGCCTCTGCCTCCCTAGTGCTGGGATTAAAGGCTGCACCACCGCAGTCTGTCAGCAGTGGTGGTTTGATGGCTTCATTTTTTGACAGGATCTCAGGAAGTCCAAAGTGGACTCAGTAGCCAATTTCTAACCCACTTGCCTCTACTTCCTAAATGCTAGGATTACAGGCATGCACCACCGTGCTCTGCTTCTGTGGGTAAGAAATCCAGGGCACTCAGGATAGGCAAACAGCTCCTGAGTCTTGTGTTTAACCCCTTCTTTCTCCAGGCTATCATATAACCAAAAGATAAACCCGTTCCGCTCTCCATTTTAAAGCTCCAGTGCAGGACCCAGGACTGGGCGATCAGCAGGCGCTCAGCCCATATGCACATGTGTGCAGATGGCAAAGCTAGTGTGTGTGTGTGTGTGTGTGTGTGTTGGGGAGGCCCTCGGTTGTCTCCCAGAAACCCCTGGCAAAACTAAGGCGCAGGATCTTGGCAGGCTGAGAGGCTAGCTAGGCTGCATCAGCTCCGGGAGCGTCCAAGTAGGGAGCGGCTGGTAGGCGGTCAAGGTCAGTTCCAGGGCAGCGGGAGGGGCGGGGCTCGGGGCGGGGCTGCGACCCGGAGACAGTGATGGGCACGCCCCGGCCCGGGGACTCGGCGCCGGAAGACGCGAGGACCAAGGTCCGCTACAGGTGAGGTCACCGGGGATCCTTGTTCCCTCGCGCGGCGTGGGGTACACTAGGGGCATGACAGGGGCCGCGGAATTAGGAGGGGGCCGTTGCCTAGGATACTTAACGCCGGTCCGGAGGACCAGGTTCCTCGGGATTCATTGCTCCTCAATGTCCGCTAAGTCTGTCTGGGAAGAACTTGGGGTCTTGGGAGGGGGGAGCAGGACGCGCAGGGGTAGCGGGGCAAGCGTGGCCTTGATCTTGGGAGGGTCTTAGATAGAAGGACTGAGGTGTCTGAGGGCAGCGGGAGACCCTTAGGAATCTCAGAGAAAGTGAGTAGGGTTGCCTAGGGGCTCATCGATTCGGGTGCATTGGAGGCCCGCTTCACCCCGCCCCCCCCCCCCTGCGAAATAGGGGTTCTGTCAGAAAAAGCGAGACCAGCTATGACTGAATCCCCTCCTCTTCTCTCTCTCTCTCCCTCTCTCTCTTTCTCTCCTCCCCTCCCCCTCTCTCTTTCCCTTTCCCACTCTCCCTCTCTCTTACTCTCTCGTCCTCCCTCCTCCCCCTCTTCCCAGGCACTCTGTTCTTTCCAAGACCACACACTCAACACATCCCCATCACCCACTAAGATTACTTTGACCCTGGGATTTAGGGGTGTGGGGGGAATGCTCAGCTGTCTTAAGAGCTGAGGCCCCCGAGGGAGGACAGGTGTAGTTTGGAAAGAAACTTCCAGATCTCCCCACTCAGCACCTATGAACCAAGGCTAGCATCAGCTTCTAACATGAGCCTGTGTCCCCTGCCAACACACCCCAAGTGCTCAGCCACACTCTCAAGGGACTGCATGTCAACACTGACCTAAGTCACCTCCTGTTCACTAGAGCTGGGCCTATCAAGTACTGTACAGCCAGTGGGCCTTGTCTGGAGGGAGATGCAGGTTGGCAATGGCCAGGGATGGGCAGGTCACTCGGTGTGTGTGTGTGTGTGTGTGTGTGTGTGTGTATGTGTGGCTGAGTGCAGGAGTGTCTATGCCAAAGTGAGCGCTTCTTTTCCTCCTTCTCTTCATTCTATCAGCCAGTCCCTTTTAGCATGGGGTGTTTTTCAACGGTATATTTAGGGGTGCATTCCTCAGCAGCTGTCCCTAGAGTGCTCACTCTCAGCCTGGTCCTTGGTGTCCAAAGAGGGGAGCCATCGCCTCCCTTCCCCAGTGGAAGAGGGGACGGATGTCATAGCCTATTGAGTCACACTCCAGGAGCCTCTTCTGCCTCAAGGCCACTGTGGAGATGTGGTTACCCTGTGTGTCAATGTTGAAATTTTCCTTCCCGAGAAGCCAGGATGACTCAAAAGACTGGGTGGTGTATTGGTGGTGTATTTTTTGTGGCGGAGACAGCAGGGTGGCTTCACTTTGGCCTGGGTGCACAGGGTTCCTGTTATGTGTTGTCTGAAGCTTGACCTCTGAACAGCTATGGCAGAAATGTGTTCCACTAGATTCCTGAAGGTCTCTTTACACCGGGTTCAGGCTGCATGTCTGGCAGAGAGGACGGTTGATAGGCAAGTTCAAGTGTGAACCATCACATTGTGTATGTGTTTGTATGTTTTGGGAGATGGGGCAATTGGTAAATTACTTAGAAATAAAGTTGTTTTTTTTTTGCCTGGGATGGGCAGGGAGACGGGATGGGGCTTCATGTAGCCCTTGACAGCCTCAAACTTACCATGGATCCAAGAATGGCCTTGAACTTCTGATTCTCCTGCCTCTACCTCTCTAATACTGGGATTACAAGTGTGCTCTACCACACCTGTTTTACTCGATACTAGGAATTTAACCCAGGACTTTGTAGATTCTAGGTAAACACTCCACCAACAAATCACTTAGCACTGAAAAGTCCTTTTAAACCAGTAGTTCTCGACCTATGGGTCTCCATGCCTTTGGGGGTCTGAATGACACAAAAGTCACCTGAGGCCGTCAGAAAACACGTATATACATTTTGATTCATAACAGTAGCAAAATTACAGTTATGAAGTAGCAATGAAAATAATATTATGGTTGAGGGTCACCACAGCATGAGGAACTGTGTTACATGGTCTCAGCATTTGGAAGGGTGAGGACCACTGTTTTAAGCTCTTATTTCTGAACCCAGTAGTTATAATTGAGGTTCTCCGTACTTCCTAGCTGGAAGTTAAAGCTAGGGTCATCCACAACTCAACAGCTCTGCCCATAGCCTTAGACTAAACTTGAAAGTATGTCCAAGTTTAAAACCTTGCGCACAGATGTCCGTCCCCAGAGACACTGTTCACAACAACCGTGAAGCGAAAGCTAAAGTGTTGGGCAACGCACGGGAATTTGGTTTGGTCATATGATGGTGTTATTTAGCCATGTGAAGAAGGAACACTGATGCCATACAAGTCAGGGAAAGGAACCATACGAGAGGTTGTGTGCTGGATAACTCCGCTTGCATAAAACACGTAGGATAGGCAAATCTGTAGGACAAGGGCATGAAGAGTTTACCAAAGGATTTCTCCAAGACAGGCTCTCCACACATTCCAGGCTGGCCCTGAACTCTCTAGCCTCTACCTCAGTGTCCCTCCCCCCGAGTGCTGGGTTTATGGGCATGTCCCATCACATCCTGATGAAAGTTATCTGGATTGATAGCTGTGGTGGTTGTGCAATCTGGAAAGTATAGTAAAAGCTGCCAAATTACACTTTAAATGGTAACCTGTGTACGTGAATTTTATTTGGTTAAAGAAATCATGGGGCTAGAAAGATGGCCTAGTGGATAAGAGGACTGGTCGTTCTTCCAGAGGACCCTGGCTTGATTCCCAGCGCCCATGACAGCTCACAACTTCCTATAACTCCAGTCCTAGGGGATCTGGACTGTAGGCCCTGCATGTACTTGCTACACAGACAAAACATCCACATAAGAAATAAACAAACTATTAAGGAAGAAAGAAATCATATAGTTATAGAACCCTCTCACTGTTGTCTGTTTTGAGATTGAGTTTTAGTCTGAAAATCACTCTTTTAGTTAAGGTTAGCCTTGAACTTATGTTCTGGGATCACAGGTATGATGTACCATCACTGGTAGCTTCCCTATCTAACGTGTGTGTGTGTGTGTATATGTGTATGTATGTGTGTGTGTGTGTATGTATGTGTATGTGTGTGTGTGTATATGTATGTGTGTATGTATGTGTGTGTATGTGTGTGTGTGTATGTGCGTATAAATAGGCCTAAAGTTAACACTGGGTACTCTTCCCTAAAATATTTGTCTATTTTATTTTATTTTCTAAGACCAGGTCTCACTTTATGGCCCTAGCTAGTTCAGACCAGGCTAGCTTTGAACCACAGTGCTAGGATTAAAGACCTGCTCCTCTACGCTCTCCCTCCCTTTTAATGAGACAGGGTCTCTCTGATCCAGAGACTCATTGGTTTGCCTAGGTCAGCTGAGCAATCAATCACCTTCAGGGCTCAGCTCATCTCTGCTTACCCAGTGCTGGAGTTACAGTGCCCAACTTTTGTTGTTGTTGTTATTGTTTAAAGATTTATTTATTTGTTATATGTAAGTACACTGTAGCTGTTTTCAGACACACCAGAAGAGGGCATCAAATCTCATTACAGATGGTTGTGAGCCACCATGTGGTTGCTGGGAATTGAACTCAGGACCTCCGGAAGAGCAGTCAGTGCTCTTAACCTCTGAGCCATCTCTCAGCCCCTCTAAGTGGTGGGTTCCTGGGATAGGAACTCAGGTCCTCACACTTGTAGAGCAGACACTTTACCAGCTGAGCCGTCTCCACAGGCCTATCTCACTTCTGAAGGCCAGTTATCTTTGCAAAAATAACATGTACTTGTCTAGCAAACCAAACAAGAGAAGCTCCTTCTTAGCCCACTCTTCACATCATAATGGGCCAGGTCTGAAAAAGGCTGAGCGTTCTTCAGCAGTTCACGCCTAGGAATTGCAAAGCCCCAGGGCAAAGGCAGGGAACGCCAGGCATTGCCGCAATCGTGTGTGTGTGTGTGTGTGTGTGTGTGTGTGTGTGTGTGTGTGTGTGTGTGTGTGACACCTATGCACCTAGGGGCTGTGCCTTACTGCTTGCACAGGGTGAACGGCTCTACAAGTACTGATTCTGTTGCCTGACTTTCCCATAGGCAAGCCTTTCATGGAAAAATGGTATTCACCCTTTGAAAGCGAACAGGTCGGTGCCAGGCTTGGTGGTGCTTGCCTTTAATCCCAGCGCTCCAGAGGCAGAGGCAGATTCCTGTGAATTCGAGGCCAGCCTGGTCTACAGAGCAAGTCTCAGGACAGAGAATAGGTTATATGAGTATGTGGGAGTTTCTCTCTCTCTCTCTCTCTCTCTCTCTCTCTCTCTCTCTCTCTCTCTCTCTCTCCCCTCCCCCCCCCCCCCGAGATAGGGTCTCTCTGTGTAGCCCTGGCTGTCCTGGAACTCACTCTGTAGTCCAGGCTGGCCTCAAACTCAGAAATCTGCCTGCCTCTGCCTCCCAAGTGTCGGGATTAAAGGTGTGCGCCACCACTGCCCGGCTTTGTGGGAGTTTCCTTTGGAGTCTCCCACCGATGGAGGTTTCTGTGGGTTACTGGAGTTTCCCAGTGGTTGCAGTTGGCCCATCCTGGCTGCCGTGTGAGAAGACACACGGATGCAGTCACTCATTCCAGGCGTGCACTTGGGGTCTGCAGCTGGAGGTGGAGGTTCTGCAGCCCCAGACTGTGGTTTTAGGTGGCTGGCCAAGTAGGTCATGGCCCAACAAAGAGGAGCCTGCCCCTGCCCATCCCAACCCTTGTTCCGGAGAGGGGCAGCCAAGAATGGACAGAGAAAAGCCAAGGGCAATCATTGTGTCCAAGTGTTGGGCAAGGAGCTGAAATGTTCCGGGGAGTTGCTGGCCTTTTATCCCCCAAGTGAGGGTGGCAGAGGTCAGTGGAGGAGAGAGGGCAGCAGGGAGTGGCGCAGCCTAACTTTTCTTGGTATTTGACTCTGAGGTCCTCAAGACCGAGAAGAGCGGTTTGGCTCTGGTGGGGGCTGGCTCAGGTGAGCATCGCAAAGGGTTGCGTTTTGGGGGGAGTAGCTAGGTGCTGAGGAAGGAGTGGAGGCTTCTGGGGCTTGCTTAATCCCTTCCTTGGACCAGCTCAGTAGATGCTGGCACATGCCCCTCCCAGAGAAGGAGTTCTCAGGAGACACGGGGCAGGTTTGCTGGCCCATCTGGTGTGATGGACTCTGAGTGATGTTGGTGCTGGCCTGTCACCTGCCCTACCCACGTTTTTGCCACATGTGTCTTGAACTCTTCCTACCCACTTCTGACCTTACAACTAACTGCTGGCCTAGGGCAGGACTGGGCCCACACAGAAGGAGGCAGGCACAGGGTACCCCACTGTGGTCCGCCTTCTGACCTTCCATGCTTCCAGGCCCTGCTAACCCACTGGTGTCCATTCCTGCTTCTGACTGAGTACCTGTGTCCTCCTGAATATTCGCCTTCTTCTATTCAGTTGGCATGTTCAGCCTGCTCATACTAGGAGTTAGCTCACAGTGGGCAGCCGCTCTCTGAGGAGTTAGAAGAGGAGAGGGAACATTTGCCTTCTGGGGGATTTGATCTGGTCCCAATCCTGTCAGGGACTCAGTCTCCTAATCTGTCAGATGGGTGGATGCTGAAACCTTGGTGTCTTAGAAGCTACTTAACCAATGAGAAATAACCTTAAGTTCCCTTCAGACTCCCGATGCAGGGCTCTCCCACCCCCAGCACCAAGTGTAAACAGTGTGAGGAGCTCTGATCAGGAGCTCTCCTGCCTGAGCAGGAAGCTTTGGGAACAGTCCCAGGGGTTTCTGTGTCTTAGAGTCAATCCTGTGTGTATAAGGCTATCTCATGTGTATCAGTGCTGACTGGACCCTTAGTGCTTCCGATTGAAACAGGTAAACTGAGGGAGCTTGGTGGCTCAGTGGTTAAGGGTAATGGCTGCTCTTGGCTGAACTTGGGTTCCATTCCCGGAGCCCACAGCTCACAACCATCTGTATAACTCCAGTTCCACGGGACCCCACATCGCCTTCTGGCTATGCAAGCATGCTGTGGTGCCCAGATACACTTGCAGGCAAGCATTCATACACATAAAGTAAAGCAGGGCTGGAGAGGTGGCTCAGCGGTTAAGAGCACTGACTGCTCTTCCAGAGGTCCCGAGTTCAAATCCCAGCAACAGTGTACTCATATAAATATAGCAAATAAATCTAAAAAAAAAAAGGTTAAAAAAATAAATAAAAAGAGTACAGCAAAGCTCAGAGAAGAGTGGGGTTCCCTTTAGCCACGCAGACAGTCAGACAGTGGGTGGCCCTGCCGTGCCCCAGTGCCTCCTGAGAAAGCCATTCAGCGACTTGAGCTTGTCCTTCAAGGCTCGGCTAGGAGTCCATTTCTCTCTCTCTCTCTCTCTCTCTCTCTCTCTGTGTCTCTCTCTCTCTCTCTGTCTCTCTCTCTCTGTGTACATGCGTACACTTGGAGGCCAAAGGTTGTTGGGTGTCATTTTTTAGGAGGTATCCACACTGTGTCTGAGACAGGGCGTCTCACTGGGACCTGGGGCTCACCCGTTCCACTAGGCTGGCTGGCCAGTGAGCTCTGGGAGTCTTCTCCTCCTGCCATGTGTGCACTACAGCACCTGGCTTTTGTGTGGATGCTGTGGATGCTTTTGTGTGGATGCGGTGGCTAGAACTCAGCTTATCCTGCTTGCATAGTGGGCACTTTGCCCACTGAGCTGCCTCTCAAGACTTCTGGCTGGTTTGGTTTGGTTTGGTTTGGTTTGGTTTTGGGTTTGGTTTTGGTTGAGACAGGGTTTCTCTGAGTAGCCCCTGGCTGGATCTGGAAACCAGGCTGGTCTGAACTTGAACTCGGAGGTCTGCCTGCCTTTGCCTTCCAAGTGCTGGGATTTTTAAAAGCCTTTATGTAGCTCAGACTGAGTGGGGGTGACTTTGAACTTCTGACCTCCCTGCCTCTACCTCCCAGCTACGGGGATTGTAGGCATGGACCACTGTGCCTAGTTACTCCTTCCTTCCTTTCTTTTCTTTTTTCTTTCTTTTTTGGTTTTTTTGAGACAGGGTTTCTCTGTATAGCCCTGGCTCTCCTGGAATTCACTTTGTAGACCAGGCTGGCCTCGAACTCAGAAATCTGCCTGCCTCTGCCTCCCAAGTGCTGGGATTAAAGGTGTGTGCCACCACTGCCCAGCAAGTTACTCCTTTCTTTTTTTTTAATATTTATTTATTTATTATATGTAAGTACACTGTAGCTGTCTTCAGACACTCCAGAAGACGGTGTCAGATCTCATTACAGACGGTTGTGAGCCACCATGTGGTTGCTGGGATTTGAACTCAGGACCTTCGGAAGAGCAGTCGGCGCTCTTAACCGCTGAGCTGAGCCATCTCACCAGCCCAAGTTACTCCTTTGTTATGTCCCCCAAATGGCATTATTGGTGCTCTGCCTGGAGCCCACAGAATAGCTGGGCCTCTCTATAGCATTTCTGTCCTTGGTATCTCCCTAGAGTCCCTTCCTGTGACTTGGCCCAGGTTGGAGGAAGTCTGATGTCCTCTGGTCTGAGACAGTACCACCCAGCAACCCTTTTCCTGCTATCTAGACCTCAGCTGCAGGGATGTGGCCCTCACATGGGTGGGTGGCTCCTTCTATACTGGCAAGCCCTTAGGCTGTCTCAAGGGCACTTGGTATGTCATCTCTAGGGTTTATTTGTGCTGGAGACAAATCCCAGTCCCTCTTGGGGCAGACTCCAGAATACTGCCGTGGCTCTGACAACATCATGGAGATACTGGGTGGGAGCCCGAGCCACTTGAGCGTGCGTTTACCTCTGGGCTCAGCAGTTCCGTGTTTAGTGCCCTAGGCTGCCGCTTTCCTCTGCCTTTGATGCCTCAACGTCTGGCTCTGGACCAAAGGTTTTGGAATTTTAGCACGCTAGGGTTTAACTAAGGTTTGTTCTCAGTTGGCTGGAACTGGGTAGCCCTCCTCAGTCCAGGGGTGAGCCTGAAGCTTGGGCCCCACCCAACATAGGCACTCCTTAGATGCTTGCTCTCTTGTCTCTCAAAAAACCTTGCTCTCCCCTGTCAGCACCATCTACCTGATAGCTAGTGTTTTTCTAACCCTCCTTCCTCATTTCAGATAGTCATTGAGATTTTTCCCAGCAGGTCTTTCACCCCACTTCCATGGCTTGGATCATATCCCCTAGATGTCCCTGGGTGTGGGAGATTGCTGCTTTGGAGTGACCTACCCCACTGCAGGCTCCTTCCCTATACCTTATTGTCCTCGGCTCATGCCACACAATCTTAGTCTCTTTGTGGCGTTGTCACAAAATGTCACTCGTGTATAACGAGCAGAACACTTATGGGCTCATGGTTCCAGTTTGTGTTTGTTTGTTTGTTTGTTTGTTTGTTTTCAAGACAGGGTTTCTCCGTTTAACAGTCCTGGCTTTCCTGGATCTCATTTTGTAGACCAGGCTGTTTCTGAACTCACAGAGCTATGCTTGCCTCTGCCTCCTGAGTGCTGGGATCAAAAATATGTGTCACCACATCATGGTTCTAAAGGCTGGGACGTCCAAAGTTAATGTGTCAGCCTCTGCCAAGAGCCTTCCTGCTGCATCTTCTCCTGGGGAAGGCAAAAGAAAGAAAGAAAAAAAAAGAACAAGTTCCCAATTTGAAGCCTTGGGACCCGATTTTAAAAATTGCACTTTTATGTTATTTATTTTGTGTGTGCGCACATGTGTGAAGGTGTACCTGTGTGTTTGCATGTACGCATATGTGTGCTTGTCGGGGTGCATGTGTGGAGGACAACTTTCTGAAGTTGATTTTCATCGTGGGAAGCTGGGCATTGAACTCATGTTTGGCAGGCTTGGCAGCAGGCACCTTTACCAGCTAAGCCACCTCACCGGCCCCTCAGCACCTTTTATAGTCAGCAAAAATCTATTCATAGGTGGGACTTTCATGACCTAAACACCTCCCACGAGGGCCAACTCTACACTGTCATATCAGAGATTACATTTCCAGTGTGTGCTTTGAGGAACACAGTAAGCCATAGTAACACCCTATGTTTCAGGATGCTTGTCATAGGCTCTCAATGGCTCCCTTTAATCTGGGGCTCACAACTGGTGACCCAGGCTCCTAGCACAAGGTCATTCCAGTGTTTGTAACATGGAACAAGTTAAAGGATTTATTTTCTGCTAATGCAGCTTCTTTGGTTCCCAACAGGCAAGGCTACTATTTCTTGTTCATGTACTTGCACAACTTTGTGCATGGTTTTTGGTATGTGGTCCTTTGATGTTCTGAACTCTGCTTTCTAAGAGAATGTTTATGGGCTGGAGAGATGGCTCAGTGGTTAAGAGCACTGACTGCTCTTCTAGAGGTCCTGAGCTCAAATCCCTGCAACCCCATGGTGGCTCACGACCATCTGTAATGGGATCTGATGCCTTCTTATGGTGTGTGTGAAGACAGCAACAGTGTACTCACATACATAAAATAAATCTTTTTTTAAAAAGAGAGAATATTTATTAAATAATTAATATTGTATGTGTATGATATTGTTAGGGATGGGGTTGCATTGTCAGAGGACAACTTTTGGGAGCTGGTGTCCTCCTTCCACTGCGTTCTGGGGATCGAACCCTCAGGTTATCAGTCTTATACACTTGCTATGCCATCTTGCTCATCTGAGCTCTGCTTCTGTAAGGCTGGAGGCCAAGACTGTCTGTCTGACCCCATGATCCACAACTGTACATGTATGTCGAGTAGCCATTGCTTCCTCTTAGGAAATCTTTGCTGTACATTTAGGAAAGACACATTGAAGCACGGCTTGATAGTCATGACTTTGGGTGCATAGAAAGGCTCTGGGGAGGATCCGGATGCCTCCAGAGAAGGGAGCGGGTGTTTTTGCTGGGGTGAGTGCAGGCTGTTCCCTATTCTTATTTAATTTAATTTAATTTAATTTAATTTAATTTAATTTAATTTAATTTAATTTAATTCAGTGTCCATAGAGTTGGAATTTTGTGAATTTCGTGGGGCTGGGGAGAGAAGCGGCCCAGGGGTTAAAGCAATTGTCACGCAAGTGTGATAGATGAACTTGGATCCTTGGCACCCAATAAAATGACAAGTGAGCATGGCAGCCCACTTGTAATTCCATCCCTAAAAGGGTAGAGAGACAGGGGATCCTGTCCCAGCTAGCCTAGCCAAATTGGTTAGCTCTGAGTTCAACTGAGAGTCCTCGTCTCCACAAATAACGTGGACAGTGACGGAGGGAAACTCCTGCTGACACCTGTCTCTTCCCATGGACACCCCTTCCCTCCTGCTCCCCTGAATCTGATATAGTATCTTCTCCCAGCCCCCAAGTGCCAAGTTCAAGATGGGGTCCCAGGTCTCGGTGGATACAGGAGCCGTGCACGTGGTGATCGTGGGCGGGGGCTTCGGAGGGATAGCGGCTGCCAGCCAGCTGCAGGCGCTGAATGTCCCCTTCATGCTGGTGGATATGAAGGACTCCTTCCACCACAATGTGGCAGCCCTCCGGGCCTCCGTGGAGAGCGGTGAGTTGCTCCTTTGCGAGCATGGTCTTGTCTGTTATGGGCTATGATGACAGGGCTGGGGTCGTTTTCTCTATATTAGGGCAAGTTGCTCCAGGCATCGGATTCATTCCGGAGAGGCTCGAGCCGCTGGTCTTAAGCATCTCCCATAATGAGGCCTTAGAGTAAGAGCTTAGGTTCTTCTGAGGAGCAGACGGGCACTTCAGGACAGAGTGGGTACCTGGGTATACCCACTGGCCTGGCTGTGGCCAAGAGCATCCTTGTGGGTACATGGCTGGGGAAAGCTTCTCTGTACCCATTCCCAGGGTTCGCCAAAAAGACATTCATTTCGTACTCGGTGACCTTCAAGGACAACTTCCGCCAGGGCAAAGTGATTGGCATAGACTTGAAGAACCGGATGGTGTTGCTACAGGGTGGCGAGGTGAGTGTGTGGGGTCGCTCTGGTGGGAGGGGGTCCACTCAGGGTCCAAGAGGAGCCATCCGTAGGCTCCAAGCCCCGCTCGCTGCTCCAAGTACATTCTTCCTCATGTTGGTCACGGTAGACACAAGATGGTGGCTGGGGTGGCCTGAGTCATTCCTACGTGCCAAGCACTGTCCTGAGATTTACAGACGTGCCTTGTCATGATAGAAGGAAGGTGCTAAACTATATGAGGCAGGGGAAGGAATTGGGGATGTGGCTCCGTTAGTAGAGTTCTTGCCTACCGTGCATGAAGCTCTGGCTTTGGTCCTCAGTATGGAGCACGGTGCATGCCATGTAGTTCCATATTACATGGGAACAGGAGGCAGGAGGTTAGACAGTTAAGGTCACATCCTCAGCTACATAGCCTGGGCTATACAAGACCCTGTCTCAAAACCAAAAAGTCCAGGGCTGGAGGGATGGCTCAGCGGTTAAGAGCACTGACTGCTCTTCCAGAGGCCCCGAGTTCAATTCCCAGCAACCACATGATGGTTCACAGCCATCTGTAATGGGATCCGATGCCCTCTTCTGGTGTGTCTGAAGACAGCTACAATGTAGTCATATACATAGAATCAATAAGTAAATCTTTAAAAAAAAAAAAAGTCCAGAAGATTCTAAACTGGAGGTGTGAGTCCTGCTTATTGGCCTCCCCTCCCCCCACCCTGCCCCAGGCAGCTTTCTGTTGGGCTCCCTGCTGTGGAGGTGGGGGCTCTCTGTATCCCCATGCTGGCTGACTATCCACGCCATGTTTCTTTAGGTGTTTCTTGGTACTTACATGGGCCTCCATCAATGTGGTATTTTCTTGTCCTCTCACAGGGCCGCCTTTCGGTGTCCTGAGGTTGGAGGTGGCAGCCTAGTCACTCCTCTCTGGCTTACTCTCCTGTTTCTTATCCACTGCAGGCCTTGCCCTTCTCACATCTTATCCTGGCCACAGGCAGCACCGGGCCCTTCCCTGGCAAGTTTAACGAGGTGTCCTGCCAGCAGGCAGCCATCCAGGCCTATGAGGACATGGTGAAGCAGGTGTGTCACACTGGGGGATATGGGACAGGGTGGGCAGGCCAGAGTGCCAGGGGCCACCACTGGGGCTCTGGTCAGGAGACTGTGGGAGGACATCAATGCTGGATCAACAGCCTTGGGGGAAGCACAGGTGCTACAGTGAGATTCTCCCAGAGTTCCTGTGTGTGTTCTGCTGGTATGTCACTGGCTTGTCTTACCTGCCGCTGCTTTGGGTAGGGATGCCTCCCATCCCACCTGCTCTGTGTGGCTCCATGCCACCAGTTTCCCCAGTGATCCCTCAAGGTGGGGAGGAGCTCCGTCTGGAGCCCACGTATGGAGAGAGCCCAGCTCTTCTTCGGCCACGAAGGCCTGTGGGTATGTTTCACGGTCCCTTCTTCTGCAGATCCAGCGCTCACAGTTCATCGTGGTGGTGGGAGGCGGCTCTGCAGGAGTAGAGATGGCAGCAGAGATTAAAACCGAGTACCCTGAGAAGGAGGTGAGGCTAGCCCCTTGGCTATGAACTCTCAGCAGGCACCTGCTTTGCTTGCTTGCTTTTTTTGGAAAAAAAAAAACTTATGTATTATATATGTTTGTTTGATTGTTTAGTGGTGTGTGAGTGTGCATGTGTGAGTGTGTGTGTGTGTGTGTGTGTGTGCAACCACATACAAGAACCATTGTGTAAGTGTGGCAGTAGGAGATTAACCCATGGGAATTGGTTTTTTTCTTCTGCCTTGTGTACCCTGGGGGATCGAACTCACGTAGTCATGCTTTAGGGCAAGCCCCTTTACCCAACCAGCCACCTCACCACCCCAGCAACACCAGGACATTGCTCAGGCCCTGGGAGACTGGAGCTCCATTTACGTAAGCAGAGTACATTTTCCATCTTGTACAAAAAGCAGTTCCATGAGCAATTTCCCCACACAGTGAGGGAGAGCCTCCTGCATAGGCTCTTGGTTGAGGAGAGCCCTGAAGGTGGGGAGAGGAGGGCCAGAGAGATGTTTCATAAGCCCGGCCTCCCACATCTCCTTTAGGATGACGCCTGGGTGTCCTTTGATGACCTCTTTTTGTTGTGAGGCTTCTTGGTGTGTTTGATTGGCAGCCCTCGCCCTGGACAGCCATGTCGGGGTCCATGCTCAGGGCATTGGGAGAGCTGCCCACAGCAGGGAAGGACTGATTCTCACTTTCTTCTACCCATGGAAGGGTGGCAACAGCTTGCCCTGACTCTTAATGCTAGAGAGATAGGAACCAAGCTGGTACCTTAGAGAGAGAAGGGTCTAAGCTTCTTGAATGATACGGTTTAAATGTGAGTTGTAGTGATGGGTTCTGCAGGCCAGGGCCTCCTGGAACCTCATGTGAGCCAGCCTTGGCTCATGTGGGTCAGCCTTAGATCATGTGAGCCAGCCTCTTCGAGCCACAGAGAGCCCACAAACAGCGTTCTCCTCCCTCAGGAGAGACGGTTGGCTTCGAAAAGGAAAATCAATCCGGGGTAATTTAATTATATGGTCGCTCTCTGACAAATGGTTGGAAATTATGGTGACTGATGGATGTAGTTAAAGTGTTCCTTTTGATTCATGAGTGCTGTGTCGGGGGAAACCCGCCGACTGCTGCTTGTTCTCAGTGCTTCTGTGGTGAGAAGAGTGGGTCTCTTCCAACCCTCAGTGTGTGTGTGTGTGGGGTGTCCCACAATGCAGTTCAGCTCCAACTGCCTGGAGTCAGCACATAGCCCCACAAGGCTGTTCGCACCTCAGATGGTGATGGAGTAGGTTGTCCCAGGCTTACCAGCACTGCCACCTGACCCAGCCGTGAATGGAAAGTTCCTCCCAGCAGGCTTCATAGTGGCCAGAGCGGCTTATAGACCCCAGGGAGGCAGCTTGCTTACTGTTTCTGTCTTAGGATGCTATTGCTGTGAAGAGACGTATGACCATCACAGCTTTCACTTTTAAGAGATTTATTTATTTTTATTTGATGGGTATGGGTGTTTTGCCTACCTGTATGTCTGTGCACCATGTGAATGCAGGCCCTGTGGAAGCCAGAAGTGGACCTAGGATCCCCTAGAACTGGTGTCACAGATAGCTGTGAGCTGCCATGTGGGTTGCGGGGAATCGAACCCAGGTTCTCTATGAGAACAGCAAATGCTCTTAACCGCTGAGCCATCCTGTGAGCCTCTCCAGACATGACCAGGACAACTCTTAGAAAGGAAAACCTTTAGCTGAGGCTGGCTTACAGGTTCAGAGGTTTAGTCCGTTATCATCGTGGGGGGAAGCATGGCAGCATGCAGGCCCGCACAGAGCTGGAGAAGGAGCTGTGAGTTCTACCTTTGGATCTGCAGGATGAGACAGTGAGACACACTTGATCTGCCTTGTGCTTCTGAAACTTCAAGACCCAAACCCAGTGACACACTTCCTCTAACAATGCCACAGTCCCTATGAGTCTATGGGGCCATTTTCATTCAAACTACCGCACTTAACCATTGCCGAGTTACCTACCACAAAGGATATTTTAAAGGACACAGATGGGGCTGGAGAGATGACTCTGTGGTTGAGAACTCATCCTGCTCTTGCAGAGGACCCAGCACCCACATCTGAGGCTCACACTGCCAGTAACTCCAGCAGATCCCGGGGATCTGATGCCCTCTTCTGGACTCAACAGGCACTGCACTCACGTGCACTATCCACAAACAGACACTTATACACATAACTAAAAATCAAGAATGCCTTTTAAGACTGCTGGGCCGTGGTGGCGCACACCTTTAATCCCAGCACTTGGGAGGCAGAGGCAGGCAGATTTCTGAGTTCGAGGCAAGTCTGGTCTACAAAATGAGTTCCAGGACAGCCAAGGCTACACAGAGAAACCCTGTCTGGTGGGGGGGTGGCGGGGGGGGGGGGGAAGCCTTTTAAGGACATCAATGAACAGCCAGATAAAGAGGGTCCAAGCACAGGGCCCTCTTTCTCCCTGACATTGGGGTGTGCCATGTGGCCATGGTCATGCATGTTGAGGCTCTCTAGGCCCTGTAGGGAATCTTTGAAGGCTTCGCTGGGGAGCCATGATGAACCGTGGAACTCCCAACTCTAGCTGTCATCTGCCTCCTGGCGACTGGGGAAGGGATTGGAAGCTCCTATCATGGTTTGAGTCTGAGGCTGCTGTCTCATCAGAACGAAGGATGAGCCCATCACTCAGGAAATTCCAAGGCATTCAGCAGTTTTATCATTCAGAGAATCACGAAGATCTCAGAAGCTCTGGGTTGGGAATTACAGCCGATTATCAGAACCCATGGCATTCCCAGCACTAGAAGGGCTTAAGAGCTCTGCGTCAGCAACCGCCTCAGGGGTAAAGATTGAAGTAGTACATTTCAACTAATTCCGTATAAGATCTATGTTGTATTGGTAGGCATGGAAGAGTCCTACAGAAGCCACCCATCATTGTGGGATTGGCATTTGCTGAGTTACCATGTATGTATAAATATATATATAGTATGTGAGTACACTGTAGCTATCTTCAGACATACCAGAAGAGGGCTTTGGATCCCATTACAGATGGTTGTGAGCCACCATGTGGTTGCTGGGAATTGAACTCAGGACCTCCGGAAGAGCAGTCAGTGCTCTTAACCTCTGAGCCATCTCTCAGCCCCATCTTTATCATATTTTTATTTGGATCCAAGCATAGTGGCACAAACCTTTTTTTCCAGCACTCGGGAGGCACAGGCAGGAGCATCTCTGTGAGTTTGAGGCCAATCAGGTCTACCTAGCTAGTTCCAGGACAGCTAGGGCTACATAGAGCAGTGGTTCTCAACCTTCCGAACGCTGTGACCCTTTAATACAGTTCCTCGTGTTGTGGTGACCCCCCACCCCCAACCATAAAATTATTTTCATTGCTGCTTCCTAATTGTAATTTTGCTATTATTATGAATCGTCATGTAAATATATAATATTTCTGATGGTCTGAGTTGACCCCTAAGGGTTGTGACCCATAGGGTGAACACCACTAACACAGAGAGATCCTGTCTCAAAATACAAAGTAAAATAATTTAAAAGTTTTACTTTGTTGGGTGGTGGTGGCACATGCTTTTAATCCCAGCACTTGGGAGACAGAGGCAGGCAGATCTCCGAGTTTGAGGATAGCCTGGTCTACAGAGTTTCAGGACAGTTAGGGCTACACAGAGAAACCCTGTCTTGAAAAACCTAGATAGATAGATAGATAGATAGATAGATAGATAGATAGATAGACAAACAAACAAACAAACAAACAAACAAACAAATAAGTAGAACTTGTGTTAGTGTTGCTATAGCCTGGTATTCACATTGGAATGCCAGCAGCTTATATAGTGATTATACAGTTTTGTATCCTGAAGGAATTGTCCGTTTGCCTTAGGTGAGGCATTGTACAGAGACACGTGGGTCTCTGGTTTAGGGGGACTGAGTTCTGAGTACTGAGATGTGGGCTGGGGCCCTGAACCCTGCAGAGATCATAGCTGATCCTCTGTCTCCTCAGTATTACATGGGAAGTCAGAGAGGGGACTCGGAGTCTTCCCGCTCAAGCCCTGTGGGTTTGTTTGTTTGTTTGTTTGTTTGTTTGTCCCAGGTCACTCTTATCCACTCCAGAGTACCCCTGGCCGACAAGGAACTCCTGCCCTGTGTGCGGCAGGAAGTGAAGGAGATCCTCCTCCGGAAGGGTGTGCAGCTGCTGCTGAGTACGTGAGAGTTCACCCGTCCTGCCCAGCCAACCCCAGCCCCCTTCCCCAAGTGCTGATGTAGTGCCCAGAGCCCCAGCCATGGCTGGGCTCCCTCCTTCCCACTGTATCTGGGGAGCAGCAGGACGACTCAGGCATCAGAGCTGGCTTGAGCTGTGTCCAGCTGGAGTCACAGGGTGCAGCAGTTCCCCGCTGTTGCTTAGCAACAGGACAGGTGGATGCTATTTACTGAATGAGTTAAAGTTCTTCCAAAGATCACCCTTGTTTTCATTTTTGATGTCTCAGTGGAAGAGGGAACAGACTTGTAATCTGAGGCATTGCATGTGTCTGTCTCTTCTTTCTTCCTTCCTTCCTTCCTTCCTTCCTTCCTTCCTTTTTTTTTTCTTTCTTTCCCTCTTCCTTTCACTTTTTTGAGACAGGGTTTCTCTGTGTAGCCCTGTCTGTCCTGGAACTCACTCTGTAGACCAGGCTGGTCTCGAACTCAGAGATCCTCCTGCCTCTGCCTCCTGAGTGCTGGGACTAAAGGTGTGTGCCACCACCACCCTGTTTTTTGGGTGTGGCTTTTTGCCCAGCGCAGGAAGGGACAGAACTTCCCAGCATTTGGAGTGGGATGGCACCTCAGAAGGCTGTGAGGTGGTTGCCGTGGAAACCACTCTCAGCTCTCACAGCCTCCGTTGTTAACTGGTCATGGAGGATAGGAAGCACTTTACTTCCAGACAGGTTTCCTCGTTTTCTCTGCTGTTTGCCATCCATCCATCCATCCATCCATCTCTGAGTCTCACATAGCATCCATCCATCCATCCATCTATCTACCTCTGAGTTTCACCTAGCATCCATCCATCCATCTATTTGTTCTTTAAATTTTATTTTATGTGTGTATGTTTTTTTAAGAGAATTTTATTTTATTTTATTTTATTTTTAAGATTAGCTGTCTTCAGACACACCAGAAGAGGGCGTCAGATCTCATTATGGATGGTTGTGAGCCACCATGTGGTTGCTGGGATTTAAACTCAGGACCTCTGAAAGAACAACAGTACTCTTAACCGCTGAGCCATCTCTCCAGCCCCTGTGTGGATGTTTTGTCTGTGTACCTAGAGTATGTCCAGTGCCTAGGGAGGCCAGAGGAAGGAATCAGATCCCCTTGAACTGGAGTTACAGATGGTTTTTATCTTCTGTTTGGATGGTGGGAGTCAAACCTGGATCCCCTGGAAGAGTACCAGTGTTCTTAACCACTGAGCCCTCTTCCCAGCCCTTCCGTATATACGAATATTTTATTTTGAGAAAGAGTGTATCATGTAGTCCAGGCTGGCCTTGTGGCCTTAAACTTTGTAGCCAAGGAGAACTTTGAGCGTCTAATCCTCCTGTCTCCGTTTCCAGAGTACTGGCATACACTCTATGCTTAGTTGATGTGGCATTGGGTATAGACACAGGGTACAAGCCTCCTGCCAACTGAGCCCTTTCTCTGCTTTCTGGTGTATGCTGTACTGAGAGGCCTTCTGCTTAGGATGTGCGAGCTGCCATTCCGAGAAGGAAGGGACCTTCCACTGAGTCGTGTTTCCTAGAACTCGAGAAGCTTGGCTTGGCTTCCCCCTCGCAGCTTCCTGGAACTTCCCTCCAGATGGACCCCTTGGGGACAGACGTCCAGATCCTGCTGCTCAGGAGAGTGGACGGAGGGAGAGTCATGAGGGACGACTCGCTTTTCCCTTGGTCCACCACGGGGTGTTCTGGCCTCTGTCAGCTTCCTGTCACGGAACCCTCCCACAGGTGAGCGGGTGAGCAACCTGGAGGAACTTCCTCGCAATGAGTATCGGGAGTACATCAAGGTGGAGACAGACAAGGGCACGGAGGTGGCCACCAACATGGTGATTGTGTGCAATGGGGTCAAGATCAACAGCTCTGCCTACCGCAGTGCATTTGGTAAGTGAGTGGCCCAGAGGTTGTTGCTCCCTAAGCTGCCCTGGCATTTGCAGACACACCATAGTCCTTGCCACCTGAACCAGCACCCCGTGTCTCCTCCTTTTATCCCAGAAGTTTATTAGACCTTGAACTTTAAATTCAGGTGAGTCAAGCCCAGCTGTTCCTCCCCCCTTCTCCCCCCGACACCCCCCTTGGAGGCCAGAATCCCCACACACACACCCGAGGTGAGTGCTTCCCCCTAGTGGTGAGAGATAGGAACAGGCTTCAGAGAGGTGAAAATGGCCTCTTTTCTTGATGCTTTCATTGAGGAAGCCCAGGAAGTCCCAGGTCAGGCTTTTCTCCGTCCACAGGTATGCTGCTCTCTCCAAATCCAGATCCAAGCATCGGGCCACTTCATTCTGAACCTCCCTTTGGGGGAGTCGGGACCTTAGTATGGCCTCATCTCTCAAAGTTCGGTAGTTAGACAGTGGGCCGATGCATGTTTAAGCATCTACATAGGAGAGTAAGACTCAGGGGCCAAGCTCCATGGTTACTCTGCATCTCCAGGTACCTGTCATTTATCCACTGCCGAGCATCCTTCCCTGACCAGTCTCTGCCAGATCCAACAGGAAGTTAGTTTTCAATCCAGAAGGAAGCCAGTCCACAGGGGTAGTGGGCAGAAATCCCAGGGTTTAATGTCTCATTATCCTAATGTATTTCCAAAGATAAGTTCTTTTCAACCCCTTTAAGGGAAGCTGTTTGTTGTTTAGGAAAGGCCTGTGTGTATTCCGAAATTCCCATGGATGTTCCAAAGACAGTTAGAGACTTGGGAAGCCAGGGGACTTGTAGAGAGCTCCCTGGCTTTCCAGTGATCTGCCTCTGTTCTTGTGGGTTAGGCTTGCTTCAGCAGGCAGGGTCTTGGGTGGGGACTTCAGGCTCGATGACGGCCGGTGGGGGTGTCATTTCTTAGCACATACCTCCAAAGTGACTGAACCCACACCCTATACTCATGCAATTCCGTGGTGTCATCTTGCCCAGCAGAGAGTAGGCTGGCCAGCAATGGTGCTCTGAAAGTGAACGAGTTCCTCCAGGTGGAAGGTTACAGCAATATTTATGCCATTGGTGACTGTGCCGATACCAAGGAGCCCAAGATGGCCTACCACGCTGGCCTGCATGCCAACGTTGCCGTGGCCAACATTGTCAACTCCATGAAGCAGAGGCCACTCAAAGCTTACAAGCCAGGTGAGGAAAGCCTGTTTATGTTTGTTGGTTTGGGATTAAACATGCAGAAGGCTTTGGGGCCTTACTCTCCTAGTAGATGCTTAAACACGCATCAGTCCACTAGCTTAACTACCCAACTTTAAGAGATGAGGCCTGGGCTAGAGGGATATCTCAGCAGTTAAGAGCACTGACTGCTCTTCCAAAAGTCCTGAGTTCAATTCCCAGGAACAACATGGTGGCTCATAGCCATCTATAATGGGATCTGATGCCTTCTTCTAAGAACAGCTATAGTGTACTCACATAAATATAATAAATATTTTAAAAAATAAAAAAAAAGAGAGATGAGGCCATATTAAGGTCCCGACTGCCCCAAAGGGAGGTTCAGAATGAAGTGGCCCAGTGCTATAAGATGAATTACCACCAGACTGCAGGTCTCCGCACAAAGCCTCTTTAAAACCAAACATGCTTTTGGCTGTAGCTCCGTGGTAGAATTCTTGCTTGGCACACTGAAGCCCCGGGTTTCACTGACAGTATTGCTAACAAAAGAGGCTGGGGGAGATGGCTCAGTCAGTGAAGTACTTAAAAAGCAGGGGCCTAGTTTGATGCCTAGAACACGTGTTAAGAAAAAGACAAAAAACTGGGCCTTGTGGTCAGGAAACAAAAAAATCCAGCTTTTTAAAAAAAATGTGAATGTCACCTGAAGAATGATAGCCCAGGTTGTCTCCTGATCTGCACCACACAAGCACACACACACACACACACACACACACACACACACACACACACACACGACTTGCTTTCCTAAAAGGTATTATGCATGGCTGCCTGCTGGAGTCTCAAACATCAGGCCTGCATCCCTCAAGCATCATCTTGCTCTGTGTGTCTGCCTCCCAGGTGCGCTGACATTCCTCCTGTCCATGGGCAGAAATGATGGCGTGGGTCAGATCAGTGGCTTCTACGTAGGCCGCCTCATGGTGCGGCTGGCCAAGAGCAGGGACCTTCTCATCTCCACAAGCTGGAAAACCATGCGGCAGTCTCCACCGTGACAGGGAGGCTGCGTGGGAGTTGAGGTACCGCTCGGAGGGGTGACAGACTGCTTGACAAAGGACACCCTTCTGACAGGTGCCAAGGGCGGAGCTCTTTGTCTGGATCGTGGTGTCAGTCATGTGCTGGCTGGGAATACAATTTGAGTAAAGCCAGAAATGAGAGACAGAGAGTAAAGGGGGGAGTGGGGAAGGCATTAAAAAAGAACAATTAGCCTAGAAGATTCGTTCCGGGTTTGGAAGGTCTGCCTGCAGCTGTGCTAGCTAAAGGGTGTTGGGGAGGCAGAGGGAGCTTCCCCTACTGCAGGCTTCTGTCTATGTGTGCACGTGAAAGCATCAGGCTTTGGGAGAACTGTTCAGAGCTCTTGTTGGGCAGAGCTGGGCTCCTCTAGTTGGCTCCTCATCTGTAGTATAGTAAAGAGAGCCCACAGCACGAGACCAAGGAGGGTGCTGGGGTGGGGAAGCTTGTCTATCTTACAGCAAGTACGTTATTAACTGAGGCCTTTTTTTCACTCTCCCTATGATTAGCATCCCCCCTCTCTTTCTCTCTCTCTCTCCTTCCCTCCTAACAACACTCACACAGCACGAGTACAGAATCTCTCTCTGCCCCCCACCATGTCTACCTACATTATTCAGATTGGCCTAGAACTCCTGAGTTCAGGTAATGCTCCTGTCTCAGTCTTTTCTGGTACCTTGGGACCATCTTTAACCTTCACGAGCCTTTATCTCCATATTCGGCTTGCCTGTGTGTCATAGGTGCATGTACGAAGAGTCAGACAAAATTCCCCTCTAGCTCACCCATCCGTTGCTGAAATCTCAGGGGAGATGTAAGCCACATCTGCCGCCTCTCCTAAGGTCTCACTGACAAACTGAGGCAGGGTTCTGTTAGACTTTACTCCATGGAACCAGTGAGTGTCATTAAAGCAGAGTGGTATATAACAGGTGGTAGGGCGCCACTGGATACACAGATGAGAGTCTCCTGGTCCTCGACACCACTCCACAATCAGATAAAATCAGTCAGCAAGGCCAGCTGGGACAACCCTTTTAAAAGGGGGAGCAGCTGAACACACCCCCTCCGGGCTGGTGGTTGCTTGCTTCTGAGGACAGTCACTCAAACACTACCCTAACAGGGTGAAGTTTATGTCTAGAGAGGCTGAGCCTGGCTGGGTGCAGGAATCCAGGGATGGAGACCTGTGACTTGGGGAGGGTACTGGCTGCTTGATCGCCAAAGACCAGATGGGCATCTCTGGATGGTACTTAGTGGTTTCTAGGTTACTAACAGGCTGCTGTTAGGGGGTGGGGAGCTGTGCTGCTCATTTCCTGGCCAGCTCCTGTCACTTGGGCCCCCATGGGTCACTATGTCCGCTATAGATTGCTAAGGTGTATGAAGTATATGAAGGACTTCTCTATCCAAGTAGGGAGTAGCCACTTGTGCATGGCCTAAGTTCAATGTCTATAGCAGAAGAGACTGGGAGTCCATTCCAGTAGATTTCGGCATGATTCACCCTACCCTGCCTCTTCCAGCTTGCTTTGGCCTTGGCCTTTGGTTATAGGTGGCAAGAGTCCTTGAGATACCAGCATCTCTGGTGCTTCCAGCCCATCCCCATTTGGGCTATGACCAAGGTCTGTTCCAGACTGGAGTTGAGACTTGACTCTCTCTCCCAGAGACTGACCAACCACCAGCAGCTTTGTCCCCGGCTCTGCTGCTGTGGACACCAGCCAGGAAGCCCACCCTCTCTGAGGGAAGGATCAACTACCTGCAGGAAGCCGGCCATGTGAGAGCTTTACAGAGCATGGCGGGACTCTTCAGTGACAGGCCTTGTGTTACTTCTTTACAACCGTCTGGATGACTCTGTCTGTGGGGAACGCGGCTGTCCAGGAGGAGGAAAACGTCGCAATAAAGGGCTGTGTTATAAGAAAGACGCTGGAGCTTTCATTTTTTTCTTCTCATTTTTCTTTTTCTTTAAAAAAACAAAAAAACCGAACAAACAAAAATCCCGAAGCAAAACCCTTTTAGGTGTAGTTACAAATATTTTAGGCGTCAGGGAGGGGACCCTATAACAGAAAAGCACCCCAAGATGTTCTTCTCATCTTCTCCACTGAGGGAGACAGCCAGTATACCTAGGTTAGGCAGTCACATCCTTTTCTCTTGGAAAAAGGAGGAACCCAAAGACACAGAAACTGTGAACGGATTTTGTGTGTGTGTGTGTGTGTGTGTGTGTAAAAGTCACTGCTATAAATCTAAAGAAGGCCTATTTTTATGTTTGTTTGTCTTGTTTGTTTTTGAAAAAGTTCTAAAACAACAGGAAGAAAAACACATGGAAAGAAAGCCCTGGTGGAGACCTGGTTAACTGTGGAAGAGAGGCCCTTTGTAAAGAGAATATAAAACGCACCGGACCCCTTCCCCAGGCAGGCAGGACCCGTTCCCGCTGCCTCCGTTCACCCTCTCAGCCACCCTCCGCTCCCATGCCCCGTCACCCTTCTGCAATCCTTGTAAAAAATAAAACCCCCGCTCTTGTGACGTCACGCCGATCCTCCTCCTTCTCTGCCGCTGGAGAGAGCTACTTGGTGTCCAGTTTGGCCATCTCCTGCACGTAGATGCCGATGCTCTCGCTGTCGAAGAGCAGGAAGTACACATTCTTCAGCGAGGACGAGCTCGAGTCGTCGAAGTGAGCCGAGATGGCCTTGAGGGTCACCTGGGCGGCCGTCTGTTTGGGGAAGCAGTTTCTATGTCCAAGGAAAAGAAGAGCCCGTGTCATTTTGGTCCCTGTCACCACCGTATAATTCTCTCCTAGTCTGGGGAGAGGGAGATCGGCTCCTTTTAGTCTTTGTTCTGACAGGGTCTCGCTATAGAGCCGTGGCTAGCCTGGAAGTCACCGTGTAGACCAGGCTGGACCTGAACTCAGAGATCCGCCTGCCTCTGCCTTCCAGAGCGCGTGATTAACCACACGCGGCATCACACCCTGCTCTCACTTTCTTCTTACTCCAGCCCTGGACCCTTGCTTGTACAGTGTGGGATTCCCCGTGCATGAGGCCAGTCCACAAATCACCTTCTCTGGCTCTAGTCAAGGGAAGGACAGGAGTAGGTGGAGATGTCCCCGAGCTACCCTAGATATGGTGACTTCAGCCAAGGTCACAGGCAGCTCTCAGTATGTAAAGGATGTCCCAAGTTGGATCCCGTGTCAACTGATTCAAAGAACTTGACTTTGTAAATCCTGTCAGTTCCACATCTATAAGACCATGTCTTCAAAAAGACAAACATGGTTTTTTGTTTTTATTTTTTAGCTCCTTCAGAAATGAGTTTACATGCTAACTGGGTTACCCAACAAGGGGCCTTCAGAATTGCTGGAGGCTGCGGCTCAGTTGGTTCATGGGTGCCTAGCACAGTGGTTCTCAACCTGTGGGTTGTGCCCCTCTTGGGGGGGGGGACTACTGACCTTTCACAGGGGTCACATGTCAGACATCCTGTATCTCTGATATTTACAATTCTTGTCAGTAGCAACGTTAACAGTTACAAAGTAGTGATGAAACTCATTTTATTGAGGGGGGGCGGAGCTCACCCCACTATGAGGAACTATATTAAGGGGTGGCAGCATTGGGAAGGTTGAGAACCACTAAGAGTCTTCACTCACCTGAACATGCTATGGTGGCTTCAGCAGCTACTCTTGGCAGGGTGGGTTGGTAGAAGTTTGCTGAGAACCCAGACAACCAGAGAGGGCGTCATTAACGGTGCTGTTCACCGGTCTCTAGGGTCACAGCCATCATAGCCACTTAGGGTCAGCTATCAAGAGACCTGGGGTAGTTCTGAGTCCAGGATATACCTGCTTTCTGAACTCTCTTGAGGGTCTCTGTGTGGGACATGCCACCCAAGTCCTGATCATGGAGAGTACATCCCATAGTATTCACTACTTTGTCCTCAGCTTGCTTTCCCGTGTCTCTGAGTCCAGCCTCTTCCCACCGAGCTTCAGTAAGAGCCTCTACTGCTCCCAGTTCAGTTAAGAAAGCCTCAGGAATGACACACACATACACAGACACACGTGCACATGTGACATCACTCACAAGTATACACAAAACCCAAGTGCCACTCGGCCTCACCCACAGTGTCTACCTTTCTGTCTGGACATTGGTATCAACCTGGCAGGAAAGCTGGCCCCAGACATGAAGTCCTGCTGTCCCAGACTGGGGGCCTGTCTGTGTTTGGAAAGTGGGAAATTAGCTTTCTCACTCTATTGCCTACCTAACATTCTGGCCATGCTGGAGGACCTTGGCTGCATCTCCTAGAATGGGCCAATGGAATGTGGACATGTTGGCGAGTAGCTGGTTCCCAACAGAAAGGCTGGAGACCTCAACTCAGAAACTGGGTCCTACCTGCCACTGGGGAACGGTGGGAAGGCGACGGATTTAAGCTTCTTGTCCTCTGCTGCAGACAGGCAGTTTTTGATGGTCTCTTCCAGCTGTTCTTCACATTTGTCGGAGCCCCACTGGGGGATGTGACAGTGGATGACAAATTTGGCTGCGAGTCCACTGGATTGGCTGACAGCAGCTGGGACACAGGAGAGAGATGCAGTTATTTCCAGAGTAGGTTATTTCCTGAGTCCCACCTTAAGCAGGGTGATTAGGCCAGGCCTCCCGGGTGACCCTGGAGGACTAGGAGGTGACACATCCCTGCTACTGTGAGGCAGGTTTGGCAGGAAGCAGAGCAAGGGACAGCTTGTGATTTTTGGTGACCTGTCAACAGGCCTCAGGTCAGAGTGGATCCTAGGGACAGGAACACATCAAAATCACATCAGGCAACTGTGGAAGATTAAGTAATGCCATCTCCAAACAACAGAATCCTTGGGTTCTTAACTGGTCCCTGACATGGCCCAGGGCACATTGTGACTGCAATTAGAGACAATGAAGATAGACTGCCAGGGTTGCCACACTGCTTAGGTTTAACTGGTGACTTGCTTGCCGCAATGGTAGGATTAAAGGAATGTGCCACAGTGTCTGGCTGCTTGGATTGCCCTTGCTCTCTCTCTCATTCTCATTCTGTCTTTGTTTTTGTTTTTTGTTTTTTGTTTTTAGATAGGGTTTTTTTCTGTATAGCACCAGCTATCCTGGAACTTGCTTTGTAGACCAGACTGGCCTCAGACATGGAGATCCACCTGCCACCTGCCTCCACATCCCAAGTGCTGGGATTAAAGGCATGTGCCATCACCATCTGGCAAAGTTTAATTAAAAAAAAATATTTTTATGGGTATGAGTGTTTTGCCTGTGTGTCTATCTGGTTACTGTATGTATGCAATGCCCAAGGAGACCAGAAGAGGGCAGGTCCCCTGGAACTGTAGTTACATATGTCTGTGAGCCACCATGTGGATGCTGGGACCCAGGTCCTCTGGAAGAGCAGCTGGTGGTCTTAACTGATGAGCTATCTCACCAGGCCCTCTCCTCTGTGTCCCCCCCCCGAACTTTTTATTCACCTAAACTGGCAGGGTCTTCCAACACATGTGAAGTGCCCACAAGCCAGAGCGACAGTGGCAGATCTTGTAAGAACATGGCAATGGAGGAGTCTGAGGGAAGTCCCTGTGGCCGTCACTCATCAGAGGTGGCTTTTCTGTCCCCATGCTTGGTTGTGCCCTTCACTCCCCAGCTCCTTTGGCCATCTTTTCTGAGCCTTTACCATGGAACTAAGCGGCCTGGTTCAGAGATGCTTTGCGTGACCCTGGGATCCTCACTTGGCCATACATCTCTTCATTCAAGGTCACACCGACATCCACTGTACAGCGCACATGACAGAGGCTCAGCCAGGGACACGTCTGGCTTGAAGAACACACATGGTGGCATCCAGGCTCCCAGGCGCGTCTGCCAAGGACGGTGGTGTCCTTGGCCATTTTTACCAGTTCTAAGAGGTTCCTATTTTCCACATGTTTCAGTGTCTTTGGGAAGGCATACGTCTGGTGGGGTGGGGTGGAGTGTTGACTCAGACGTTTCAAGCCATGGCTGCTTTCCCAGAGGACTCAGGTTCAATTCTCAGCAGCCACCTGAAGACTCACCACTGTCTGTGACTCCAATTCCAGGGGATCCGATGCCCCACTCTGGCTTTGAGGGCACCAGACATGTGTTGGAAGACCTTGCTATTGAGGTAGTAGTCCACCTTGTCTGAAGAGCTCCCAGAGCTCTGTGCAAAATAGAGGGCTTCCTTTCTCCAAGGGCTTTCCCTTCTCCACTGACCTTATCTGGAGAGAGTCTCTAAGCACAGGCGCCTGATCTCATCTGGAGAATGACCTGCACTGAGCTTCCTGCAAACGCTGCATGATTCAGCGCATACATTTCCAGAGTATGGTAATGAGGTACTGTGTTATAACCAATCAGCTCTTACCACCCGTATGTATGGTAATTCGGAACCATGTTATGACCAGTCAATCCTTTCTGCCCATAACCCTTATACACCCTACCCCCAGAGGAGTAAGCAGAACCGTCTTACTGAAGGGTCTCCGGAAGTCCTTCCATCCGAACCCCTGCTTACCACTTTGCCTCCTCTGCCCTCATGGGCTGGAGGCCAGTGATCCCCAGGAGGGAAACCTACAGATATGCAGGTGATACACTTACATACACGTTGTCAAAATATCCATACGTAGGAAATAAAAAAACAAAAGGCATATATCTCATAGTTGCCATCAGCCTGCAAGAGACGGAAGCTCTTTTTTTTTTTGATTTTTAATATTTTTATTACATATTTTCCTCAATTACATTTCCAATGCTATCCCAAAAGTCCCCCATAGCGCCCCCCACTTCCCTACCCACCCATTCCCATTCTTTTGGCCCTGGCATTCCCCTATATTGGGGCATATAAAGTTTGCAAGTCCAATGGGCCTCTCTTTCCATTGATGGCCGACTAGGCCATCTTTCGATACATATGCAGCTAGAGACAAGAGCTCCGGGGTTCTGGTTAGTACATCATGTTGTTCCAACAATAGGGTTGCAGATCCCTTTAGCTCCTTGGGTACTTTCTCTAGCTTCTCCATTGGGAGCCCTGTGATACATCCAATAGCTGACTGTGAACATCCACTCCTGTGTTTGCTAGGCCCCGGCATCGTCTCACAAGAGACAGCTATATTTGGGTCCTTTCAGCAAAATCTTGCTAGTGTATGCAATGGTGTCAGCATTTAGAAGCTGATTATGGGATGGATCCCTGGATACGGCAGTCTCTAAATGGTCCATCCTTTCATCACAGCTACGAACTTTGTCTCTGTAACTCCTTCCCTGGGTGTTTTGTTCCCAATTCTAAGAAGGTGCACAGTGTCCACACTTTGGTCTTCATTCTTCTTGAGTTTCATGCGTTTATCAAATTGTATCTTATATCTTGGGTATCCTAAGTTTTGGGCTAATATCCACTTATCAGTGAATACATATTGTGTGAGTTCTTTTGTGATTGTGTTACTTCACTCAAGATGATGCCCTCCAGGTCCATCCATTTGGCTAGGAATTTCATAAATTCATTCTTTTTAATAGCTGAGTAGTACTCCATTGTGTAAATGTACCATAATTTCTGTATCCATTCCTCTGTTGAGGGACATCTGGGTTCTTTCCAGCTTCTGGCTATTATAAATAGGGCTGCTATGAACATAGTGGAGCATGTGTCCTTTTTACCGGTTGGGACATCTTCTGGATATATGCCCAGGAGAGGTATTGCTGGATCCTCCGGTAGTACTATGTCCAATTTTCTGAGGAACCGCCAGACTGATTTCCAGAGTGGTTGTACAAGCTTGCAATCCCACCAACAATGGAGGAGTGTTCCTCTTTCTCCACATCCTCGCCAGCATCTGCTGTCACCTGAATTTTTGATCTTAGCCATTCTGACTGGTGTGAGGTGGAATCTCAGGGTTGTTTTGATTTGCATTTCCCTGATGATTAAGGATGTTGAACATTTTTTCAGGTGTTTCTCTGCCATTCGGTTTTCCTCAGGTGAGAATTCTTTGTTCAGTTCTGAGCCCCATTTTTTAATGGGGTTATTTGACTTTCTGGAGTCCACCTGAGACGGAAGCTCTTTAAGGAAAAAAAATGCATGTCCTCTGCCTCCCGAGGTCAGGCCCCATGAGCCTCTCCGTGTAAGGATTTAGTCAGTGGTGGCTGGCAACTCTCGTTCACTAGTGTGACATTTGTCCTCATCCCGCCTGTGGTGGTTTGCATGAGAAAAGCCCGCTACAGGCTGTACGTTCAAATGCTTGGCCTTCCAGTTGGTGAAACTGTTCGGGAAGGGTTAGGACGCATGACCTTGTTGGAGGATGGTGTGCCACTGGGGGCAGGCTTTGAGGTTTCAAAAGCCCATGCCATTCAGCTGCTGCTCAAGCACTATGCCTGCCTGCCTGCCTGCCTGCCTACTGCCAAGCTGCTCGATTGTGGTGTTTTCTCACCACAATAGAAAAGTAACTGAGACGCCATCCAGCTATGCCAAGGCCGAGAACAGAACTTGATGCCCTTCTTGTAAGGTCAGTTACCCTTTTTATTTTGAAAACTTAATTTTTCTCTTTCTGAGGGAAAATTATATTTCTCTCTCTCTCTCTCTCTTTCTGTGTGCACGTGTGTGTGTGTGTGTGTGTGTGTGTGTGCACGTGCATGCAGGCCACACAGTACATAACATATCAGAGGGGAGTCACTTCACAGACACAGGGGAGTCACAGACACAGGGGAGTCACTTCTTCCACTAAGAGGGTCCCCGGGGCTGAACTCAGGTTTTTAAGCCCATGGCGAGAACATTCACCGGCTGAGCTTTCTCGCTGGCTCGAGCTGCCAGGTTATAGATGGCCACCCGTCCTCTCTGACAGCTTTAAGGATTCTTCTTGACTTCAAAACACCTGACCAAATCTCTGTGGCATTCCAGATTTATTTTCATTTGTTTGGCCCAACCTGAACTTGCACTTAAGAACCCTTTAGCAGGGGCTGGAGAGACGGTTCAGTGGTTAAGAGCACTGGACTCAATAAAGTCACTTGATGAACTTCTGTCTTTGGTCTGTTGCTGGTGCCCTATCTGGCTTGGGTGAACAGACATTTGTTAGCCTCAAGAAAAGCTCAGCTGGGGCTGGAGAGATGGCTCTGAGATTAAGAGCACTGACTGTTCTTCCAGAGGTCCTGAGTTCAATTCCCTAGCAACCACATGGTGGCTCACAACCATCTGTAATGGGATCTGGTGCCCTTGTCTGGCATGTAGGCATACATGCAGATATACCATTCATACAAAAAAAAAGGAATAATAATAATGATGACAAAAAGAACTCTTTAGTTACAGCTTCATCATTTGCTCACAATTTCCAAATTGTGCCTAGAAACACATCAGAGCTCCTTGTCCTGGGTTCTGGTTGCTTTTCTCACACATTTCCAGGAACCTCTTGGAAGCCTCTTCTGACCCTAAGACCAAGTAACCTTTCCATCCGCTGACTCTGTGCTCTGCCAGAGTCGAGGTGACAGAGGGAAGCTGGCACTGGGATGGAACCCTGACAAGGGCAACTTCCCGGATGGAGGGTTGATTGTGACTCACAGTTTGAAAGGAGACAGTCTGCCATGGAAACCGCTTAGCTTCCTAGCAATCTCAGCCAACAACTGTGAGGTGGTTGGTTAAACAGTATTAGAAAGAAGAATGTAAATATTCCATTAGCTCATGTCTCCAGCCTCACTTCCCCCACCTAGGCCTCATCCCAAAGGTTCTACAACCTTCCCAAAGAGTGCTGAGAGCCAGAAGCCAAGTGGTCAAACATGGGCCTGTGTGTGTGGGGGGGCATTCCATATTTAATATCGGTGGGCAGTGTAGACCTAGGCCTAGGTGAGGACCCTCTACTCTTTCTGTCCTAGAAACACAGATTTTGCACCAACTAGAACCCTAGATAGAAAGCTGTGAGAAGGTTAGTTTTTAAAGTGTTTTGCCTGCCTGTATGCCTGTGCACCACATGTGTGCAGTGCCCACAAAGGCCAGAGAGGGCAACAGGTCCCTTTGAACTGGAGTTACAGACTGAGCTGACTGGAGGTTGCTGGGAATTAAATCCTGGTCCCCTGGAGCCATCTCTCCAGTCCTGGCTATGTGAGTTTTACTCTGGCTTTCTTCCCTAGTGATGGGAATTGAACCTGGGCCTCATGAATGCTAGGTGAGTGTGTAGCCACCTAATTCCCCATGGGGATGAGCAGTGGTCTAACTTGGCAGCCTTAATCCACCGAGCCATCTTGCTGGTTCATGCCACCAAGGTCCTCTGCCTCAGGCCAAGCCACAGAACACCCAGCCTTGGACTGAACCTTGTGAAATGGAATCCAAGATGAATCTTCCCCCTATTAAATTGATTTTCTCAGGCATTTGTCATGGTGATGGGATGCTGGCACAGATATTATTCAGTTACAAAAGAGAGGAGAGGGGATGATACATTCTACAATGTACATGAAATTAAAAAAAATACTATGTCAGCTACAAAATGCCAGACACAGAGGGCCTGTCACTGTATGTCTGCACTTATATGAAATGTCCAGTCCAAGTGACTCCATAGGGACAGGAAATAGATTAGTGGTTTCCACAACCTGGACTTTTTGGTCAGAGGTGGTAAGAAATTTCTGAAAGCAAATAGTACATCAGGTTGTCCACACTGTAGAAGTATTTGATACCAATGAATTACATGCTTTAAGAGGCATATGGGGTAAATTATATGTTCTGTATGTCTTGGTGCACACATGCAAAACTAACCCAAATAACCCCCGAGACCATTTAGTGTTCACCTCTTCTGCTCATGACCACAAGGGATCCAAGAGTCCCCAGAGCATAGGAAACAACCTACACTGGCTGTTCAAATTCAGAGCGGTTCTAAAGCAGGCCCCCTGCCCCAACCCCGTGCATGCATGTGCATGTGCGTTTCTCTGTGTGTGAGCGTGTTCAAGCGTGTGTGTGTGTGTATGTTCATGTGTGTGTGTGTCTGTGTGTCTGTGTGTGTGTGTATGTGTGTGTATTTAGAGGCCAGAGAGAAGTCTTAGTGTCACCTTCAGGAGCACTTTCCACCTCCTCTGAACGGACTGTTGCCGGCCCAGAATTCATCAAGTAGATTAGACTACCTGGCCAATGAGCTCCAGGGATTCTCCTGCCTTCACCTCCCTACCACTGGCAAGCCTATGACATCAGATGTGCCTGGATTCTAGGGCTGGCTCATCCTCTTGTATACAGTGACCATGTATGGATGTGGGAGGCTGGAGGTTGCAAGGATGGAGTTGAGATGCAGCCCAGTCCCACACTCACCTTCAGCGACTTCCAAAGGGCCTTGGGACTTGCGAAGCTCCTTCACTGTTTCCAAGAACTCTTTACCCCCAGCCTTTTCCAAGGCTTTCCCTGCAAAGGAGAACATTGGAGCCGTGGTGAATGTCCTGTCAATAGAATCTCATTGTTGGGCATGCTAGGTCAGGAGGTATCGGGGTGACATGTCTCATTTGTTACACTGGTTTGCCACTGGCGGCGCTGGTGGCACAGCACAGAGGTCTGTGCAGGATAACAAGCTTTGTTAAAGGACCTCCGTCCCCCACCCCATCCCTGCTTCCACATCTCTCTCTCCCTCTCTTGTGTTACTGAGTACGGAACTTTAGACTTCCCTCTTGCTAGGCATGTCATCTTCCACAGATCCACGTCCCAGCAGGGAGGAACACCCCAATCTGAAAAACCTTAATCTAAACCTTTCCAAATGCCAACACAACACAGCCCGGCCAACGTTCCACACCTGGTCTCTTGTCATGGGTGGGTCACTGTGCTATGTGTGACACATGACTGGACCCCCATCTCTCTTGGGAGCATGGGGAAGGTGTTGTGTGTTGCTGAAACACTGTTCAAGTCTGTTGAAGTCACTCTCAGTGCTAATAATACAAAGTTCTTCTGAAAGGCATTCTAACAATTCCCGTATTCTTTATGTGTATGAGTGTTTTGCCTGAATGTCTGTCTGTGCACCCTGTGCGTGCCTGGTGCCCATCAATGGCTTCCCCTGAGTGGTGTTTTCAGTTCTCCTTTTTGTAACACAGGCAGAGGGGAGGACATAAAAACGCAGCAGCGAAGGCAGAGTAGCAGCAATAGTGGCAGCTGCGTGGCGGTAGCAGCAGCAGCGGCGGCGGCGGCAGCTGAGCAGTTGGCAGGATGAGCTACCAAGGGGGCCAGGGGCCAAATGACAGCTGAGCTGTTTGAGGGCCAGTCACTTGCACCTGGGACCTCAGGCAGAGGGACGACTGAGTCCGAGAGAGCTGTGTGGACACTGGACTGGACCCTGCCACTTCTCCAACCCCCCAGGCCTTACCTATCTCTTCCTTGAGGTCGATCTCGGCTGTGGTTGGGTGGACGATGCCCTCCACCCTCATGGAGCCAATATGGCTGATGTCACTCTGGGTCAGGGATAGCTGCATTAGGAAGAAAAGATGGTGACGATAGGAAGAAGATGAACTTCCTCATTGAAAAGCATTTCAGTGTAACGGTCAGCATCGCTTTTCTCAACCATCCAGGTTGAGGGTCAGCACAGGGGCTCAAAATACCAGTGATTTCTTTTGTTTGGAGAAAGGGCCTCAGGTAGCTTAGGCTGGTCTTGAATTCACTGGGGAAGCCAGTGCTTGTCGTCAGCTCCTCTGCCTCTACCTCCCAATGCTGGTATCACAGCCCCGAGCCACCATGCTTTGGAGACCAGCAGCCTGCCATCATTGCCCGGAACAGACATGGATTCTCCCGTCCCCTTTCTCTCTTGTCATTTATGTGTCTTTTGTTCCTAACCCTGGTGACCTGGGTCACCTCTGGCACATCTCAGTAGCTGTGTGGAAAGTAGCCCAGGCTTGCTCTCTCTTAACTCCTTCAGGAGTACAGAACTCTTGGGAGGATGTCTGTGGTCTTGCTGGGGAGGAGTGGGCTCTGGGCTCCCACCCTGCCCTTACCTGTGACAACTGCCATCCCCAACCCCTCTTCTGTGCTAGGGATCCATTCAAAGCTTTGTGCGTGCCAGGGAAACTTTCTATCCTTGAGCTACACCCTCAGCTGGAGTACTATATTCTTGGAGCTGTCTTATGTGGTTTTGGCAGAGTAGAAGGAAGAAACATTTCCCAGTGTCTTCTCCAGGGAGCAGGAACCTTCTGATTCTCTAGGTAAGTTTGGGAGCAAGTTATGGCCCTGGAGGAGACATACATGCCACCTCTTTGTGTCTCAGTTATTATTATTTTTTTAATATCAGAAACGAATAAGGAACCTGCCACTCTCTGCTCCCTGGAGACCTTGTGGTCCCCAGCTGTCTGGATGGGGATACATCTATCTCACTTGATGCAGGCTGAGACCAGGCAGCATGCAGAGATCCGCCTCACTGGCTACTTCCCTGTGTGTCTTACTTCAGCCCCGGGTTGGCTCCGTAGATAATCTGTCTGCTCGGTGAATTTGACGCTCATAGAAATGAATTATTTGCATGTCTGGCAGGATGCTGAGAAATTGCTGGAATATACCATGTTAGGTTTTTATCTTTCTCCCCTCCCTGCAGCTAAGGAAGGAAGGCAGACTGAATAATTGACAAATAATTCATTCCTAGCACCCGTCATATTCAAGAAACATATATTGCTATTCTCTGCCTCTGTTAAATGACATTTCATCATGGAAGCTAGGCCTCTTCAAGCCTGGCCGGCAGTTAGCAATAGATTTTTCTTGGTGGGTGAAGACATAGTGGGGCTTGGGGATTTCCCAGCAGAACCAGGATGCCGATCTATTGTCCCGATCCTCTAGGCAGACTTTAGGCTGACCTAACGTTGACCAGCACCCACTAGCCTGCTCTAGAAATATATACGACACCTGGACGGAGGAGGCATCTCGGCTTGTGAGCGGTGGCATATACAGAGGCGCTTACTGCAGCCCAGTCTGTGTTATTACCTTCTGCCCCAGAACGAGGCTCTTCGAAGACAAGATGGTGAAGCCATCTCCCGGCCCATCCTCCGAGGTGGAATTTGATGTTCCTTCTTTATCGCTGTCCTTTGCTTTAGACTGTGGGTGAAACCAGAGGAAAAGATAAGAACCAGTCCAGAGAGGTTCGCCTGCCTGGGATTGGGGGAGAGTCTTTCCATGGCCACTACCAGCGTGAGTATAAAGGGAAGTGGTCAGGCAACAGACGCTGGACGATCGGTTCTGCAGTGAAGGTGGCTGTCACGTGTACTCTGCTACTGAGTTGCATTCCCGGTCCCTCTCTGCTCCCTTCCACTCTCCTCCTCTCCCTCTCCTCTCCCTCCTCCTCTCCCTCCTCCTCTCCCTCTCTACCTTTCTTTCTTCTCCCATCTTTTTGATGGTGCAGGAAGAAAACGGTTTCAGTTTGGAAACCTTCAGTTCCAGGGAGCGGGAACTTCCTGATTCTCTAGATAAGTTTGGGAGAAAGTTCATAGCCCTGGAGGGGACATACATGCCACCTCTTCGTGTCTCAGGGTTTTTTTTTGTTTTGTTTTGTTTTTTGTTTTTTTTTCGATACAGGGTTTCTCCCGTATAGTCCTGGCTGTCCTGGAACTCACTTTGTAGACCAGGCAGGCCTCGAACTCAGAAATCCGCCTGTCTCTGCCTCCCAAGTGCTGGGATTAAAGGCGTGTGCCACCACCACACGGCTTTTTTTTTCTTTTTCTTTTTAATATCAGAAATGAATAAGGAACCTGCCACTCTCTGCTCCCTGGAGACCTTGTGGTCCCCAGCTGTCTAGATGGGGATACATCTATCTCATTTGATGCAGGCTGAGGCCAGGCAGCATGCAGAGATCCGCCTCACTGGCTACTTCCCCGGGTGTGTGTGTTTGACATTCATACACACCCAGCATTGTGCTTTGCCTACCCCTCCCCCTATCGGAGGGTGTCTATGGGTTGAACTCAGGGTGTCAGCCAATCGTGTGACAACAGTTGCTTCTGAGCCATACCTCAGGTCAGGGAAACAGTAAACAGGAAAGAAACGGCTAACACAATATGGACGGCGATACAGCTCAGTGGGTAGAGCATCACACGTAGGAAGCCCTGGGTTTGACCAATAAATGAGGCCTAACAGCATACAACTAATCCAGGGACTCAGGAGGTGGACACTGCAGGGTCAGAAGTCCAAGGTCATCCTTGGCTACATAGACAAGCGAGGCCAACCTGGGCTACAAGAGTTACTGTCTCAAACAATGAAACCAAACCAAACCAAACCAAACCAAACCAAACCAAACCAAACCAAACCAAACCACACCTGGTATCATAACAATGATTATGGGAGCCCACAGGCCCCTCTAGTCTTTTGTGTCTAAGATTTACAAGCACCCAAGCCAATGGTTCTCAACCTGTGGGTCTCGACCTCTTTGGGGTCAAATGACCCCTTCACATAAAAGTTGCATGTCAGCTATCCTGCACATCAGATATTTACATTGTGATTCATAACAGTAGCAAAAGTGCAGCGGTGAAGTAGCAACGAAAATAATTTTATGGTTAAGGGGTCACTACAACTTGAGAGTCTGTATTAAAGGGTCACAGCACTAGGATGCTTGAGAACCACTGAATTCTAAGCCAAGCGGCTAGGTCAAGAAGCTACATTCACGCTGGGCCTCCCTCCTCACCAGGATTGTCCTGGGGCCCGGTGGCAGTGGCACAGACTCTTGTATGATATTTTGTTGTTGTGGAGATCTGCAGAGCGACAATCTAAGCGCTCTGGTGTTTAACCGAACCGCCAGTGATGGAGGTGTTTGGTGTCTCTGCTGCTCAGGGCTACTGAGCACGGGAAAGGTTGCTTACTGGATCTGAGGAGCCAAGCTTTCAATGGGATTATTATTATTGTTGTTGTCGTCGTTGTTTTCAAAACGCTTGGGAGAAGGCCTAGCACCTCTCTCCCCAGTCCCCTGAATGCTGGGCCATGCTCCACCATTAAGCTATACCTCTAGTTAAAATTTTTGTTTTCAAGACAAGGTTTCTCTGTGTAGCCCTGGGTCTTGGAACCCACTCTGTAGACCAGGCTGGCCTTGAACTCAGAGATCCACCTGCCTCTGCTTCCCGAGTGCTGGGATTGAATTAAAGACTTGAAGACTTGTGCCACCATGCCTAGCTCCAAACTCCTGCCACCTTGACTTCCTGCTCCATGATGGATTATATCCTTGAACTACACTCCTTCTCCCTCAAGTATTTTATTACGACATTGGGGATAGGGAAACCGAGGCGGACACTAACCTTGCATGTGAAGGATGTGTCCCCATGATATCGCCACTGCTCAAAGATCCCACCTCCTAATCACATCCCTTGGGGGTTACGTTTCCAGAAAGAAGCAGGGTGCCTACTATGGGAATACCTGGCTCCCAAAAGGCTCCACCGCTCACCTTCTTGGACGTCCGTGGCTTGGTGGCCTTGGATTTCTTACCCCCCTTCTTGCCTGATGCAGCCTTCCTTCCTCTTTTCTCTGGGGGTGGGGAGAGGATCGTCTCTGACTTGCCTTTGGTCCCTCGCTTCTTGGCCAGCAGTTCGGGGTGGATTCTCGGCAGGACACCCCCACTGGCGATAGTCACTCCTTTCAGTAGCTGAGAGAGGAATGTAAAAAGCTGGTCAGGCCTGCGCAGGCTATCTCGGGTCTCAGCACTGGCCAAACAAGGCTTAAGTCTGGCTTCTGCTCAGCTAACAAAAAGTGATTATCGCAGAGCTACCGGCTCGCTCATCCTACGCTTGCAAAGCGTTTCTCAACAGGCATGAGGTTGTCTGTGGTCTTGCATAGAAAGCAAAACACAGCGGAATCAAAGGGTCAGAGAAGTCAAAACTGGCACGATGCCCAGGGCTCTGGAGTTTCAGATGACAGTGGAGAACAGAGAGCTTCACGTATGGGAAGCACAGCTGGTCAAACCTGGGTTCAAAGGTTAACTAACTCAAGAATGAGATTAGGCTGGAGAAATGGTTCAGAGGTTAAGAGCACTGACTGCTCTTCCAAAGGTCCTGAGTTCAAATCCCAGCAACGACATGGTGGCTCTCAACCATCTGTCTTGAGGTCTGACACCTTCTGGTGTGTCTGAAGGCAGCTACAGTGTACTCAGATATATAATAAATAAATCTTTAGACTGAGGAGAGTGGGGCCGAATGGAGTGAGCAGAGGTCCTGAATTCAAATTCCCAGCAAGCACATGATTGCTCACAACCATTGGTACAGCTACAGTGTACTCATATATATAGAATAAGTAAATAAATCTTAAAAAAAAAAAGAATGTGATCCAGTGGCTCGCTCGCACACTCTCAAACCTGTGTCCCATAGGAACCTACACTTGGCCATGAACCTCCCAATGGATGCATTTTGAACAATCAGAGGACAATCATATATTCTGCATATTCTAAATCAGAGGGTGGTCTGAACCCACACTTCATCCTCCACCCCCTAGCTGTCCATCCGTTACCAGAGCAGCACAGACACCTTGGGAGTCTAAAAACATCTACAGCAAATAGACAGTTATTACAGCATTTTCTTTTGCATGCCTTCGTTTTGAATTTTTCTAGCAATCCATTTTTATCACATTTTTTTGGCAGGGGGCGGGGGTGGGGTGGGGGGAGCGATCACTCTATGATCGCCTGGCCACTTTGAAGATTCTTTAGTTTGAGAAGAATGAGATCGGAACATGAATATAGATAGAAATTCTCATACCATTTACCCCCCAGCGGCCTACTGTGCCCAGGAAGACATTCGCTTGACTGTGGAGCCCATCAGTTCTAATGCATAGATAAGGAGTCTCCTAGTCATACCTCAATACATCACCCACAGGGTTTGAGTTAAGAAACTGCCAGGAATAATTATATGCACGAGATGGATTGTTTTTTATAAGGAGACCAACTCTTGAAGGCACGGCAGAGTCTGTTCTAGAGGGGATTTGGTCTTTGAATGCAAAGATCTGCTCTTCTCGGCTTGGGCCTGATGAGCGAGCATGCGCATGAGCATTGCGTGCGTGTGCACGCGTGCGCAGATGGGACTGAGAAGTATCTCTGGTATGACTGTGGCTAGGTCCATCCAGGAGCATACCTGGGGCAACCGCCCCCCCCCCCCCCGCTATTCCCCTTCCCCCGCCGCCCTCCCTCCAAGCCCAGGGTGCTGACCTACCTGGTTGAGTTCCTCGTCGTTGGCAACGGCCAGCAGGATGTGTCTGGGAGCTATCCGTGCCTTCTTGTTGTCCCTCGCAGCGTTCCCAGCCAACTCCAGGATTTCCGCTGGAATATAAACAGAGGTTAATAGACAATCGAGTTATATTATTACTGCTGTGTATGTAAGTGTGTGCATTCATCCACGGAGAGATCAGAAGAGAACAAGTTTATGGAGTTGGTTCTCTCCTCCCACATGAGTTCTGGGGACTGATCTGTCGGATCTGTGCTACAAATGCCTTTACCTCTGAGCCATCTTGCCCATCCTAAAGCTTGCCATTTCTGCTTTGGGCTGTGATTTTAGTCATCCAGAGCTGTGTGTGGCCCAAAGGCCCCAGGTTTGATACAGCAGGCACTCCATACCATTTTTTTTCCCCTGAAGACTTGCAGAGTTCAGAAGAAGGTGAGCTGCCATGTAGGCGTTAGGAATCAAACCCAAGTCCTCTGCATGAGTGGCCTGTGGTCTAACCACTGGACCATCTTTAGCTCTTTTTTTTTTTTTCTTTTTAATTTTTTTTTTTATTTCTCTAAAAATTTGTTAGTGTGTGTATGTGGGGTGGGGTGAGCATGCCACAGTGCCCTTGTGAAGGCCAGAGGACAACTCGGTGGAGTCTGTTGTAAAGATGGGCTGTAGGGATTGAACTCATGTTACCTGGCTCACCTTGACCAATACATCATCTTCTTAGCGCTCTCTCTCTCTCTCTCTCTCTCTCTCTCTCTCTCTCTCTCTGCCTAAATCAGGGTCTCACTATGCAGTCTTGCATGGCCTTGAACTTGCAGGGATCTTCCTGCCCCTGCCTCCTGGGTGCTGGAATTAAAGGTGTGAGCTACTTTTGTTTCTTGCTCCTTTTCTTTTTTCTTTGGTTTTATTGTTGTTGTAAAATTTTATTTTATTTTAGATTTATTTGCTTATTTTATGTATATGAGTACACTGTTGCTGTCTTCAGACACACCAGAAAAGGGCATCAGATCCCATTACAGATGGTTGTGAGCCACCATGTGGTTGCTGGGATTCAAACTCAGTACCTCTGGAAGAGTAGTCAGTGCTCTTAACCACTGAGCCATCTTGCCAGCCTTGATTTATTTTATTTTTAATTAAAGGTTATTTTACTTTCTCTTTAGTTGTGGAAAGATGCTTCATTTGCTTTAAAAATTGTGAATGAGGAGCTGGAGAGATGGCTCAGTGGTTAAGAGCACCGACTGCTCTTCCAGAGGACCCAGGTTCAATTCCCAGCAACCACTCGATGGCGCACAACCATCTGTAATGGGGTCTGATGCCCTCTTCTGGTGTGTCTGAAAACAGCGACAGTGTACTCACATACTTAATATACATAATTGCTTTTTTTAAAGTGTGAATGTGGAGCTGGAGAGATGGCTCAGAGGTTAGGAGCACGTCTGCTCTTTCCAGGGGGACCAGAGTTCAGTTCCCAGAACCCGTGTCAGGCTGCTCAGTCTCCTGTAACTCCAGGATCTAGCACCTTCTTCTGGCCTCCATGGGTACCCACATACATATGGGACACACACACACAAATAAAAACAAACCTTAAAAAAAGAAAGAGTGACTACATTTGGCGTGGTGCCTGCTTATTGGCACTGGGGAGGCCGAAGCAGAAAGATCCCGAGATCCAGGCCAGCCTGGGCTACACCATGGGACACAGCCAATCAAACACACATACACAAACCAAAATGAAAAAAATAAAAGAGTGGTTTTAAAGAGAACGGTTTGTAGTAGAGAGCTGGAGGCGACGGGCCAACGTCTCACTGGGGGAAGATAGGGCTGCATGCTGGGGGTGCACAAATGTTCTGTGTGGAAGTATGTGGATAGTCTCTGGGCTTTGAAGGCATCTGCTGGTACAATAGTGTAAATACCCCGGCCTGAAATGAACAGGGAGGGGATGCTTCACGCATCAGCTCGACCTCATTTCGAACAGAAGAGCCCATCAAGGTGCTATCATTCAGAAAAATCGACAGCAGTAGTTGCAACTCGGTTCATGTATGCCATGTTAGCCAGGCAGATGTGATTCACAAAAACATCAGAATAAAACAAACAACAGAGTTAAATATTTATATGGCATTTCCAGAATGGAAAAGCATTAATGAACTGCTGATTCTTCTCAGGTCTTTCCTGAAATACTCAGCAATTCCTAGCAAGCTTACCAACAGTTCACTGACACAGTGACCATTGTGTGTGTGTGTGTGTGTGTGTGTGCACATGCCCATGCATGCCTGTGCTGAGGCCAGAGGTTGAGGTCAGGGGTAGTCCTCTATTTCTCTCTACCATACTTTTTCATAGTCTCTTACTAAGGTGGAAGCTTGCTATTTTGTCGGCTAGACTGGCTGGCCGATGAGCTTTGGGGATCTGCCTCCATCCCACACTCCAGGCAGAGCACCAATAATGCCATTTGGGGGACATAAGAAAGGTGTAACTTGCTGGGCAGTGGTGGCGCACACCTTTAATCCCAGCACTTGGGAGGCAGAGGCAGGCAGATTTCTGAGTTCGAGGCCAGCCTGGTCTACAAAGTGAGTTCCAGGACAGCCAGGGCTACAGAGAAACCCTGTCTTGAACCCCACCCCCCCAAAATAAAGAAAGAAAGCAGAATTCTCAAGGCACTTAGCCTTGGCTTGTGGGAAGGGGGAAATGACACACTAAGACTTTGTTAGAAACATTGTTACTTGAGAATAAACTGACCCCATAGGGTCTCATCCCACTTAATTCTCTAGGCTGTGCATATTTTCCTTGCATAGATTTTTGTTTGTCTGTTTTTCAGACGAGGTTTCTCCTGTGTAGCTCTGGCTGTCTTGGAACTGCTCTGTAGACCAGGCTGGCCTTGAACTCAGAGATCCACCTGCCTCTGCATCCTGAGTGCTGGGGTTAAAGGTGTGTGCCACCACACCCAGCTGCATATGTATTTCTTAAAAGGCAACCATAACATTGTTGCATTTCTGCTTTACACGTGACAACAACTTAGCCATCAGCGGAGTTAAGTGAGACGTGCAGGATGCATCTTCCCTACTGGGTGGAGTGGTGCACATCTGTGACCCCAGCACACAGGAGGTGGAGGCAGGAGGATCAAACTGAGTGTGAAGCCAGCCTGGTGAAATAGTAAGGTCAGGCTAGGCTGGGCAACCAAGTGAGACCCTGGGTTAAAACCAAACAAGCCACTCTTGTCCTGGCTGATCTGAGACTGTGTTCTTGAGTGTGTTTGTGTGTCCTCCCCCACTCTGTGTGTGTGTGTCAATCTCAGATGTCATTCCTCTGGGGCTAGCCACCTCATTTTTGAGACAGGCTCTCTCACGGAGACCTAGAACATGCTGACTGGCAGGGCTGGCTAGCCCGCAAGCCCCAGGGATACACCTGTTTACACTTGTCCAGTGCCAGGATTTCAAGTATGTGGCACAGTGCCCAGTTTTTACATGAAGTCTGGGGATCAAATTCAGGTTCTCATGATTGTCTGGCAAGCACTTTACCAACTGAAATCACTCACACACACACACACACACACACACACACACACCACCACCACCACCACCCTTTTCTTTAAGTATACCAAAAGCAAAACAAACAAGAACCTCACAACTCCGCCCCTGACTCCCCCTACCCCCCCAACTCACTCCATATGCAGCATTTTCTAATGTAAGCTATACTTTGTTGGGCAGGTCTAGAACAGTTTAAATGTGGGCTCTCTGTCCTATGTGGACCAATTTTCCAATGCCCTTTCTACTTCCCCAAAGCCTTTAGAAGCCAACTTTGGCCAAGCAGGCCAGGAAAAGGCCTGCTATTATCTGGAAGTATCTTTGAGGTGGGCATTGGGAGATCCACAGCAGCCTGCCCCAAGGTGAAGGACACCTGCCTGTGGGGCCCCTCACATGCTGGAATTACCTGCTAGGTACTCAATGACCGCAGCCATGTAGACGGGAGCACCTACGCTGATCCTGTACTTGAAGGTTCCCTTTTTCAAGTAGCGCATCAACCGGCCTACTGGAAAGATGACGCCGGCCCTGGCTGACCGGGACAGCTTGGACATTTTCTTCTTCCCGCTCCGGCCTGACATCTTGCCTCGATTTTCCTCTCAGCTTGCTGACAGAGTGGTCTATTGGCACCTACACAATACTAGAAAGGAAAGAAGGCAGGAATGAGATTGGCTGGAGACATCAGAGGCACATCAGTGTGGCTTTCGGACACATTGTGACATTTCTGGCTGTCCTGTGGAGGCAGCTGATCCTTGGCTGCCAACATAAGAAGCTGCAGGCAGGAGCTGGGCAGGGCCTCTGAAGGGCATCTTCGACCCCCACACAAACATCCCTTCCCGCAGGGCAGCCCCAAGCAGCAGAGGCCAAAGGAAGTGGGGGAAGTTACACTCCTGTACCCAGCTGTGCAGTGATGGCCAAGAGGTCATCTCCTTGTCCCCAGACCTTGTGAATATTACTCTGTATGAAAATGGGATTTTGCAGATGTGATTAAAGTTTGTTTTTTTTAAGTACAGATCCTCATACTTGGGATTGGCTGGGAATTCTTCATTCTATTGCCTCTACTCCTAAGTAGCTGAGATTACAGGAGAGAGCTGCCACACCTGGCTCCATGTTTCGTTTTAAAGATAGAGTCTAATTATGTTGTCTTGGGTGGTCTCACATTCACTATGTAGATCAGGCTGGCCTTGAACTCACAGATACCCACCTGCCCCTGCATCCTCAGTGCTTGGACTAAAGACCTGCACCACCACAGGCCACAGTTTTACATGGTGTTTCTCAAAAGAAAGCACGTTCCAGTGTCTCTAGTAATGAAGTCTTTTTTTTTCTTTTAGCCAGGGTCTCAGGTAGCCCAGGCTAGCCTACAATATACCCACCTTTTGTTACTTGGCAGGTTTTTTTCTTCTACCCTTCTTCACACCTTCTCAATCACCCTTTCAACCCAACACTAAATAAGAGAGATTAAAGGTTAAAGGGAAACACTAAATAAGAGAGATTAAAGGTTAAAGGGAAACACTAAATAAGAGAGATTAAAGGTTAAAGGGAAAGAGATCCCTGCATAAAGTTAGGGGTGGGAAATGGGGCAACATTTTTGTTGTTAGACTACTTCCTGTTGAGTGTCAAGTTCCCTGGGGGCAAGACAGGCTACCTAATTTCTTCCCTGCACTTAACAAACCACGATCAACAGTGACCTACAGCAAACAACCAACAACCAAACAATACCTCCCCATCCCCCACTCCCCACACTGCTTCTCAGGGCCCTAGCTCTTATATAGTCTCTGAAGATGTTCCAGAATTTAATATGTCACACACTCATAGAAACTATCTGCAGCTGGCAAAGTCACGCCCCTGCTAGAGCACAAGACAAATCACAGTCAGCTGCTGCGGTCAGTCCAAAGTAGCCACATATCCCACATCTGGGATTATAACAAGAACATATTTTAAAAATATTTTTGTGTTTTTCTTTTTTTTGGAAAAAAACCAAAACTCTAAAATTGTCACTGTATTGGAAGTTAATATGCAGTTGAGGATGACCTTGATTGAACATGTGATTCTCCTGCCTCCACCTCCTGAGTACTGGGATTGAAGTCATGTACAACCATAACAAGTTTACATGGTGTTGGGGATCAAACCCAGACCTTCCTGCACACTAGGCAAGCACCCCGTCAACAGGGCTACATTCCCAACCCCAGAATACCATTCTTTAAAACAGAAGCCTTCCCCAAAGGCTTCATAATTGATGAATTATGTTGTTGCCTAGCAACTAGACAGCAAACAGAACCCAGAGTTTTGTTCCTTGGGATGGGGAATCCAGGATGACTTGGGGGGTACTTCTGAAGTCAGCACAGAGAGGTGGATTCCATGTAACGCACCGAGGGACAAGGCTCTAGCTTACTGTCCCTTATGAAGCCATCTTCTGAGTGAAGACAGCTGTGGCATCCTGGACACAGTTTTGCTCTTGTTATTTTGAGACAGGGTCTTTCTATGTAGCCATGGGCAGTCTGTGTCAGGTTTGCTCAGACACAGTCTTTCTAAGGCTAAAAATAATTGTTAAAGGGCTGGGTTGGTCTCAAGCTGTCAGGTAAGTGAATATTGTGACCAAAAAAAAATCATATACTATTTATAACTTATATAGTAAAGATCATAATATATAACAAAGTATAACAATATATAATTATGGAGCGGTATAATTCAGAGTAAGTAAATTGCATAGGACAAACAAGAGCAGAGTAAAGCCAGAGGCATTTCTAGGAAGTGAGTCAAAGCTCTCTGCTCCAGGGTGATGGCATTCCCTTGTTGATACAAAGGAGAAAGTAAAAATAAACTGACATTCCTTCTGCCCACAGAGGCAGCAGCTCACATTTCCACAAGGCTGTCTTAGCCGCAGCCCACGTGACAACGAGAAAGCCAAAGGCTCAAAGGATGATGGGAGATAGTACTAAATGGATGCCCAGCTGCTGGGAGATACACAGCTAGGGTTACTGAACCTCGCACAGGACATTTTCTTATTTATTTTTGCATGTGCGTATGTACATATGTGTGTTTCTGTGTATATGTACGTGTACTGGACAGTTTTATGTCAACTTGTCATGGGCTAGAATCATCTGAGAACCCCAGTTGAGAAAACACTTCCATAAGGTCAGGCTGTAGAGCATTTTCTTAATTCAGGATTGATGGGAGAGGGCCCAATCCCTTATGAGTAAGGCCACCCCTGGGCTGGTGGTCCTGGGTTCTATTAAAAAACAGGCGGAGCCTCTCCATGGCCTCTGCATCAGCTCCTGCCTCCAGGATCCTGCCCTGAGTGCCTATCCTGGCTTCCTTCAATGATGGACGACAATGTGGAAGTGCAAGATGAATAAACCCTTTCCTCCCCAACTTGCTTTTGGTCATGGTGTTTCATCACAGCAATAGAAGCCCTAAGACAATATATGTGTGTGTATGTATGCATGTGTGTATCTATTCATGAGTGTGTATGTATGTATGCATGTATGTGTGTGTGTGTGTGTGTGTGTAGGGGATGGGGAACTTGCATGAATGGCACTCCACAGAGTGCAGCTGAACTCAGGTCATCAGGCTTAGCAGCACTTGCCTTTATACACTGTGTCATCTTGTAGGTTTAATTTCCTGTTGCATCCCAAAGTCTGTTAGGGTTGAGATATTTTACACATCAACTATGGAATTAAGAGTAATCAGTCCTGAGACATTTCCTTCCTTCCTTCCTTCCTTCCTTCCTTCCTTCCTTCCTTCCTTCCTTCCTTCCTTCCTTCCTTCCTTCCTTCTCTCTCTCTCTCTCTCCATTGTTTTCTTTTTATTCTTATTTTATGTGTATGAGTCTTAATTTATTGATTTGTTTGCTTGGCTGTTTATTTTATGTATAAGGGTGTTCAGCCTTATTCACAAGCATGCCTGCTGCAGGCAGGGACCAGACGAGAGTGCCGGATCCCGTGATTGCAGTTACAGACAGCTGTGAGCTGTCACAGGGATGCTGTTGAACAATCCTGGGTCCTCTGGAGGAGCAGCCAGTGTTCTTCACCACTGAGCCATCTCTCTAGGACCTTCCCATAATTCTGAAGCGCATCTCTATTGCGCCTCTGGCACCCGCTGCAGGGCCCAGGGAACACCACATAGGAGGATGGAGAGAACACAACAGAATCTGGTCCTGCACATAAGACGTGACCACAGCCATCATGGACACACAGCAGTTGTCACTACCTGAACAAGTCTGCACGTGGTGCCAGAGATGTGAGAAGGAGGGCACTGGCGGGGGAGCAGAAGGGGTTGGCAGAAATGGGGGGGGGGTGAGAGAGGCTATAGTGGTGAATGTGACTGCAGACAGTTCTATACAAGTATAAAATTGTCAAAAAAAAAAAAAAAAAGAAAAAGTCTATAGAATGAGGCCTTTGTTTTGTTTTGTAAAACATCTTACTGTGAAGTCTAGGCTAGCCTAGGACTCACTCTGTAGCTCAGAGTGGCCTTGAACTTGAGGCTCTGCTTTCCAAATGATAGGATTACAAGTGTAAATAAGAACTGGTTCTCTTATTGGGAGGAGAAAGGGGTATTTATGCCCTGGGGAGGTGGCCAGGGTCTCTGGGGCCAGGTTTGTGTGGCTGTGCACCACTGGTCAGGGCAGGAGTGATGGAAGATGCTTTGCGTACATATTCAGGGAATGTAGGGTCTAAGGAGGGGATGGGAAAGGGACCGTGGGGGTGGGGGAACCTTATAAGGTCAAACAAGGACTGAAGCCTGGTAACTGTCAGGGTAATAGATTCTTACTGGGGCTGATGGTAGGGGAGCCACTTTATGGCACCAGGTTGGAAGTGGGGAGGGACCCACCTCTTTCCATCCTCATTTTGAGGTATGGGGGTTGAAGCTCCCTCTACCCTTCCTCTGTAACCCTGGGCCTATGGTCCCACAAAGGGTTCCTTCCGGGCTTTTTGTTTTGCTTTTTTAAAAAAACGAATTCCTTATTTTATGTGTGTGACTGCTTTGTCTGCATATATGTATGCACACCACGTGCATGCTTGAGTCCGTGGAGGCCAGAAGAGGCCATCAGATCTCCTAAGAATGGAGTCTCAGACAGTTTGAAGCCGGCATGTGGGTGCTGCAAGTTGAACCCAAGTCCTCTGCAAAAGCAACAAGTGTCCCTAACCACTGAGCCATCCATCTAGCCCTTCAGGTTTTGAGGCCAGCAAAGTAACTGCAAGTGTTTCCCTAGGAAAAAGACACAGCAGCATTAGGAATGGGTCTTCAAAGACGGCCCCTGCCTCTACACTGGAAAGGGAGCGTTTGGGACGAGAGAACTGACCAAACACCAATGGCAGGTGACTCACACCAGGAAAAGAGGACTTCGGGATTGGTGGATCATTTCAAGTTATTTCTGGGAGCTAGAGAAATGGTCGGGTGGTTAAGGGCATGGACTACACTCTTCCAGAGGAGCTGAGTCCAATATCGGGGGACTCACAACTGCCTGTAACTGCAGCCCTAGAGAATCCAGTGCCTTTGGCTTCCACAGGCAAGTGCATAAACTCACACTCAAGACGCTTACATCTAACCAAAAATAAAACTTTTAACAAAGATTATTGCATCGAGGCTATAACTCTGTGACAGAATATTTGCTTAGTGTCCAAAAGGGCATGGAACATTTAGTCCCCTGTCCCCTTGAGACAGGGTCTCACTGTGTAGCTTGGAACTCACTATGTAGTCAGCCTGGCCTTGAACTCACAGAGATCTGCTTACCCGTCTCCAGAGTGCTAGAATTAAAGGTATTCCTGGCCTAAAGGCCCCGAAATGGATCTCCAGCACCACAAAATGTACTTGGCATGATTAACAGATTATAGTGAGAGGAAAGGGGGTGTGTCCATAGACTGCTGGAGTCACGAGCCTAGAAAAATGAGTGAAAAGCTAAGTGTGATGGTGTAAGCCTGTGATCTCAGCACTCAGGAGGCAGGAGGATTGTGGGAAGTTTCCTGGGCTACATAATAAGACCATGTTTCCAAAAAAAAAAAAAAACCAAAAAAAAAAAAAAACAGAAGAAAAGGAGGAGGAGGCAAAGGAGGAGGCAGAGGAAGAAGAGGGAGAGGAAGAGGAAGAGGGAATAAAAAATAGCAATGCTTCAAAGAATGAGACCAGGAAGACAAATCAGGCACACAGTGAGACAGATCTTTAAGATCTGGAGGGGCACACGCAGGCAGAAGGAACAGAAAATGTCACCGTGTTTGGTGTGGGAGTGTGTGGTAGGGTGGGGGACAGTGGGTTCTACTGCAGGGAGTGGCATGATTGCTCTGAGGACAGCATACAGAGAGCCCAGGGAAGATCTGTTTAGGAAGCAGGCCAGGTAGACAGAGGCCAGGTGGAGTGGGTAAGGTAAGATCTAGTGGACGACATGATGGACCACAAATAACTTCCCTGTGGGACATCTGGCCATTGAGCCGTTTTAAGACAGGAGTGAACTCCCGGCCAAGGGGAGAACCCTGATGAGGAGGGTGATGTGTGGTAGACTCTGGCCATGAAGGATTCTTCAGAACAAGGAGCCAAGGCTTCTGGAACTGACTGCTCCCTGATAGCATCGCCGCCTCGCTCCCATGTCAGGCCTGAAAATCTGCACATGACAAACTGCAGTTACTCAAGAAGTGGCTCCTGCAGTTCTTGCAGAAGCTGAGGGCTGCAGGCTGAGGTGCTTGGCATTGGATTGGCTGGAAGATAGCCTCCCAGCCCCAATAGTTCCCTCCCCACAGCCTCCTCACTTTCTTCTTTCTTTCTTTCTTTCTTTCTTTCTTTCTTTCTTTCTTTCTTTCTTTCTTTCTTTCTTTCTTTCTTTCTTTCTTTCTTCCTTCCTTCCTTCCTTCCTTCCTTCCTTCCTTCCTTCCTTCCTTCCTTTCCTTTCCTTCCTTCCTTCCTTCCTTCCTTCCTTCCTTCCTTCCTTCCTTCCTTCCTTTTTTTGGTTTTTCGAGACAGGGTTTTTCTGTGTAGTCCTGGCTGTCCTGGAACTCACTCTAGACCAGGCTGGCCTTGAGCCTCCCGAGTGTTGGGATTAAAGGCGTGTGCCACCACTGCCCGGCCTCACTTTCTTTTTAAATTGGGGGTTCGAGCAATGTATCAGTGGTTAAGAGCACTAGCTGCTCTCTTCCATGGGACTTAGGTTTCATTTCTCCATTTCTATCAGTTAAGGTGGCTAACTCCAATTTCAGGGGGTCCAACGTCCTCCTCTGGCCTCCATGGACTACATGCGCACGCGCACGCGCACACACACACACACACACACACACACACACACGTGTGCGTGCGTGCTCCCACCCTATAGGGTGACGTGGAACTTCCTACAGAGTCCAAGCTGACCTCAAATCACGATCCTCCTGCTTTGGCCTCCTCATGGCTTGGATGATAGACATACGGCATGGTGCTCAACTCTTGCACACCATCCCTGAGGTGAATGAAGTGGGTTTGGGGTATTTTATGACATAGTTCACCTACACTATTTTTAAACGCTTCTATGTCGTTAATGCGTTCCTGTTTCACATGTCACTTTCCCACTAAGTATCTAGGTATTCCTCAGAGGAATGCAAGCAGTAACTGCCTTAGACTGTTGTCTCTGACGGTGGCACACAGGAACAAAATGACGCTGAGTGTTGAAAATGTCCACGGTTTCTGTATCCGTGCTGTCTGAAGCTGCTGACCTCATACATGTCTTGCAAGTGCTCTCTGTCCCGGAGGAAGCAGGAGCTGCAGATCGGAAGTGTGAACATCTGACAAGCTGGGGGGGGGGGGGTCAGGAGCCAAGAAACGCAGGGAACACCAGGTGTCACTAGCACTGTCCTATGAGCTGGGGACGCAGGACAATATCAAATGTCCCTGTCATCTCACAGTGGTTGTCTAAGTCAGCAGGCAGTGCTCAAATGCATGCGGCTCCTGGCAGAGAGGAAGAAAGGAGCCCGGAGTGGGAGCAGGAGGCTTTGTGCACCCCTAAGTCATTGGCTTCAACAAACCTCTTTTGTACAGCAGGAAAGGTGGCTCATGGCTAATGGCCTTTCTCTCATACATTCTAATTTTTTATAAAATACACTTTCGAATTGTTTTGTTTAAGAAGTTCATCTATTTAACCTCTAGATGAAGTCAATTCTAAATCGTTCAGAGAGGCTGGTGGTGGAGGTGTATACCCATAATCCCAGCTCTTCCCAGGTGAAAGGAGGAGGATTAGGGATTTAAGCCCAGTTTCACTCGTGTATATATGCACATATGTATGTATACATATGTATGTGTGTGTGTATGGATATATGTGTATATATATATGTGCATATATGTATATATGTGTGTATGCATATATATGTATGAATGTATCTATGTGTGTATGTATATATATATATATATATACACATATATGTATGTGTTACACACACACATACACACACACACACACACACACACACGGAGTTCAAAGCTGGTTTCAGCTACATGAGACCAAACAAACCAACCCTCCAAACAAACACACAAACAAAACTCTATCCCCTCAATCAGTTCAGGGTCGGTTCAGGTTAACAAAGATGCACAGTGAACCCACCAAGCCAATTACATGCTTTTTCAGTCACTGTTACATGAACCCCCCTGCCCCGCCCCCAAGGCTTAGTAAGTCCGGTTGCCAAGGAAACCACCTGAAAGGCCCACCATAGAGTAAAACTCGTCCTGTCGATGTGTTGTGTGCCAAATGGACAGGAGCACCCCACACACAAACACACCTACTCCATACAGACACACACACACACCCTTTCCTAACACAAACCAGAATAGTTAGGCTTCTAAGATATAAGTTTGTAAGATACTTTGGGACTCCCTAGGATGAATCAAGACAAGTCAGGTCCTGCCCTAAAACTAGAAATTAGGACCAGTAATAGCAGAAAAAACAAGTGACTTTAAGGGGACTTTAGGGATGCTTAAAATACTCATGAAGACAAATGAGCCAGGTAGGGAAAGTGGAGACTTGATGCCACAGGGAAGCTGGTTGTAGACTGCGGAACAGAACAGCTCCTAAATACAAGACTCCCTTCTGCAGCTTCAGGCTTCCTGTTAGTCCCAGCTTGGCACAGTGGAGGAAGCAGGGCCAGGTGAGGTCTGTCTGTACGATGCCCACCTATAGGCTTCACCTAGGACCAGAGGGTTCTTAGTGCTAGGAAACAGAGCTTCTCAGACAGGCTGCTGCCTCTAGGCAGCCAGGTGCCTCCGGGAAGTTGGAATTTGCGGGTTAAGACACCTTGCCCATTGCTAGAACGCACAGGGGAAGTGAGGAGGGCTTGCTCAGAGTTGGCAGGTTCCCAAATCCACCAGGAAAGGAAACCTCTCACCTCCCGACCTCTGGAAGGCCCCTGAACCTTGGGACCAACCCTCCCTACGTCTATTCTTCCTCTGCTGTAATCAGAAGAAATCGCCCTAACTCCTGCCTCTGCTAGGATTCCTCACTCCACTCTTGTCTTGGAAGGACAGAGGAAGTTCAATGTTTGAGTGAGCTTGCATCCACAGCCTATGAAGTTAAGTCTGGGGACGGACTACCATCTACAGCAACGGTTCTCAACCCGTGAGCCGCAGCCAGGATGACCATTAGAAACCAGAGATATTCTATTACAATTCGTAACAGTAGCAAAATTAACAGGTAGAAAGTAGCAATGAAAAGAATTGTATGGCTGGGGCTCAGCACACAATGAGAAACTGTATTAAAGGGTGATGGCCATTGGGAAGGTTTGAAGAGCATTGAGCTAGAGAGAAAGAGCCATCAGTCGGAAGATCCACTGCCCTCTGACTAACAGCTAATGTTTACACTTGTTTACTGTCTGCTCTCAAACAATTTGGCTCCCGCCGGGCACGGCTTATGGAGGACAATCTATTCTGTTTGTTTACATATTTGAAGAAAACACTGGGCTGGCTATCGCCCAATGTGAAGTGACACTGAGCCCCCTGGGGCTCCCAGTCTCCAGGCTGAACATGGGGTCACTCAATGAACTTCAACAAAGTCCTGATGTGAAACACATCTGGTTGGTCCATAGCTGAAAGACCAGGGGCATTGACTCTTATCACAATGGCCCTTTGACCAGGAGAGTTGTAAGCACACCCATGGGCAACCAGGAAATGCCTCACCAGACTCTTAAAGAACATCACTTGGGGTAGGCTGGGAAGGGACCTGAAAGTCTATTGTTCTGGGCTCTAGTTTTCAGTCCCTAAGAGCACTTATTAGAGTCTGTAGACAATTCAGGACAAATAATAAGTTGTAGCCCTCTCTCAAACACAAGCAGTAGACTCTTGCGGGCCTAGCCCAGTAACTACCGTATTTCACAGACTTTATGGTGAACCTTTGTTTTGAATGTTTTTTGCTATGTCTAGACTTGGCATGAACAATCTGTGTCATCACAGTCTTAATGAGACACAGTACTTATGGATTATTTGTCATTGAGGAGGAAGCTGTATAGATGTTGTGAAATTTATACCTCCCTGCCCTTAAATGTTTTCCATGGTATTATAATTAAGATAGTAACTACCCCAAGCAACCCCTGCCCCGGGACGCACTGGAAGCCCCTAGCAGCACTCTGGGAAAGCTAGGGAGTTTCTGGTCTTTACTGGGTCTAATCACACTCAGCTCATCATGGCTGGGGTCTTCAGATGATCTTTTTCTCTTCCTTCCTTTGTGTGTGTGTGTGTGTAAGGGTTGATTTGTGTACAAGTGTGTGTGCATGTACGTGTGAGAACAGAGGTCAACACTGGTCATCAACCTTGAATGCTCTTCACCATACCTTTTGAGACAGGGGCTCTCACTTAGCCAGGAGCTCACAGACAAGGCCAGACTGCCTGGTGGATGAGCTTCACAGACCGTCTGTCTGCACCTCCCCAGTGCTGGGATTACGGCCATATGTTATTGTGCCTGGCTTTTTATCAGGGTACGGGGGTCAGAACACAGGTTCTCATGCTTGAGAGTCAAAGATGTTACTGACTGAGCCATCTCTCCCTTCTGCCCCACGTGCCTTCCTTTGGATGATAACCTGGTTGTAGCAAGGTGAGGTTCTTGACTGTAGCTGTACGGCTCTCAATCTGTGAGTTGCTACCCCATGAGGGTTGAATATCAGATACTCCGGAGATCAGATATCAACATGAAGGTTCAGAACAGTAGCGATGTTACAGTTACAAAGTAATATTTTGGTTGGGAGTCACCACAGTGTGAGGGACTGTATTACAGGGTTGTAGCCTTAGGAAGGTTGAAAAGCATTACCACAAATCAAACTGCCAGGAAAAGGTTAATACAGGAAGAGAAGGAGGCTGGCAGCATCCAATCCCAGTCCATATCTTGAGAGCACGGGCAGCACCCGACCGCGCATGCGTCGTATCCAGCACCCGACTGCGCATGCGTCTTATCCATCACTCACTGTGGTTAAAGCGTACATGCTTATTAAATTCTTGGGACCCGACCATGGACCACATGGAGCAAACAGGCATTTCTTCTGAGATAGTGGCCTCACTGGGGCCCCCAGGAGCTATGGAAGGCTTGGGTTTCTGTGTCAGGCTCAGCCTCTACCAGCATAAACGTGTATAGACAGGCCTTGGCTTATAATGGCTTATTGACTTGACAGATGTGTGACAGCTAGATGCATTCGGTAGAAGTTGTACCTTCAATTTGGAATTTGAATCTTACATGCAAGCAATAATACCGTTTGATGTTCTCTTGTCTTGCTGGGCTGTAGTGAGCTACAGTTCCTAGGTTGCCGTGCGGTCACAGAGGTGAAGAAACCAGTTCTGAGTAGTGTACTGTGCTGCTGAGCTGGGAGTCTGTGGGTCGGAGCAGTGACTACAGTGGTTTTCTATGTGGGCTATCTTCAACTCACTATAGGGCGATTGGAACGTAACTCTACTGTAAGATGACAGGCACCTGTAGTTATGTCTTGTTCAAGGTGCTAAGGATGGAAGCCAGGGTCCCACATGTAGTAAGCAAGTGCCCTACCACTGAGCACCAACCCAGGCCCATGGCTCTGTTGCATGTGGGCTTCTGTATTAAAGATGTCTTATTTAGTACACACAACTATGTCATTAGTACTGACCTCATTGTCTGCAGCACTATACCTTGTGCCTCAATAAGGTATTGGGTAATCAGTGTGGTAAATCCTCAAAGAGCTCACCAAGGAGACACCTCTCCGTGACAGAGACCATTACAGAAAACAACAGCGAATCAAAGTACATACAGACTGTGGATCCCAGTTCCAATGAATACACCTATAATATAAGTCAACTAAGGCTCGGGCGGGGATCATTGCAGAAGAGTGGGCGGAGAGACTGCAAGAGCCAGAGGGACAGGGTGTTTGCTGTGAGGTCAGGTGTCCTATGAAGATCAGGAGTCACACCCATGACGTCTCATCAGCATGATTATATAACACAGCCAGGACAAGGACATGACCAAGAGACATTTGAAGTGGAAGGAGGGAAGATGGAGAGGCCTCAATCCTATACAAAGGACCACAGGCAACTAAGGGATGCTGAGGGCAGAAGAAGTCATCCAGTACCAAATAGAAAGCCCTGGATGTCCTAAAAGGATACATATAATAGACATTATAGAGACTAAGTAGGTTGTATTTCTCTATTTAGGACTACATATGCATGCGCCCATGAGCGCGCGCGCGCGCACACACACACACACACACACACACACACACACACATCAACAATAGAAATGAAGCCATGATCACGGGCAAGTGGGAGGGTGTAGAAGGAAAGGGAAGGGAAATGGCGTAATTATATCATAGTCACATAAAATAAAAAAATTAGGGCCGGAGACATGCATGGCTCAGCGGTTAAGAGCACCAGCTGCTCTTCCAGAGGTTCTGAGTTCAATTCCCAGCAACCACACAGTGGCTCACAACCATCTGTAATGAGGTCTGGTGCGCTCTTCTGGTGTGCAGGCACACATTATGGTATACATAATAAATAAATAAATCTTTAAAAAATAGTAAGAATGATCTCACTTTCCATTCTTAAATGAAAATGATGCTTTTGAGCTGGGTACAGCAGCTGCTATACCAGAGGGTGGAAGGTGGACATCGCTGACTCCAAAGTGAGTTGCAGGCCAACCTGGGCTACTTGATAGCTTGCCTCTACAAAACTGGGGACCTGCAAGATGGCTCAGTGGCTGGAGGTGCTTGCCACCAAGCTTGACAACCTGAGTTCAATCTCTCATTTTCGGCACACAGATAAATAAGTGCACAAAGAAATGTGATAAGCAGTTGCTAAAAACAAGAAAAAGGAAGAAATCTCGCCAGGCGGTGGTGGCTGCATACCTTTAATCCCAGCACTCGGGAGGCAGAGGCAGGCAGATGTTTACAAATTTGAGGCCAGCCTGGTCTATAGAGTTCCATCCAAGGTTACAGAGAGAAACCCTGTCTCAAAAAAACAAACAAAAAAGTAAAGAAAAAAAGACTACTTTTCAAAGCAGTTACACTTCTTCCAAAAGGTATTTATTTTGTATCTATGTTACTTCTTTAAACAAAAAACAAATTTTTTTAATGAGTATGAGTGTTTTGTCTACTTGTGCACTATGTTCATACAGTCCCTACAGAGGCCAGAAGAGAACGTCAGATCCCCTGGGACTGGAATTACAGTTCTGTGAGCTGCCATGTGGGTGCTAGGAATTGGACCTAGGAGCTCTGGAAGAGCACCCTTAACCACTGAGCCATCTCTCCAACCCTCTTAATTTGTTCTTTTTGAGACAGGGTTTTGGGGTGTGTGTGTGTGTACACAGAACCCAGGCACTCAGTAATGCTAGACAAATGCTCCACCAATGAGCCACACCCTTAGCATCCTCATCTGGCGGCTTTCAAAAAAGACTAGAGTCAGGTGAGAGAAAGGATGGGGCTGTTGCCACTGAGTCGCAGGTCATGTCTGTTCATGTGTCTTGCAAAAGGACCTAAAATCCTAATGCTGTCTGAAGTACTCTTTTGAGATCCTTTGCTTTAGAACTGTACAAATCAAAATTCCCCTGTGCTATCTGAAAGCAGGAAATAAAACAACCTTTAAAGACCGTTTTCTGAGACATGTTCAAACATGAAAATGAAGCACTGTCCCCGCTGGGTCAGTGGACTGTGTTAGATTGCACTGGCACCTGTGGCATGTCCCTCCTCTGTACCACTGCGCTCCAGATGATTGTAGTTTGTCAATATTTATGAAAAAACAAAACAAAACAAAACGAGGCAGACGCCACTGAGAAGTAGCTTTCTCCGTCAGTCCACAGCTGTCCTGCGGGAGAGTCAAATGAGATAAAATGGAGCTAAATAGGACATAAAGGAACTTGATATAAAATATGAACTATATGCAGTGCTGTGTTTTAAAGAGTATGAAATAGGAAAGAGAGCCTCTTGACAGCTCCTCACCTAATAGAATGCTAACATATTTTGGCGTCTTACCCTGAGTGCTGAATTGAGATAATAATAGTTGGTTAGCATTATTCTGTAGCCGTGAAACCCATTTTCAGTGATACTAGCTAAATCACTAGCTCTATTACACTTCCATTTAGGGACTCCAAGGGCAAGCGATTATGGCACAAGTAATGCTTTCCTCGACATTTCATCTTTGAGCGACTGAGAACAGTCAGTAATTTCACCATCCCATACGTTAAAACAGGGTAACCATTTGTCACGTAAAGAGCAGCACCGAAAGCAGTTTTATCAAATGATGTGGGGGTCAAATTAACCAAATTAACCAACCACGAACATGAAAACCCAGCATTAGCCCAATTGATTTAAATTATATGATTGGGAAACACATCACTCCCTTTTTAAAAATGCATTTCCATTCATGCTGTGGAGTGGGAAGTTTGTGTGCTCTTTGAAATTCAGAGGCAAAGAATGTGGGCCACCTGGGTTATTCCAGAGGATGTCAGAAGAGATGAGGCCCACATGAGAGGATTTAAGATTTCTTCAGGAGTCTCAGACACTGTAACTTGTGGTAGGTGTGTGTATGTACATATATGTTTGTGTATATGTGTATATGTATATATATGTATACACATATATATGTATACACATGTGTATATATCTGTATACATATACATACATATACACACATATATGTATATGTACACACACATATATGTAACTTGTATGTGCATGCATGCATGCGTGTGTGCGGGCACGTGTATTCATGTGCGTGTACTGGAGTGCACACACACAAATGCAAGTTTATGGGTATGTGTGCACAAAAATACATGCAGAAGGCAGAGGTCACTTGCGAGTCTCTTATCAGGAGCTGTGTGTCTTGTTTTTTGAGACATACATGGTCTCCTGGTCGGGAGCTCAGCTATGTGAGGAGGCTAGCTGGCCAGCTCACCCGCACCAGGGATCCACTCAGCTCCAGGTGCACACCAGCAAGCCAAGTGAATTTTTGTTTTGTTTTAAAGATGTATTTATTTTGGGCTGAAGAGATGGCTCAGAGGTTAAGAACACTGACTTCTCTTCCAGAGGTCCTGAGTTCAATTCCCAGCAACCACATGGTGGCTCATAACCATCTGTAATGGGATCTGATGCCCTCTTCTGGTGTGTCTGAAGACGGCTACAGTGTACTCACATACATAAAATAAATAAATAACTCTTTAGAAAAAGATGTACTTATTTTTATCTTATATGTATGGGTATTTGGTCTGCATGTATGTCTATGCAATATGTGCATGCAGTGCCCATGGAAGCCAGAAGGAATCAGACCCTATGGAACTGGAGTTGCAGACAGTTGTGAGTCACCACGTGGGCGCTGGGAATCAAACCCACGTCCTCTGGAAGAGCTCTTATGCACTGAGCCATTTCTCCACTCCCAAACATAGGTTTTTACGTGGGTTCTGGGGATTAATCTCAGGTCTGTGTGCTTACAGGATAAGTACTTTACTGACCAAGCCATCTCTATAGCTGCACGCGGTGACTTTTAACACATTTTCTTGTCTTTCCTTGAACCCAAGCTACAGTTTTTTTAAACAAGAGAAAAGCAGATGTTGTTGCTGTGTTGATCTCTTCCCAGCTATCCATATGCTGTTTTAATATAAACACATTTGGCCCTTAATGATACTAGTTGGGTGAAAGATGTCTAATAATTTTATTGGTTTAAAAAGCTGAGTTAAAAATGTACCCCAGAAGAAAGCCAATCAGAAAGTGCACCAGTTTGCTTTTTGGGTGTATTTACTTAGCATGTGTGCTTGGGGCTGTGATGGTTTGTATATGCTTGGCCCAGGGAGTGGCAGTATTTGGAGGTATGGCCTTGTTGGAATAGGTGTGTCACTGTGGTATGGGCTTTAAGACCCTCATCCTAGCTGCCTGGAAGCCAGGATTCTGTTAGCAGCCTTCAGATGAAGATGTAAAAATCTCAGCTCCTCCCACACCATCCTGCCTGGATGCTGCCATGTTCCTGCCTTGATGATGATGGACTGAACCTCTAAACCTGTAAGCCAGCCCCAATTACATGTTGTCATTATATGAGTTGCCTTGGTCATGGTGTCTGTTCACAGTAGTAAAACCTTAACTAAGACAGGGGCATATGTCATGGTGTGTGTGGAAATCAAGAGGCAAACACTATAGAATCCTTTGTCTCTTACTTTCCTGAAGCTCTGGTCATCAGGCTTGCAGAGGGTAAGTGCCTTTACCCACTGAGACATCTCACTAGCCCTGAGTCTACTTACTTATTGATGGAAACCAAAAACCAAAACCAAAACCAACCAAACAAACATAAAAACAATCAACCAAACAAACAAAACCCACAGTGTGTTTAGCCTAGCTCCTTCCTGCCTTTCTGTTCTTTAAGGATGGACAAATGGGAATAGTGGGCTAACTGTCCTGTTTTCTCAAACTCTGGCTGATTTCAACTAGCAATGGAGTTTCTCCTGAGCAGCATTCTCTGGGCTTTTCCAGGAAGGGGACTGGTGTTATCTGAGCCAAGATAAGCTGCTCAAGGAATTGGGGTGAGGGTTCCAGGCAGCTGGTGATACCTGACCCACCAAGGGTTTCCCCAGACTGGGGACGGTTTGCTCTCAATCCGATAGTCTGAGTTGAACACAGGTAGCAGGCTCTGGAGCACCCATTCCCCACTCCACTTCTACCATCCCTCTCCCCACACTCTCCTTCCTTTTCCTCAGGAATGGCTGATGGCAGGAAGTGGTGGCATATAGTGTTTGCAGATTAGTATGTGTGCCCCCTTCCTCTGTTCCCTCCACCTCTCCCCACTCCCTACACAAAAAAGGCAGGCAGGAGCTAGGTCAAACACATTGAGGGTTTTTGGGTTTTTGTTTTCCATCAATAAATATTGGCTCCCTTAGAACAGCGAAGCTTCTACTGTTCTTACTTACCATTCCCTCTGTGGCCTCAGGGGGACCCAATGGTGGTGGAGCACTGGATGGTTTCTCAATGACCACCTGTGTGTGGCCCTCAGGCCAATCAGCAGAGTCTTTAAAACTCCTCTTTGGCTTGAACAAAAGCTTACGGGAGCTTTCATTATAGAACAAAATGGGAGAGGGCAGGAAAGGGGAGCCAGGTGCCTGGAAACCTGCTCCAGGCTCTGTGGCGTTCCTCCAGGCTCTGTGGCGTTCCTCCTGATCCAATTCTGTTTACTGACTTTTGAGGCTTTCTCCAGAAAAGATGTTCAACAGAGACACTGGACTAAGGATCCTGTTACAAATGCTGACACCAGGAAAAGCCAGGCACCTGCCAAGAGCCTTCTTCTGAAATCACTGTTCAGTTGCTTTTGATAATCGAAGAAAAAGAAAACTGACTTCAGAGCTGGAGAGATGGCTCTTGGGTTAAGGGCCCTGACGGATCTTCCAGAGGTCCTGAGTTCATTCCCAGCCATGGTGGCTCACAACCATCTGCAGTGGGATCTGATGCCCTCTTCTGGTGTGTCTGAAGACAGCTACAATGTATTCATATACATAAAATAAATAGATACATCTTAAAGAAAAAGAAAAGAAGACCGACTTCTTTGAGCAACGGAACATTGTTGTCTCCACCAGGATAGTGATACACCTTGTCAATTTAAGAACAGCAAAGATAAACATTCTGCTCAAGGTGATGGCTCAATTTGCAAACGTGAGGACTGGAGTTTATATTCCCAGTACCCACGTAAAAAGTCAGATGCAGTGATATGAGTCCCTAATTCCTGCATGGGGAGGTCTCAGGATACAGGAGAATCCTTGGGGCTCACTGACCACCCAGCACAGTCAAATTAGAAAGATCCAAGTTCAAGGAGAGAACTTTTCTTAAAAAAAGAAATCAGGTTCTCAGTTCAATGAGAGAACTTTTCTTAAAATATCAGACAGCTACACATGACTGCAGGGAGGGAGGCAGACACAATCAGGTCTCTCTGACTTCAAGAACATCTCTGAGTTTAAGAACAGCCTGGTTTACGAAGGGAGTCCCAGGCCAGGCAGGACTAGATCCTGTCTCAAGCAAACCAGAACAAGCCCGATGTGGTAGCACACGCCTTTAATCCCAGCACTTAGGTGGCAGAGGCAGGTGGACCTGAGTTTGAGGTCAGCCTGGGCTACAGAGTGAGTGAGTCCAGGACAGCCAGGGCTACACAGAGAAACCTTGTCTCGAAAAAAAAACCAACAAACACACACAAAAAACCCAACCCAACCCAACCCCCAAAAATCCCCAAAAGAGCCATGGAGCTGGGTCTGGGCCCGGTCTGGGTCTGGGTCTGGGTCCGGGTCTGGGTCTGGGGCCAGGTGTAGGGCCAGGTCCGGGTCTGGTGAAGGCACTTGATGTCAACCCTGATGACTTGAGTTCTATTCCTGGAGCCTACATGGTGGAAGGAGAGCTGTCCTCTGATCTCTGACCTATACACACCCACCCCAAATAAATGTTTAAGAAAAAGGTAGTCAACCTTTAGCCTCCACATATATACACACTCGTACACCTACAAACATGTAATCATATATCACATGGACATACATGCAGAGTCCTGGGCCTGGGATTACTTGAACTGATTATCCCTTGATTGAAATTCTGCAAAACTAATCAATTTGCAACCTCCCTGTGCTGATGGGAAACGCACTGGATTATCCTCTGACCTGAATGTTTATGCCATCTATCCCGGAAGCTACCAGCCTGGACCTCTCCGTAGGCCACCACCACTGTTTACTCTTATGCTTTATTGAGCATCAAGGGTTGTGGAAACTATAAATGATGTTGTTCCGTGCGTACATCGCCCACAGGATTGCCCAGCAAGCACGGGCCCGGGGTGCAGGAGAATTGGATTTAACCTTTATTATGTTTCAGCCCAATCATAGAAACAACCAAACTGAGGCATATGAACTACATCCCTAAAATGACATTTCATATCCAGAAACAATCGTCAGATCTTGAGGCAGACTGTTGTCATTTTAGGTTAAAAAATATATATACATATGGGGAGAAGCCAGCAGGGAGGCAGGCAGACAGAAAGGAGCTCCTGTCCCGCATGGTTTTAAACTGACACAAGTAGCCAAGATCTTCACAAGGTGAGAATAATTGGGGTAAAGCTTTTATCTTTATTAACTGGCTCTGAAATTATCATCTTGGCATCTTATAAATTGTGATTTTATTGTTGTATACATCTGATTGGATCATTAAATATATATATATATATATATATATATATATATGGCTAAGGCTGGCAAGATGGCTCAGTGGGTAAGGATACCTGGTGCCAACCTGATAACTCAAGTATGGGACTCACATGGGAAAGGAGGCGACTGACTCCGGCAAGCTGTCCTCTGAACTCTGCAAGTACGTGCTCTACAAACTCAGCGGCACGTCTGTGCAGTAGCCTGGGCATACGGGCCTGTGCATACCCACATACATAGATACACACAATAAATAAATGCTGAAATTAAAAACAGAACAAAACAGAAGCAATATAGTTACTCTTTTAACATCAGGAAATTAGTTGAGGTGGCATCGCTGGGCTGGTGGCTCCTGTGTAGTCTGGTCCCTATTTATGTCAAAGCATGGGAAGTTTGGCCTTGATTACTCACTTCATTCAAGGCCCAAATTGGCAATGCCAGTCAAATAAATCGGGCAAAGTATGATGGATGCCAGGATGGATAGACGAACATCAAGGGCTTCAGAGACAGCGCCAGATTTATCTCATTTAATACTCTGTGACGAGACGGTTTAAAGCATAGCACTACGTAGCTCCATCAGAGTCTCTTTATCTTTTGTTCGTCACAGCATGGGAGGGGTTTCCTGGCAGTGATGCTATTAAGTTTTATAAATAAAAAATATTTTCATACTTCACAAAATCTGCAAGAATCAAACACAGACTCTGTAAAGTGTTGGGAGCCCTTTTTTTTTTTTTTTTTTTTTTTAAATAGAGCTAGAGAGCGATGGCAGGCTTCCTGGGCTGGAGTCCCTTGGCACCTCCTCAGCCTTTGCTTTCTTTTTTGAAGGACAGGGATAGTAACATCAGCTATCTGTGGCGCCATGGTCAGAACTAAATCTGTTCATTCATATCAAGTTATCAGAATAGAACCTGGCTGGCAGTGCGCATGAAATCAACACAAACTTTTAAATTATTGCATTTCAATTATTTATCCATCCATCCATCCATCTACTCACCACTCCATCTATCTGTCCATCTGTCCACCCACCTACTTGTCTATCTATCCATCTGTCTGTCTGTTCATCCAATCCATCATCCATCCATCCATCATCCATCCATCCATCCATCCATCCATCCATCCATCCATCCATCCATTTGTCTGTCCTTCTGTCTGTCCATCCATCCACTCATCTACCTACCTGTCTGTGTATCTATCCATCTACTTGTCTGTATGTCCATCCCACCTATCTATCTATCTATCTATCTATCTATCTATCTATCTATCTATCTATTATCTATCTATCTATCTATCTATCTATCTATCTATCTATCTATCTATCATTGTGTGTAGTCACGCATGTACCACAGGACTCCTTTGGAGTACAGAGGATTGCCTGAAGGACTGGGTCTCCTCTATGACCACGAAATCAGTCAGGTCACCAAATCTGGTAGCATGCTCTTTATCACTGAGCCAACTCACTGGCCCTCAACATGAACTCTTTGGTTTGTTTCCTCAAAGGAAGCTATTACAAAAAATTTTAAGTTATGTTTCTTCATGAGTGTGTGTGTGTGTGTGTGTGTGTGTTAGTGCATGCTACAGATGATAACTTTCAGGAGTTAGGAAAAGACCTGACACAGCTACACTGTCTGTGTGAAATCTCATCTGGAACAACCCCCCCCCCCCCCCCCCCAGTTCCTGGATCCTTCTTTTTCTACTCTGTAGGAAGAGTCACCTTTTTTGTTTTGTTTTGTTTTGTTTTGTTTTTTGAGACAGGGTTTCTCTGTGTAGCCCTGGCTGTCCTGGAACTCACTTTGTAGACCAGGCTGGCCTTGAACTCAGAAATCCACCTGACTCTGCCTCCCGAGTGTTGGGATTAAAGGAGTGCACCACCACCACCAGGCAGAAGCATCACCTCTTACAACTCCTTGTACAGTGCTAGGGACACAGTTGACATTTAATAGATATTCCTTAAATGAGTGGATAATTTAAAAGAAATGACTTAATGACTTAAATATTTTGCTTCAAAGCATTTTTTCTTTTTCTTAAGAACTCTCCCCCCCACTCCCCCCCACCCCCACCCCCCCACCTCCCCACCCCCCCACCCCCCGCCCAGTGTGGTGGCGCACGCCTTTAATCCCAGCACTCGGGAGGCAGAGGCAGGTGGATTTCTGAGTTCAAGGCCAGCCTGGTCTACAAAGTGAGTTCCAGGACAGAGAAACCCTGTCTCGAAAAAAAACCAAACAACCCCCCCAAACCAAAAAACACCCCCCCTTAAATTTTATGTATATGAGTACACTGACACTGTCTTTAGACACCAGAAGAGAGATCGATTATCAAATGCCATTACAGATGGTTGTGAGTCACCATGTGGCTATTGGAGATTGAACTCAGGACCTCTGGAAGGGCAGTCAGTGCTCTTAACCGCTGAGTCATCTCTCCAGCCCTTCAAAAGCATTTTTAAAGCCAGCAAGATGGCTAGGTAGGAAAGGGTGACTGCGGCAAAGCCTGCGGAGCTGAGTTCTAGCCTCAGCATCCGTAAGGAGGAGGAGGAAACTGAGGACAACTGGCTCTTGAAAGTCGTCTTCAGACACCCCAAAACAGTAATGATTTTTTAAAAAGCTTTTGCAAAAGCATTATTAAGGTTTGCTCTTTATTTTGTGAAATGAAATATCTTTTCAAATAGCCATCATCCCCTTCAATTTAAATCCTAAGAGAAATTCCCTGTCTTCCAGCTGTGGCTGGAAACACCACCTTTCCCGGCTGCCACTGGACTCCCAGGCTCGGGATGTGGCCCAGCTGGAGGAGTGCTGCCCTAGCATCCTGAAGCTCTGGCTTTGAGTCTCAATGACTGTATAATGCATGTAACCTGGGGACTTGAGAGGTAGCGGGAGGAGGATCAGGGTCTCAAGAATGACCAGGAAGATCACTCTTGGCCAGAGTTCAAGGCCAGCCTGGGATAAAACAAAAGAAACACCTACTACCCTTTTCTCCTTTCTTATTTCCACCTTCCTCCTAAACTTCTCACGGACCCGTTCAATGAAACCATTGGAGCGTCCTTTTAGTTCATCCTTCAATGGGAAGGGGGTAGTCCAGGCCTGAACTCAGCCTTGCTGGGATGTCACATAAAATCTTATTGGAGATGGAGGAGGTAAGGGAGCACCTCTTTCCTCGTCTTCTCAGCCACTTCCATCCAGGCCTCCCACCTTCTCTAGCACGCCTAGACCCGCTCCTCCCTTCCAGTCTGAAATCCTCTCCTTCCTTTAAAACTTTCGACACAATGTGGAAAAACTTTTGACACAATGTGGATTTTCATCCCTGTTATCCTGTATCATTTCCAAGCAACTCGATGCTTGTACCTGGTCAAGCAATCCAGATTGACCAATGCATACAACGTCAAAGGTCACAGCAGCCATGGTAGCTGGGATCCAAAGCTCTTCACACTGTGACTATCTCCTCACACTTTCCACCCATTCACATGGTATTTTCATTTGTAGAGATCTACAGTTCGTCTTTTTTTGTGCGTCTGCAATTTGCCCCTCTCTTTCTTTATTGATAGCATGCCTTGGTGATCTTTCTCTGTATACACAAGCCAATCTTATTCTTCTTAATGGCTGTCTCATATTCCAGAACACAGGTATGTGAAGGATGATGGAGCATTCCTTACTAGTGGCTGTTACTGGGTTTTCCTTGTTGAAACTACCAAAGCTCTGCCATGAATGTTTGCACGCAGGGAGCTCACTGTCTGCTTCCGTAGGATTTATACCGAGAAACGGAGTGCTAGGGAGATAGACGGCTTAGAGAGAAAGGTGCTTGCTGTCAAGCCTCACGATCTGAATTTGATCTCCAGGACCAACACAGGAAAGGACCAGTTCCAGCAAGCTGCCCTCTGACCCCCACCCTCACACTACACACACAGTAAGTAAATACAACAGTATCAGAAAAAAAATTCTAACTGCCACTTTTTAGCATGTGCCTATTATATACTTAGTGGTGCCAAACTCAGGGCTAGGGAGATGTCTCCTTGGGCCAAAGCTCTTGCCACCCAAGCATGAGGGCCTGAATTCAAATCCTTGAACTCACGTCAAAGCCCGGTGCATAGATAGAGTATGTACAATTCCAGTAGCCCTTCAGAGAAATTTCAGCCACAGTCAGAACTGTCAGAAGCTCAAGGGCAGAACTGCCGGAAAGACAAAACCCGCCTGGCTTATGTGAAGGATAAAATAAGCATAGAGACCCTGTCTCAAACAAGGCCTGGACTGATCCCTGGGGTTGTCCTCTGATCTCTATATGGGCACTATGGCACATGTAGACTTAACACAGATACACACACACACACACACACACACACACACACACACACACACACGTAAAAACCAGTGCCTAACTGCCACGCACACAGTCTTTGTCCACAGGCACATACCCCTAGGCAATAGAAGGTACCCAATTTCCCAGGAGCACAAGTAAGTGATAAAATTTTTTTTTTCCTGTGTTGGCTACATTTTTATTTTAGCATCTCCCAGGCTGGAAGTGGGATGCTCACAGAGAGTGGAGCCCCAATTTCCTCAAATCCATGTTGCTCTCTCTGCCTGGATCTGTTAGAGAGCCCCTGCTTGCCGGGCGGTGGAGGCGCACACCTTTAATCCCAGCACTCAGGAGGCAAAGGCAGGTGGATTTCTGAGTTCGAGGCCAGCCTGGTCTACAAAGTGAGTTCCAGGAGAGCCAGAGCTACACAGAGAAATCCTGTCTCGAAAAAACCAAACCAAAAAAAAAAAAGACTTCCTGCTCAGTGAATGCTGGCTGGCTGACCCCTAGCAGATCATATGTCTTTTCTGCTCATCTCTACAATACACACTTTTCAAAGGCACTTATCAAGCCGGCAACTAACTTTAAGGCTATTTCTTACAAAAAACAAAAAACAAAAAACAAAAAACAAACAAACAAAAAAAAAACCAGTCTTATGAGAATTCAATTTTTGCACGGGCCTCTCTGTGGGTATTGATCTCTTCCATTTAAAACTGTCTGCCACAGAATTCACCTCCAGCTTCCCTAGCAGGAGGTAGAGAAAACAGGGTTTGGTTGTCTCAGGTGGTAGCCAGCAGGGGGTCCGGGGCTAGCTGTGGCACAGCAGGCCATAGGCACCCTACAAGCCCTGTCGTCAAGGCGGAGGAATATGGATAGGGTCAGAATCTTTCTGGATCCAGAGGTAAGTTCTTTTCATGGAGTTCTGAAATAGCAGAAACTGTGAATCACATCTAAAGGCTAAGAAGAGCGGATCCAGAGAGGGTAGGACAAACTGGAGGACAGGAAGACAGTATTTTAAGAGGGAATTTGGATGCAAGGAAAGAGATCTTGCTGCTATGAGTTATTTTATTAAGATACAATTTCCTACAGCGGGGTTCCAATATTTGAGTTCCTGCTTTTCAATGTTTCTGAAAACTCCAAGGCGCCGTCTGCGGGTCCTGGAGTTCTGAGCATTTACTTGTGAGAGTTCTCTCTATGGTGAAAGGAGCCGCTTTCAGTCTGGCAGAAGGAGCGGGCTGGGGACCATGCACAGTTTAATTTGTTTTGAGACGTTAAAAGCAAAGACATTTTACTCTGAATAAGGTTTTCTCCCCCCCCCCCCAACTCCCCACTGAACAGTTTTAAAATTCAACATAAACAGACGCTGAACCAGGACTGCTGTTCTCCGTAGGATTGATCGCGCCTGGGGCCTCCTGGGGTGTATGGCTTCTCGCTGTGATCCCCCCCCCCCCCCCCCAGCCAGCTCACCTGGAGAACTGCTTCAGTTGCTCCAGTCTGGGCAACCCGAGCCCAGTTCCCGATGCGTGCGTCCATCCACTCTTTGGTTTTTTTCACTGGCCCCTTTCCCACTTTCCTCATCCCAAGAGAACCACGGTCCAAACGCTGCAGTAATGGCCAGGCCTAAATCAGGCCCACCCGTGGCTCATTTGAAGCCCAGGCACCATCAGTAATGCTGAACTCGTGAAGAAGGAGGCTCAATTGGCTTTGGGTTGCGGGGGTGGGGTTCGATGCCCCTTTGGCCATTGTTGAGAGGAACAAAGAGGGCAGGAGCTGAGGGCGCCCCCATGAGGAAAGGCGTGGAAAGCCACTCTGGGGAGCCATCCTAGACTAGCGGGGCTGGAAAGCGGTGCACCTGGATGGCGCTCTGGCAACCCGGGAGGCAGGGCTGATTTCTACCCGCGGCAGCGGCTGCCGCCTTTCCCTGACTTGACTTTGATCCCCCTCTTCTTGATATTGTTACTATTATTTTTGTTATTTTCCCGCGCAAATTAAGCAGCTGGGACCGGTAGGGCGAGCCGCTCAGGGGCCGCCATTTGCCGGTGGAAGCACCGATCGCCCCGGAAAGGGAACCCGAGGGGAGTGCTCGGCCTCAAGTCCTCCTCCGCCCGCGGCTCCCGCAGCATCCCGGCTCCGCGCCCGCGCCGCCCCGGCGTCTCTGCGTCCTCCTCCATTGTCAGCCCCGCGCCCAGCTCGGCACCCCGGAGGCCCTGGTCGCGCGCCCTCGGCCCTTGCGAGCCAGCGTCCCCCTCCCGGTCCCCTCGGCGCCCGGGCGCCTCCCTCCTCCCTCCCCCGCTCCCCGAGCTCCGCATCCAGGGCTCCGGGCACCGCCAGCCTGGCCGCGGGACCCCGCATTTCGGCATCCTCCCTGCTTGGCCCAGGGTGCCCCGGCCCCTCGCCAGCGGCGGGCATCGCGCGGCGTCTTCGGCAAACCCCTCTTTTATCTCCCGAGGAAGCAAGTTGGGCAGATCGATTTATTAATTTCTGTGGCAGAGGTGGGTCGGTGACCGGGGTGCGCCCTCAGGGCTGCAGCGGGGAGGCGCCGTGGCTCCCTTCGGCCCCTGCACTGCCCGGGCAAGAGGGTTTTGTTTCCAGACCCCCGGCGCCCCCCGAAACAATGATGCCATGGGCATGGCGGGCTCACCTGGTGCTGCACCGCGGGCTCCGGGCGCCCGGTGGCCTAGTGCGCGCCAATCCCGGCCGCAGGTTCGGCCCGCGTGCCGCCGGTGCTGGGCAGGACCCTGCCTTTCTTGGGGTTGTATCTGTGCGTGTCAATGGCGGCAAGCGGCAGTTCTCCGGGCCGCGGATAGTAGCGGGGGGAGGAGGAGGAGGGAGAAGGGATTGCTCCTTCTCCACATAACCACCTCTAGGAGGAGTCGCTCAGCCTCATCCCCCGCCAGCCCAGGCTCCGCGACGGGTCCGGGGGCTTTCGTGGGGCTTGATGAGCTATTGTCCTTCTGCAGTGGAACCACAGGGCCAGTTCGCGGAGCTGTCGGCTGCGAGGACACCGCTTCCCTAGAGCCCGGCACGGAGGCCTTGTGGTCACCAGCCACAGGCTCCAGATAGCTCGACCCACCTTTGCTGGGCGAAAGAGGTGTGGGCGTTCATCTGCCCATTACGGGATGAGAAGGTGAACGGGAAAAAAAAAAAAAAAAAAAAGCAAGCCACGTTGGATGCAGCCCTGATCTGAAATTATTACCAAACACGTTACTGTGTCGCGCACGGCGCCGAAGGAGCCGAGAATTTATTCTGGTGATTCGCTAGTAGTGATGGAGATCCAGATGTGCTTCCTGGTAGATGAAAACCATGCCCCGGCATCATTTAAAAATTGGATTGCGTTAATTTGCCATCTCCCGACGGTTACTGAGGTTAAGCACAAAGAGAGTGTCTAAAGAAGCAATTTTTAAAATTAGTTTCTGGAAAATTCATTGTGATGGCGGTGCAGTGGACAGTATCAGGTGACACTGGGCGCGTGTAGTTGCTTGGTCCCTGATGAAAAACCATGTTGTCTTTTGTACTGTGAACCCTGTCAAGGGCACATGGCTCTAGGGCCAGTCACCTTAAGCATTCAGTTGAATGGACGGTCCATGGTGCCTCAGATTTTTCCTGCATGAATCAGGACTCTGAGAGGAAACCTTTTGATCTCTGCAAATAAATAAATAAATAAATAAATAAATAAATAAATTAAATTAAATAAAAAATGTGAAGCCAAGATCTTTAGCTTTGAGTGAATGGACTTTGCCCAAACCCGTGACCTTTTGTATGTGTGCTCGCTGCCACAAACTAACTGTACTTGTATCTATGTACACAGTGGAGGACTTTGGGGGTCACCGAAGACCTGTGATTGCCTGGGTGGAGAGAAGTTAGCTACTCAACCACCCTCGCCATTTTATCAGGCGGGCAGCTGGCATTTATAGACCAGTACTTTGAATTGAGAATGTGTATTTTAAGCTTGAGTGTTTTGCTGAGAACCAGCCATCTCTTTTGCTCTCCCTGCAAACTATGCATGGTTCATTCTGCTGTAAACATATCTCCCATAATGGGGACCCCACAGTATGAGAGAGAGGACAGACAGCCTTGAGGCTCCTGCAGAAGCCCTTGATGCTCTCTGGGGATGACCCTCCTTTCTTTTGTTTTGGAAATCCTTGCCAGGCCAGAAGCCCAGACAGGACACTGTCCTCTTTGCAGAGATGTGTGTTTAAAGGATTTCAAATGGCCGCCTGAGATGTCTCTTGGTGGCATTTCTGCACATTCCTAGAGGGAGTGCCCATCTTTCTTATTAAAAGTAAAAAAATAAAATAAAAAAATAAAAAACCAAAAAATCTTCAGGCCAGCATTCAGGATAGTTCTAGCACCTTGTAGGAGAACTTGACCATTGCTCCCTGGCCCCAATCAGCCAACTTCACAGAAATGTAGTGAATTATTCATTGGCACATAATAGTCACATTCTCTATAATTTCTATTAAAAGTGATATATGTGGCTAGGCATGGTGGCACATGCCTTTAATCCTAGCACTTGGGAGGTAGAAGCAAGTGAGTTCAAAGCCAGCCTGGAGACCCTGTTTCCAAAAAAAAAAAAAAAAAAAAAAAAAAAAAAAAAAAAAAAGGAGCCATTTTAATGTGATTAATTTTTATTTCATTTCATTCTTTCTTCTTTCTTTCTACCCTTTATATTGGAGACAAGGACCATGTAGCCCTGGCTGGCTTAGAGATTGGCATGTAGACCAGGGTGGCCTCAAAGCCACAGAGATCTGCCTTCCTCTGCCCTCTGAATGATGGGATCAAAACTTGTGTCACCATGCCCAACTTCCTTTTTCTCTTCTTTCCTTTCTTTTGACATAGTCTCATGTAGCTCAGGCTAGCCTTGTACTTGTTACGTAGGCAGGGAGGAGGACCTTGCACTCTTGATCCTTCTGTTCCCAAATTCAGGGGTCACAGGCTGGATGTGCGTGGCTCCTCTGCAACTTGTCTCAACTAGTATTTGATTCTGTACTATCCGGAGAAAGGACGCAGCTGAGAAGGGCTACCCAAGAACCTCCTGTTTCATTCTGGCAGTTTCTGCAAATAGAACCCCACTTACGATGAGGTTACATCCCTGTGAACCCAGTGTAAGTCGAGTAAGATCTTAAGGCTGAGCACACTGCACGGTGGCATAGTGGTAACCTTTCGTGCCCGGCTCACCTGGCTGGTTGGGAGTAATGGCTCCTCACCCCTCCCAGCATCCCAAAGATGTGCACCGCCACACATCACTGGTACAGAAACGGAGATTCAAAACTCCAGGAATGACTTCTACTGAATGTATTTCTCTCAGGCCACAGTAAAGCTGAGAAATGGGAAGTTAGGGACCAGCACTAAATGATGTAGTCACTCGGAGTGTGAGAGTCTGTGTATGTGTGTGTGTGTGTGTGTGTGTGTGTGTGTGTGTGTGTGTGTGTGGTCATCAACTCCATAATGCACTGTGTTTAGCAGCAGAATCAAAACTTCATAAATCAAAACATGAATAGATGCAATGGCCCAGCCAAGGCCACCCAGCAAACCACAGGCAAAGCTTTCATGAGGAGATACCCAGCCAATACAGTCTTTACTAGCTCCAAATATTTCAGGAAATATAGGGGACAGATGTACAACTTCCAATGTGCAGATGGAGTTCAACTGCTCATGTTATTAGGCGCTTTCAACACAGAACCAGAAATCTATCACTGAGAGGTATCGACTCTTATTGTTTAGAGCAGTTTCCTGCCAAGGGAAACTTCTTTCCAAAGGCTGAGCAGGGGATGCTGGGGAGGGGGCTCATCAGCAGACTTCAGGAGTAAACAAACCCGACATGTCTGGGAAAGTTGAAACTTTCAAGATTGAGCAAGGCCTCACTCCAAGGTTAGAGCCCAACTGTCTTGCAGAGATGCTTCTCAGACCTGTTGTGTTGCCTACAAGTTAGTTGGGCAGAGAGCTCTAGGGTTGCTGCCTTTGTGAGGGTTCGCTGGTGTTGGGTGGGCTTTTTGGTGATGTAGCTGCTTTTGAGTCAGGTCCTATAAGTACCCCATTACCCTGTTAGTGACTCCTCACTGAAATGAAATGAAATCAAATGAAAGCTCATTGGTTCCCCAGTTTGATTTAGGTGTAATTGTTACTTTAATCTGTGGTGGGTACCTTTCCTGGGATGGATGAGTACATGAACCTACTGCCCCACTCTCACGTGTGTGTGTGTGTGTGTGTGTGTGTATTGTGTCTCCCCAGGAAAGTTCTTTCCCACAACAGTGTATAACTAGGTTACATTTAAAACAGTCAACAGACAGGGATGTAGCCCCAGTAGTACAATGTTTGCTTATCTTGCCCGAGGCTCTGGGTTCACTTCCTCGTGCCTCACCCCCCAAAACCCAGTGCTACAAAACCACAGGACAATTAATTGTTGACGGGATCGTAAATTTAAATCTAGAGGACCCGCTAGCTCAGGGAGCCTCCTGTCAAGGAAGATGTGGAGTCATAAATAATAATGAGAGCCCATACTTACGGGTTCCATGGTAGTTGTACTGAACAGTGCACCGCACCTATGCTAACTCACTTGATCCTTCTGGGTGTTTCCCGATCTAAGGCAGAGAGTAGGCGAGAGGTAGCATCTGATTCACACTTAGTTACCACCTTGACTGGAGGTCACGGGAGTAACTTCAAGCAAAGGGAGTTTTGCACTCGGATCATTTGATTGACAGCTTCTTGGACCGCTCCCAAACTGTATCCTCAAGAGCGGGCAGTTAGCCTAGCGGTAGGAGGTGGGTTGCTGACAGTTTTCATTGGGAACATTTTCTTAACCCTTGACCTGTGTGTGTATAATGTGATGAATCCATGTATTGATTCTGAGTGGAGGCCATTAGTGATAGGATGTATAGGGTAGAGAGCCAAGGGGAAAAGCCCCTGCCCTTGGCTTGACTCCAAGCTCCAAGGCTTGGTGTTGGCTGTTCATGCCAATCCAAAGGGCAGGGGTGGCTTTCCCTGCCTTGCACAGAGACGCCTCTTGTAGACCCCACCCCTGGAGACCTCCAACCACCGGGCTTCACTCCTACACTACTCTGGTGGCCAGGCCTGACCCTGAGAGGCATGAGTGGCCAGCTCCCGACCCCTAGGCGCCCCAGTGACCAGGCCCTACCCATAGACTTTCCTGAAATTGGCCATTCCCAGCAACATCCTAACACCCTCCCCCCATCTCCAGCCGCCCCCCCCCCACCAGAGAATGGCCAGGCCCTGCCCTACAGAAAAAAAAAAAAAAAACAAACCACCAATCCCTGAGTCTTTTCTGCAATCAGGCCACATAATCCCCCAAATCCCAGGCCACCGAGAAACACTATATAATCCTGTCTTTAGCTCAGGTCTCTCTGCTGCTTCTCACCTGAGCAAAGGCAGTCTCCTTTCTGCTGTTTTTTTTGTTTTGTTTTGTTTTGTTTTTTGTTTTTTAATTCTCCCAATAAATCTTTTGTTTGAGGTTTGTTGTGCAGTGTGACTTTGCGATATTCCTTGGCGCATACTGCCAGGTTACCTTTCCCCTATGAGTTGTAACACTTAGACTTGGAGATCCCTGCCTGCCCCTCATAGTGTAACAGCCTAACAATGTTTCAGAGTTAACTGTGTAGCAATACCTTCAGCCACCCCCTGCTTTTCCACCAGCCCACTGCGCATGCGCATACTCCGAAGATTCAGTAAAAGCCTGCGTCTCTGCTCAGTCCTTTGCCTTCTCTTTTCCTGTTCAGAGGTAGCTGACATTCTGTTTTTTCCCATAGATCTCTTGTGTGAGGTTTGTTGCTTGCTGTGACTTTGTGGTATTGCTTGGCTCCCAATTGTCAAGACACCCTTGTGCCAGAAAAAAACCTGTGTAGTGACTCAGATAGGCACTCCCGGTGCCTGTGCTCCCTCCCGGGGTCTGAGGTTGTCTTAGTTTGGGTTTTATTGCTGTGAACAGACACCATAACCAAGGCAACTCTTATCAAGGCAAACATTTAATTGGGCTTGGGTTATAGTCTCAGAGGTTCAGTCCATTAACATCAAGGCAGGAAGCATGGCAGCATCCAGGCAAGTGTATGGAGAAGGAGCTGAGAGCTCTATATCTTGATTCAAAGGTAGCCAGGAAAAGACTGTCTTCCAGGCAGCTAGAAGGAGGGTCTCAAAGCTCACCCCCATGGTGACATACTTCCTCCAACAAGGCCACACCCACTCTAACGAGGCTACACCCACTCCAACAAGGCCACACCTCCTAATGGAATCATTCCCTGGGCCAAGCATAGTCAGACCACCACAGAGCTCTACTAGGACTCTACTCCTCATCTCCAGTGCACCTACAACAAATTCACTGTCTGGCTCCTCAGTAGCTCCTCACTCTATCCGCCAGCAGTAGTTGGGAAAGTCCCCCCCTTTAGTCAGTGTAAACGCTTCTGTGAGTCCAAGGAAGTGGCCCCTGAGCTTCGGGCACACCTCTGGTACTCTTGGAGGTGGTCGCCTGCCAGTTTGCATACCAGGCGCTGTTGGCCTCTGGCCCGACTGGCTGGAGCGGCCCAAGAGTTACAGCTCTCTGAGGGGAAGCCAGAGCAAGGCAGGCTGCTGGACCTTTTCCGAGGCTGCCATTGCTCTGGAGTCGGATATGCAGTGGGTACTGAGACACAACTAAGAACCAAGGTGGAGGCCACCGAGCTGGAAGATTCAGTGACAAAAGCCTCAGGAGAGAACACTCTTCCCTGGAGTGTTACAGCTCGATAAGACAGGCACTCTCAGATGATCTTTGGTGAAATAACTCGTGCCCTTTATTCTTGTGGATAGGACCTTATAAACGTTTTCGGACGGGTGGGATCTAGAGGCATTTGCTTTCTATTGGCTTGGTCTGAGATATTAGGGATGCTTCATCTGCATGTGGAAGGACTTCAGGTGTCATCCCTAGGAGACTGATTGTCACAGTCACCTCCATGTTATGTCATGACTGATTGTCCCAGTCCCCTCAAAGGTGAATCATGACCACGTGTTCCAGGACAGGAACCTGGTCAGGAGTAGATTTAAATGCCTACGCCCACCATTCTCAATTATGAGAATTGCTAGGGTTCCTGAATCCGTTCCACCTTACCAGGTTTTCTGTCTGCGTGGCACGGTCATGTCCCCACAGTCATATTCAGCAACCCCGCCATCCCCCACCCTTGGAGCTGCGATCCTGATCCTGCAGCTTCCTGTGGGTGTGACCCTTGGCTCTTTACTCCCTTTTCTGCCCTCTCCCCGCCCCCCTCCCCCCCATGCCTGGAGTCCACAGCTTCTTATGCCCTGTGGCTTTTCTGGTACTATTGGACCCCGTTCCTCATCCCCATGGATGAGACCTTGTTCCTGAGCTAGGTTTTGCATCACCTTCTGAGAAGCCTTTAGGCCTCATCGAAAGCCCTGATACCAGACATTGAGCCTCCTTGGGCTGTTATCTCTAAACCCTGATGAGAGCTGATGACTAATTAAATGGCTCAGTCTTTGTTTGCTCCTCCCTGAGTCCTGAGGACACCCTTGACTACAAGGATGTTCTCCTTTGACCCACCCCCACCTCTCTCTTCTCATCCAGGGGACCACTATCACATATAGCCTCTCACTCCCCCTTGGGATGCCTCTTTACCTGGCACCTGACCTGAAGGGCCCCTTTTGCAATCAGATTTGGCCTCAATATCCCTAGATAACTAATTCAAATGGCCGACCAGATCCCGTTGTTTTTGGTTTTTTTTTTTTTGTTGTTTTTTTTTTTTTTTTCTGAGATAGGGTTTTTCTGTACAGCCCTGACTGTCCTGGAACTCACTCTGTAGACCAGGCTGGCCTCGAACTCAGAAATCCGCCTGCCTTTGCCTCCCAAGTGCTGGGATTAAAGGTTTGTGCTACCACTGCCTGGTCAGATCCCAATGTTATTCGGGACCTTTAGAACTCCTGCGAGCAATCGAGGGAAACGGGAGGAGGTTCCCTATGTCCACACTTCCTCTTACCTCTGCTCCAAGCTCTCTCTCTGTTCTCCCTGTTCCCCCACCCAGCCCTTCCTAGACACAAAGCCTGAGCCCGATGATTCTTCCACTGCTTTCAGTCCAGCTCCCCAGCCTCCCCCCATGACCCGTATTGGCCTCACCCCACAGCTCCCTCTCTTCCCCCAGCCCCTTTGGCTTCCCTTCTTCCTCCCCAGCCACAGGCTGTCCAAATCAACCCTCCATGGCGCCCACTTTGAGCCCACTGGATCTCTTGGAACTCTGGCTACTTGCTTCCACTCTGCCATGGGATTCCCCCTACCTCCATCTACCTGGCCTAATCTGGCCTAACCAGGCCATGTTTTTCCCTTTGCCAGAAGTTGCCAGGGTGGACAGCCTGCTCAGGGTACATGTCCCCTTCTTGTTAAGCAAACTCTCAAATAGAAAAGTGACTGGGGTCTTGCAGGCTAATTCCTCCACCTTCACTGAAGAATTCTAATATATTACCCAGTCTTTTATTTTTTAAGATTTATTTATTATATGTAAGTACACTGTAGCTGTTTTCAGACACACCAAAACAGGGCATCCGCTCTCATTACAGATGGTTGTGAGCCACTGTGGGGTTGCTGGGATTTGAACTAAGAACCTTCGGAAGAGCAGTCAGTGCTCTTAACTGCTGAGCCACCCCTCCAGCCAATATTACCCAGTCTTACAAGCTCAACATTTGTGACATTCCTATGATTCTCCCCAAGGAACAGGCTAGGCCACACCCAGATGAAATTCACCAAACTAATGTTGTCTACCCAGTTGAGACCAAGGTGGTCTGTGACCACACCCTGAATGGAACTACAATACCCCAGGAGACAGACTAGCTAGGGATCAATTTATAACTTGCCTCCTGCCTGGTCTCTGTAAGGCTCCCCTTAAAGCAATAAATTATGAAAAAAGGCAAAGAGGTCGTCCAGAACAAACACAAAGACCCATCTCAGTTCCTAGACCCCCTTACAAATGCCCTGTTACAATATGCCAGTCTGGATCCCGAGGCCCCAGATGGGAAACAAACCTTTATGACCTTCCAGATTTCCCTGACATTAGGGCCAAACTTAAACACCCTGAGAGAGGACCCCTGACTCCAAGGGCAGAGGTTTTAGCACTGGCCTTTAAGGTATACAATGGGAGAGATGAAAAAGCCTGAAAACAAAGATACCCGATACTGACTAAGGCCTTTCAGCTGGCTGTAGCTACTTCTCAGGCTCTCTCACCTCCCAAAGCCTGAGAACTTCTGGGTCCCTGCTTCAAATGCACTCAGAGAAGTCACTGGGCCTGGGCCTTCACAAGCCCTCATAATCTACCTTGACGATGTCTAAAGTGCCATCAAAAGGGACAATGGGCTGTTGACTGTCCCCATGTCCTTCAGCCCAGGTTGTCCTCTTAGGCATGGACAACTGAGGGAGTCCAGGCTTCCTTGACCAGACCTCTGCCATTTCTGGCGGGGAGCCCTGCATGGTCATCATGGTATCAGGGCGACCCATCTCCTTCCCTCTGGATACTGGGGTCACCTTCTTGGTCCTGCCTGAGTTTTGGAGACCCACCTCCCCTTCTAATTCCCCTATTGTCGGGGTGGAGGGACAGCCTTACCAACCTCATCACTCACTGGAATCTTTAGGGGTATCCCTCATGCCCACCCCTTCCTAGTTGTACCAATTTGTTCCACTCCCAGTTGGGAAGCATCTTCCAGCCAAAGTGGGGGCCTCCATTTCCTTTGCTACCCCCACCCACTTGACCCTGGTCTTGCCTCCCCTGGTTGTTGCCCTCCTTCCTCTCCTCCACATCACACAGTCTGGCACACCTTTTCGCTCGCCAGCCTCCTGGGTGCATCCCCAAGTATGGGATACACAAAACCCCTCTATAACCAAGCTTCATCCCTGTCTCAGCATCCAACTGCAAAACCCTTTCACCCCATCCAAGGAAAGAAGCAAGATGTTGCCCATCGCCTGGTTCTGCTGATTTGGAAAGTTTGGTCGGTTTTGTGAGTACAGATGGGTCTCTCTCTCCTGTGGTCTTGAGACTCCTCCTCTTTCCCCACCAACAACCAGGACTATGGCCCTGAAAGTTCCAATGTATGGTTTTCCTTTAAGTTCCTAAACTTTTATTAGTCTGTATCTGTTTCAACAGATTTTCACTCGGCTGACAGATGCCATCCAGGATGAGCTGCTGCGAGCCCAGGGCTGGTTGAACGCTGGTGTGGACCAGTTCAGCCGATGTGACTACTTCCTGTCTTTTCAGCTGGGTCAGTGAACCAGGTGCCTCTGGTGAACACCCCATTGTCTGTATCCTCTCCTGGTTGTTAACTACATCCCATCCTTCCTGGACAACGCAGCATCCTCATGTCAGCAGGAAGTAATTACGGAAGCAAGCGCGTCGTCCTTGATCAGCTACAAAAGGCTGGAGCGATAGATCAAAAGGAAACTAACTCCCTGGCGTAGGGACAAAATGACTGCCTATAGTTGCCAAGTGACATACCTGGAAAGTTACCTGTTAAAATGAAACGGACTCAACCTATCAACAGAAACTTTCAGCTGTAACAGTTCTACAATAGGATAGGGCCCTCCACCTGCCTTATGGGGAGGGGGAGTTATTGTGTGCGGAGACGTCTGTTCTGTTGGACCTACTGGAAATCGATCCACAAGTCATTTGTTTTATTTCATACATCAGTGACATTTGTGTATCTGGTGTGTGTGTGTGTGTGTGTGTGTGTGCGTGTGCGTGTGTGTGTGTGTTTGTGTGTGTGTATCTGGTGTGTATGTGGGTACATGTGCCATGCCTCTCATCTGGAGGTCTGAGGTTGACTTGAGGGAGTCAGTTCTCTCCTCCCACCGTGTGTGTTCTAGGGATTTCTTTAACTCGGGTCATCATATTTGGTGGCACGCCTCTTTAGCCACTGAGCCACCTCACCAGCCCCAACCCCAAGTCATCTATTTAAAAAATAACTTTATCAATTCTGCCCTTTAAAAATCTTCTGTTCTCTCTCCCTCCTTTTAGTTTGAAACAGGTCTCATGTGCCTTGTAGCAGCCTCAAACTGGTCGTGTAGCTAAGGTGGGCCTTAAATTGGATATGTAGCTGAGGTTGGTCATAAACTGATTGTGTAGCTAAGGCTGGCCTCAAAATGCTGATTCTCAGCCGGGCATGGTGGCGCACCCCTTTAATCCCAGCACTTGGGAGGCAGAGGCAGGCAGAAATGAGTTCCAGGCCAGCCTGGTCTACAGAGTGAGTTCAGGACAGCTAGGGTTCTACAGAGAAACTCTGCCTGGAAAAACAAAACCAAAACAAACCTGCTGACCCTCCTGCATGCACATCTCCATTGCCCGGACCACGCACTGGCTCAAACCTGATTTCTTTTTTCAGTCTAGTGCATCATCTTTGAATTGAGTTGGCCTTTATTTCTCCTGAGTAGTTCTGATCCTGTGCATGATAGACACAGCTGGCGGTCAGTTTTACTTCTCTAGGATCTATTAAGCTCTTTGCCTCTTCCAGTACGACTATGTCGCTGAAGCTATTTCTATACTCATATATCTTTATATTTATATATTTACAGTTGGCATACAGAAGTGCACATGGACAGAATTTGTACATCCAGGTGACTTCCTTTGTGTTTCTGATCTCTTTTGAAGAAAGCTGAGATTCCCCAAGAGTGTCCTAAAGGCAGATGTAGCCCACTTGGCAGAATGCTTGACCAGCATACATGAAGCCCTGGGTTTGAGTTTGATCCTCAGCAAATTAACTGGGCAAAGTGGTGCACAGCTGTAATCACGGGACAGAGGAAAGCAGAGGGCAGGAGGATCAGAAGTTCAAAGTTGGCCTTGGCTCCAGATTGACTTGAAGGCCAGCCTGGGCTACATAAGCAAGCGAGGAAACAATCAGTCGTATAATGGTTTCCTCCAAATTTAAAGATTTCCTCGAAGAGGGAGGCGGGAGCCTGGGGAAAGTCAGCAGGCAAACAGTCACGTGACTATAATTAGGAACCGGAAGTTTACAAGCCTTGGGGTGGGGGTGGGACTAAAAACTTCGAGCAACTGCGGGAAAGTGGGGGTGGAAGAGATACTGACCAGTTGAGTTGCAGAGAGATTTCTCTGACCCGTGGAGCTTTGCCCGCAAGTTGTGCAGAGAGCTCCAGGCCTGCAGCTTTCCTGAGCTGCCACCCGTGTTGGCTGGGCTTTTTGGTTGATGCAGCGGCTTTTGAGTCACCCCTGGTCCTGTACGTAATCTATCACCCATACTCCTGTTACTGACCCCAGCAAAAACACATCGGTCCACCATTTGGACTTAGGTACAATCCTAACTGGTTTGTGGTGAGTTCCATTCCTGGGGTAAGGGTGCTTGCATCTTTTTCTTCTCCCCCGAGAAGTCAGTCTCATACAAACAGACCGGCATACAGACAGGCATATGGACCAAAGGCTGGAAACCACTGGACAGAAGTATACTGACCTGGCTGCTCTGTTAAGTCAACCAATATATCAGCTACCATCACTCTTAAGAGCAGTCTAGGGGTCTGAGGTTGTGAATGAAACGCCCAGCTCAGCAATCACTTTAAAAGAATAAATACAGCCTTTGAAAATATCTTCTGGCTGGGGAAACACGGGCCATCAATCAATCTTGTTAATCTCTCTTGTTTTTAAAGCTGGGAACTGGCGAAGTCTCTCAGGTCGCTACAGTTTGAATGGTGGGCGTGATTAATCTTAAACTTGTATTTTCTTGCTCAGAGCTGTGGACTTTAGGATCGTAATTGTTCGTGGGATAATATCTTAAAAAAACAAAACAAAACACAAGCAATCGTTGTGCAGGCAACTCCTTTTCCATCTGTGGCTGGAATTTACATCTTGGTCTCCAAGAGAAACATTTTACCAGTCCCGATTCTGAAAAACCATTAGTTAAAAACCTATCCTCTTCTATCAGGCCTAATTGGTGCTGAAAGACCCACAACGTGAGGACTCCCTCACGTTCTGACTCAGGAGAGGCGACACCCCAAAATCACCCACAAGAAACGATCTTGCTGCAACTGCAAGAGGATTTTTATTCGAGAGCGTTCTCGGGCCCATGGTCATACACCACGCAGGGGTAGAGGACCATGGCGCCCCGAGTAGCTGAGTAAGGGGGTATTTAAAGGAAGAAACCACAATTCATGGAGGTGGGGAGGGCGTTGTTGGAAAATACCAAAAATACCAGTTAAGAGTCACAAAGAAGTATAAAGTCACAAGTGTCAGGTTATCTCTCAAGACAGTTTCTAAGAGCCCCTAACAATCTAAGAGCCCCTAAAGATAGCACATTTGCATTGCAGGTTCCAGTAATGGTCAGGGTGCCATTCTTTGAATTGAACCCAGGAAGCGGGTAGGTGGAGGAATGTCGCTATCTGTTTTATGACCAGTACCTGGAGCACTAAGCCACAAAGGCTACACTCCCAAGCCTGGGCCCAAAAGCCTCGAATTTTGTTTTTACTTTGCTATACTTTTTTAATACTTCTTCAGTGCAACCCCAACATCCAAGGCTCACAGTCCATGGGGACAGGGGCGCAGTAAGGTTGTAAGAGCCAGAGGGCTGGGATACCTGCTGCTAAGTAGGGTCTTCGAGCCGCAACAGGGAAGAGCTGCATCCATGAAATTTCAACAATATGCATAATGACCAGACTAGTCGACATGCCAACATAGGTGGAAATTTTACAAGGTCTACTCCTCAGCGAAGAAGTACAATTGGTAGGGACTCTGGCCAGCTCGAGCGTGGTGAGCATGACTCTGACTGACAGGCCTTGCCCTTCTCCCCCATTCCTTCTGCCTTGCTAAAAACCGTTACATCACATTCCTAAAAGCTAGCCCCCAAGGCCTGTTCCTTTATTTGGCTACTTCCTCCTCCTGAGACTGGCTATTCATGCCTAATTATCAAAATACTGAAGTCCAGCAATCAAAAGTTCCTTTTAGCTCACCTAAAGAACACGCCCAATTGAAATTAAACACCTTGTGCTAATACGGAATCTCCCTCTTGTACCTTTATAAACCTCCATTTTCCTATGTGCCACATCTGTCTCCTCTCTATCCAAAGGCAGCCCGTTGTCCCTGGGGAATAAATGTCCCTCCTCCCTCTCCTTTTCTCCCTCTCCCTTGTTCGCTTCCTTTTCTCTTTCTTTTTTTTTTTTTAAGATTTATTTATTTTATGTATATGAGTAGACACTTTAGTTGTACAGATGGTTGGGAGCCTTCATGTGATTGTTGGGAATTGAACTTAGGACCTCTGCTTGCTCCGGCCAAAGATTTATTTATTAGTATAAGTTCACTGTAGCTGTCTTCAAATGCAGGGTATCAGATCTCATTATGGGTGGTTGTGAGCCACCATGTGGTTGCTGGGATTTGAACTCAGTACCTTTGGAAGAGCAGTCAGTGCTCTTACCTACTGAACCATCTCACCAGCCCCTTTTCTCTCTTTCTATCTCCTATCTTTGTCTCTTATCCCTGTCCTCTGTCCCTCTTTGGCAAATAAAACTTTGTCCTGAGAACTTGGTGTTTGGCCTCCTGAGCCGAAACTGTTTCTTAGACAAGCAATGGCTGTTGAGAGAGAGAATCAGTTTTCTCCAGGAACAAAGCCCCTAACATGGTTATCTAAGCCCAAGTTGTCAGCCCTTAAACACATGGACATAAGGGGAATACTACATGGACTCAACATAGTGTGTGTGTGTGTGATGGTTTGTATATGCTTAGTCCAGGGAGTGGCATTATTAGAAGGAATGGTCTTGCTGGAGTAGGTGTGTCACTGTGGGTGTAGGCTTTAAGACCCTCATCCTAGCTGCCTGGAAGTCAATCTTCTGCTAGCAGCCTTCAGATGAAGATGTAGAACTCTCAGCTCCTCCTGCACCATGCCTGCCTGGATGCTGCCATGTTCCTGCCTTGATGATAATGGACTGAACCTCTGAACCTGTAAGCCAACCCCAATTAAATGTTGTCCTTATAAGAGTTGCCTTGGTCATGGTTCCTGTTCACAGCAGTAAAACCCTAAGACCATGTATACGTGTGTGTATATATGTATATATGCATGTATTATGTATATATATGCATATATATATACACACATATGTGTGTATACATATAAAACAATAGTAATTAAAGAAGACATGAATTTGAGAGGGAGTTGGGAATGGGAGAGGGAGGATTCAAATGATGTAAATACAGTAAGCATCCATGAAGTTCTCAAAAAATTAAATTAAAAAGCCTATGTATTGGCAGCTGGAGAATGGCTCAGTGGTTAGGGGGCACTTGTTGCTTTGGCAGAGGACTCAGTAGTGGGTCACCACCATTTGTAACTCCAGTTCTAGGAGATCCAGAGCTCTCTTCTGGTCTTGGAGGACACTGCATGCATGTGCTGTATATACTCACAAACACATAAATAAACCTTAAAAGAATCCAAACCTATAAGTACGTATGAAAATCCCAGATGGAAACCCTTTTTCTTTCTATGGTAATTTAAGAATGAGAAGAAAATCTGAGAACAGGGTATTTTGTGTCAGTAAGTGTTCAGATGCACATATAAAAATGTGTATCGTGCATATTTGTGCTCGAATGTGTCAGTATTGGAAGTGTGTGTTACATGTGTGCAGCTACAGTGTGGCATGACTGAGACAGCATTAGGCTCAGAGTCAAGGCTGGTCGGGAGTTTAAAGGAATCTTACCAGATATTTAGCATCTAAGCGATGAGCTGTGTTGTGAAGCAAAGTGAAATATCCCAGGTCTTTTAGACAAACACACCATCAGTCCCAGTTATGCAAAATTGTGCTTAGGAAGAACGAGACACATGGTATCATGAAGTTTAATGGCAACAGACGCAGGGCTCCTGGGGCGTGCCAGCTGATAAGCTCGCTCTGCTCTGGGACGCTGTCTCGGAGATCACCCTGCTACCTCTAGCCAGGGCTCGTGATGGCAGTGGCAGGCAGCATCCTGAGGGTTGGACCTGGCATCTGTCTAGGCAGATCTGTGTGACATCACACTGCTCACACACAGAATTGCCTTTTCCAGCTCGGGCCGATTCTAAAGGATGGGGGCATTGATTTTTCTCCAAATCTACAAATGCCGAATGCCGTGGTAAAAATATAATTTATTTATACAAATGGTGTGTTTATACAAAGGCCATCTGTCAGTTGACTCTCTGATCTACAACAAATCTGTTTGTTCCCCCAGAAGAAATAACATGTCTGTTGAAAAGGATTTACAACCAACAGACTGCCCGCCCGACGCGCAGCATTGCTGTAATAGTAACTATTGATGAGATGTTTATTCCTGCTCCAGTGCTGGGAGTGAGGACTATTACTTCTCAAGTATGGAAATTAATTTTTCATCACAAAGCCAGGAAATGGAGCCCAGTTGAATCTACTGAGATTACTGCAAAGGAATCCTATTTCCTCCTGGAAAGAAAATCTGCTCAATGAACAGCGTTGATTAAGCTAAGTCCATACATCATGGCGTGCTGCCCGACCGTAGCAGAGAGAGGACTGCGGGCTTGAACTTAGGCCCTTAGTTATTTCCTAGAGAAATTAACTGAGGTACCTTTAAATTTTATTGTTACTAGTTTTGTTACATACGTGTGCATATACCACAACATGTATGTGCAGGTCACCTCTGATGCCTTCATTGGAAACTGAATTTCCTTTTTCCTTCTCTTCCCATCCCCTCCCCACTTTTCTTCCTCCCTCTCCTCCCCTCCCCACACATCCCCTCCCTTCTCCTTTCTTCTTTCCTGTTTTTCTGAGACAAGGTTTCTCTGTGCACCCCTGGCTGTCCTGGAGCTCACTCTGGACCAGGCTGACGTTGAACTCAGATATACACCTGCCTCTGCCTCCCAAGGACTGGGATTAAAGGTGTGCACCACCACTGCCTGGCAGAAACTAAATTTTCTATTAAAATGAAAGAGAAGGGCATGGGAGTGTTTTACTGAGGGTGTCTACTCACCCCAGATAGGGAGGCCATGACAGGCCAAAGTATAGATACCACTAAAGTCTAAGTTAGTGAACCAATTAGGAGTTTTTTTTAAAAAGATGTATTTATTTATTCTATGAGCACACTGTAGCTGTCTTCAGACACACCAGAAGAAGGCATCAGATTCCATTACCGATGGTTGTGAGCCACCACGTGGTTGCTGGGAGTTGACCTCAGGAGGAACAGTCAGTGCTCTTAGCCAATGAACCATCTCTCTAGCTCCGAACCAATGAGTTTCATTGGGGTGACTTAGAGGAATGTGGGTGAGGAGTCACTTTCAGGAGCAGACATGACTCAAAGACAGCTGTATCATAAATATCCACCGCAGCAGTGGTACCAACTCACAAAATCTGGGAGGCTGGGGCACACTGCACAGCAGTCCCCTCAATGGGTAGGAGAGTATCACTTCTAAGTGACACAGTTGGTCCAGACTTCTTCCATGTAGCTGTGCTAATGTCTGCTTGATCCAGGCAGCTGATCTAGTCGTGGAATCTTTCCAGCCCAATGTGTCTGAGAATGGATCTCCGAAGTCTTTCTTTTTTTTTTTTTTTTTTTTTTTTTTGGTTTTTCGAGACAGGGTTTCTCTGTGTAGCCCAGGCTGTCCTGGCACTCACTTTGTAGACCAGGCTGGCCTCGAACTCAGAAATCCGCCTGTCTCTGCCTCCCAAGTGCTGGGATTAAAGGCGTGCGCCACCACGCCCGGCCTCTCCGAAGTCTTTCTTGTTAACTCTGGGGAGGGAGGGAAGTAGTGAATCTGCTTAGTTTCAGGGACTTCCTGAAGCTATTTTGAGTTGCTTACCTTCTGTCTTAAGGAGCTTCTCTGCAGGAAGGAGTGAATGGTGTGTGTATGTGGCAGGTCCTTGACCTTGTCAGATTTCAAGTACACAAGCCAGCACGGTCAACTTTAAGCACCATGCTGGACATTAGCACAATATTGAGTATTGTGCACAAATGTGTATTCAATCCTGGCACCGCTGTGTGAGAAGTTCTTGAGTTTACCTTTTGTTCTAGTTTCCTTTCTATTATTATGACAAAACACTGCCAGGAAGCAAGTTAGGGGAAGAAGGGCTTATTGGGTTTCTTCACCAATAAAAGGAACCAACTGAAGCTGGATCAGATGTAAAAACATGGATTTATTGAGAGGTGGCTCTCGGATGAGTTCACGGAACTCATAGGTGGAAGTCAGGGAAGTCAAATGCCAGGGTTAAAGCAGGAGGGGATTATGGATTTTGGAGACACAGGGTGATAACATATGAGTTAGGGACTGGTATTATGCCCATATAAGGTAAAGAAGCTGAGCCCCTGGGTGGGCACTCGTGTGTGGGTGGGTAGACTGAAACACGGAGATGGGGAGAGATGACGTCAGCCTGAAGGGTGGGGCTGTGGGGAGGAAGAGTGAATGAGGTTTCTTAGCTCCTGCAAGAGACGAGCAGGGGTTTCAACCAAACAAGGGTCTGTTTGGCTTGTACTTCCAGGTCCTAGTCTATCCCGGAAGGAACTCAGGGCAGGAATTTAATTAGGCAGGACTTCGCAGCAGAACCATGGAGGAATACTGCTTGCTGGCTCACACTGAGACTCACACTTACTTAGCTCTCTTTCCAGTTCACCTTTACCTAGAGATGGTGTCAATTAACAGTTATAACCTGGCCCACACATATGCATAGGTAGGTAAATACTCAGGGAAGGCTTTCCCCTCAGATGACTCTAGTACGCGTTGACCATCAACAGTAACTAGGGCATCTATCGCATCCCTTCGACAGTTTCCTGTCCCCTTTCTCATTTTGGACCCGTCATCTTTTTTTTTTGATGCTCTTCCTTGCTTAGGTGGCATGTTGGTGGTAGTTCTTGGATGTTCCTCAAATGCTCATTTGTTAAAGGTTTAGCTCCCAACTTGGAGTTTTCAGGAAATGATAGAAGTTCCCTCTACAGAGGGAATAACTGACCAAAGTAATAATACCATCAAAGTCCAACATCCTGAGCCAATGAGTTTACTGGAGTTCTTACAGACACATGGGTGAGTGGTTACTTAAAGGCACATGGATGTCCCAAGACACCTACATCACCAAAAACCTACACTAGCCAGTATGAGGATCCAAGAAAGCTGGAACCTTGGAGCTCTCTGGAGGACTTGCAGGCAGCTAGACAAGTCAGAAAGTCTCTCTTTTCTGCACTTTTTGTAATCTTGTTTATCAGGTAAATTTCAGGGATTTTCCTGAGACGTGTGAGTTGTCTGCTTCCTCAGCTTTTTTCTTTTCTTTTCTTTTCTTTTCTTTTCTTTTCTTTTCTTTTCTTTTCTTTTCTTTTCTTTTCTTTTCTTTTCTTTTTTTCCCCTCCCCTCCCCTCCCCTCCCCTCCCCTCCCCTCCCCTCCCCTCCCCTCCCCTCCTCTCTTCTCTTCTCTTCTCTTCTTTTCTTTTTTGTTTAGACAAGGTCTCACTATAAAGCCCCGACTGTCCTGGAATTTACTATGTAGACCAGGCTGGCCTCACAAGGTTCCACCTGCCACTGTTTCTAGTCTTGGATTAAAGGTGTGCACCACCAGGAGCAGGCTATTTCTCCAAGTCTTAATGAAGCTTCCTTTAGAACTTTCTGAGTCTTAAGGAGCTTCCTTCCTTTCAGGATGGAATGTTTCAATTTAAAGGAAATTGTGATATAACATAAGTCATTAGTTCACTGAGGGGTATGGCGTCAATGGGAATTGTGGGACCTTGCCCTCTTTTGCTTCTGGACTATAAAATGTGTTATTCTATGTCACCTACTTCTTTTTTTTTTTTTTTTTTTTTTTTGGTTTTTTCGAGACAGGGTTTCTCTGTGTAGCCCTGGCTGTCCTGGCACTCACTTTGTAGACCAGGCTGGCCTCAAACTCAGAAATCCGCCTGCCTCTGCCTCCCGAGTGCTGGGACTAAAGGCGTGCGCCACCACGCCCATCACCCACTTCTTGCCAGACTGTGCTGTGTTGCCACGTGCCTGGAAGCAGTAGCCAACCAATCATGGACTGGAGCCTCTAAAATTGTCAGCCAGTTCTGTTCAGGCTCTGCTCCTTGCCCACGATGGCACTATCAGTCTGTGATCACAACTGTGTATCCTGAGAGGGGAAGCAAGGCTGGCAAGCCAGGAGTGGAAGAAACTTCCCTGGACAGTGTGGTGGTGAGTGTGAGGAGGCAGCCTCATTGAGACAGCTTGTCTCAATGATAGGAATAATGGCTATTTAAGCCTTTGTGGGGTTAGGGGTTTTGGGGGTGAGTTTATATCACTGGCTGGAGCCAGGACGCTGGTGATGCCTCATCTGCATAGGAGGAATTCCAGGTGCTGCTGGACATGATCTTATAAGGGGAGACCTCCTATGATGGGCAAAGGTGGGGACACAGGGTTATGAGCACTGGGACATAAAGGCCCGTGCCAGGGGACAACAATCCTACTACTACGACTCTTAGGAGGAGATTTCTGTGTTTGGTCATGCCCAGACCCTACTCGTGTTTCCAGGCCTGCTCCCCATGTTTCTGTAGCTCCACAAACCCAAACCTTTTTATCTGTATAATTTATCTCATGTATTTTATTATAGTAATGGAATCTGACTCATCTGTAGGACACACTTTCCAGGAACTGCCCGGGAAAGGGTGCCAGCCTGAAAATATAGTTTGCTTGTGTATTTTCCATCTGTGGCCAGTTCTCCCAGTTCTTTTGAGGATTTATGACTTTAAGCACTTTTACTGTTGTTTTAGTGGAGTCTTGGCAGAGAGTGGAAATAAACTCGGAGTGCAGAGTTGGTTTGTGTTTACCCACTTTTCAATGTTTTTTCCTTTTCCCTTTTCTTTTCTTTTCTTTTCTTTTCTTTTCTTTTCTTTTCTTTCCTTTCCTTTCCTTTCCTTTCCTTTCCTTTCCTTTCCTTTCATTTCATTTCTTTCTTTCTTTGACAGGGTCTCTTGTAGCCCAGGCTATCCTTGCTCAAGTAGCCTAGGCTAGCCCCAGTGATGAGCTTGAACTTCCGATCCTCCTGCATGAGTCTGCCTCAGGTTCTGGGAGTACAGAGAGGTACCATACACAGTTTATGTAATGCTGGGAATCAAACCCAGGGCTGTTGGGCATGCTAGGTGAGCACTGCCAACTGACTCACCCCTCCAGCCCTTGTCTTATTCCATTAGTAGTAGAATTCTCCACATTAAGTCTGGACAGCCACATTACATTTCCCAGGTTCCCTTGCAGCTGTATATGATTGTGCCCTTGTGCTCTGGCTTGTTCTGCACATTACAGGTATAATGTTTAAATCAAACTCTTAAAGGCAAGAAGCACATCTGTTTGCTCCTAACCATCTGGCCATGGGTAAGCTGAGTAGGAGATGGTGTGGCCTAGGGAGGCTGAGCAATAGGGGAGAAGGAATGTGAGTCCCCAGCGGTGCAGGGACCCTGGTCTTTGAATACTTACCTTTTATTACTCAGGAAAGGATGACACGTCAGCCTTATTTAAGGGTCTCTTCACACCACCTGCATTCTGCCTGCCCTGGGGCTTATAGTTTGTATGCCCCGTTTTCTTTAGAATGGTCCGTATTCAATTTTTGCATATATGTATACAACGTATCTTGATCATATCATCCAACTTCCCCTCCCATACCCTCATGTCCCAAATGTCTTTCTCCCATCTTTCAGCCTCCCCACCCCGCCCCCGCCCTCCTGGCTTTAACTCACTGAGTCCAGTTATTGCTGCCTGATGGAAACTGGACTTATCTCGTGGCTTAGACCATGTGCCGGTCTCGTGCAGGTGATGCCAGCTGCAGTGAGCTCTTGAGTACCACAGCCATGTCATATCTGGAAGACAGTCATTTCATAGCACAGCTCTCTGTTCCTCCCTATCAGCTGGCTCTAACATCTCTCCTGCATCCTGCTGGCCCTCGCGCTGGTCATGTTCCCTGAGCCATGGGTTGATATATATGTCCCGTTTTGGGCTGAACATTCAATCGACAATAATTCACTCTCTGTGCTTTGAACAGTTACAAGTCTCTTTCTGCATAAACGGTTGCCCACTGCAGAAAGAGGCTTCAATGGCCAAGGTTAAGAGCGGCATCCACCTACATGCCTAAGTGTAAATGTTTGGCAGCAGTTTGACTGTGTGTTTATTTAGCGAGACAACAGTAGCAGGTTCCCCACAGAGCCTCTGCTGGTCTTCCATAGCAATCATTGATGATAATAGAGGGAAAACATGTCTTCCAGTTGGTTGGATGAATGAAGCGTGGACAGTCCTCCAATTTATTCATTCTTATCTGCTTCGTTCAAGGGGAGGAGGCGGCGTTTGGTGATTACAGACTTGGTTTTAGTCCCAGCGTGTGCACAGGGGGCCTTGGACAAGCAGCAGAACATACGAGGGTGTTGCTTCATCTCGAGTGATAGCAGGGGTGGGGCTGGGGGGTTGAGGCAGAGGCAGGCCATCAGGTTCTGCTTTTGTGATGTCTTCAAATATTTACCCTTTGAATTGGAAATGAATCTCTATTCTGAATGTTACTTAATAGGAAGACGCATAGTGTTGTAGTAATATAAATAGCTGCTATTTATTAGGCGTTTCCCACGTGTCAGCAGCTGCAGAGTACTTTCATAATGATGCTGATGTGGATAATAAACGCTTTCCGTGTCTGTGCCATAAGCGCCTCTGCGACTATTTGTTCCTGTGCTGTACACAGCTTGCTCTTTCTTTCTTTCTTTCTTTCTTTCTTTCTTTCTTTCTTTCTTTCTTTCTTTCTTTCTTTCTTTCTTTCTTTCTTCACTCCTTCCCTCCCTTTCTTTCTTTCTCTTTCTTTCTTTCTTTCTTTCTTTCTTTCTTTCTTTCTTTCTTTCTTTCTTTCTTTCTTTCTTTCTTTCAAGATAGGGTATCACTATGTTATGTACAGGTAGGAAATCATTCTATATAAGGGACTTAAGCATCCCTCCCTTTTGCTATCTTCTAGGGGTCCTGGATGCCCCCCCAGATAACTGTACACATAAGACATATGTATGTATGTATGTATACAGACAAGATATGGTCCTCATATGGCAGCACAGGACAGAACAGGTGTCAAAATGATTGGACTTAACCGTACAGTTGTATTTCCCAGGGGTACTCCGTGTCCCGCTGTTGTGAAGACTATAACTGGAGCTCTCTGTTGTGTGCATTTATATATTCATAGAGAGATACTTCCTATGGGCTTAGCATGTGAAGCTGTGCCCCTAATGTGCCAGCTTTAGGAGGTGAGGTGCTAGGAAGTGAGCAGTGACCTTGTAAAAGAGGCTGAGGCAGTGTCTTTTCTTCCAGCACTTGGGATGAATTAGGCAATTCAATCCACTGAATTGCTCCATCTGAGACTCCCCAGTCTCCGAAACAGCGGGTGCTGTCCATTTCCTGTTTATGTGTTACCTAGTCTCAGTTACTTGGTCCTAGCAGCCACCCAAAGTCTAAGATAATGCTGTTTTAAGAGAGCATTAAGTATGATACATCTGCCGGGATTCTCATGATTTATTTACAATGTTACAATGTTCTCCCCCTCCCCCCCACTTCTTCCTCCCTACTATGTAAACCTCGTTGACTTGGTATTTAACACACAGCACAGATTGGCTTCAAATTCACAGCAGTCCTCCTGCCTTAGCCTTCTGAGTCTGCCCCCGATGAGGTTGGGTTTATTCTCTCTTTTATTTCTACCCAAACCTATCAACCCCAATGGAACAGTTGTTGTTTTGTTTGCTTTTTAAGGGAGGAGAGGTTTATTTGGCCTCTTGGTTATATGGTCTATCACGGGCTCCTGTTCAGGGAGCAGTATGTGTAGGTTTGCGGGGGTGGGAGAGGGGATGCTGCCTGTTCACGTCTCGGTGGATCAGAAATAGGAGGAAGGGGAAAGCTGGTGTTCATTTAGAGCTGAAGCATACCTCAGTCCTGTTGCCAGTCTCTGCAGAGTGTGAGGTACTTGATTGGAAGCTACAAGAGCACTGATACTGTGTGCGGCTGATCTCCTGTGGTCATTCCTAAACGCCCGATGTTCGATGGATTATTTCTTGCTTTCCTGCTTTGTGAGCAGTTAATTTTACAGCAGGCTGTGCCTTGATCAGACTCTCAGATTTCTGGTCTTGTGCTTGGAGTGTGCTGGTTTCCCCGTGGTCTTTTGGCGAAGTTAAAGGTTTATGGCCCATCGTTCTCCTTCAGTGAGGCTTGCTTGTGTTTGGGGATGCAGCAAATGCAGGCTTTTGACAGATGACATTGAGAGGCATGCTACGATTCTATTTGGAAGATTAGAAACAGGAGGATCTTTCAGCCTGCTTTATAACCATAGCCCCTCAGCTTCCCTGATTACAAAGTAACAAATCCTCCCAAGTGCATCAGAGTCCCCGAGCGACATCCCAAGGAGTCCTTCTTTCTATCCTTCCATCCTTCCTCTTTTCCTTCCATCCATCCATCCATCCATCCATCCATCCATCCATCCATCCATTCTTTCTGCCTTCGTTTTATCTTCCCTCCTTCCCTCCCTTCCTCCCTCTCTTCTCTCCTTCCCTCCCTTCCTCCCTTCCTCCCTCCCTTTCCTCCCTCCCACTTTTCCTTCCTCCCTCCCACCTTTCCTTCCTCCCTCTTCCTTCCTTCCTTCTTTCCTTCCTTCCTTCCTTCCTTCCTTCCTTCCTTCCTTCCTTCCTTCCTTCCCTCCCTCTTTCCTTCCATTGATCCTTTCCTTCTATTTTTTTGGTTGTTTTGTTTTGAGACAGAGTCTTGCCCTGTAGCCCAGGCTGACTTCAAACTCAAGATTCTCCTACATCAATTTCACAGATGCTGGGATTATTGGCATATGCCACAAAACGTCTGGCTTTAGCCACTATTTCTATAAACGCTACCAACTCAATTCTTCATAGAGTTAGAAAGAGCAATTCTCAAGATCATTTAGAATAACAAAAAACCCAAGATACCAAAAACTATTCTCAACAATAAATGAACTTCTGGGGGAATCACCATCCCTGACCTCAAGCTGTATTATAGAGCAATAGTGATTAAAAACTATGTGGTACTGAAACAGTGGCAGGCAGGTAGATCAATGGAATAGAATTGAAAAATCAGAAATGAACCCACACACCAATGGTCACTTGATCTTTGACAAAAGGAGCTAAAACTATCCAGTGGGAAAAAGACAGCATTTTCAACAAACAGTGCTCATGTAACTGGAGGTCAGCTTGGCTGAGGAATTGCCTCTATCAGACTGGCCCGAGGGCCCATCTTTGGGGCACTTTCTTATTGCTAATTGATATAAGAAAGCTATCCACTATGGGTGGTGGCATCCCTAAGCAGGTGGCCTGGGCTCTGTAGGAAAGGTAGCTGAGTAAGCCAGAGAGAGAAAGCCAGGAAGTAGAGTCTCAGTCTCTCTCTCTCTCTCTCTCTCTCTCTCTCTCTCTCTCTCTCTCTCTCTCTCCTCTTCCTCCTCCTCCTCTTCTTTCTTTTTGCCTTTTTGTTTATTAGGTTTTTTTTTTTTTTTGAGACAGATTTTCTATGTAGCCCTGTCTGTGCTGGAACTCAGTCACTGTGGCTGGCCTCTAACTCATGGAGATCCTCCTGCCTCTACCTCCTGGGAGCTGCACCCCTCTGCTGATTCTTCAAGTTTCTGTCTTGAGATCTTGCCTTGAGTCCCTCAGTGATGGGCTGTGACATGAAATCCATCGTTTCCTCTCCAGTTGTGTTTGATCCTGGTGCTTATCACAGCAACAGAGAAACAAACTAGGACCCTTTTCCTCCTTTGGGGCATTCAGGTACCTTTTCTGCACTTGATCTTAGCCAAAAGGCCAAGAAGCGATCAGGTACCTTTTCTGGAAGCCTGGAACTTTCTTCACCAATCACTGAGACTGTTCTGTTTCTTGCCTCTGTGTTTCGTCTTGAGTAATTCCCAGTTCTCTGTTTTCAAGTTGATGAACCTTTCCTTTTGCCATGAATAATACACTATCTGTCCTTATCTATGTGTGTGTATGTGTGTGTATATATGTTTGTGAGAGAGTATGAGGGTATATGTGTGTAAGAGTGTATGTGTGTGTGAGTGTGTATATGTGTATGTGTGTGAGAGAGTATAAGTGAGTGTATCTGTGTGTGTATGAGTGTATGTGTGTGTGAGTATATGTGAGTGTATATGTATGAGTGTATGTGTATATGTATGTGTATATATGTGTGTATATGTTTATGTATGTGTGTATGTATGTGTGTCAGTGTATATGTGTGTGTGTGTTTATGTGTATATGTGTGGTGTTAAATTTTCAATTGTCTTTAGTTTTAATCTCTCAAAATGCATTTGAGACTTTCTCACTAGTTCAGTCCTTCCTCTCAGTTGTGGGGACTACAGTTGTAGCCCTTATGTCACACCATCACACCGTCGCCTGACAGTTCTACCTCCTGTGTTGTTTCTTTCCTCATTATCCGTAATAGTTGCTGTTCATTTGCATACTGGGTCATGATTGCTCCCTCCTCCCCCCCTCCTCTCCCCTCCTATGTGTGTGTGTGTGTATGTGTGTGCGTGTATGTGGTGTTCGTGTGTGTGTGTGTGAGTGTGTGTGTGATTTTTGACTTGTTCCTGGATGTTTCACATTTCTGTACCACATTCTTGAAGGTTTTTTCCTTCTTCTTTCAGGAATGCAAGTTGATTGGAAACTGCTGTGGCATCTCGAGGCCTGTGGTTTAAGCATTGCCGGGTAGGGGCTAAGCAGTTTTGGCTCTAGAGCCGATTTGGCCTCATAACTTGAATCCCAGAATCCTCCTCCCCCTGGTAGCTCTCTTCCTGTGGCGCCTGAGGCCACAGGCTTTCCTGGTTCTGTGTGGGCTCCTGGAAATGTTCGCCTTGCCCCCTGGGGGTGGTTCATTCCCAGTTTTCTGGCAATTTCCATCCATACCTGCACTGATGAGTGGGTGTCTCGGAGGCGCCTTCTCTGTGCACTCTTCACGAACACAAGTTGCCTGATCCTGAGTTTGTCTCCTAAACTCCTCAAGCCCCCCTTCTCTGACCAGCCTCTCAGTCTGGTTGGGAAATTCTCTACAGGTTAAGCTGGGTGCATTCCAGAGTCCACCTCCAGGGTTACCTCTCTCAGTGGCCACTGCATTTTGAAGCTGGATGTCCGGTGTCTAGGGACAAGTGTTCTCTGCCTCCTGCTTTATGTATGGCTTAGTGTCTTACTGACTTCAGTCCTCATTACTCCATCTTCATTAGAACAGAATTCCTCACAAATTTAGTACTTCTCATTCACTCCCTCATGGCGTTGAACAATTTCATTACCTGAATGTCTATTTCCAGACACCAAGACTCGCTTCGTTGTCCCCATCACAGAGAATGAATGATACTTAGCCTTTTGACTCAGACCAAGTCTGAAAACCACGACACACTGCCGACATCTCTTTTAATCTGCAGATGCCTTCATCCCTCTCTCCCCATTTTATCTAAAAAAGACTCGACTTTCAGCCATTATTCCTGCGATTTGATGTCTACTGAAGAACCGGAACTCCCCCCCCCACCCCCGTCTGGATTGTGCTGATGCTGATGTGCGCTTCACACACAGCCCCGGCTTTATTTCAGGTGCTGCTGAAAAGCCAGACTCAGGGATCTGTCTGATCAGCTGGGTTCTGTACAGCCAGCAACACTGCAATGCTCTGCTCTTTCTTAGGATATCTGATTCTTTTTTTTTTTTTTCCTTCCTGTGACACTGTCAGCCATTAGTGCTAAATGCCTAAATTTACTAATTCATTGGGGATGCAAAATGGTTATATTTTAATTCTTTAATTTCTTTTTCATTTATTAGACAGAGAACCTTTATAAAGAGACATGTGTGCGCATAACTATTTGATTACCATGACAGGGTTGATATGGGAAGGCAGAATAAACCGATTCATTTGAGATAATGAATTGGTTTGCTGTCACTCTGTCAAAAGTTATGGATTAATTTTGTTAAAATAAATTTTAATATAACAATGACCTCGTTGATTGATGGGTTTTAATAAATTGCAATGATTATGCCATCCCTGGCTGGTACATGTGTGTGTGTGTGTGTTACTCAGATTGGCTCTGAGCCCTTTTTCTCTCTTTCCCTCTTTGCATTTTCTCTTTAGATTTATTTATTGTGCAGGGGAGGTTTGGGTGGATGTGTGTGCCACAGACTGGGTATGAGGTCTGAGGGCAGCCTCTAGGGTCAGCTCTCTTCCTTTCTTCCACTCTATAGGATCTAAGGATTGGACTCAGGTCATCAGACTTGGCAGCAAGCATCTTTTGTGGCCTCTGAACATTTCACCAACCCTCACCTCCCTCTTAGACTGACAGGGCATTCCAGGCCCAGCTTCTGCAATTTTACTGTCAAATTCTTCAAGGAGACTTCATTTTGTGTGGTGGTTTGAATAAGAACGGCCCCCCTCTGTCTTAATTAGGGTTTCATTGCTGTGAAGAGTCACCATGACCAAGGCAACTATTTTATTTTATTTTTTTAAGATTTATTTTTTATTATATGTAAGTACACTGTAGCCATCTTTAGATGTACCAGAAGAGGGCATCAGTTCTCATTACGGATGGTTGTGAGCCACCATGTGGTTGCTGGGATTTGAACTCAGGACTTTCAGAAGAGCAGTCAGTGCTCTTACCCACTTGAGCCATCTCACCAGCTCGACCATGGCAACTCTGACAAAGGAAAGCATTTAATTGGGGCTGGCTTACAGTTTCAGAGGTTTAGTCTGTTATCATCATGGTGGGAAGCATGGCAGCATCCAGGCAGACCTGGTACTGGAGAAGGAGTTGAGAGTTCTACATCTTGATCCACAGGCAGCAGAAGGAGGCTGTGTTCCACACGGGGAGTAGCTTGAGCACTGAAGACCTCAAAGCCCACCCCCACTGTGATGCACTTCCTATAACAAGGCCACACCTACTCCAACAAGGCCACACCTTCTAATAGTGCTCCTCCCATGGGCTAAGAATTCAGACCCATGAGTCTATGGGAGCCACACCTATTCAAACCACCACAGGCTCATACATTTGAATTCTTAGTCATCAGAAAGTGGCACTACTTGAGAAGGATTAGGAGGTGTGGCCTTGATGGAGGAAGTGTGTTCCTAGGGGTGGGCTTTGAGGTTTCAGAAGCCCAAAGCAGGACCAGTCTCTCTCTTTGCTGCCTGCAGATTTGGATGTAAAACTCTCAGCTACTTCCACACCATGCATGCAGTCATGTTTTCTGCCATGATGACAATGGACTAAACCTCTGAAAACTGTAAACAAGCCCCAATTAAATGCTTTTTTGAGGACAAGTAATGGTCATGTTGGGCGGTGGTGGTGCACACCTTTAATCTCGGCACTTGGGAGGCAGAGGCAGGCAGGATCTCTGAGTTCAAGGCCAGTCTGGTCTACAGAGTGGGTACCTGCACAGCCAGGGCCCTGCCACTTCCCCTCTCCAAAAGTTACCATGGTCATGGTGTCTCTCCACAGTAATAGAACAGAAACTAAGTCATTTTGATTAGAGGAAGGTTGTTACTTCTGCCATGTGTGTGCTGGGGACAGTCAGTGCGAGCGGGTGGCTGTTAGTATCAGGTTCTGTTTGTGAATAGAACTAAGATGATGTGTTTCTGTATACACTTATATATTTTTATTTTATGTATCTGGGTGTATTGTCTCTGCCAGTATGTCTGTTTACCACATGTGTGCCTAGTGCCCTAAGAGTCTAAAATGGGGCATTGTATCTCCCACAACTGGACTTAGGAACGGTTGTGAGCCACCATGTGAGTGTTGGGAATTGAGACCTGGTCCTCTGTAAGAGCAACAGGCACTCCTAACCCTGAGCCATTTCTGCAGCCCCACATTTTCCCTTGTAAAGGCTTTCCCTGAGTTCATACTGATACACCTAATCACACAGCTATAAACTACACTCTTCCACACTGCACCTGGGTCTTTTCTCTACCCAAAATAGTGCGTTTCTCCAGGAAGCCAAACAGGGACCCTGGTCTCCTTATGCACCTCACAGGTCAGTTCTATTTAAAAACTTCCCTCATTTGCTCGGAAGAATTATACAGTGTGATGGCTCACTCTTGTGTTCCTTCTAATTCAGCGTTTATTCCCAAAATAGATTTTCCTTTCATTTTACCTTAAAAAGGGAACTCGTTACTTTCTTCTCCTTCATGTGTATGTGTGTGCATGTGTGTGAGTCCATCTATGTGTATTATGTGTATGTGTGTGTAAGCGTATGTATGTGTATGTATGAGTGTATGTGCATATGTGTGTGTATAAGTGAATGTATGTGTAAGTGTATTTGTGTATGAGTGTATGTGTGTGTGTATGTGTATGTATGTGTGTATGTGTGTGAGTGTCTGTGTGTATTTGTGTATGAGTATATGTGTATGTGTTTGTGAGTGTATGTATGTGTATTGTGTGTATGTGTGAGTGTACATGTGTATATGTGTATGTGTGTATATATGTGAGTGTATATGTATGTGTGTGTGTGTCTGTGTTTGCGTGTGAGTGTATGTGCATATGGATATGTGTGGGTATATGTGTGTATGTGTATATGTGTATAATGTATGAGTGTATATGTGTGACTGTGTGTAAGTATGTATGTAAGTGTATATGTGTTTATCTGTGTGAGTATATGTGTGTATTATCAGGGATTTACTGCTGTGAACAGACACCATGACCAAGACAAGTCTTATAAAAAACAACATTTAATTGGGGCTGACTTACAGGTTCAGAGGTTCAGTCCATTATCATCAAGGTGGGAGCATGGCAGCATCCGGGCAGGCATGGCACAGGCAGAGCTGAGAGTTCTGTGTCTTCATCCAAAGGCTACTAGTGGAAGACTGACCTAGGATGAGAGTATTAAGCCCACACCCACAGTGTCACACCTACTCCAACCAGGTCACACCTATTCCAACAAGGCCACACCTCCAAATGGTGCTACTCCCTGGTCCAAGAATATACAAACCATCACAATGTGTATGTGTGTGAGTGTATGTGTATTTAAATATATGTATGTGTATGAGTGTATATGTGTATGTACGTGTGTGTTTATGTGTGTATGTGAATGTATGTGTGTATGTGTGTATATGTATGTATGTATGTGTGTGTATGAGTGTATGTGCATAATGTGTGTATATGTGAACGTATTTGTTTATGTGAGTGTATATGTGTATGTATGTGTTTGTATGTGTGTGTGTGTAGGTATAGGACAGAGGTGGATGTCAGGTGTTTTCCTCAATTATCTCTATTTTTTGAGACAGGGTCTCTCACTGAACCTGGATCTTGTCAATTCAATTAGATTGGCTGGCCAGTGAGCCCCATGGATCCTCTGTCTCCATTCCGCCAGCCCTGGGGTCTCAGCACAGTGCCTGGCAGGTGCTTTATGAGCTGAGCCATCTCTTCCTGTTTCTCCTCTTCCTGGTCCCTCTGCCTCCTACTTTCCCTTCCCCTCCCCCTCCCCTTCTCCTCCTCCTTTTCTTCTTTATTCTATGTCTCCTGTTTGTTTACAGTTCTTTTCTCAAAAAGGACATGGTGTGGTCCTGACATCAGGTGCACTTGAAGGGCCAATCTTCAGGTTGTCTAGCACTGACCCTGCTCAGCGCCATTTCAAAGGAGCCGCATGAGCGTGCGCATGCGTGTGAGAGTGCGCATGCGTGTGTGCGTGCATGCGAGTGTGTGTGTTTTAATGAATAATGTGCACTGGAGATAAGTGAATGGTTTTGGATTGCTTTCTTTTTTTTTTTTTTTTTTTTTTTTTTTTTTTTTTTATTTATTTATTATATGTAAGTACACTGTAGCTGTCTTCAGACACTCCAGAAGAGGGTGCCAGATCTTGTTACGGATGGTTGTGAGCCACCATGTGGTTGCTGGGATTTGAACTCTGGACCTTCGGAAGAGCAGTCGGGTGCTCTTACCCACTGAGCCATCTCACCAGCCCTTGGATTGCTTTCTAAAATGAACAAGCAGACGTGAATGTTCCCAGCTCAGCAGACCCAGCCAGGCCCCGGACATGAGGGGACCGTGATGAGACGTGAGAGAGAAAAGAAAAGCAGGTGAGGCCTGTGGGGCCAGAAAAGCTTGGGTGCTTCATCAATGAGATAGCCCTTGGGTAAGGATAAAGACTCAGGATAATAGGGTCTCCTAGCGAATGTTGGAACACTGACTGCTTGGGAGGCTGAAGCAGGAGGATTCAAGGCCAGCCTGAGCAACTTAGCAAGCCTCTGTTTCAAAATAAAGAGTGAAAATATAAAAGGTCTGATGATACAGCTGAGTGACAAAATCTGGCCGATGTGAAACTTTGGATTCAACCCCAGATATGAAAAGGGGAGGGGGGATGAGAGAGGGAGGGAGAGAGCGCGCAAAGTATTCAAACAAAACTGCAAACTGGTAAGAAGCGAGGCCTGGGTGCAGAGAGAAGGAAGGGGAGACACAGAAAGCTGTTCGTCCTCCTTAAGACATCTTCATGAAGTCGCCCCCTCCTGGACGTTGCTGGGCACTGCAGGGCGCTCACGTGTCTGGCGAGGGCGGCGGGGGTGGGGTGGGGGTGTTACCAGGTAGAAGTCTCTGTCGTACTCCTAGTGCCTTAATGGATGTGCAGTTTAGAACCTAAAGTCCAGGTAGCTGTCACGTGCGGTTGGTGACGCCTCTATATTTGTGGTCTTTCCACCGCTGCTCTCCCGTGAACAACTACTGTTTCTGAGGCCCTGGCTCCCCTCAAGCCTTTCCTAGGCTCCTGGGTTCTCCAGTTACTCTGTTATACACTCAGAGGTCCAGAGCCAGGATCTACAAATATGATAGAATACGTGGCATTTGCTTTTCTGGGCCTGGATCATCTCACTGTATAATATTTTCAGTTCCATCTACCATCTATTTCCTGGGACTCTGTTTTCCTTAGGGTGGAATAGAATTTTGTATATATAGAATTTCATTCTATATAGGCACATAGAAAATGGGTCTATATATCACATTTTCATTATCCATTCACACTTGATGGGCATCTAGGCTGCTTGTGTCACCTTATTTTTTTTCTTTCAAAATAATAGGGTCTTATTAGGCCTTGGGCTTTATTACTCACTAATTTTAAAATTAAATACTTTTTTGTGTATAAATATTTCGCTTGCATGCATTACAGGAATGTCTGGTGTCCTCAGAGGCCAGAAGAGAGCAAGGGCTCCTTCGGGACTGGTTCACAGCTAGTTGTGAGCCGCTGTATGGGTGCTGGGAATAGAACACGGGCTCTTCCCAATAGCAGTTAGTCATCTCTCAAGTCAGCAGGCTTGAACTTGAGATCTTCTGTCTCTTGGTCTCTGGAGTAACTGCGATGAAGCCGGCACTACCCGTTCGGCTGGAATGGCCATTTTCTGTTGGGCTGTGGAAGCCAGCAGGCCCTGGCCCTGCCCTCAGGGAAATGCTTCTCTCGGTGTGGCTCCTGGCATCTACTCTGACTGTGGTAAGAAGATTGTCTGTACTGGAATCCCTAGTTTTGACTCTGTGTGAATGAGCCGTGCATGATGGTGGGTGGCTTTGGCATATTAAGAGGACCATCCTTACGTATCCTTAGGTTTACCATCCATGTGTCTGCACGGCTTTGGCATCTTCTTGCTGTACTGTTTTCCCAGGGACCAAGAATAACGTGCTTCTGTTACTCAGAGTCCTGTGTGCTCTGTGAACTCCCCCAAGGAGGGGAAAGAGTCTTTGAAACTTCTACTGGGAACTCAATTGTCATGAGTTTGCAATGCCCTTTTAGATTGCAGGTCTCCAGATCTGATTCTAAGACAATACTTCCTGATTCTACATCCCTAATAGAAAAGAGATGCTGTCGTGAGAACATGCAAGTGAGCTTGCACCCACTCCCCCTCCATCTCTTCCTGCTCTAACCACACACAGAGCATGGATACCATACCATACCCTTCATCCCCTAATCCCTTAGGCCCACTACCCCACATTCCTCTACCCCAGTGGTTCTTAACCTTTGGGTAGCAATTGGTGTGTGTGTCCCTTTCACAGGCGTGGCATACAGATATCCTGCATATTATGAAGTAGCAACAAAGTAATTTCATGGTTGGGGGTCAGCACAACACGAGGAACTGTATTAAAGTGTCAGTGTCACAGCATTAGGGAGGCTGAGAACCACTGTTTTAACCCCTCAATCTCCTACCTACCATGCCTCTTCCTGTACTCCCCCCCATCCTACCTCCCCACACCTCCCACCCTACACACAGATACGGTAGACAAAACTATTTCAAAGAAGTTAATTTCTTCAACTATTGATCAGAATTTCTTTTGGTGTTTAGAGAATTTATGTACTTGGAGGTTGCATGCATGCATGCAATGGCTCTTGACCACACTCCCCCACTCTCCCTTACACACACACACACACACACACACACACACACAATTTCTCACTTCCAACTTCAACTTCATGTCCTTTTAAAATGATCCATTGAGTTCTCCATTGAGTTCTGTCTCTGCTGCTGCCCATATGTGCATTGATGTAGGGCATCCACTGGAGTTTGGGAAAGCTGCCAGTGGCCACCCCCACTGCCCCACTCCCCTCATTTCTCCCCCAGCCAAAAAAAAAAAAGTGACCCTTCTACTGCCACTCAACTGCCAATAATGGCTTCAATAATGCTTCATGCTGGAACTTTTAAAAAAGAGGTTTGTTTGTTTGTATGAGTATGCTGTCATTGTTATCGGACACACCAGAAGAGGGTGTCAGATCTCATTATGGATGGTTGTGAGCCATCATGTGGTTGCTGGCAATTGAACTCAGGACCTTTGGAAGAGCAGTCAGTGCTATTAACTGTTGAGCTATCTCTCCAGCCCCAATTGCTAGACCTTTTGATTGGCTTGATTTGTATAGATCACACAACACTTTTGGTTTGCTCACATGATCAGCAACTGCGTTGCCTCCGCACTTCACAGCACCCTCCCCTGTCCCTGGCTCTCACAGTCTTTTGCTTCCTCCTTAGGCGACACCTATGCTTTTCAGGGCAGTCGCTTCCTGTTTGCTTTCTTTCCCCGATCCCGGTGTTTAAAAATAAAAACCTATTCTTATTTTAAATTTTTTATTTATTTTTAGGTTAGGTCTATGGTGGTTTTTGGGGTATGTGTGCCTGTGCCACCACGTGCTTGCCCAGAAGTGGGTGTCGGATCCTCTGGGACTGGTTAGGAGTGCGCTGTGTACCTGCAGTGCCTGTGGCAGCCAGAAGAGGGCGTCAGATCCTCTAGAATCGGAGTTACAGGCAGAGATGCCCAGGGTGTGCTGGGAAGTCAACCTTGGGTCCTCTGCAGTTTACAGATATGCTTTACAGCTACTGTCATATTAGTGCAAAATCACTTTCTCCCTAATAGAATCTATGTGTTTGTTTAGAGATGGCATCTCACCAAGGAGGCTGACCTCAAACTGAGCACTCTGCCTCCATTACCCGCCTCCTGGGATTATAGGCGTACACCAGGTGTATGCCACCTCCCCATCTCTTATGTTACCTTCTTTTTCCGTTATTTTAGCGCTCTGTAGGTGTGAGCATGTCAGAGTTTGAAGATGTTTTTGTAACTTAGAGACATAACATTTGTTATTCTCTCGCTGGCAGACAGCGCTGCCTAAATACTCTCTTGTTTATTCTCTTTTAGAACAAGTGGAAGAATTCCTCAGCGGAGAGCCTGTTTGATAGAATTTCAGGCTCACACAGCAGATATATAAAGTTTGACAGATGTCACGCTGTCTTGAATTCATAGCTTTTCCAGTCGTGTTCAGGGTGCCTGTTTCCTTTGTTAATCACACTTCATACGATATAAAACCTCACAGTTTTGACAATATGGCTGTCTTAGGGTTTTACTGCTGTGTACAGACACCATGACCAAGACAACTCTTATAAGGACAACATTTAATTGGGGCTGGCTTACAACTTCAGAAGTTCAGTCCATTATCATCAAGGCAGGAGCATGGCAGAGTCCAGGCAGGCATGGTGCAGGAGCAGCTGAGAGTTCTACATCATCATCTGAAGGCTGCCAGTAGAAGACTGGTTTCCAGGCAGCTAAGGTGAGGGTCTTAAAGCCCACACCCACAGTGACACACCCACTCCAACAAGGCCACACCTCCTAATAGTGCCACTCCCTGGGCTGAGCATACACAAACCATCACAACGATTGTCATTGCTTTCTTATTATCTGGAGTGAAAAAAATCCCAGGTTGGCCTTGAACTCAGGAACCCCTTTGGACCTCTGGAGTACTGGGATTACAGATGTGCACCACCACACCCACCCTGTGGGCTTCATTACAATGTAAAATCCCAGAAAAGTGTCTCTGACAATTCATAGCACAGATGATGCTCTGGCTGCCCTGGAACTCACTCTGTAGACCAGGCTGGCCTCGAATTCAGAGATCCACCCGCCTCTGCCTCCCAAGCGCTAGGATTAAAGGCGTGCGCCACCATGTCTGGCTTGAGAAATTCCAAAACCAGCTTCTACTTGGCATACTTGGTAGTTATGTTTTCTGTGCACTGTTTACTTTATCCACAATGGTTTTGGGTCAATGCTTACCTTTCCTGTGAGGTTGATTTTTGTTTGTTTGTTTGTTTTTTGTTTTTATTTGTTTTTTTTTAAAAGCTAACTTCAGTGAGAGTTTTATGGTTGAGGAAAATGCTCTGGGTTCTCCCATCTTGAACATATGGCTATTTTAATAACTGAAGAATTGTTTGGACATAGACTGGAAACTCAGATTTATTACATTTTCCCTTGTTTATTTGTGTATGTGTGGAGGTCAGAAGAAAACTTGTGGGAGTCAGCTCTCTCCCTCCATCACACAGCTCTCAGGAGTCAAACTCAGGTCACCAAGCTTGGTGGCAGTCACCTGTACCAGATGAGCCACTTCGATGGCCCGAGATTACTCTGAAATTACGTTGAAATTGTCTTCTTTTAAACATACTTTTGACCTGGAAAAACCACACTATAAGAGCTCTGTCTATCCTGTCTCGGGAACTTACACTCATTTTAGTGTTTCCCACATTTGTTTATGATTTTCTCTTCATCTCCTTTTATTCTTAATCATCTAAGAACAAGTTATAGCCACCATCTTTTTTCTTCTAAATATGCACTTTATTTGTAAACAATGCTTTCCTTAATATATTTTTATGTATTCCAGTTGTATGTTTGTGGGCATGGGTGGAAGGTGTGGAGGGAGGTCAGAAGACAGCCTGCTGGAGTTGGTTCTCTTTTTCCACCAAGTGGGTACTAGGGACTGAACCTAGGTCCCTACCTAGGCTTGTAGGCAGGCACCTTTACCTCAGAGCCATCTCTGTTCTCTCTCTCTCTCTCTCTCTCTCTCTCTCTCTCTCTCTCTCTCTCTCTCTCTTCCTTTTTCCCCCTTTTTCCTTTTTTTTGACACAGGGTTTCTCTATGTAGCCCTGGTTCTCCCAGAATTCTCTCTGTAAACCAGCCTAGCCTTAAACGCTGCCTCTTGACCACTGGGATTAGGGCATGGGCCGCCATACCAGGCTGTCTGTGGTTTCTTTTCTTTTCTTTTTTCTTTTTTCTTTTTTCTTTTTTCTTTTTTCTTTTTTCTTTTTTCTTTTTTCTTCTCCCTCTCCCTCTCCCTCTCCCTCTCTCCCTCTCCCTCTCCCTCTCTCCCTCTCCCTCTCCCTCTCCCTCTCCCTCTCCCTCTCCCTCTCCCTCTCCCTCTCCCTCTCCCTCTCCCTCTCCCTCTCCCTCTCCCTCTCCCTCTCCCTCTCCCTCTCCCTCTCCCTCTCCCTCTCCCTCTCCCTCTCCCTCTCCCTCTCCCTCTCCCTCTCCCTCTCCCTCTCCCTCTCCCTCTCCCTCTCCCTCTCCCTCTCCCTCTCCCTCTCCCTCTCCCTCTCCCTCTCCCTCTCCCTCTCCCTCTCCCTCTCCCTCTCCCTCTCCCTCTCCCTCTCCCTCTCCCTCTCCCTCTCCCTCTCCCTCTCCCTCTCCCTCTCCCTCTCCCTCTCCCTCTCCCTCTCCCTCTCCCTCTCCCTCTCCCTCTCCCTCTCCCTCTCCCTCTCCCTCTCCCTCTCCCTCTCCCTCTCCCTCTCCCTCTCCCTCTCCCTCTCCCTCTCCCTCTCCCTCTCCCTCTCCCTCTCCCTCTCCCTCTCCCTCTCCCTCTCCCTCTCCCTCTCCCTCTCCCTCTCCCTCTCCCTCTCCCTCTCCCTCTCCCTCTCCCTCTCCCTCTCCCTCTCCCTCTCCCTCTCCCTCTCCCTCTCCCTCTCCCTCTCCCTCTCCCTCTCCCTCTCCCTCTCCCTCTCCCTCTCCCTCTCCCTCTCCCTCTCCCTCTCCCTCTCCCTCTCCCTCTCCCTCTCCCTCTCCCTCTCCCTCTCCCTCTCCCTCTCCCTCTCCCTCTCCCTCTCCCTCTCCCTCTCCCTCTCCCTCTCCCTCTCCCTCTCCCTCTCCCTCTCCCTCTCCCTCTCCCTCTCCCTCTCCCTCTCCCTCTCCCTCTCCCTCTCCCTCTCCCTCTCCCTCTCCCTCTCCCTCTCCCTCTCCCTCTCCCTCTCCCTCTCCCTCTCCCTCTCCCTCTCCCTCTCCCTCTCCCTCTCCCTCTCCCTCTCCCTCTCCCTCTCCCTCTCCCTCTCCCTCTCCCTCTCCCTCTCCCTCTCCCTCTCCCTCTCCCTCTCCCTCTCCCTCTCCCTCTCCCTCTCCCTCTCCCTCTCCCTCTCCCTCTCCCTCTCCCTCTCCCTTTCGAGACAGGGTTTCTCTGTGTAGCCCTGGCAGTCCTGGAACTCACTCTGTAGACCAGGCTGGCCTTGAACTAAGAAATCCGCCTGCCTGGGGCCTCCCATGTGCTGGGATTAAAGGCGTGCGCCACCACTGCCGGGCTCTGTCTGTGGATTCTAAGAGCAGCAACATTCATCTTGCTGACTCTGGGTGTGCTCAGAGGTTGCCAGCTGCTCTTGTTCTGGCTCAGGCCCCCTTCCGTTTTCATGCCTCTTTATTAGGTTTCATTGGTTTGGATCAGTTCTTCTTTCGTGGCATTAATTATTAGAAAGGGCAGGAGACCTTTGGACAGACTCCCCTCTGCCCCAGGACATGGCGGTCTTCAGACGTCTAATGTCACCAGCCTGGATTTGGAGGTGGCAGGGCTGCGAATGAGTGGACTTTAACTTAGCCTCTTCCATCATGGCTGCCTCACAGCTTGAACACTGAACAATCTGCTTTGGGAGTGTCTGCCCCCCAACACTTTGTGGCCTGTCTGAGCTTGGAATCCCTGGAAATGCCATTCAGCACCTTACGGGGCAGGGAGGGGTATCTGGGAGGGGGAATCTGCATGTCTTCCAGTGATGCATGAGCTGGGGAAACAATCTCAACCCAGCCTGAAGTATCTGGGTCTGTTCCCCCGCAGCACAAACCAGATGTCTGAGAGACTCCGCACCCTGACAGTTGAAGCTGTCAGCAGCAGCTACAGTCACATTATAGCTAAAAGGCCAATGGCCATACTGTGTGTTCAGTCATCACTGTAGATGCTGGAAGAGATTTAGAGTTCAGCCTTGGCTGGGGTGGGGGCTGGGGGAAGGTACATTGCTTGTTAGTTCTGTGGCCACATCTTGAATTAATACTCTGATTTATTATTTAAACTGCTAAGGAAACCACTGTTTATCTATGGCAGGAAGACAATGGCCACATTAATGGATAGCTAGGGAAGGGTGGGGGGGACCATGGCTCCTGTCTCCAGCAGTAAGATGCTGCCATTCCGTCAGACTAACTACAAACCCAGGAGAATGAGCTACAGGAAGCAGCATCAGATGCAGTCAAAGGAGAGAGAGTGCAATTCATCATTCGCAGAGCATCCTAACTGTCAGCAAGTTGAATCAAGAGGTCAGAGGCAAAGAGGTTCTCTCCCAGTTAACAACTCCCCATGTGGAGGGCTAGTGGTGTTTAATTCAGAGGAACAACTCCAGCAGTGTAAACCCAGAGATGTACTGTTCAGCCAGAGATGGGCACAGTGCACTGTAGGGCCGATGTCCTTCACCACATCTGCTTTTGATCAGCTCTACAGATCTAGTTATTTATGTCAAGAGTTCTTAGCCCCAAGCTCAGTGGGGGCCAGGTGGGGGTGGGGGAAAATGGGCTCAGAAGCAGTGAACAGAGAGCAGGTAAGGGCTCAGAGGTTAGAAGGTTAACATTCATATAGGGCTCCATCAATATCTGCCCAAGGATTTTTTTTCCTTGATTGCTTATTTACCAGTATAATGCAAGCGTTGAAAATGATGTGTCTTAATGTCTATGAAACAGGCCTGGGCATTGTAGAAAGCAGAGAGGTTTCCAACAGTGGAAAAGCAGTTTGGGTGTCAGTGGGAAGCTATGCCTCACCTCGATGGCAGTCGCCTGGCTTACCAGCTTCTAGACCTGCTAGTGGACTGCAAGTGATTCCACAGCACTTTATAAAGTGCAGACAACTGGTAGACCTCTCCCTCTGGTCTTGGCTGACAGTGATAGTCAAATTTGTTTCCATTTGTGACTCATCTCAATGTACCATGACTCCATATAAATTTGTGCTTTTTGATTGCTCCTCTGAGCAAGCTTTAAAACATATGTCTGCTTCTCTTGTCCTATAATCCAGATAAAATCTTGAACATGTGTTTACTTTTAAGTTTGTATGACTTTATTTCTTCCTGGACATTCTAGTTGAATCTTAACGTTTTTCTGAGCCTGCTGACTCTCACGGAAGACCTCAACAGCTCTTCTGGAGATACAAGTACTGAGTTCAATTTTCTGGAGATATTTTATCTTATTATTTTTAAGCCAAGGTCTCATGTAGCTCAGGCTGGTCTCAGATTGACTATGTAGCTGAGCTCCTGATTTTCCTGCCTCTGTCTCACGAGTGTAAGGAGTCCCATGAATTGTCAGTTTCGGCTCTGAGAGAGGTGAGGGGTGCTGACAAATTGGAAAGCTTTATCCTTCGCTGAAGTGGCAGACATCCATGGTCAAGTTGATGTGGGAACTGCCTCGGCTTACTTTGGAATTGTATGGCTTTGATCTGGACATTCTTGGTTCCATTTGCCTGGGCTGTTTTATGAGAATCCCACTCATGCTGGCTAGATTGTCAACCCCAAACCATTTGGTCTTTGGATCATTTGGCTTTATTTCTGCTGTTTCAAACTGTTCTTCGAGGTATGTTAGACACTGGTAAGTTTTTGGTTAAACCAAGAACATAATCAAATCATTAAAACGTATTTGTTGGGACTTCTGGATTGACAGCTCAGCAGTCAGGAGCCCTGGATGCTCTTCAGAGGACCTAGGTTCAGGCTCCATCTTTGATATGGTAGCTCATAGCCTGCTGTAATTCCAGTCTTAGGGGATCTGACTTCATGTGGTACACAACTTCATGTTGGCTAACAGGCAACACACAGACAAAATCACACACACACACACACACACACACACACACCGAAAAAGCCCTTATTTCTTCTCCAAGTGCTTTTAAAGCCTACAAAATAATTTTGACTGTTGACCACAGCTCTTTAAAAGTAGTAGCAGAAATCCGCTGGTTTTGTTCCAAAACTGAGTTCATGTGAAAAATAACAGGAGCTAGGTGGAGATTTCCCATCCCTGAAGTGTCTGCCTCCCAAGAAATAGAGATGTTGACAGTTGAGACTTTGCAGTTTGGGGGCTTTGAATGTAACTTTTCCCTTCCAAAGTATTTTGCATCTGCCACTCGGTTGTTTTAAAAGCCAGCAGCTGTTTTCACTTTTAGATGAAGCCCCACGAGGTTAAGAGGCTCGGTCAGGGTCCCACACCTGTTAATGAGAGACTCCAAGCTCTTCTGGGCTCCTACTGCCTAATCCCCCTCTCCTTGGCTGGCGCCATCTTCCTTCCATTAGTCAGGAATGAAGGCCCTCTTTAATCAGCCTTCGCCTCCTGAAAGATATTAAAGTATATGATTTCTAAGAAGAAGAAGAAGAAGGGGGAGGGGGGGAAGAAAAAGGAGCAAGATGTAGAAGATTTGTGATTTATTATCCAGATCAACTTCCACTTTAGAAAAGACAGGAACAAAATATACAATCAGTATTTACATTTTTTTTTTTTTACAATAGAAAATATTTACACCAGAGAGACTAGGAAATGGCAGCGTGAAACTCCAGGATGTCAGAGAAGCGCAGGAGTCCAGTTGCAGCGCAGAGCCTTGCCTTTACTGCCTCCTCTGGAGTCTAGACTGATTCCGGGAGGCTCCCACTTGCCCCTGTTGCTGATTGAGGTGGTGATAACGTTTCCTCTTGGTATTTCTAGGCCTCTCCCAAACGCCTTTGGCTAGTATACTTAGTCCCTGATCTTCCCACATCTTTCTGGAGCAGTGGTTCTCAACCTTCCTGAGGTTGTGACCCTTTAATACAGTTCCTCATGTGGTAGTGACTCCTTCCACCCCCAACCGTAAAATTATTTTGTTGCTACTTTGTAACTGCAGTTTTGCTACTGTTAGGAATCATCTGTGTGGATATCGGATATGCAGGAGATCTGACCTGCAATTCTCAGAATGGTTGAGACCCATAGGTTGAGAACCACTGCTCTGGAGGGTTCACCTTTGACATCTGGGACACTGATGACATCGGTGTGGTTGGAGTCACCCCCCTCCCCCACGACTTCAGCAGGGGCAAGGGGGTTCCTGTGTTTTCTCTCTCTCTCTCTCTCTCCTTTTGACAGTGTTGGGGGTTGAACCCAGGCACTTGGGTGGGGTAGGCAAGAGCTACTCAACCCAAATATGGTTAATTGTTTTTCTTCCTTCTTTTCTTCCAGAAGAACTCTCTAACTTAAAAGAGTGGTACATGTCTCTGGGCAGCATGCCAAGGTCATATTTCAAAGACCAAGTTAATTTTCATGGTGAGTTGTTTTTTTTTTTTTTTTTTTCTTTCCATTTGGAACATTCCAGTCGCACTGAACTTTGATTCCTGTACTTTGTAAAACTGAGGGTTGGGACAGAGTCCGGGTCGAAGACGCAAGCCTCTGTTCTCTGCGAAGGCCTTAGACCCCTGAGGCACTTCTACGGCTGGGGACTGGGGAGAGACCACCCAGCAGGCTCTGCTGTGTGGCAAGCCATAGAGTTTTAATCCGTGAAGAAGAGAAGGAGCGGGGGTATTTTAAACAGGCAAGGGTTTGTATTAGCTGGGGACACAGTGTCCCCTGCACTTGTGGAGTGCTGACCCTGGCCACCTGGGGGTGTTTTCCCTCTCTGGCCATTTAACCTGAAACTTACTGAACAGAAGAAAGGGAAATGCCTGTCTCTGACCCAGAACATTCAGTTCTGGCCAACTGAACCACTGATAACCGGAAATCAAGTCAGAAACGGAAAGGGAAAACCCAGCAGAGAGCCCAGGTTTTTGAAACAGCGCCTGGTAGCGGGGAGGAGCATCTGAAGCCTTGAAAAGGGCCAGGCCCAGAAGTCAGCATCTATTAGCAAAGCGCTTTCCCCGTGTCAGCACAAAAATGAACAGACTTTCTGTGTATCCCAGGGGATTACAAGAAAAGTGAAAAGAGTGCACAGGCGGGGGCGGAGAAATCAAAATGAAGAATATAATAAAACCACACCGAAGAGGATCAGAATAAAACAAAATAAAGGAAAGAAACAGAACTGAAGACATCAGGACAGGAGAAAAGGTGCTGGCAGGTGGGAAGCTGGCAGTAAGCAGAGCCACAGACGCACACTGGGTACGGGCAGTCAAAATCCCAGCTCACCAAGTCCGGGAGAAACAACAGAAAGTCAATTCACAGTCAGGTACACCAACGAAGCCTGTTTAAATACTGTACCAAATGCACCAAATAGGGAAACGAACGTTTCAACGGGACGGTCCAGAAAGAAGCTGCGTAGCGACCGGATGCTTCAGCAGCTGGAAGGACGCGCCCGTGGTGCCGGGTAGTGGGTGCACAGTATACAGAGGGGTTATTGGAAACCATCAGTTTTCTCTAGCTGCTGTTTGCCTGGTGGGATGGCATTTCCGCTATCTCCCTGAATTTGGTGGTGGGGCACCTCATCTTTCTTAGAACTCAAGCTCTTAGACACATGGAATTACGAAATGTCTTTTTCCAGTGGTAGCTAGAGGCAACTTTGTGCCTGGCGAGCTCTAGTCAAGTCACGCAGGCTTGTAGACCCGAGTTGGTGGAGAAGAGCCATGGTGAGAGGCACAGGACCTCAGCCTGGGAGGGCCCACAGTTTCAGTACCATGAGGATGTGTTTGAGTCCAGGGCCATGGGATGCTAACAAAAGCCAGCGGGCTCTAAGTTACCAACCAGCAGCTTTTGTGGTCAGTATTGCTCCTGGGCAAGGGCTCACGTGACACCTGCTTTATAACGTGGTCTGAATCCAGCCATATTCCCAGAGATGTCACCCATGGATAGACCCACAGGGACCGATGGCAACACGTCTGCTTGGCCCAGAAAGCACAAATGAGTATGTCAACAACTTCATCAAATCACTGATAGACCATTTTCACTGTAGAGCGCATGCGCTGAGCACTAACCGCGGTGAAGCCAGGGACTGCAGAATCCCAGTAGTTCATGAGAAACACCGGGGACGCTTCCTAGGGGGACTCGATGGCCACAGGGCTTGCTTGTTTGTTTTTGGCCAAGTCGTAAACCAAAGAGCTGGTTTTAAAGTAAAAGAATCATTATTCCTTTGGTCTTCTCTATTAGAGATGCAGTCCCAGATCCCAGCAGCCCATACACCGGAGGGAAACTAGGTGCATTCCCAAAGAAAAACAAAGACACATCTGGAAACATTCTGCGAGGCTTTTCCAGCATGCGGGATACTCAATCGGCCTTTATTCACAGTCCTCCATCATGCTTTGGTGGGCAAGCGGGTGGCCATCAGCGCTGGCCTGACAGAGGTTAGACTTTAAATCTGAAGGCCCGGGTGATGGTAAGGTTCTGAACAGCAAAACTTGCAGATACAAGGACAAATACGAAGGAAATCAACAGAAAAGTTCCTGAATCTTACATCGGGTGCTCCTTTTTCATTTAAGCTCTGAAGCTGGCCACCCTCCTTTATAGTGTCACAGACCTGGAGTCTGTTTCCGGGACAACTAAATTAAAAACCAACGGGAAGATTCCAGGCTCTGCTTTTAATCACAAGGCCAAAACAATGACAAGGTAGAGCGCCTCTTCCCTAATCACAACAGATCAGACTTAGAATGGAGACCCAAGGGAAAGCAAACACAAGTATTAGGTTTCTCTCTGGTGGGAACAGAGAACAATAGATTTGTCAGAGTCTAAAGTGGGGGGGGGGGGAGAAGGGGGGGTGGGAAAGGTCAAGGTCAAGACAACTTTCAGTATATCTTCTTCCTCCGAAGTGGAACCTTGCAGAGCTGCGGGGGTGGGGTGGGTGGGTGGGGAGGAGAATGGGTGTAGAGGCCCAAAGTGATGGGGATGGAGGCAGGAGATAGGACCAAGTGATCTGGGAGGGGTGGGGGTGGAGGGTGGGGGAGAGAATTGGAAAATGAAAAGGGGGGGGGTGGAGAGTGCTAGGTAGGATGAGGCAAGAAACCACCAGGGGCTGATGGGAGCAGGGGCAGAGGTAGAGAGAGCAAGGGTGAAGGGACCATCTGAACTGTGGGCCTGGGGGGCCATTTTCTTTGGAGAGCGTTATATCCGGGACAGGACTGCTGAGGGTTTTTGAAACCAGTTGGTGAAGACCCAGAACAGCCCAGGAAGGTACAAACCCTCCCAGCTCTCTGACTATCCATTTCCTCCAAACAAGAAGCATGCCACAGGGCTCTGCATGAATGTCAAAGCCAACGGTGGTGTCCAGGTACCTGTCAGCAGGAGGGGTTCTGGGTGTTGGCAAGTGAACTCTTTTTGTGGTAAAGCACTTTGGGGTGGGGTGGGGTGGGGTTTCCACACAGTTCTGCAGGCAACAGCTGTGCAGGCTCTGGGATGCTATCGATGAAGAGGTGCCACGCTTCACTCCAGGGGACTCAGTACCAAGTGGCCTCCAAGGAAAGGTTTAGCGGATGAAAACGGAAGATCAGAGGAAAAACCTTTCAAAGCACAAATGAAAAGATTATTTTGCTTGAGTGTCAACACAGACATCACAGACAGACACACAGAAGGTGCCAGGAAACTGGATTCAAGTAAATGGCCTTTTCATTGACATAAGAGACCTGCAGCGTGGGCGGGTCCACAAGAAAAACAAAAATCACAAATAACTCGTCTTCATCAGGGTCCAGCCTACAGCAGCTTGGACAGCTTGGCATCATTCTGAAAATTAATTTCTGGTGTTTAGAAAATATAACCAACCCTTATTCATCGAAATGCAGTGCAAGACATGGGGGATGGAACCTGACCTACAGACACACTGGGATGGTTTTTTTCAGGCTTAAGACGTCAGGGTGCCTATACGGAGAATGTTCCCAGATGTATAAGGAGGACACAGATGGGCAGCTGAAAGGAGGAAGGATGCAGGGGCGCGGGAAACAGCATTCCCACGAAACAGCCTGGGGGTGGGGGTGGGTGGGTGGGGTGGGTGTGGGTGGGTGGGGTGGGTGTGGGTGGGTGGGGTGGGTGTGGGTGGGTGGGGTGGGTGAGGGTGGCTTTGGGGTAGCCAGGGAAAGAGAAAAGCCTTATTTAACTGGGTAACTAGAATTTTAAAGCAAGGGGTACTATTTTTGTAAATTGTTTACTTTTCTCTTTCAGGAAAAGGAACCCTATGGATGTTTATGGAATTTGATTTTAGAAAGCAACTTCCCGGGCGGGGGGCAGGTTACTTAGCATCCAAGTGACTCCTCCCTCATGCTTCTTTGCACGAGTGAGGAAAACCTCTTTTGAGTCCAGTTTCACCAGGAAATTTAATGACCCTTCCTTGAAGATTCAAGTTAAGTCAAGTTTGTCTCCAAAAGAGAAGCTGTGGTTTTTTTTTTTTTTCTTCTAAACACGAATATTTACTGCCCACCCCGTCCCTACCCCCCTGTACGGCTCTTTCCATCTTCCATATGCTTTTCCAGAGCTAATCGTTTGTCACTTGAAGACAGGTAGCAAGTGAGATGTTGAAGTTGGTACTCAGACTATAAGGCTCTTGGCCAGTGTCCCCTAGATAGCAAGCTGTGGCCAGGGCAAATACAGAGACATCAGGAGTGTGTGGGGGAAGGAGGGGGTGTTGGGGAAACACATTTTCATTGGCTGTATCTTACGAGGCGCAATTCTCATTGGCTACACCTTAGGGCAGGGGCACATTCTCATTGGCTGGAGGCGTTTCGGGACGCTTGCTTTGGGAAACGCCTCCGCAAAAACAGTCTTTGGAATGAATGGAATGCAAGTAAAATGTCTCCTTTAAAATGGTTTCACAGTCTTTCTCACAGGGAGCCGTGGGACCCAGCAGAAAAGGTGATCAAGACGGTGTGTATCTTTTTCCACTGGTGCTGATGCTGAGCCAGGTCTGATGGCAGGTGGTGGAGACTATCCAACTATGTACAAGTGTCTAGGATCCCGCGAGCCATCCGTAACCCCCAAGCCCATTTGCAAATGATATTGGAGGCATTCACTTCTCACATGCCCTGGGAATGGCGGGAGGGCTGGATAGCCGGTATTCTGGCCTTGGCAATCCTAGCATACCCACTAAGCCCCATGTCATGTCTAGATCCACTACGTGGAACCTTTGCCACGCCCAGTTGCACGCATGTGCCCTTGACCCCAAAAGGAATCTAAGACGGATCCATGCGGTTTCGGTAGCCCTAGTCGTGGAAAAAAGGCCACTGTTCCTACTGGGCAAATGGATCCCCCGAAAAAGGGGGAAGAAGGAAGCTGCCACATGAAGATCGGAGCGGCACACCCCTCAAGTTCAGACATTATGAGTATGGGGGGAACCCCCTACATGTGTTCAAAAGCATCAAAGAAAGATGCTGTTTCGGGTTCGAAGTTAAAACTCCCCTGTGTCTCAGAGGCTCCATCACAGGTTTTCTTGGGGCAAGCTTTGAGATGGTAATTTATTCCAGATGGGATCTTTTCCATTTGAGTGCTGTGGCCCCTGAATGGCCTTCCAGTAATCTTTACTCCATGCCTAGGGAGCAGATTCTAGCTTGACCTCCCTGTCAGAGGTGAGGGAACCTCTGTCCCCTATTCAATGTCCCACCTGCTGCCTTGACACCTGGGGCCCCCGCACTTCTGATAGCAGCTGTGAGTAAGAGATGTGCCCAGAACTGGAGGCTGAGTTTAGCGTTTGGGTGATTGTCAGTGTGACTCCCACATCTGTTGTCATAGCATAGGTAGCGTGGCTGCCCTCCTTCACTGGAAAGCGTCGCGGATTGGACAGTGCTCATTGGTGAGCCGGGGAGACGATTGTCCAGTGGAGGTGGTCCATTGCTTCTAACAGTTTTGCCAAAGGAATGAAGTTTATTCCAGACCGTCTTGAAACACTATCAACAGTGTGGCCTTGCTCCTTTGGTGTTGGCTCAGTAGCAGCTCTGGCATTGCACCGTGCTCCACAGATGTTCTGTGTGTGAGGTGACTGGCCTTGAGGGCCAGGCCAAGCACAGCTTCCCAGTGATTGCTCAGGAGTGCAATCGCTTGCTGCTTCCTTCCTGAGGCCAATGCTTTCTCTTTGTCACTCTCATCTCTGGTAACTTTTGAAAGAAACCAGGAAGTGACAGGCTTAATGGCAGCAGCTCCAAAAGACAAATAACGAGCCCCTGTAGAGTTGACAGAGCTGGGGAAGATGATAGGATTCAAGCCACAGCCTCCTAGGGACGGTTCCCAGGGTCAGGACGGGAAGCTGCCAAACTGCCCCTCATGTAGACATGTTGCTCAAGGCGCCAGAAGTTCTTACAGGAAAGGAGAATCCGGGTGCCCTTGAAGTCAGAGCCACCCCAGCCCACCTGGCTTCAGGAAGCACCAGGAACCTCTGCAGGAAGTGGGGTCTGGAGGCCCGAGGTGGTCTAGCCGAGCTCCTGGGTGTGGAGGGGGTACTTGCTCTCCTGTGGTCACACCATGGTCACACCACACTCCGATCAGCTCCTCCAAGCCGGCCTTTAGGAGATAATCTCCATGCAGGGACAGATCCTCCATCTTGGGCCGCCTCCAAGGCTTGGCGCTTTCCCCCATGGCTCGGGGCCGCCTTCACTTCTTGGCCACTAGCCAAGGACTCTGGCCCTTGAGAAGGCATAGAGAAGGGAATATTTGAGAAGGAGACTTGCTGATCATTGGGATTTTTTTTTTTTTTTAATGGCCCAGAGATCTCCCCGGCCCAGCTCCCACGTAGCTCCTCACAGCCTGGAATGGGGCCTCTCTGCCTCTCTCTTCAACTGCAACCACGTGTGCATTCTCTGACTTAGAACCAAGAGGCATTGAGCGCATTTGAAGACTCTGCTATAGAAATAAACCACAGTGTGTGTGGGGGGGGGGGGTAGGGGCGGAGTCTACCTTCAGGTAGCCACTAGTTCCTCCCTCTCTTTTTATAAATCCCTGCTAAAATCCTCTTCTTCAGACCGTGCTGGCTCCTGGTGTCCTCTGTCCCCAGGACCCATGAGCCCTGGTTGGATGTGACTCTCACTGGGTACTTAGCACCTGTGTTCTTGCCTTGATGACTATCCTTAATACTTGGAGAATGGGGCTGTGCCTTCCCCAGTGGCCTGTCCCTACCCAGGGTTATGAACACATGCATGCCTCAAGCTTACAAAACCAGCTCCATGCATGATGCTTTTGCAGCCAAAAGACTCCAGGCAGTGGGGAGCCACTGGATGCCCCCGTGTCCGCAGTCATTTCCGGGGCTAGCCTGGAAGTGGAATCTGAGGGCTCTGAGCTGTCAGAGACGACAGAACCACTGGCAGTCTCCCAAGCTTAACTTCCTTATCTGCAATGTAGAGCTACCTCAAGACTGGACAGTGATGGTTAGAGAAAAGGACCAGAAGCCCAGATCTGTGGGTCAGTCCATATAAGCTGAGTCTTGTCTCTGTCTTGCCATGTTTCTATCTGTCATTCAAGATGCTGGGAGGTGTGGGATGCAGGATGAGTCAAAGATGGGGCCAGGGGGGCATGTGGGAAGGGGCTAGCCATTTCCTTGAGCAAGGTGTGGCTTCTTACAGCTTTTGGCTTAAGTCACCAGTCATGGGGAGCGTCATTACTTGTGTCTTTGTGGAACTTCCTGTACAGCGCCAACCGTAGATCAGTGGTTCTCAACCTGTGGGTCACGACCCTTTTGTGGCCTGCATATCACATATATACATTCCAATTTATAATAGTAGCAAACCTATGGAGTAGCAACTAAATAATCTTATGGTTGCGGGTCACCAAAACATAATGAACTGTATTAAAGGGTCGCAGAACTAGGAAGGTTGAGAACCGCTGATGCAGATGATACCAGATAATATGTCCACTGTGGGGGAGCAGAGAGCGAAGGCACTGTGCTGGCAGCAGCCGAAGCAGCTCTTCAACTCCGAGAATAGAGTAGGCGCCTCAGGTGCTGCCATTTACCTCTCCTTGTATTTTTTGGACAGGGTCTCATGTAGCCCAGGCTACTTTCAAACACACACACTACGTAGCTGAAGATGACCCTGAATTTCTGAGTTTCTTTTCTTCCTCCATCCTCCCAAACTCTAGGATTCCAGTTGTGCACCAACCGGATTGGGTTTAGACAGTGCTGGGGCAGAACCCAGGTATGGTGGATTGAATATGATTGGCCCATGGTAAGTGGCATTAATTAGGAGGCGTGACCTTGTTGGAGTAGGTGTGGCTTTGTTGGAGGAAGTGCGTCTCTGTGGAGGTGGGTTTTGAGGTCCTATGCTCAAGCTCCACCCAGTGTAGGAGTCTCTCCTGGCTGGCTCTGCCTATGGGTAGACAGGTTGCCTTCTGGCTACCCTCAGATGAAGATGTAGAACTCTCAGCTCCTCTGCACCATGTCTGCCTCGCTTCCTGCCATGATGATAATGGACTGAACCTCTGAAACGGTAATTCAGCCCCAATGAAATGTTTTCCTTTAGAGGAGTTGCCTTGGTCATGGTGTCTCTTCACAGCAATAGAACCGTATCTAAGGTACCAGAGCGCTGCATGTGCCAGGCAGGCGCTCTACAACTGAGCTACACGCCTTTAAGAATCTCCTTTTTCTGATGGCTCCCGCAGAGCACCAGAGTCTCCCTGTAACCACACACACCCCTCTCCTGACTGCCCATCTGCTCGGAGTCAAGGCTGGCGCCTAATGCCCTTTGAACCTTCTTAATTAACTGCACTCAGCACAGTTAAGATCCAAATAGAGACGCTCTGGTGAGGAAGCAGGCTGAAGTCAGGGCTCAGGTGCAGCTCAGTGGCCTGGGAGTGAAAAGGGGGTTCCTGGCTGAAGGGCACCGGAGGGGACGCAATGACATGGAAAGACAGTGTGCTTATTTATACACAGGGGACTATGAACTGAGTCAAAGGTCAGGAAGGAGAAGACTCTACAGCTAGGCTTGAAATGGCCTGTGGGGCGCCGCGTTAGTAACAGGGATGACACTGCTCTGCTTTCCAGCCACTGTTGCTCTTGTTTTTCTCTGATTCTTTATGGGGTGCTGGGAATTGAACCCCGGGCCTCCCAAGCACTAGACAAGTGTCCTACCACTGAGCTACACCACCCACTCTACTCCTTTTACATATAGTTCCATTTTCTTTATTTTTATATTTATTTAAATTTTATTTATATATGACTATATTATTTTATTAATTAAATTATTTTAATTTTAATTAAATCACATTATTTATTAAATAGTTTTATTAATTTTATATAATATATTTAAGAAATTTATTTTAGTAAAATATTTAATTAAAACATTAAATATTAAAATAGAAATTTAAAATATTTAATATAATAAATTTCTTAAATATGTTGATAAATATATATATTCATTCTTTTATTTTTGAGACAAGAGACTGTAACCCATGCTGCCCTCAGATTCTCTATCCTCAGGCCTGATCAGGTATGATCAGTGGTATGATCATAATGCTCTGATCAGTGGTAATAGGAGGGGTGTGTTCCTGTGTGGGTCCACTCTTCTTCTGATGATGTCATTGCTGAGCTGTGACTCCACTCAGACCTTTTGAGAACCTGGTGGCATTCTGAGTCCCTGTAAAGTGGGGAAGTTAGTGCTGGAACTGGGAAACCCTCAAGTCAGTGTCAAGAAAGTACAACCTGAGATGGGCCATGTGGCTTTGGATTGCCTATGTGGGTTCCTTCCTCCATAAAAAAAATAGAACATTCTATTTTGCGGCTGCTGGTAGAAAGACGAATGTAGAAAGACGAATATGTTGCTGCCTGGAGTCTTTTGTTACATTTCACTTCTGAGTGTAACCACAGTGAAATTAAAATGTGTCCGGAGTCCCTGCCACTGGGATGGGAAGATGCTGGGGCGGAGTCATGGGGCCATCCCGAGGGCTCATCAGACCAGCTGGAGGCAAGTGTGAGGATCTGAGTTTAGGTCCCCAGAGCCCACATAAAGGCTCCCAGAGTCAAAGCAGAGACCTGAGACGCCCTAGAGCAACCCAGCTACAGAAGCTAGCCATACTGGCAAGCTCTGGATTCCATCGAGAGACTCCCTCTGCCTTGGAATATGAAGGAAGAGGGATCGAGAATGATTCCCGACACCACCTGGAGCCTCCACAAGCCCACACACTTGCTACGTGCACAGGCACCCACACATGTACCCACACACATGCAGACATGCACATATACACACACTGCACACAGATATGAGAATGGAGGGGAAAAAAAAAAGAAGCAGTTTCCTGAGACCTTTACCATGCAGGCCCTGTGACTGGGAAACAATGTAACTGATTTCTTTCTCTCTCCTCTCTTTCTTTTTGAAACAGGGTTTTACTATGCAGCCCAAGTTGGCCCTAGATTTGAAATTGTTTGTTTCAGCCTCTCTTCGCTCTATTGTGTGTGTATGTATTTGTGTATATATGTGTATATGTATCATGTGTGTATATGTATGTGTATATGTCTGTATATTTGTGTATGTATATATATATATATATGTTGTGTATGTGTGTATGTATATGTATTTGTGTCTATATGTCTTATACACATGTGCATGTGTATATTTATATATATGTGCATGTATATATGTATTGCATATGTGTATATGTATGTATACATATATGTATATATATATTGATACACATGCGCATGTATAGGTGTATGTGTGTATGTATTTGTATATATCTGTATACATCTGTGTACATATGTGTATTCGTGTGTATGGACACGTGTCACAACAGCAGACAACCTCAGGTGTTGATCCTCAGGACCCATCCACCTTGTTTTTTGAGTCAGGGTCTTTCTCCAGCCTGAGGCTTTCTGATTAGGCTAAGCTAGTTGGCTGGCTAGCAAGGCTGGGGGACCTACATCTGAGCATGGACCCCAACACTTAGCTTTTTAACATGGGAACACATGTGTACAAGCACGGGCTGAACTCAGGTACCCAGGCTTGTGCAGCAGGCTCATTACCGACGGATCCATCTTTAAGCCTGACAATTCTGTTTCTTGGTAAAAAGGAATTTAAAAACACTCATCTACTTTATGTGTATGCACACATGTGCATGTATGTATGGGGACTACATACATGCTTGGTTCCCACAGTGGTCAGAAGAGGTGTCAGACCCCTTGGAACATGAGCTGCAGATTTCTGTGCACTGCTGGGGTGTTTTAAGCCACTGAGCCAATCTTTCTAGCCACCCCATTTCCTACAAAATAAAACAACTCGAGGTTTGTCGAATGTGGCTGCGATCTAGTGGGGGTGTATGGCAGGGTGATTCTCCTTCACTGGAATAGAATGTCACGAGAGGCAAAGCGCCCTCCTTCAGCTAGCTGTGCTTGGATCCACAGACGTCTGTGAAGTCAACAGTGTGCTCTGAAGCAGCTGTTACTAGAGATCATAACGCAGAAGAAAGTTTGAATGGAATATGTCCTCCATAAGCCAGAACCCTTCTGGTTGGTGGTGTGGTTTGGAGAGGCTATAGGTCCCATGGGGAGGGACGTCCCTCGCTGGAGCGGGCTCTGAGGTTTTATAGCCTGGCCTCACTTTCTGTTCTCTTGTCTGTTCCCTGTGTATGGATGAAATGTGAACAGCTTCCTGCTCTTGTAGCTCCCTGACATGATGGACTCCCCCCCCCCCCCCCCATGGATCCGTGAGCCCAAATTAACCCTTTGCTGCTCTAAGCCGCTTTGAGCTATGGCATTTTATCACAGCAACAGAAACGGTACAGAGGTGTTGGGGGGTGGGGAAGAGGGACTAAAATGGCCAGAAGCCCTACCCAAACCTGAAGCAATGCATGAAGTCGCCTTTGCAGCCCCCAGGGGCCTCGGTACTGCTGAACCCTCAGTACTCAGGTGCATTTAGCCCATAACTTAGGGAAAATGTCCTAAATAAGTCAACACTGTCCTTTTTTTTTTTTTTGAAACTAACATTTCCCAACATTGCTCCACACTTCTGCGGGTTCTTGCTTGCACAAGACAGAATGGATTTAATTTAGAGATTAACCAGGATCATGAATTGCCACGTTTTATTTTTTTCTTATAATAATGACCATCAGTTAAAATTTAAAATATTGTCAGACACATGCAGTCTGGCAAACACCGACCTCCACGGCTTTTATTTTGTGAATTCGCACATAAGCTCACAGCACCTCTATGCTGGCGGGCCCCCTTTGGCACTGGAACACAATAATTTATGAAGCTGTGATATTTAGTAAGTGTGCACAAATATCATGCAACATTAGGAGCAGACGCACAGACAGAAAGTGTATTAGAAACAGATTTATACAAAAATGTCTTGTAAACCAAAAGGGAAAGGGGTTATTTCCTGTACAAAATCTGCAGGCTTTTCTTCTTTCTCTTTTAATGATCTGTAAGATGCATCATAGTTTGGGCATTTTCAAAAGGTGAAAACTGTATAAAAATAAATATCCTATATACAAACACACACAGGCCAGTCCCAGGTTAGAGGCATCACTGCAAAACAAAACCAGAACAACGGATAGTTAGTTTCAGGAGCACTGAATGCTGCCTCCCCTAGAGGAGAGGAGGTGGATTTGTCTTCGGTTCCTCGGAACCTCTGATAGGGAAGTGTGGAACTTTAGACTCGCTAGAGGGAAGACCCTCCTTAGGACTGTAAGGTACGCCCACTCCCAGAAGGGAAACCCCCCATTTTCACCTTGAAGCTACTCCCTTCTGCGGCCACTAGAGGGCAGTCTCTCTACGCTGTCTTGGAAACCGCGCTATTCACTACATGTGTCCAGAAGTCTTTTGTGGTGTTGTTATCCAGCAGACCTAGGCTTCTTTAGATGCGCCTCCAACATGCTGTAGCTCTGGACAACAGCTGTGGCTCCCTTGCTAAGCTCAACATGTTCCATGCCCTGCTTACCAGGAGTATCTTTCTTTGGGGACAGGGGAGGGTTTTATTTAATGGATTTATGGCTGAAGGGAATGCAGATTCTTGGGAGACATGGCCCTTTCAATGCTGAATTTTTTTCCTTTCTTTGGCTTGTGAGTACTTTCGGTAGCTAGGTGCTCAGTCTAGGTCTGATGGCTTGTTTGTCTCCCTACTTGCCCCAGATTTGTACATCAACAAGATTTCGAGGGTTGGGGCATGGGGTGCTGAGCCATCTCTGCCATTCAGAGTTAGTGGCATAGGGCTGGACTGGCTAAGTACAAAGTCTTGTGAGTGCGGGGTCTTAAACCCTACAATGAGGACATACTGATAACTTTGGTGGTGGTGGTGGGGGGCTGAGAAGATGCTGAGGGGGAGGGGAGGTGCAGGGAGACGGCACGCATGCGCGGCTGCCCACCATGCGGTTGCGGATCCTAAGGACTAAGGAAGGCTTCTGCCCTTAGGCTGTGGGGAGTTCTGTGACTTGGCAGCTGCGCTGAGAGGGATGGCCCTATAGTATTAAGCTGACTGCTTTAATAATGGCAAATGACAAGGGCATTTTAAATCTGTTGATATCTTGGTGCTCGGGACACCTCCGTCTCCTAGGTGAGTGGATGCTGAGATTACGTACACGTAGCACCATGCAGGATTTACGCTGCGAATCAGACCCAGGGCTTTGAGCATGCTAAGCACTCTTATTAACTGATCTATATACCTAGTTCCTTAAAATGTCTCTAAGTGTTCTGCAGGTGTGTGCAATGAGATGTTTAATGCCCTGCCCCCGCCCATCAGCTAACCGCTGGTGAGGTAGCAACTTTCTTGACCCACTCACATCTTCCTGTCTCATCTGCAGAAAAGCAGGTGGGAAACTGCCAACTTTTTGGCACTGTTGAGAGAGAGCAGCACCTTTGACCCCGAGCTGCATGGCCTTCTGGGGATCTTACCTTGTTCCAGCAGCCTTGGACTGGTAAGCCATCTTCTCCCTGCAAGGAAGCAGAGAACGCTTAGGCTCTTGAGATAGTTGTCTGAGCAACAGGTGACAAGGACATAAACATTTCCATAGCCTCGGTGGGGCATGGCCTACCACTGCTGTCTGCTTCCATTTTTACTCTGGGTCAGAATCTTGGAAGAGGGAAGCATTTAGATGCTACCGTTTTCCCTTCGGTTAATGCCCAGTGTCGCTGCTGCAGGGCAAGGCTAAGAGAGGCTACTGTGGCCCGTGGGGTCAGCCAGCACAGATAGATGCCCACAACTCAGATTCGGTGGAGTGCTAAGAACTCAGGTCACTCAGCACGTGGACCTCCTGGCCTTCCTCTGCAAACCTGGTGGGGATGGGATGGTGTTCCGGGGGCCCCCAGCCTGCCTGAGCTCGTCTCTCTTCCTAAGCAGTGGGAGATGTCATCCAAATAGTCCCAGATACTGGTCAGTAGTGGGTGGGAACAGGGGCTGGTAAGAGACACACAGCCCCAGGGGGATTGCAACATGATTTTGAGATGTCTTTCTGACCCTGCCTCTGATACACCCTGGAATCTGGAGGGAAATGAATTATCAGGGTGGGAAACTGTGCGCTCTCTCTGAGGCAAGGCAGCAGCAGCCTCTGGGTACTGCCTGTGTAAGGGAACCCTCACCAGGCTTCTTGGGCCTGACATTCTGTCCTCTCTAGCACATCCTGAAGCCACCCAGGCATCTTCCAGAGGCCAGCTGGCGGGGAGGGCCAGGTAGTGTCTTAAGAGTTCTAGGTCTTAGTCCCATCCTAGAATTACAGTCTAGGGTCTCCTCCACCCACCCAGCTGGGAACCTCCCAATCACCCAGCATGCTGCAGCTACTGCCCCAGCCCAAAGAAACCTAGCACGAGTTCAAGTTCTGCCAATAGCTCCTGTACCCCATTTCTGCCAGTCCAAGACAAAGAACACATCATTATTGGGACAGATATCATTTTGAATAGTCAAATGATATCTGTCCCCTCTGGGCTCGGAAAGGACTGTAGGGGGCATGCATTTCAGTTTCATGGCGACCCTCTGTCCCCTTTGCAGTCCATCATGCCATGCCAAGTCACCCCATTGCCTCAGTCCGGCACACTACACACAAACTCTGTGGAGGAGAGGGGCCTTTGAGGGCATTTCCCTCGGGACATGGATGGTGGCAGGGCACAGTGGAAAAGTAGGCAGAGGGCGAAAAGAAGGAGCCTTTGAAGAACTGAGAGCACACAGATGGGGGTGGGGGAGAGTGGGGGACGTGAAGGGTGGGATGGGGGCAGGGCATAACCACGGTCTAGGAAAGACCCAGTTTTAATGAATGGAAGTGCTTTGGAAGTCGAGCAAGGCAGCCATGCACACTGCACACTGGGGATGTGAAGGTGGGCCAGCAGCGTCAGCAGGTTTGCTACTCTGTTCGCGTGACCTATGCTGGCTCTGTTGTGCTTGTGGCCTAAGACATCTCTGGTGCCCTTCGAGGAACTGTATCAACCAAAGAGAAGTCCTGAGTGACAGGGTGGAGGATTTGAGGCTGGGAGTTGGGTGGTGACCGCAGCCTCTGGATCTCCTCGGGGAAATGGAAGGCAAGCAGGAACATTTGGACCCGTGCCTGCAGGGTCAAGCGTTGCCTCTGTTTCTTTTATAGTTAGCTGAGAGGATCATATAGATACTTAGGAAGTCAACATAGGAAGTCACCATCCAGAGCAGGACTAGGCGTGGGGGGAAAACAGCTCCTAGGTTTTAGTTCCAGACATCTTGGGAATACCTGACCACCACCTACCTCCTCCTAATTACATTCTAGACCTTTCCACCTCTCGCTTCATAGTGAGCTAGCTACCTTAAGTAGAACCTTCTGGGTCTTTAGCATCTAATATCTGATGCTGGACCATAATCTAGTTCTGATGGTGACCGTTGGGCTATCACAAGGGGATCTAGCCTGGAAGAATAGACAGGGTGGTCTCTACCACCACCTTAATTATAGAACTTCTCTGCCCAGAAACAACCCCATGACCCTGCCAAACTGTGGGGTGGGGTAGGTCCCGGTCTGCGTCAGGGGAAGCAGGTGACTGGCAGCTCACTCCTGTGTTTTGTTAGTTTGCTTAGCTTGTATATTCAGGGCTAAGTGCACTGTGCAGAGGCAAAGCAATCAGTTCTAAAAAAAGCCTGCCCAACTCATTCGCTTCCCTAGCTTCCAGAATGTTCTAGAAGCAGTCACCAGGCAATGAGGATGCAATGCAGCCGAGACTGGCTTTGGGGTGGGTGGGATGATGGGGCGGTGCTTCAGAAGCAGTTACAGGAGGATGCCAAGAAAATGCCACTGGGCACGTTGCATGCAAGAGGGTGACAAGGCTGGGAGCCACTAACGTTCTAGGCAAGGTGACTCCTGGTCAGCAAGGAGGAGCTGGGAGAGCAGAGCAAGAGGATCAGGAGGCACGCGGGTACACACCACACACGTGGGGTAGCCCAAACTGGCCACGCAGGCAAGGGAGGGAAATGCCATACCAGTGGGCATGGGGCATCCAGTCCGTCCAGCCCTGGTAGCCCCGGCTCCCCTTTCTCTCCTTTAAAACCTCGGTGGCCCTGTTCATAAAACCAACCATGGTGATTACGGAGGTCAGAGTCAGCCACCTCCAGCTGTGGAGTGGGATGGGTCCAGTCCTACCCAGGCCAGGATGCAGACCCTGAGGCTATTACATATTAGCGAAAGTGCATCGATAGAACACAGCCAGCTTCTGTACTGCAGTCCCTTCCAGGCACAACCACAGACAACCCCAGCTTGCCAGCAGCATGCCTTTCAGGGCTTCTAGTGCTTTGAGAGGTTCCTTAAGAAGCCAGGCTGATGGGCCACAGTCATCAGTTGCTGGCTTGTTGGGAAGGCTGCTTGGGGCTATCTACAGATTTGAGGCTGCAGCTTCCTGGGTCTTAGCTGGGCTACTGGATATGATAAGATCATGGACATATTAGTCCATGCTTAGCTGGGCAGTAGTGCATGAAAAGCCCCTTGTCTGACCTTATTCTGCACAGTATAGAACTCAGGAGACTAACCTGGGTCTTGCATCCGGACCTGAGTGCGGATTCAGGACAGTTAGAGCTGCAGGCCACGGAGGTGGCCATGCAACAGAGGTCACAAATCTGCGTGCCATAAACACTAGGGTGGGTTGGCAAAGCACGCTGGGGACAGAGCCTGAGACCTTCTACCCAGACCCTGCGGGTTCCCTTCCTTCCACCCATCCATTGTTCTGAATCTTCAAAGGAAGGGGACTCAAAGACCAGGGATTTAGCAGAATGGCTTGCAGCTGTGGCTCTGAGGCCCACCCTCTGCAGGCTGGACTGCCAAGGCACAGGCAGGCTTGGTGGCATCTGTGGCGTGAGGCTCCTCAGAGCTTTTGGCCTCTTTTGTTTCCAACCTGCAACCCTGGGGGGGAAAAACTCAGAACTATGCGCGCAAGAAACGGAGAAACATACCAGCGGGCAGGGGGCGTCTAGTCCAGGTGCTCCTTGGTCCCCCTTGTCCCCTTTAGGCCCTCTAGAGCCCTTCTTCCCCCTCTCCCCCTGTGAGCAATGGTTTAGTCGGAGGTAAGAAGGGGGGAAAAACAACAACAACACATCATCAAAACTTTAGGATCGTTCACATGTTAACATTAGAGAGAGAAAATGATACATAAAAGGGCGGAGCGAAAAGAAGACTTTCTTAATTAAGTCAGCATTCCCGTGGGGTTATGGGACACACCCGCCTGAGTGGGCATGAGTGCCTAGGGTTTTGGCAAAGGAGGAGGGTAAAGGAGAGAGAGGAGAGGGAGGCCGGAGCAGGGTCATCTCTGAGCCGAAGTGGAAGAGGCCACCTAGGACTGTGGTGCCCAATTTTGCTGTTCTTAAAACTAGCAAAGGATGGTGTGCGTGTTTGTGTGTGTGTGTGTGCGCGAGCGCACGTGTGTACTTTCTATATCTTTGAGCATTTAATCTTGAAGAGCTTTGGGCTGAGACCCTCTTGTCCCAATTAAGATTTATTTTCTTTTTATATACATGTATATGTGTGTGTGTGTGTGTGTGCGCGCGCGCGCGCGCGCGCGCACACACGCGCGCATGAGTGCCAGTGTCCGTGGAGGCCAGGAGTATCAGAGGCTCAAGGAACTGGAGTCACAGTGGTTGTAGTCTGGCCGATGTGGACGCTGGGAGCCAAACTTGGGTCCCATGGAGGCGCAGGACACATTCTTAACTTTCTGGCCCCCTTCTTGTCCCAATTAGTTCTCATGCTCGTGACAGTTCCTCAGGAGACAAGGTAACTGTAATCAGAGCCCCGCTATAGGCACGTGCATACATGACTGCACACATGTGTGTGCTGTGCAGAGTCTCAGCTGATCCTCCATATGCTGTGTCTGTCTCTGATTTATTTTTTTAAAGATTTATTTATTAACAATATGTAAGTACACTGTAGCTGTCTTCAGACACCCCAGAAGAGGGGGTCAGATCTCCTTACAGATGGTTGTGAGCCACCATGTGGTTGCTGGGATTTGAACTCACGACCTTCGGAAGAGCAGTCGGTGCTCTTAACCACTGAGCCATCTCTCCAGCCCCCTGTCTCTGATTTATTATTGTCTCACACCATCACTACTTGAAGCTGCCCTGCTGGGCTGTGATGTGGTGCTTAAGCAGGTAAAGGTGCCCACTACCTTGCCTGACCACTTGAGGCCAATCCCCAAGAGGCAGGAGGAGAGAGGCGATTTCCAGGTTGTCTTCTGACCTCTGTAAGTGCATCTTGGCACACTCTGTTCCAGCTGGCTCAGGGAGTTCATTTGTTTCTGAAAATCCTGCTCCTAAGTGAACCCCGTCTTTATGTGTTGGGGTTCATCTACAGAAGGGCTCTGGGGCCTCTGGAAATGACATCATCTGGAAATGGATTTGCAGTTAAATTTTCATATGTCTCGGTTCTTTAAAAATGGGCCATGAGTGACCTTCGGGGTGTCCCCAGACACTTCCCTCTGTGGAAATGGATGGCCTCATGCCTCGGGATTTGTATATGGCTGCTCCATCAGGGGGAGGCCAAAGGCTTGGTGAGTTCTGCCAGTTACTAACTTTGAACTCCTGTTTCTTCACCTGTAAAATGGGTGCGTTACATTTGCTCCCCAAATTATTGCATGACCTTATGTATAAGAGATGATAACCGGCGGGATGCCGTATTTCTCAGTAATGGAGGGTGATGTCAGCCCATTGTGGTGATGACGTCTCCTGCTACCTAGTATGGGAACAGATGCTCCCCGGGAGGGTCTTGTCCTGTCTGTGGTGTTCCTGCATTTGTAAGTGGCTGTAGTACTGATGTTTTCCCAGACCTTTGACCATGAACCCAGGTTTGTTTGTTTGTTTGTTTGTTTGTTTGTTGTAAATTCCAGTGATGTTTGTAGTTTGCCCACATATTGTCACTCTGAATGGCTTTTCAGAGTGATAAGGGTTAGTGAGTGTGTGCCCAGGCAGCGAAGTCCTTGGATCAAAGGCACACCCACCAATGAAACCACCCGGGCGTGAGGATTCCCTTAGTGTGGACAAGCTGGGGCACCAGCTCTTTGGAATGGGAAGACCCAGGTCCTTGTCCTTAGGGGTAGGTGTCCTTGGGCCTGAGGCCCTCATCTTCTGAGTCATGAGTAGTTTCCCAATGAAGAATATGGGTGGGGCTGCTGAAGGGGTGGTTCAGGGCCTTAGAAGATTTGCCTGAAGGTCAGAGTGTACGCTGCTCACACTATAAGGCATCACCCCCACATCATGTGTTCTAGAAGATTCTAGACTTACTGCTTTACCTACATGTCCCCTCCTGCCTACCCCAGATTGAAACATACGAGAGATGCCCCCACCCCCAGCTCCAGCTGGTAAGAGGGGAGGGGCAGACAGTGACCCACATTCCTGATGAGTGTGAAGGACTGACATGAGCCAGAAGGCGGGGGAAGGATGAGGGCTGTGGGGGTTTAATGGGTGCATATGTTGAGGGAAAGGAAGAGGAAATAAGAGATAGACTGAGGCTATAGAGGCTAGAGAGGGAGAGAAAGGAGGGGCAGAAGGACCCAGGGAGCAAGACATGCATGCACCCCGACACACTCCCCCATCCCCAGACACAGCAGAGGTGGAAGTGGCTCAGCATGCTGGGACTTTTTCCGCTGGCTGGCTTGCAGGCAGTTCTGTGGTAACAACCAATCAAACCATGTCCTGGTAATTACCTTGCCAGAGTGGGCACCTTACACTTTGACCTCTTTTCATTGCTGTTTCAACTGAGTCTTCTCCTATAACCAAGACTAGCCTCTCACTTGATATGTAGTTGGGGGACTGTGAACACCTGACCCTTCTGCCTCTACCTCCCAGATGCTGGGATCACAGGCTTGAGGGGCCATGTGTGGCACTGACCAGTGTTTTTGTTGTAAATAGGACTCCTGGCCCAAGTTTACTGAGTCACTCAGAGACAAGGTAGGGCATGTGTAGGAGGTGTAGCAGAGCACCCCCCCACACACCCCTTTGATGGTCTTGTGTGTCCTTAGCAGGCTTCCTGTTTGGAATTCTGTCTTTGCCCATCGGGTAACATGGTCTTTCCTTATTCCGTGAACAGGAAAGAGGTGTAGGACCAGTTTTGGGTATGACATGCAATAGTATAATTGTGTGTGTGTGTGTGTGTGTGTGTGTGTGTGTGTGTAACTAATGGGAGTCAGTTCTCTCCTTCTCCCACGTGGGAATTGAACTCAGACTGTCGGGCTTGGTGGCAGGCACCTCTGCCTTTGAGGCCATGTTGCCAGCCCGACAGTAAAATCATAAGGCTGTGTCTTGGTTCACGTGAGATGGAACAGGTTTCTAGTGGATTCCCCAGGCAGGATAAGGCAAAGCTCAATGAGGGCAAATTGTGAGGGCTGCCTGTGGTGAACAGGGAGGAGCACCGGGTATCTCCAGCATCACTTCCCAGGTGACACTCTGAACCTTGCCTCAGCCTCTGACATGTCGCCTGGATCAAAGCGTATCTATCATACACCTCCCTCTAGGCCCCGTTAGGGCTGGTGGCTCAGAGGCCTGGATGAGGTGGCTGAGGTTCCGAGTGTCTTTTTCCTGTCCATCTGGCATCCTGAGAACTGACTCTCTTGGGTGAGAAAAATTTGTTGCTCCCTGATTTGAAGCCTGTTGTTTGGGACAATTCATCTGGCCCTCTGTGTGGCGCCTCGCTGCCTTTCTGAGCTTGACCTTCTGTTCCTTGGATTTCTGAGCCAGAGATGGAGCCAGAGATGAGCATGACTCCCCGATCCCCCCGTCTTGTACTCCCCCACCCCTTGCGTGCTGCGATTGCAGGTGTGTGGTACCCACTGAGCTTTGTGAAGTATTAAACTGGAACCTAGGGCTCAAAGCAAACAATTTCCCCAGTTGAGCTATACCCTCAGTCCTTGAATTTGACTCCAAAGATGGGACATTCTATCTAGGATTTGGAGAAACTATCAAAGAGCAGGAAGGGGAAGTACGGGAGAAAAATTTCCCCACAATGCCTGGCGCCTCTATAGATGATGGCTTAGCATCAGAGACAGCAGCCTGGTGCATTTTTTTCATCCTCCCCCGCTCCGTGACAAGGGCCCCTCACCGACCAACCCTGCCTCCTCTCTATGGCAGAAGCATTGTCTTCATTTCAACTGCTCCAGCGCCTCCAGCCAGCAGAGAAAGGTTTGAAAAAAATGTGAATCGAGTGTAATAAAGAGAACCAGAACACATTAGGAATTTTTAGAAGTTAGGAGTTAAGAAGGTCTGTATACCAACGAGGAAATGGAATGATCAGGTTGGTAGACTCAGAGACCAGCCACACCACTGAAAGTGGATTAGGTCATTGTCGTGGGCTCCATGAAGCCTCACCATTGACGGTTTGGTAGGGGTGGCCCTGCTTTCTCTCACTTGTTCGTAGGTTTTAGGGGACAGGCTGCCTTGCCTTTGTGTGGCTGCTGGAGAGGAGGCCTTGGGGGTTTAGAAGTGCCCAGCTAATCCATCAAGGATGATGGATTTAATTGGGGCCAGATAGAAACATACAGATTCTGATAGATTCTGTTCCTGGAACACGTTCTGACCAACATCAATGGTCAAAGATCACCCAGGTTCCGAAATCCATGTGCTCTGCCTCTGTCTCACCGGGAAACTCAATTCACCATATCCCATTGTTTTGGACAGTGGCCCTTTGCCTGTTCCTTCCGTGCCTTGCCATGTAAGGTCCTTGAACTTCGCTGCCTGCTGGAGGATGTTCTTGGTCCTCTAAGGCAGCGGTGCTCAACCTTCCTAATGCTGTGGTCCTTTAATATGGTTATCATGTTGTGGTGACCCCCAACCAAAAAATTATTTTCATTGCTACTTTCTTTGCTACCGTATGAATCATAATGTGAGTATTTGTGTTTTCGGTTGGTTCTAGGCGACCCCTCTGAAAGGGTCATCTGACCTCCAAATGGTCTCGGCCCGAAGGTTGAGAACCACGGTCTAGGGTGTGTGCATTGCACACAGATGGGCCCTGGAGGAGGTGATGGAGAGGATTCTGTCTCTTGGCCAGATGTAGTTAGACTATTGCTGCTGGACCCAAATGTCCAAGGCCATGACCATTATACGCCTATGGTTGGGGACACTTAACGAATCCTTCTGAGGACCGCAGGAGCCAAGGGGAGGAGGGAGGATTTGGGGAGTGCAGTCCGTTCCATTCCCTGCCAAGTCTCCAAGAGGAACAGCAGCTGGGATATGCTCTTTTTTTTTTTTTTTTTTTTTTTTTTTTTTTTAGGGCTTGGCTGGCTGTTCTCAGAGCTGGAATTTATTTTCTCAGTCACCAATAGTGGCCTGGAATGCCTGACAAATCTCAGTTTCAGGAGGCAAAGATGAGGTGACGATGGATCTAAAAATATCACTAAGGGGCCGGTTATCAGGGCAACGTAGAGAGAGCTGGATGAGAGGCTCCTGTTACTAGATGGCCATGCTAATCTGATGGCTGCTGTGGGATTCACTGAGCCTTCTCTGGAAATGAGAAATACTGGCTTCAACCGCAGTACTGGGCCTCAGGTTCCCTGCGTGTATGGCATGGAGCCCCTCGCTAGAAAGCCTTTCAATTTAGGATGATTTATAGGGAAAGAGCATTTGTCCTGTTAGGTCAGGAGTCTCCAATTGATCATTCCATCCCATCATGAAGACGTTAGTAACCAGATGCAGAGCACGAGAGCTCAGACTTACCCGGTTTCCTTTGTCCCCGGGTGGTCCATGTAAACCCTGCGGTAAATCAGAGAAATGAAGACGTGTTAATGGGGAAACACGGAAACAGCCATGAAGTCCTCCTTCCTTTGGGCTTAGAAAATGTCGCTAATGAGCTTCAGTTCAGGGGAGATGGGTTTCGCTACTCCCATTTTACAGACGGGCGAGAGAAGCAAATGCATCGAGGAATCTGACCAAGAGGCACGCGGGTTTATGAGCAAAGCCACGCACAAGGTTCTAGGTTTTCTTACACTGCGTGTAGCCCATGTCCTGCCTGGCTGCTGCGTTCTTCTGGGAACGATTCATGGGGTGAGGGAGGGGTGAGTTTTATGCAGGGGCTACTTAGGGCTGAATATTCCCATGGCTCCCTTGCTAGGTCACTGCTTCACTGCTTCTCCGAGCATCTTTTAAGGTGCAGAATACCCTAGGGGACTAAGTGTTAAGCGTTGACCGGCGCAGACACGCTTAGTTAGTGCATAGTTAGTCACTGTGCACATGAACCTCGGGTGGATGGGAAACAAAATCCAGGTTCCGTGAGACAGCCACTTGGCTTTTGTAACAAAGCTGCAGACAAATGCACTGCAGATGGAAAAACCAAGCTTGGTCTTCAAGGCCCAGAACCTCCTTTCTGGTTTGTGGCAGCTCTGGATCTGAGGCTGTCTGTCCTGGACGGCAGAAGTGGAGGGAGGCATAGCCACTTGGGACTCTACCGTACAGCACAGGGGCTATGGTGGAAAGTTCCAGACATGTGGTTACACAGGTGGTGGTCCCTGTGATGAGCACCTGTCCCCTGCACTGCCCCTCAGGAACTTCTAGCTCATCCCCAGTTAATTCTGGGCAGCCTCTCCTGTGGCCCCACATATGGACTCTGGAATCTGGGCTGTGTGCTTTGATCCTGCTTCTAGTTGGGAGGAGAGATGGACAGAGGGGAAACGGTCTAGTTCCTGTAGACTCACAGGCAGCCCAGCTGCTCCTGTTGGTCCCGTCATCCCTGGGTCGCCTTTGCTGCCCTGAAAGAGAGAAAGATGCCCTGTGAGCCCTTCCCGGCCATGCTGGCTCTCTTCCTACTTTGTCCCCTATGGGGAAAATCTCTATGGACCCTAGGAGAACTGAAGTGTGTGAGAGGCAAGCTGTGGTCTAAGGGTCCTTCTGTTGGCTCTCCAGTACAGCCGTCTTCCTGACGGGACTAGGCAGCATGAGAAGGAGACCAGACCGTGGGCCCAGAGATAGCAAGAGAAGAGCTTTGATTTCTTCTCTTAAGCCCGTGTCGTCATCCTGGAGTTGCTATCCTGGTTTTCCCCAGGGCACCAGTGATCTCAGAGAAGCTCTTGGTCTCTGTAGAAGCCACCCATTTCCCCACCACAGGGCTCTGTTGGGACAGCAGAGGGCAGAGGGAGGAGGTGTGGACAGAGAACTGTCACAGATGCTCCACGGGGGTGGATTGATCGGCACAGAGTCTGCCCACTAGGGATGACTGATCCTGCTGGGTGTGTGGGAACCTGGCTGAGTGGGGGGCAGAGTCCTCCCACACTGAGCTGAGTCTTGTTCCATCCTCTTACGCCACCCATTCTGCGATACCGTGTGACTTGGCCGTGGCTACTCAACACTAATGGTGAGAACCCTGCCAGACACCCTGGTTTTCTGACGTCCTCTGGGGACGTTCTAAGTCCCCTTCTGTCCCATACCCTTTCTCTAAATGAGCAGAACAGACAGGCATCCCTAAGGGACACCACGCCAAGGCACCAGCAAAAGAGCTTTTCCATCTCACCCAAGCTTCTGTTTCCCCAGAGGGGTTCCTCTCCTCCAGGCTGCTATGAGGGCAGCCATGAGTGAAGATGAGGTCCCTGGGGCTGGGTCCCAGGCGCAAGGGATGAACCAGCCTGGAGTCATCCTCTTCCCTGGCTTCCCAAGCTCCCAATTCACAAAGGACTCACCCTTTCGCCCTTTGGTCCGGCTGGGCCTGGAACCCCGATTGGTCCTGGAGTACCCTGGGGAGGTGAAGGAAGCAGAGTTTAAGGATCATTTGCTTGGGGAAGCCCCGAGAACCCCACCCAGGACCTGAAGATGTGCAAAGCCGGAGCCCCGGTTTTCAGGATTGGCAAAGCCAGGTTTCATTCGAGGAGGCCATTTGCCTTGGCCATGGTCCATTTTGGATTTAGGGACCTTGAAGGACAGCTCCTTCGCCCGGAGTCCTCGGAGCCAGATTCACGAAGGAAAACCTCTTACATCACGGCCAAGCCTGCCAAGGCTGAAACCAGAAGAACGGTTGCTTGGTTTGCCACCAACAAGCACCAGGGAGGGAGGTGACCCCCATCCCAGGAGTCAGGGGTCTTAGGGCCGGCACCCCCTTGCCGTCACAGCTCCACATGCAGCGGGAGGGTCTTCATGCCACAGAGACTGATGAGGAGACACACTTAGAGGCAGGCGTGAGAGAGCCATCCAGCACCCCTCCCCCAACCCACTGCAGACCCTACAGATTCCTAGGCCTGAGGGACAGGGTCATGAGTTAGTATCCTCCAATATCAGAACTACACTGGCCTTGGGGAATAGGAGCAGGCTCTCTCCTAACTTGAGGGTCCCAGGGAGCTGCGAGGTACCGTAGTACTCTGGTGTTGACTTGGAGTCAGAGCTGGGCTTACTATAGAATCAGCATGCGTTTTCCCCAGGCTCCCATATGCACATCCAAACTAGACCAAACCTCTCTTTCACAGCCTCCTGTCTATCAGCCTGTCAGTATGTGTCCCTACTCAGATCAGACTCTGGGGCGGGGCTTAGGAGGATGCTGTCCAATACCCTGAGTGTACCTGGGGAAGGTAGGATGTGAGTATATGGGAGAATACAGATAACTGTCACAGAAAATCAACAGAGCTAGGAGAGGTTCTGGGTGTCCTCTGTGCAGTGAAGAGGAAGAGAACAGAATGCGGACCACAGTGGCAGCTCACTCGGGGCAGGCTCCCGGCCTCCATGTCCCAGACTCCTCAGTACTGAAAAGCCTCCACAGACTGACCCAGGCTTCAGCTCTGTAACTCTAGAAGATCAACTAAGGAATCTGTCTCAAGGCCTCCATGGATAAATGTGCAAATGCTGGACCTGACCTCCAGCTACTGTCAGCCCAGGATGCTCTTTGGCCCACTCTTACTAAGGAGACAGAATTGGCACTTGGTAAGGCGATGCTCTCCTGCATTGCTTGTGTGGTCTTCCTACTTCTGAGAGTTCTAGGCTCTGTCCTACAACCTGTCTGAATACCTTCTCTCCCATATGGCGCTCCAGCCAGCTAACTTGACTCCTGGGCGATGGGCCTTAGAAACAGTCATCAAGGTGTAGCCAGGCATACAGCCCTGGCATGGCTTCCAAGCTAGGAAGTCCTGTGCCCTGAACCAACTACTAGAACCAATGCTGGCAACTCCACAGGATGCTCTGTGGAGGTAAAGTAGAGGGGTGTTTCCTGTGGCCTTACAGGGCTTTGTGTCTGCAGATGAGATAGCAAGAATTCTTGTCTGGAATCAGGAGGGACGGGGTAATAGAGGGTCCCGGTGTCTTTCACCTGCTGTTACAGACCCTTTTTTTGTGCTTGCAGGGTGGCTTGGGTGCCACCCACTGTGAAAGATGTGGTTAAAACACACCCAGGTACAGGAGCTGACACAGGCCTCCAGGCTCCTATGTGCTACACCTATACTGGCCCTTCTATACTCCTGCACAAAAACTCTGGGAAGGGTGACTACATGTGACCAGGAGGCTCACAGGCAGACAGGAGGTGGACAGACGTCACAGTATGACAACAGCACAGCGTGAAGGTCACACACAGACAATTGTGTTTGCCAGGGACACATCTTGGCTCAAGCCCCAGGGTAGGGTTCCCAGGCTGGTCTCAGCATCAGGGTCACTGTTGCTAGAGTGACTTTTATTGCCCCGTGCTTGGCATGTCCTGGGTGTTCATTCTCAGTGGCCGAGATGGCTCAAAGGGCACTTCTGATGTCGACATAGAGGGGACTTTCTGGTGTCTATGGAAGGACTAAACACAGTCCCTATCACTGCAGGGGTTGGGGGTGGGGTTGGGGTTGGGGAGCGAACAAGGCCACAGCAGGATAGACAAGAGGGATCATAGGCCAGACAGGGATGGGGTGGGGGTGGGGCAATGGAGTAATGACACTCACCGGTGGCCCAGGCCTGCCGTCCAAACCTGAAGCTCCCTGGACGAAGGGCACAGTTTGACCAAAAGAAAGGGGAGGGGTGGGGGAGGGAGAAAAAGGAGACAATGGGGGAGGGGAGGTGAGTAAAGCGGTGACTCCAGACGGACAGACACAAATGCCATAAACGATGGGGAGGACAGTGGGTGTGTTTACACGGAGACGGACAGGAACACGGAGACACCAAGGGCTGTGGCCGGCTGCTGAGTTGGCGTGAACCATGAGGACAGATGCTCTGACCCTCCACAGCTCTTGTCCCCCTCTCTCTCCTCACCCCACAGGAACCTCTCTTCCCAGGGTGCTTTAGTGCTCCAGGAAGGGGGTGCAGAAAGGCATCCTTGGAGGTACGTGTGGCTTCAGAGCTACGGTCTCTCCCCAAGGCAGACTGCACGGAGGGGATCCTGCAGGGGTGTTACCCTGGCTTCTTTTGTATAGAGATAGGCCATGCTGCACCTTATAACCCTTAGGAGCAATGAGAATTGCTTCTATATTTTTTTAGCGCATGTGTATGTATGTGTGTGTGTGTGTGTGTGTGTGTGTACAATTTACGGGAGTTGGTTCTCTCCTTTTACCATGTGGGTTCCAGAAACTGAACTCAGTTTTGTAGGCTCAGCAGCAACAGCTTTTTGCCCACTTAACCCTCTCACTGGCCCCAACACTTTTTTTTAAAAACCTGAGTAAGAAGCAGGCATAGTTCTGCTCTATCTGGGTAGGCGGAGCTGGCCCTTGAATGACAATACTGACCATGCTTGACGTGTCTCTGGCACTTGACAGTCAGGACATAAATTCTGTCCACTCGCAAGCTTGTAGTCAAGAGTCCTTTGACAGACAGAGGCTAGCAGGACCAGAGGTCTCCAGCTGCCAACCTGTACCGTACTCAGCCCATGTGACCCGGGGCCTCCCAACTCTCAGCTGACCAATGAAGCACTTGGTGGGTTGGGGACTTTGTTCCTAGTGCCAGGGTCTAAAGTGGTCTCTGGCGTTGGCAGCAGGGTATACCTAGCCAGCAAGCACGTACTTCTCAAAAACTGCTTCCAACTGAGACTCAGAAATGAGCCTCAGGGTGGGGTAGGTGAGGGGAGAGACGGAAAGATGGAGTGCGTGGAGCTCCATCCTCAGAAAGGGTAGGATGTGGTTGCTTTGTTCTCAGTGTTGAGACTACCAATTTGGGAACTGACTTTGACCCCAAGCCAGAGCCGAGGAGCTGAACTCTGGCTGTATGTACCCATGCTGTCTCTCCTGGGGTTCTATTCACAGTACAGATGCCCAGGTTCCACGCTGGCTCAGTTGCATAACTCTCCAAGACAGGGCCCCAGGTCAAGGCATGTTTGGTAAGCTCCAACAGACTCCACAGTGCACTGGCTAAACTGGTTGAAGGATGGGGTAGGGGAATGTCAGCAGGACGGACCTGGAGGTGAGGCTGCTACCTGCTACCACATAGCGCTGACATCCAGGCGCAGCCTAGAAGCAGCCAGGAGCTGAGCACCCATGGGTTTGCAATGATGTAATGTTGCTGCCAAGTGCACTTGAGGGGTTTGAGTCAGAGGACATGGGCCCTTGGTGAGCTATTGGCATCAATACCCACCCAGGAAAGGCCAGGCATCCAGCAGAAAGATTCAAACACGCCAAGGCCAAGGCCACCTGAGCCAAGAGACGGCTTCCCCTGGGAAAGTCTGTTTGATCTCCAGGGCACCACAATCACTGCCAGTCCCTACTGCCTCCCGTAAAGTCCTCGGGAACGGCCTTCTAGGGACAAGCTTAGGGGTTGGTTTGTTTGTTTCGTAGATTTTGCTGGGTTACTGGCCTGGGTAACCCTAACTGAAGTCTCTCATATTTATTGGGGTTGTTGGCATCATGAAGGCGCACAACAGGTGACCTGTGGTTGAGGGGGTCGGGAAGGTACTTCCGTGTGTACTTAAGTCATTCCAGACACGGCTTCTGATGTGGGAAAACATCTGCTAAAGCTATCACTTCTCCATGGTCTGTGGAGCGAGTCAGCTCCTCTGAGCTTCCTACCAGTGCTTGCCGCACCAGTGAAAGAAACTGTCCCTTTGGCCTCCGCTGTGTGTCTGCTGTGACAGAATTGGTTTCCCATGGTTCCTCTGCTGTTTACAGCTGCCTGGGGTTAGGAACTGGCCTGGAGCTGGAGACAGAGGAAGCCCCCCTGGAGCTTCAACAGATGAGCAACCTTAGGGCTCAATCTGGCCACTAACCATTTGTGACCTCAAGTGACCGCCAGCAAATGACAAGTGACATGTGAAGAGCCACCAGGCTACTAGGAGGATGGGACAGAGACTCAGTCAGCCCGGGCTATACCTCTCGACAGGCAGAAGCCCAGAAGCAGCCTTCAGACGCTGATGAGGGGACCTTGGGCTCTGGAAGACTCAGAGCACAGGGCTGTGGGAGGAGCTTCGGCCTGTAAGGACCACGGGGCTGACTCTGTACATGCCTGGGTGCTGTGACTAGCGTATAAGAGAACAGAGCTAGGGTCTCCCTTGAGGTTATTCGGGGAAGAGAGGGAAGAGGAGACTAGCCATTGCCTACCTTCATGGCACCAACAACCTCAAGTCTTCTCTGCTTACCCTCTCAGAGCACACCTTTATGGCCCCAAGTCAGGCCCCAGCAGGCCTTGCGGCTTGCCTCAGGCCTTTCTGATTCCTCATCACATTGTTCCTCAGGTGCGGGCTCTACCTCAGTTAGCTTCACATCGTTGTAGCACTAAGACTGGGCTTGGGCAAGATGCTGAGGGCCTGAACTCATTCCCACTATGAAAGGAAGAACCCCCTCACACTGGAATGCTCGGAACTTTAGGTGCAGAGCAGCGTCCTCCCTGCGTCCTCCCTGGTCCCTCTTACTCCCTGGTCCCTGCTGGGCAACTAAGCCTAGAGAAGGCTACCAGCACAGCTCCCCCCAGAAGACTCATGGCTCCAAGGTACTTACAGGCAATCCCAGAGGCCCCCGGTCTCCTTTTTCTCCCTGGGAGCCCTTCTCTCCTTTACTGCCCTCTAGGCCTGCTTCTCCCTGCATGGAAAAGGAATTCGGAGGAGTCAGCGGAAGGGGTCTGCTGCTGACAGACAGCCCAGTCTTTTGTCCTGAGGTCTTGGGAGGCTAGGGTTGGCTGTCTTGTTATACTTTAGGGTGAGGGAAGGGCCTGGAGAGATGGGGCAAGAGTCTGATCATTTGCTAAGCAAGCCATTCCATGGAGTTCAAGAGGCAGATGGGGAACTTCACATCCAAAAGCAGTCAGATGTCAGAGGGACTACAGAACTTCATTCTGCCCTGAAGGCTGGCTGCACCTTTCAGAAGGTGCCATTTAGGGAGATGGATTAGCTAGGTCTCAGAAGTGTGTCCCACCCACAATATCTGTCACATGACCTTTCCTTACCTTTGGTCCAGGAAATCCTTGGAGGCCCTGTGTTTGGGGTCAGAACAAGGAGCATTAGAATGGCACGTGTAGGTGACCACAGACGAGCAAGGGTTGGGGGATGTGGAGTCTAAGCTCTTGAGGGGTAAAAGGGAATGTGGGCGTGGTCTAAGCCTGGGCTTCCTGGGGTGGAGTCAGAACCATCTGCTCAGCCAGGGGCTGGTACAAAATCTCTCTGTGGCTGACTCGGGGTCTCATGAAGAGGAGGTATCAGAGACAACAGAGGTATGTCAAGCACTTAATATGTGGGGCCCTGAACTTTCATTAAATGATGTCCACTATCAAAATTGCTGCTAGTAGAATGGATGATCCAGAATGTAAGAGGCATCATGGACCATGAAGAGGTGCAGACCAACATCTGCTCATATGAGCTGTCCGGGACCTTCTATTTGTATCCAACTGGAAAGGTTTTAATGGGCTGCTTTCTTTAAAAAAAAAAAAAAAAGCATCTTCTTGGTAACAGGAGGAAGGGACAAGGACAGACATCTGATAGAAAGGGTTAAATAAGTGTTGGGCAGAGCACACGACATAGCAAGCCTGTGGCTTCCATGCCAGTCAACCAGGCTGTGCCCGGGATCCCTGGTGTGTGTCACCTACTGGGATGACATGTTTAAGATGAGAGGGATGAAGGATGGGGGGTTTCTGAAAGTGAAACTCTCTCTGGGGTGGGAGGATATGGGGGAGGGGGAGGTTGAGCTCTGTGACTGCCAAGGGAGAGAACATCGCCAGTCTACCCACAATGGTGGAAAAGCTACAGAGTCCTTGATACTTACCGGAGGTCCTGGAGGACCCTCTGGCCCTGGCGGCCCGGGAACCTAGACGCCAAAAGGAAGTTGTGTTATGCTCTGTTATGGTCCCGGTCCAGCTAAGGTCATGGGAGGATAGGATTGACACCGAAGATCAGGCCAGTACACACCCTGAAGGGGACTTAGGACAGGAACTCAGGGCAAACTGTTGGCCTTCCACAGTGCTGGCCCGAACACATTTTCAGGAAATGTCTCCAGATCATCTACTCCTCCGGGTTACCCCAGGACAGTACTTAGCTAGCCCTGGATTTGTGCCATGCTGCAGCGTATGGCAAGCACAGCCCAGGAAAGGAGTAAGAGTCCTGCCCATTAGGTAAGGCATGATCCCCAGTCTGCCCAGACTCCACCCCCTGCTGTCTTCAACTCTGGCCTCTCGGCACTCATCTGTCACCTGGACCCGGTAGACATGTGATTTTTGAGATCTTGGCTTAAGGGAGCCGAGACCGGTTATTTGAAGCCAGAGGAGGCTGAGATGTCCCTGTAGACTGTTCTTTAAGACTAGCTCTGCCCAGGTTTGTAATGGACAGGCCCGTGACAGTATTTCCTCTGAGATGTAGGATAGGCTAGTGATGGTTGCATTTCCTTGAGAGCAGGGGCAGCAAGAGGGATGTAAGCCGGATAAGAAAACACCAATGTCCCTCAGACTGTGGTGGTTCTGCTCCATGGGATCTCCTTGTAGAGAACACAGCCTTTGTTCTCAGTGAGGGATTATTCCCTTGGGTTGGCCTGCAGCCGCATCTGTGGTAGGTTAACAGTGAATTGACGTGGGGAGGAGCTAGCCCACTGTGGGCAGCACCATTCCCTAAGCAGGGGTACCTGAACTGCATGGGTGGAGAAAGGAAGCTGAGTAAGTGAGCGAGCACGCACATATTCATTGCTCTCTGTTCTTGACTATGGATGTGATATGACCAGCTGATTCAGGTTTCTACCACCCTGACTTCTCTGCATCAATGGACATAGAGCCTGGAATTGGGAGCTAAATAGAACCTTGTTTTCCCCAAGGTCGGGTTTTTTTTGTTTTGTTTTGTTTGTTTGTTTTTTGCTTTTGGGGGTTATTTGGGGGGGGGGGAGTCAGGGTATTTTTTTATCACAGCAACAGGAATGTAACTAGGGCACTTGGACTGGGGCTGTAGCTTTGTGGTAGAGAACTGGGCTAACATGCATGAAGGCTCTAGACTTTGCCTCCAGCAAAACATGCATGCACAGTTTTTATTATAAATAAATAATGTACAGATCTGATTGTATGGGTGCATATAGAAATCCACACTCCACTGAGCATGGTGATACCCTCGGGAGGCAGGCGGATCTCTGTGAGTTCAAGGCCAGCCTGAGTCACATAGTGAGACTGTGCCTCAAAACAAATCAAAAACAACCAAAGTACGTTTGTTTGTTTGTTTGTTTGTTTTTTGAGACAGGGTTTCTCTGTGTAACAGCCCTGCCTGTCCTGGAACTGCCTTTGTAGACCAGGCTGGCCTCAAACTGGCAGACATCCACCAGCCTCTACCTCTTGAGTGCTGGGATTAAAGGTATGTGCCACCATGTCCAGCTTATGAGAACTATTCTTGTTTTAATGTGGTTTAAACGCCTATATACTCTCCCATAGTCCATTTTACCTGTATAGCAACTTAAAAATGTTTAGAAGTAACACAGGCTTATTAAATAGTTTATAAATGAAAGAGAATTAAAAGGAGGAAAAGCAATGTATTTCTGTCCTATTTAACTGAGAAGACTGCTCATATTTTTTGTGCCTGGTTTTCTTCCTAGCTTTTTTAACATCTCAGCTACTGCTGAGACATTTATGTACTTACAAGGATACATAAATATAATTTGATTTTCTAGTCTTTTCTAGTTGATGTAAAACTGATTTTTCTATTTTTGGCTGTGTTCCCCTATGAGCCATCTTCTGTGATGAAACACTGGCCGCTGTGCAGGAGAGCGACCATCTCCTTGGATAGGGCTGAAAGTCACTCTTGGCATGAGAAAGGCCCCCAGCCATGGGCAATCCTATTACTACTAGCTTATTAGCCTAAGGATTTTTATCCCTTCCTTCTTGCTAGGGATATTGTCTGTTTCCAATTTGGACTTGAAATAGTTCCTGGGAGGAACATTTGTGTGTATAATGCTTTTCCAGAATCTAGGATCAGCTCTTCAGGGTGCAGCCCATTCTTAATAAGGAACAGTGTTAGCGAACAATTAGGTCCGTTTCACTTGATTCAGATGGGGCCGGTGACATTAAAGGGTGACGGGCCAGGAGAGCTTGTGGGGGACTATGACTCTTGGTGGTCTCTTGCTTTGCTCTCAGGTGGCTACTGGACTGCCCAGGCCTTCTTGCCAAACATCTTCTCCCTCCCATCTCCAAGATCTCTGTTGCTTCCCCTGATGCACAGGGCTATCCATCTTCTGCACAGTCAACCGTGTCCATAGCAACTTCCTGTTCCTCAATCTTCTTCCCCCCTTTCCACGATGTCTCTCAAAGAACCCTGCCTCTCTGGAAGGCATTCCTCTGACACTTCGTGACAAAGTCCTATGCATCTGTTCAGAACTTGCCCAAACGGCTCGACCTCTGTGGCCTGGGCCAGGCAGTTGTATTTATTTTCCTATGTCTACTGTAGTCCCAGGATATGGGGCTCAGAACCCAACAGCTGCCCAGCTTCTGGCCCTCGCCAGTCATAGATGCTAAGCGACTTGGAGAAAAATTGGTATTTCTAGTAATGCCCTTGTCAGACGATCACATTAAAGAAGAGCTGGGTTGACTTACCTCTGCTCCTGGGTCACCTTTCTCCCCAGCTTCTCCTTTCTCTCCCTGTGGGAACAAAACCATCCCACTGTGAGAGCGGGTAACCAGGAGGTTGGCCACAGGTCCACCCTCACATCTGTGACAAGCTACAAGGACTGGGCTGCTCCTGGAGAGGCTACATAGGTATCTAGCCTGCAGGGCAGGACCAAGATGGCCCCGTGACAACCATCTTCACAGATCTCAGGCTCTGGTTGTCAGGGAGGGGCTCGTACTATGTGTCCTGTGGCAGACAAGCTGCACGGTGGTACTGTGACTTGTTTCTCAGTCTTGAAAGAGACTTGTGGCCTCATGATGCCTGCCACTCCTGTGACTATGTTACACATCATCACATACATGTGTTATACATAGGAAAATATAACACATGCTAAGACTTGTATATATATATATATATACACACACATAGACACATGCATGCACATGGCTCCATCTTGCTAGTTCTAGACTCTAGAAAGGCCCTTTCTTTAAGAAGTAAGTAAGCTAATATGAAGTGGACTGTCCACTACAGAGAGGGGCCATGTATCAGAGAATCATAGGTGCTGGGAACTTAGTCCTTTTATGGCCAGTGGTTTGGGAGAGGATCAGAGGCTCCAGTAAGAACACAGATGACCACTGATTTGACTGAGGCCTTAGGAGACCCTGGTTGCGGAAGCCAGCTATGGCAGGCCTCAGCTACTGAGGGGCAGAATATATAGCGATATAGGTAGGCCATCTTAAGCTGCTGTTTGTGATGGTTTATGGTACATTGCTAGAAAGTGACTATGGCTCAGATTTCAGTGGGGAGGGGGGACAGTGGTGGAGGTGGATGAAGATGAGACCACACCAAACCCAGCAGCTCAGCTTTCATCGTGAAAGTGGGCACACTGTAAGGCTATGAGCCACCCACCGGCCTGAGCCAGCTGGGTATATAGTCACTTTTGGGGTCTGCTGAGTCACATATCATATCTGATCTCTGAGGTTCTTTATTTCTTTTGGGTTTGTGCGTGTAGGTATGTTGGTGTGTGGGTATGTTTGTGTGAGAGTGTGTTTGTGTGTGTGAGTGGTTTGTATGTTGATGTGAGGGTATGTTTATGTGTGGGGGGGTGTTGGTGTGTAGGCATATTGGTGTGTTTCTGTGGGAGTCTGTTTGTGTGTGTGGGTGGCTGGTATGTTGATGTGAGGGTATGTTTGTGTGGGGAGGTGTTGGTGTGTTTCTGTGGGGGTGTGTTTGTATGGGTATGTGTGGGTAGAGGCAGGATGTCACCCTCCTGTTCGCCCAGGTGTCTGCCTTGTTTCCTTGCTCATTTCTCTTTCCCCCCCTTTTCTGGGACGTGCAGCTCACTGATGTGGCTAGGCTGGCAGAACTGCATACCCCTTGAGGAAATGTGTCCCTCTAAGGCATGCCTGCCTGCCTGCCTCTTTCTAGGTCTAAAGGGGTATTTCCATATCCGAGTCCCCAGCGCTCCTGGTAGCAGCTGGAGACAGAAGCCACCACATTGTGTACTGAAGAGGCTAGAGTTCTGGACCCAATCAGCAGCCCAGGGGAGCTGCCAGACCCAGGTTAGGGTAAGCTTGGCATGGTGCCGGGCACTCTTAGGCTGTTGGCCCCAGTGAGGAGCCCCTTGCTCCTGTACTCTCATCTGCAGCTGCCCGTGGACACCCTTGACACCCGGTCCTCTCGCCTTACTGTGAATCCCGGGAGCCCGATGGGCCCAGGCAATCCTGTCGCTCCAGGTCTCCCTTCATCACCTGGTTCTCCTTTCTCCCCAGTTGGGCCGTCTAGACCCTATAGATCGACAAAGAGCCCTGTCAGTGAAGCTCCTAGTCACCATACTGAGAAAATGTGCCATCTATGGCATGCATACATGCGCGACTCCCTTCCTCCAAGGGTAGGTGTCAAGGGTGGTGCCATTTCACAGATGGCACTACTGAGGCTCAGCCAAGTCAGCAGCCTAGCTGGAAAGGGCAAGGGGTTCTTTCCATTCATGCAAACTCTTCTGATGTAGGGCTTCCACATGCTTCTGTAGAGGCAGGCTCACAGCCCTGCTGTGTCTTTTTCACAGGCTGTGAGAAACAGAGGCTCTGCAAGGCTCAGTGACTTTCCCAAGGACACAGATGGCTGGCACAGGACTCAGGTCTCCTGAGTGGGGACACTATAGGATACCAGCAATCATATGGTGAGTGGCATGGCAGGTAACTGCAAGTGACTCTTGGTTCTCTGAACTCTGGAACATGGTGGCATGCAGAGGTTGTGTCAGGATGGAGGTGGTGCATGCAGGATGCCAGATGCCCAGACACTTACCTGGGGGCCTGCTTGTCCTGTCTCCCCTTTTTCCCCTGGACTTCCTGGGGGTCCAACTTCTCCCTTCATTCCCGGAGGCCCATCCTTTCCTGGGGGTCCTTGAGGACCAGCCGGCCCCATATCTCCTGGTTTTCCTCGAGGCCCCTATAGAAACGTCAACGATACTTCTTAGGGACATTAACAGAAAAAAAAAAAACAAAAAACAAAAAAAACCAGGAGGGAGGGAGATCAGAAAAAGCTTGGTGGTCAAAGGACTGGGCTCACTGGTACTGGATGAAAGATGATAAAGATAGCCCCAGGCTACCTCTGCCAGGGTACAGCTGGAACCCCTCTTCCTGGCCCTGCTGGGTAAGCCTTTCTGCCCACACTCCCAGGGTGAGAACCACTTGCAGAATCCTTGCTGTAGACACTATTGTGCTTACCTTGTCCCCATCGTGTCCTGGAGGGCCTGGCAGTCCAATCTCCCCCTGCAGCAGCAGCAACAGAAATGGGTTAGAGCAGAGAAACCAATGCCCACTTCCTTGGTACCCTGCCCCCAGGGCTTCTGAAGGCATGCCTTTAGTTGCCTTGGCGTCACAGATGAGGATCCCAAAGTAAGGTGGTGAGGGAAGGCAAGCATCCTGTGACCCGTGTGTTAGCCATAGTCTCAACATGTTATCTCTGAGAGCATTACCCATCCCGTGGCTCCTGGTCATCTTAGCCCAACCCTCCTGTCCTCACTAGCTATGTGGGGCTCCTATTTGCTTTACAGCAATCTCAGAACCTTCCTCATTTCCACGGGGTGGGGTGGGCTAGGTCTGGAGTGACTTTCTAGAGAAGGATACCTGGAGGAAGGCAAGCTCTTACAGGCAGAGGACAGAGGGAGAAACACAAGGTTTCTTCTAAGAAAAGCAGAGGAAAGGGTGGGCAGAGGATTAGGATAATGGCAAAGGCACAGAGTGAGGCAGTTCAGCGTTGGAGAGGGATAACCTGGTCTGGTGGCCGTGACCAGGGGTATATGTTCCAGGTCTCACTGTATCTGAGGGGTTCACTGAAGCACAAGACCCAAGCCTAACTACTGGGGAAGAATGGCAGAAGAGCGTGAGGCTGGGAGTAAATGGACTGGAGTGGGGGGAAGGGCCTAAGGTACAGAGCAGAATGGCTGCCAGGCAAATGTGACAGTCCTGGGATGTTGAAGGGGGTCAGAGAATATGGGGAGCCCTGGGGTTATGTGCTCAGAATGCATCATCCTCTCAGCATCTTAAACACCTTACCCTGTCCATGCCCTCACCCCATAGCCCCCTGCACCTTCCCAGTTACCACCCTCCATTGGGACAAGTTTTACCCTTTGGCCTGGAGTCCCTGGAGGTCCGGGTGGGCCTGTTTGTCCAGGAAGACCAGGAGGCCCCTAAAAAGGAAAAGAAGAACTTTCTAGCAAGAGGGGTGGCTGTCACCAAAGGGTTATATGTGGGGCTGTTTTACAGGGGTCTGCCACTTTCAAACAGGATTTCTTTAGGGGGTGTGTGTATGTTGTGCATGTGTGTATCTGCATGATGGGGTCTCATACAGTCCAGACTGGCCTTGAACTCATTATTATATAGTTGAGGCTGGTTTTGAACTTCTTATCTTACTGCCTATACCTCCTGAGTACTGGGGTTCCATATGTGTACCAACATGCCTGCTTTTATATGACACTGGAGACTAAACCTAGGGTTCTGTGCATAGTAGGTGAGATTTCAACCAACTGAACTACATCTCATAAGCCTCTGGGGTTTTGACAAAGCAAATAACATGGGGAACCCCAAAATGCAAAAAGATGAGCACTGGGGTGTTGGGTTGTAGCTGGGAGTGCAGAGAGCTATGCCAAACAGCTTTTTCTCTAGGAGTACCAAGAGAAAATGTGACTTTTCCTGGCAGGTTAGAGTCAACAGTGTAAGTATCCGCAATGGTGGTCTACAGTGTAAGTATCTACAATGGTGGTTTACATGATGGCATCTCAATGAGCAGGGGAAGAGACCAGTTCTGACCCAAGCAATGATAGCAACAGTTATCATCATGTTGTGAAAAGAAACCAGAGTTACATGCCTACACTGTGATTCCATTCTGTGAAATTACAGAAAACACAAGCCTGCTCTACACTGACAAAAAGCCATTTATAGTGTGCGTAAGATGGGTGGGTGCAAGATGACTCTCATGGCCCCTGGGGAATTTTCTGTGGCTCCTGTGTGGCATCTACACATTGAAATCGGTACATTTTCCTGCAAGCTATCTCATAAAATAGGCTACTTCCGGGTGACTTTTCCTTTCCAGCAGCTGTTGTGTGGGGTAGGGGTGGGGCTGGGGTGTCTGGGTGGGCGCATGTGCATCTGGAGGCAGAGGTTAAGCCTGGGTGTCTTTGCTCTTCAGCTTGTGGTTCTATTGCTTTTGTTTTGTTGTGGTGGTGGTTGGGAACAGGGTCTCTCATTGGCCTGGAGTTCATCAAGTAGGCTAAGCTGGCTGGCCAGGAAGCCTCAGGGTTCCCCATGCTTCCTCCTCCCGGGAGCTGGGAGGATGTGGTCATTCATAAGTTCATGCTGCCATGTTTGGCTTCAAAAGAAATTGGTGTGAGTGTGTGGTGTGTCTATGTGTGTGTGTATGTGTGTGTGTGTGGTGTCATATATGTACTGTGTATATGTGGTGTATGTGTGTGTGTGTGTACTTGTGCATGCGCACTTAAGCTACAGCATTTGTACAGAGACAGCTTTATGGAATTGGTTCTCCCCCCCGCCCCCCACCATGGTTCTATGGATGAAATTCAGGTCCCCAGGCTTGCACAGTAAACACCTTTACCTGCTGAGCCATCTCCCCAGCCCAACACTTGGGCTCTGGTAATCAAACTTGGGTCCTCATGTTTAAAAGTTGAGCAAGCACATTACTGACAGAGCTGTGTGGCCTCATGCCTGAAGGCCCTTTAAAAATAACACATTTTAATTTTCCCAAGTGAAGTTCATTGGTTCCAGAACCTTGTGATTTAAACCAGTGTCCAGGGATGAGATGTCCCTGGTCCTGTAGGTGGCTCCAGCTGGACCAGAACTTACTACATAGACCAGGCTGGCCTTGAACTTGGGGTGACCCTCCTACCTCTGCCTCCTGGCCCTCCTGCCTATGCCTTCTGAGTGCTGGGACTATAGACGGGAGCCACCTGTGTGTTATCCTGCTGTGTACAGGTCCCCAATATTAGGGGAAGTGAGATTCCCTCAGACTCAGAACTTTAGAACCCCTTTGCCATTCACTGTGGAGGCTGAAGTTGGAAACGGTTGTCTTAACTACAAATGTTTTCTTCGAGCCTGTCACTGGTCAGCACATGTGCAGAACCCAGCATGGAATTCCAGGGTTTTTCCAGGAACAGATATTGAGATTGCATGGACAGCTGTTACCCATTTTTTTTTTCAGAAGAGGGGGCGGGGAGGGGGCTGTGCATCTGGAGGTTCTGTAAATACAACCCAGAGCGAGCCTTGGTAGACGAGGGGCTGTCACCACCGGCAGTCCTGATCCAGGGACATGCAGCTCCTGCCCCTGCTCCTTGGGCTGGAAGGCCCCTCTGCCTGGCATGGCACAGGAGCTCAGCACAGGCTGACCAGAGGTCAGAGCTCGAGACTGTGCTCTTTATGCCCAGTGCCTGAGGGAAACTAGGGAGGAGGGCGACTTACCATCAAGGCCAGCGTCCTGATCTCCTGAAAACAACAATACGGTGCAATTAGCTGGAGAGCAAGGGACAGTCTCCAGCTGCCAGGGCCCCTCTGCAGTGACATCCCTCTGGAGGGGCGGAGTGGAGGAAGACCCTCACAGATGCACTCTGTGGCTCTCAGCTCCATGTCACTCCCACACCGCCCAAGGGTTTATTAGCTGGATGGGGAACACCTGGATGAGGTCTCTCCAAGGCCTGATGCTGTTTCAGCCTAGACCTGCTAACTATGGGGCGCAACCTCTTAGCCATAGGCGACAAGGACACAGCACCCCTTTCTTCCTAGTCACTGAGGGGGCTTCCCCTTTTCTTTCTTCTTCTCCCAGAATCGGGAGAAGGCGGCTGGCAAAGCACTTCCTTAAAAGTGCAGCAGGCAGGTGACCCCTTGGCTCTGCCAAAGACTCACAGGCCCCCACACAGCTTCACACACTTGGATGGTTTGAAGCAGCAACTCTCAATCGGGTGTGCTTTTGCTCTCAAGGGGAACTCTGGAACTGCTTGGCAAGCCTCACTAAAAATTGGGTGCTGCCAGTTTGGAGGTTTGCGATGTGCTAGAAAAATCCTTCAGAACATGGGGTGGCCTCTCCACTTACCACCACCATGATCCAGCAATGACTTGTGCCCAAGACCAAGGCACCTATTTAACAGATGGGGGGCTCATGGTCTTGAAACAGGAGAAACTGACAGAAAGTTGACACCTTTCAGGGAGGCAGCTCCTACCAGGTGAAGGGGGCGTGCCCAGGAGAGGTGTCCCCAGAGCCTTGATGAGTGGCACTTTGTGGAAACTAGGGTTCTCCCAAGGCACTTTGCTTAGCTAGGAGCCCATGCATTAACCAGATGGGACAAAACATCAAGCCACATGATGCCAAATAATGGGACCATTTGACTGGAGGCTCCACAGAGGCTAGGAGAAAGTAAGGGAAGGACCCTTTATCTGGAAGTCTAGCTAGAAACGGCACTGGCAGGGGTGAAGGCTGAGTGGAACTTGCAGGTCTCCAGCCTCCAGAGTAGAGCCCACTCACCTGAAGCGCCTCGTTGATGCTGCCATTATAATCCACCACTTCTCCTTTGCCGGGTTCACCCTTGGCACCCTAGAAAGCACAGAAGGTCTCAGTCAGGGTCTGGGACCGGAGGGGCCTGAGAACCTGAAGCCCACAGTGGCAGTACCAGTACCTGCCAGGACCCCAGAGTAGCATAGAGCATAAGGACTGTTTGTCAGGATACTCAAGGCTTTGTGGAACAAACAGGACTAGCCAGGCCCAGAGATGGTGGAGTCCAATCACCATGGCTATCTATGCAGACATTCCTCCTAGGGTCCAGCTCGCCCTTCCCTTCCCACCCCTCTAAGAGCTCAGTGTCCAGCCCCTTCATGCTACAACTCCAGGTGAGAGATGAACGCACCTTGGGGCCAGAGGGTCCCTGTTCACCAGCTGCTCCTGGCTGCCCCTGTTGCATGATAAGAGTGAAATGAGTTGGTAAGGCCGGATGCAAGAACACCCAGTGTCCTTGGGGGAGCTACACCCTAAGGGCCGTGGAGGGGCCAAGAGCTCGCTCATCTTGGCCCAAGCCACCAGAACACAAGCTTTCCTGTTGATTTCAGTGCAGGTTACTCTCCCTTCCAGAAACATCCCTAACACCTGCCCTCACTCTTCCCCTGAGTTTGAGATCCTTGGGGCTCTACTCGTTTTATACTTAATGACGTCCCTTCTTTTCTGCTGGGTTAGTTGTCGGTGACTCCTGACTGTCCCCTTGGCTACCTTCCCTGGTAGCGCAAACCAGTCTCGTCCTTGGTAGCAGGGATCTAGCCCTTGCTTCTTCTGATTTCCATCCTGTCCTGGCAGCAGGGCTCAATGGCCGCTGTTCAGTGATGGCCACAGGGAGCCCACTTCCAGGGACCACTCTCCGTGGGACAGAAGGGAGTACAAGGTGAAACCCAGAGGCCAGGGGTGTCAGGGGGAGCAGCTAGAGGGATACTGATATCTTAAGGTGGGCCAGGGGCTGGAGGTTGTTCCTATGGAAACAGGACCAGGTAACATGGACAAAGTGGGATAATGGTGTCAAGCGAAGCACAAACCACACATCTCAGTTTCCTGGGAATAATGTGAACGTTGAAGATAAAACACCACATGTGATGGTTATTCCCAGGGCCACCTTGACTATATCTGGAATGAACTACAATCCAGAAATGGAGGGCACACCTGTGATACAGATCTTGAGGCTGGAGGACACAAGCCCTTGATCTGGATCTTGAGGCATGGCAGCCATGAAAAGCTTAGGCTCAGGCATGGCGGTATATACCTTTAATCCCAGAACGCAGGAGACAGAGACATGCAGATCTCTGAATTCAAGGCCAGCCTGGGACAGAGCAAGTTCTAAGTAAAGAACAGCTTAGGCCCAGGCGTGATGGTGCACACCTTTAATCTGTGCTGTACCTTCTGCTGGAAGCCTATGTAAGGACAATGGAAGAAGAAAGGCTTCCATCTTTGCCTGCTTGCACTTACTTGTCAGCACATCTGTTGGAGCCTACTTCTTCAGGATTCCAGCTTCTACAGAAGGCCAGCTGAAACACCTGGTCTCGAAGGACTGAGCAACTACTAGATTCTTGGACTTCCCATTCACAGCTGACCATTGTTAGTTAGACTCCAGATTGTCATTTCAATAATTTCCTTTACTATATAGAGACATTCCGTAAGTCCTGGAACTCTAGAGAACTCTGACTCATACACCAAGTCAAAAATGAAGGGAAACTGAACGCTCTGTCAGCTCCAGATGACCCTGCCACTGTCCCTCCAAGGATCTGCCCTCTGTCCCTCCTGAGTTTGGTCATCATGTGCCTGTGCAGGAGGCAGGGACAGAAGGGACTTCTCTGTCTAAATCTGTGGTGCGGGAAGCGACTAGAAGCTAGAGTTCAGACTCCTTCCTCAGCTAAAGAGCCCCAGTTTCCAGGCAGGCTCTTCATGCCCAGTCTCGGAATGCAGGGGTTGTAGCTAGCTAGCATGGGATCAGCACTGGGGTCCAGTCAGGCCAGGGATCACCCTCATCCTGCAGGCCCCTGACTGAGGGGGACTCTACCTTGTCTCCTTGCTGTCCTGGGGGCCCAGCCTGGCCATCAACACCAGCTTCTCCCTGGGAGGAAGAAGAGACGAGATGAGAGTACACAGAGCAGCTGGGTCAGTGGCTAGAGAGCCAGAAATTCACTGGCAAGACACCTACACCAGGCCCTGCTGCCCGGGCAACAGAAGGGGACACAGGCCCTGAGAACTGGTGGAAGAGAGTCCCCAGGAGTCCAGGATAGGATGAGTGGGGAGAAGAACGAAGGTAGAGGCCAACCTGGCTCTTCCCTTAGTGGTCCTGGAAGGTGGACCAGAGTATGTGAACAGAGCCTTTAACTCTCCTTCCCATGGTGGCCAGGCATCCCCAAGTCGCCCTGGAGACCCAAGCTGTGGCAACCTCATGACCTATGACCTCATGCCCAGGAGGGAACATGGGGTGGTTGGTGGTACTGTGGCTGTCTCCTGGCAAAGCCACAGCCCCTGCTGGGTTAGATTGGAGCTGTTTCTCTAGGATGCTGGGAAGGCAGACACCACACTTGGCCCCTTCTTCTCCTGGTGCTGTTGGTCTGTGCCTCTTTGGGGCTCCATATCTCTCTCAATGCAGATGGCAGCAAAAACTCACCTTTGGCCCAGGGGGACCAGGGAGCCCTGGGGGGCCAGGCTCCCCCCTGCCTCCTCCAATGGCATTGCCAGCATCACCTTTTTCTCCCTGGGGATGGAAAGTAGAGTCCTATCACTGGCTCCCCAAACTGAGCGAGCTGGTTGGTTGACTCCCGTCCAAGGAAGAAGAACAGCAGGTAGGACACAGTCCTGAGCTATGCTGACTTCAGAAAGGTCCTAAGAGCCTTGGGGTTTCTGGGCCAACCCTGCTGTGGAACCACCATTCATATTGGTAGCTGAGACAGTGGCTGGGTTCTCCAGCAGTGAGTGCTCCTGGGTGGGAAGAGAATATGCCCTGTGACAGCAAGCTTTGCTGTCCCTTCAGTCCTGAATGCCCACAACTTCTGGCCTTGGCTCTTCTGGGGGGCCTCTTTTATGTCGTTCTCCCCAGATATAACGGGACCTCTAGCCTTTTAAGAAATGACTTAACTTTTAACGATAACTTTAAGGAACCTCATCAGATATAACAGTCAGTAAAGTGCTTGCCCCACAGGCTCAAGAATTGAGAGTTTGGATTCCCAGCACCCACTGCCCATCCCCTACTGGAGTAAAAATCCAGGTGTGGTACCACGAGTTTATAATCCCAGGGCTGGGGAGGCAGAGGCAGGCAGATCCCTGAGGCTCACTAGCCAACCAGCCTAGCTTGTCAACTGATAGAGAAACACCGTCTCAAACAACAAAGGTAGACATTCCTTGAGGGATGGCAACCAAAGTCAACCTCCAGCCTCCACTTTCATGTGTACCAGGCACAGGAGCACATACAGTAACACACACACTCACAGGAGCACATACAGTAACACACACACACACACACAGGAGCACATACAGTAACACACATACACACACACACATGCGCGCTTGCTTGCTTACGAATGCACAAACTAAAAAAAAAAATTTAAATGGCTTTAAATGAGCTGACTTTCAGATCTCCAGGCAGCAGGTTTTCAGAACCTGCATGAAGAAATCCAAGCCAGGTCTTAGCCATTGAATTCTACAGACTCATGGGTCCTGCCTGTGTAAAGCATACCTCAATCTTGCTATACTCTGGCCACTTTCCCCTACTCTGGGAATATGTAGGTCCAGGGGGACACCAAGGCTTGCAGGGAGCCCACCATCGAAAATGTGAGTCCACCTACCTTCTGCCCCAGGAGGCCAGGGGAGCCTGCTGCACCCTTCTCACCCTGCAGGGAGGGGGAGAACAGGGTTAAGAACAACCTCTTCCGACGTCTGGGAGGCTGCACCCCTACCCTCTTAGTGCATGGCTCCTCTGGATGGAGAAGAAACACAGCCACAGCCCACTGCTGAGTTCTGCTCTCCCGGGGCTGGAAGTGGGTACAGGAAGAGCAGTATAGGAAGCCAGAGGTTGGGAACTTCCCCTTGAATCCACTCTGCTCTTCTTCATATCTGTCCCCCCTGTATCGTGCTCATCTCTTTTGTCTACCTCTTCCTGCCTTTAGACAGCACCCATCCAACCAGAACGTCCTTTTTGAGAAGTTGTGTTACGGGTCAAATTGTGTTCCAGCAAAGTTTGATGTTGAAGTCCTAGCTTCTAGTATGTCAGAAAAATGACCTTTTTTATTTTTATTTTTTTCATTTTTTGGAAACAGGGTCATCGAAGATCAGTTAAGGTCAGATATGAAAGCGATCATGCTGGAGTAGATTGAACCCAGTGTTCCCAGGACTTTATAGGGCAGGGAAGTCTGGAGACCGGAAGCAGACAGACACAGACATAGACACACAGATGCTATGTGAAGTAGATGAGGTGAGGCTTCTACAAGCGGAGGGAACATGATAATAGTCAAACCACTCGAGAGGCAAAAGCCCTCAGATGGCGCCCCCTCCTCCCCTGCCTTTGGGCTTCTGGCCTCTAGGTCTGAGAGAGGATGCAAGCTTTACTATTTAATACACTCTGTCTGTGGATCGCCGGTGCAGCTCTGTCCAATACCAAGGGTCTCAGCTATTGATCCCCAAGGCACAGATCACTGAGTCCTGGAAGGGTTAGATGAACCCAAGCTTCCTTTCACAGGTAGAGCCGGCCTGCCCCATGAGCCAAGAGGCAGTAGATGGGCGCTTACTGAGCTAATGGCAGAGCCAGTCTCTCCAAGGTCTCCATAGTCCTTCTCTGAGGGTACAGTCCTCCCTCTGCCTCCACAGTGTGTGCATGAGTCATAACAAAACATCACACCTGGGTGGCCGAGACAGCAGAGGTCCAGTCTCTTACAGTGCCATTCTGCCATCTGGGTGCCTGTGCCAGGGAGAAGGGGAGGGCTCTCCAGGTTTGTAGAAGGCTGCCTCCTGTCCAGGCTCTCACTTGTCTAAGAGGAAAACTCTCTTCTGCTGATGAGGCTACCAACACCATCAGATTAGGGTCTCACCCCATGTGACCTCACTTAACCTTTCTCCCCTAAAAGTCCTACCCACTAAGGCAGACCCCTTGGGCTCTGGGCTTCAGTTTATGAAGTTAGGAGGGCACAGTTCACTCCACAGCAGTGGACAGTGCACCCCACCAGCTGGGAGTCTGATCTGGAATGCTACTAGAACCCTTGACTACACAGTGCTGAGTATGGGAATAGCATTCCTACACACAGGAAAATGATTTGGGGGTTCTGGGACCACAACATCCATGGCCTTTCCACCTGGAGCCATGAAGGATACCACAGTGACTCTAAGTGTCATGTCCCTGCCACTTGTCCTTGGGTATAGGCTGTCTGGTAACACGGCACAGAGACAGGGAAGGAGGCAGAGAGAGCCAGGCAGGTGCCTGGTAAGTAGTCAGGATGGGGAAATGGCTGCACCTGGGGTGGGCTTTAGCCCGACATTCCTATCTACAGAGAAGCTTGGTAACAAAGATGCTGAGGGAGGATCCTTGTCCCCTGGCCTGTCCCTGAGAGCCAAAGACTCTGGAGGGGTGTGTGTCCCCAGGTTTGTTGATCCATACCACATGGCAGAGCCCCGGGGGGCCAGTGTCCCCCAAGGCATCCTGGGGGGCTGCTCTGTTCTCTCTTCTGTTCTTTCCCAGCACACTGGTAGCCCTGGCTCCCCTGCCTCTCTCTCAGAGATAAGAGGAGAAAGCCCCGAAAGAGAGATGGGGCAGGGAGGGGAGGATGAGGTGCAATCAGAGGCCAGAGTTCCCAGATAACAGTTCTCAGGCTCCTTTTAAACAGAAGCATTCAGGTGAATATACAGGTACTATATATACTATATGGCATCTTAAGGATTTCCCAGTGCCCACCTAGCAAATCCCTTCCCCCCTAACCCCCAAGGCTTGCATCAAAGAAATCTGTGTACCGGGGATTGAACTTAGGGCCTCCTGCACACAGGAAAGTACACTACCACTGAGCTGTATCTCCTGCCCTCTTACACCGTTCCCATGGAGAAAAAGGTCTTGCTAACTCCAACAGGCTTGACTTGATTCTCCACTAAGCAGGCAAGATGCTAGGCCTGTGTTAGCTGGCCTGGCTCCATGGAAGAATTTTCTAAGTTTGTTTGACATTTCTGACATACTACATCCTTTATTGTTGTAGATAAGAAGAGACACTTGTAAGTAAGTGCAGGGGGCTGTGTCCTGCCCACCCCTTCCTGTCTCCCACAGCTGCCATGCATACAGGCAAGACCAGGGATGAGGCAAGTCTGTGCAGTGTGCTTCTGATGAAAGGGCTTAGCAAGCTCCCCCAACATACATGGACATATGCAGGCACACACTAATGTACGCACGCATGTGCAGCTGGCCCCGGGGGAGGGGGACAGAAACAAAATGGTGACCCCCGTCAGCCTCACCCCGAGCCAATCTCATTTCTCTATGGCCCCCTCAGGGTTCCCTTTCCACCAGTACCTTGGCTCCTGGCGTCCCTGGCTCACCCTGTGTGGGAAAGAAGACAACAGTGAAGAAAAGACAAAGCAGAACCAAGGGCCCTCTCCTTTCCAGGAGGGCCACTTTCTCTGCTTAGGGGACACCCCAGGGCAGAGGCTCTGGAGGGTCTCATCCCCTCCCCTCCAGACCAATGGTTTCCAACCTTCCTAATGCCACAACCTTTTAATACAGTTCTGCATGTTGGGCCAACTCCCCAACTGTAAAAACTGAGTTTCGTTGCTACTTCATAACTGCAGTTTTGCTAGTGTGGTGAGTCCTAATGTAAATATCTGTGTTTTCTGAGGGTCTCAGGCAACCCCTGTGAAAGGGTTGCTTGACTCCTCCCCCCCCAAGGGGGGGTCACAACTCACAGGTTGAGAAACACTGCCCTCCAAGGATGGGAAGGTTTGGAGCATCTCAGGGGTGGTCCTCCCTGTGGGCAGAGCTGCTAAAAGATCAACACTGGGCATCTGTCTTGCCAGGATACAACCCCTGCCTTGGTAAGGGATTCAGGGAAAAGATGCTGGCTCTCAGAGTCTTTGGAAGCCCACGGCGGCTCGTTCTGGAGTATGGGACAGAGCTGGCTTCTTTCAGGGGCAGACTAAAGAGACCCTGAGTGGAGTCTGGAGACCTGGCTGAAACATCTAACCTCTCCTGGATCCAGTTATGATGTTGCTCTCCTGGATCCAGCTACGATGCTGCTGAGCCTGAACCCCTGCTCTGTGGTATCCTGACACAGTGACAGGGTTTACCTACCTTCATCCCAGCCACGGCAATCCCAGGAAGCCCCTGGTAGAGAAAATTTAAAAAGACATGAATGTCTCTGAGGTCAGAGTCAGCTGGCCGAGCCAGCCCAGCTCTGCCTGGCCTTAAGGTCCAGTCACTTCTGCTGACTGATAGCTGGCACCTCCCCAGAGTATGGGAGAATGTAACATGCTGAGTGGCACTATTAGGAGGTGTGGCCTTATTGGAGGAGGTGTGTCCTTGTTAGAGGAATTATGTCACTGTGGAGGCGGGGCTTTGAGGTTTCATTCATATACACACATACAGGCATGCGTGCATGCACAAGTCTAGCCAGTGTGACGATCAAGACCCTCTTCCTGTCTGCCTGTAGAAGACAGTCTCCCCCTGGCTGATTCAGATCAAGATGTAGAACTTTTAGCTCCTCCCCCAGCATCATGACTACCTGTATGCCACCATGCTTCCTGCCATGATGATAATGGACTAAACCCCTAAGCCAGTCCCAATTAAATGTTAAGAGCTGCCTTGGTCATGGTGTCTCTTCACAGCACTAAAACTCTAAGACAGTCCCTGAGGTCAAAGGATGGGGACTAGCAGGCAACACTGTAGGAAGGGGTTGGTTTCACCAAAGCGTAGTGCACCTCTGTGTATAAGAGGGGTTATGCCCACCAGGGCTCTCTAGACCCACCCTCATGAACTGGGAGTAAACCTACCCCTTCTTTTCTTGTCTGTGGTATATGTGTGTATGCACACATGTTGCACATGTGTACACATGAAGAGGCCATCGGTCAAAGTCAGGCTCATCCTCCATTGCTTTCTACCTTAGTTCTTGAGTCAGGGGTCTTTCACTGATCCCAGGACTCACTGATTGTCCAGACTGGCTCCACAGCAAGCCCGCAGGAGCCTCCTGTTTTTTTTCTTCTCAGTGTTGGGATTATAATCATGTACCATCTCTCATTTATGTGGATACTGGGGATTCGAACTCAGGTCCTCACGCTTGCACTGTTGCACTGGAAGCTCTTTGCACCTCCTCCCTTTTTATAAAATGGGATCTCATGTAACACAGGCTGGCCTTGAACTGGATATCTATTCCAGGATGGCCTTGAACTCCTGATCCTTCTACCTCCACCTCCCAAGTGCTGGGGTTACATGTGTGCACCCCTATATCTAGTGTATGAAATTCATTTCCACCCCCCTTTCAAGACATCAACTTCAAGGTAAAATGTAATTCAAAGCATCACTTAGAAAAGCCCTAGTGGGGACTCTTACGGTTCTTGCATTTTCTTTGGGTTTGATGATCGCACTAGAGCTGGATTTTATGGTCCAGAAAGATCCAGAAAGGCCAGGATACAATCATTGGGAGCCACATCTTACTACCCCACCCTCTCATGTCAGGAAGGATGGACAGATATGGGAAGGTGCGGGGCGGCTGAAGGAGGAAGTGTGAGCCCCATGTTCCTGTTAGGGACCCAAGAAGGAATTAAGATTCCCAGGGTTTGGGAGAGGACCAGGCACAGGGGAGGCATGGGTACCTTGGCTCCGTGCTTGCCTGGCATTCCTGGCATGCCCCGTTCTCCCTGGAAAATGAAACGAGAGAAACCATGAGAAAAGAACCAGACTCATTATAGCCTGAGCTTGAACATCAACCCGCTATGAGTTCTGAGGACTCTGCCATGGCAGCAGCGACGTGGGCCGCTCCCCTCAGTTCCCTGACACCATCTTGCAGGAAGTCCTAGGTCACAGGTGTAGAGCAGAAAGGGACAGAGACAAAGAGAGAGGGGGTGGGGATGGGTTAAAATAACAAGTACACATACACACAAACACATACATGTGCACGCATGCATGCGCACATTCACACACCAGTGGAGTTAGAACCTAGTCAAGGAGATGGCTTTGTACTACATACACAGCTAAGGATGGCCTTGAACTAACCCTCCTGCCTCCACTGTGCTGGGTCTTGAGTCGGGCTGTGGCAAGCAGCCATGTGGCTACCTACCTATTACTACAGACCTCTCTCTCCTCTCACCTGTTACCGCAGCAGGTCTACTAACATGGCACCTAGTGGCTTGGACCAGACATGAGCTGCTTCTCTCTACTTTTATCCAGGGGCCTGTTATTCCCAGGCTCCCTGGGCTGTGAGCTGTTCATTTTTCTTTCTGATCCTGCCTGGCCAGACACAGCAGCACACTGGCTTTTCTGGGATTTGTGGGCAGGACTCTGCCTCTCAACTCTGTCCCTCTTAACTGTCAATGTTTTCCTCCCCTCATCATGATCCTAGATCTACAGGAGGAAGGGGCACAGGGAAGGTGGTCATACCATCGTCACAGGAGACAAACAGGGACAAAGAGAAAGTGAGTCAAGGCTAGACTCCAGTTGCCTTGCTGCATGCACCAAACCCCACATGGCACCCCAGTATAGAGATGCAGCTGTGTCCTGCCAGCCTGCAGTCATTTGCCTCAGCTGTGCTGAAGATGATGCTGTGGACGGTAAATCCAGAGCCCAGACTCACCGACTCCCTCCTGACCTGTATGCTCCGTCTGCCCAGACTCTTCCCTGCTATCTCAGAGGACTACTCTGCCCTCCCTTCTCCAGACAAAGGCTGGAGCGACTCCCACCCTCTTCCTCCATGCTCGGCCCTCCCCACTGGAGTCTCCGTGTCTCGTCTCCCAGCACATTGGCGAGATAATGAGGCTCCCAACTTCACAGTCTCCGCTGCCCATAGATAAAAGACTCAGGGATGCTGGGCTCTGAAGTCTGCCTCCATCCTAGGTCCTGGGTGCAGATAAACCACTGTGTTCTTAAACATGCCAGCTACTTCCACAGCCTCATGGCTCTCTGCTACTTCCTCAGTGCAAAGCCATAGTTATACCTCCATGAGCTGCTTTACTGTCCCCATGTCCCGGTGGTGCTTGGTCCCCCACTCAGCAGGGACCACTTTGTATCCCGAACCCCTAGTGACGGAACCCAGGGCTTCATGCATGCTAGGCAATTGTTTTACTCTTGAGCTAGACTTTTAATTCTGGGACAGGGTCTCACCAAGCTGTGCAGGCTCACTCTGTAGCCCAGACAGGATCGTGATCCTCCTGCCTCAGCCACTTTGCACTCAGCATCTGTACACATACTCACACCTGTCTCTGACAGACATTGCACGCTCACCCTCCTAGATCCAAGTGCCTGAGTTCTACAGAAGGTCCCCATCATTATGTCCAGACACCAAATACATCCTCTTCCACCCTGGCCCGCTCAGAGTGTCTGAGGGGTCCAGTCAGCACAGGCAGATCTGCTCTGTGGCCAGCAGAGGGCGCAGGAGGACCTACTCTGAACTTTGCCATCTTGGCCACAGTGGTCTTAAAAAAGTCCCCTCAGGGTCCTAGGTAACATACATCTCTAGAGGAGCAGGTCCCCTGATAACAGTCCCCTGGACTCCACCATGCTGACCCAGCTAGAAGTCCCTAGACAGGGTCCCCTGGTATGTGCAGGGATGCTGGAAGGAAGTTACCTTGGGAGGTCCTGGCTGCTCAGAGGCTTCGGTTTGTCTCTCTTCCCTTCTGGTTTTTGTTGGTTCCTTAGCTTTCTGCAAGGTCTCTGAACTCCCTTCTATCTCCCCCATGTGGAGCCGGGCTAGGTGTCAGGGTGACTGTTTTCCTCTCTGAGTCCATGCTGCAGAGTGAGCTCAGCCTAGATCTCTTCTGTACCCCCTGGTCCTACCCCCACCCCCAGCCCCACCCTGGCTGCCTGCATGGTTCTTGGGAGGCAGACGAGCCAGAACTGGAGTGGAGATGCTCGGCCCATAGTTCCGGAAAAAGGGCTCTCTTTGGGGAGTCTTAGCCTTAGGTGAAACACAGAAGCCTAGGAGGAGTCCTCCAAAGGATGGCCGATCTCCCCTACTCCTCGCGCCGCCCCCCCCCCCCCCCCGGTCTCCCTCAGTTGATCTTGGCCTCGGGGCCGCCCTCCTGGCCTTTTGCTGGGTAGGAAGCAGAGGCACCTGGCTGACCCCACACCAGGGCTCTCTCCACTCTCATTAGCCTCACTACTCAGCTCCAGCCTAGGGGCTTGCCCTGCCTTGACCTCTGGCTAGACCAGAGAGCACTGCTTCATGGATGGAGGTGAGGTACCCTTTAGGACCCAAGACACTATCTCAGAAGTTGGAACAGGGGCTGGCGTGGCCATGGATGAAGGAAGGCAACACATGGAGGCTGTGGTGTGCCTCTGTGAGATCTAGGGCCTTCCCTTCTATTGCCCTCTCTAGGTTTTCCATTCCAAAGGCACAGATGGACCTGTGCTCAGCCTGGCCCGATGGCTGGGTACCATGCTTTGCTTTGTGACTTGGATCTCTCACCTATCCAAGCATACCAGAATGGCTCTGATTCCTGTCTGCCTCTGCCTTCCCAGTGGGGATGCTAGAGGCTCGGGTGGGGGGAAGGGCTCTCCACAGCTCCTCTGGACCACCTTGTGGCTGGGCAAGTGGGTGCTCCAAGTATCCCAAAGGGTCATAGCCCCTTTGCCCAGAATATGAGGGCACAAGATGTGACTCCCAGGCAGTCAGACACCTTTGGGGAAGATACTGGCTCTTTAACACAAGTGACAAGAAACAATGAACAGAAACCTCCGGTGGTGGGGAGGGGGTGGGAGGAGGGGGGGGCACTGCTGTCACTGTGACTCAGGAGACAAATGGGTGGAAGGGGCTGTACTAAATGACCTTGAAGGCCTGTCCCAGCTCCTAGAGCCCCTTCATGTGTCCCTACTTCCAATATCAACAGGTCCCATGTCCTTTGAAGTTTCTTAGTGGGAGGACTCAGCCTTTCTAGAGATGACAGGATGGCACAAGCTTGGCCTGTGGGTGTGGCCTCCTAATTGGTGATTTACTGTTTGTTGAACAAGCTGCACAGGGACTTGGCAAGAGGTCTGTCTGGAAGGAGTAGGGGTGGAGCTTCGATGTCAGCTCAGCAGCCAAGTAAAGGGCCCTGCAGGCTGTGGAGATGAATGGGTTTCCCTAACTTGAGGCCAGGGCTCTACTACAAGGGGTCAGTGAAACACCATCTTTGTTCTCTGCAGGGGGTGGGGGATTGCCGGGCAGAGTGGCTGAGAGGGCTGGGAAGTTCTACTCTGGGTTGGGAAGCTAGACAAGGAGACTTAACATTTTGTCCCAGGCAAGAGCTCTTGGTCTGTCCTTCCTGGAAAAAGGAGACTGAGTTCCTGCTTCCCTGCCCAGAAGCAAGGACCGGAACCCTGGAAATCCTAGGTCCTCCGGTAATTAGGGCTGGCAGGAAGTGATCCAGGGAATTCCTGGGTCCGGTGCCCCACTGAAGGCTTGGGGCTTTGGAAGGACGGCTGGCTTGTAATCGAAATTTGAGATCTGTTGATATGTACTCAGTCTCAAGGGAGAAGTCAGTTCTCATTAGTCTGTGGTCTCTGGAGGGCAGAGCAGAGCCCAGAGGTCACGGGGTGGGGGCTGGGGTCGGGCCAGTTCCCCCACCCCCCACCCCGAGGCCACAGATCTGGGACTCTTGTCTCCCTGGTCTTATCTGCATCCTTTTCAGGGGTCTGAATGTCCTCACTGGGACTTCCCAACATCGACAGAAAATCCTGAGTGCCTCCTGCTGCTTGGAAATGCCAATGTCCAAGTTGGGTCACTTGGACCCTCTGTGAGCCAGGGGGCCACAGGGATCTGTCAGGAATAGCTGAGGTCCGAGATAGGCTGTTTTAGAAGCAAGCATCTGCTCAGCTATCGAGGGCCACTCCACTGGGCAAAGTACGCTCTCAATTCATCTAAATGAGGTACCTGTGCACCTACATTCTCTGACCTGCAAGGCTTCGGAGTCAGACAGAGCAGGTGTAACCACCTCTCAACTCTGGGCTAGGGGAGACAAACTTGAGATCCACACTTTGCTAGAAAAAAACCAAAAAACAAAAAAACCTTTCTGAGGGGGACTTGACCAGAAGACAATACAATACTCGGTTCAGTCCCTAGCACCGCATAGCCTGGGTGTGGGGGTGCACCGCTATAATCCCAGCACTTGGGAAGTCAGAAGTTGCAGATGTTCAAAGCCATCCTCAACTACCAAATGGGTTTAAGGTAAGCTTGGGCTCAGAAAAGGGGGCGGGGCCTAAGGGGATGCCTGTGGAGTTGTCTGGTACCCTGTTCCGGCTTGTAGGAGGTTCATGGACTAGGAGTCGTATACACAGCAGAAACTGGATCCTGGTTCGAGAGTACTTTTCCTGGGGGGGGGGGGCTTCCAGCACGTGGGCAAAACTGTCAATCAAGGCAAGACCTTTGAGTGAACTCGTCTTGCAAGTAGCCTAGCTGCCTGCACCTGCCCTTCAAGGGAGATGGGGGTCATTAAAGGAAACTGAACATTGTAAACAAAACAAAACAATGTTGCTCCTCCTTCCACAGATCTCTGGCTCCTTCAGAATGTGTGTCATAGGTTGTGGTCCTCTACAAAAACAAAAAGCCTCCGCAGATAGTAACTCTGGTGCACTAGGATTCTCCCTCCCATCAGGTTTGTCCACCCACAGTGAACTGAAGGAGACCCAAAGTTGTGATGTGTGGTGTTTGAGACAATGGTTTGCATCGTGCAGTATAAACCTGGGTTAAGCAGGTACCACACAGGTCTATAAATACATGGAAAGTCTAGGCAAGAGGGTTGGTCCCTGGGCAGGTGTTCGGGATGCACAAGGGTGCTAACCACCCTGGTTTTTGAGCTCAAGGAGCCAATAGACAAGCCAGATGACTGGCTGGCCTGGCTAAGTGGACACCAGATCCAGCTTGGGGTGTGTGTGTGTGTGTGTGTGTGTGTGTGTGTGTGTGTGTGTGGAGGGTGTGTCTCTTTCTTGAACTTCATAGGCTGAGAAATTAAACTCCACCTCGTGTGCCACACCCCTGGGAGACAGAGCAAGAGGAGCTCATGTGGCAGGTCCACCTGCTACACTAAGGATGCCTCCCCCCTCCACCTTTTACTGTGACCACGATAGGGCAGCTACATAGTTGTCTCAGCTCAGTGTCACCATCACTGGTCGTTTCCCTCCCCTGGGGGAGCGGGGAACATGCACCCATGTCCATTCCTCCTCCAAATTAATACAGGTTGGTGAGCCCTCCCTCACCATCTGTGCAACTTTAGGTGAAGTGCTAATGGTCTCTCTGCCCTGGCTGCAGTAAGAATGGAGTGAGACAGGTGCCATTGCATGCTGGCTAAACTAAGACATGAAGCATGGCTGTGCTCACTTGACTTTGGGTGTATGAGTGACAAGCGTCTGACGTCAGGACTGTGAAGGAAGCATGTGTCTGTCCCCTTTTGGGGGACCCCTCTGCTAGTGAGCTAGGGTTCACTGAGGGGTCGGTGATAGGATGAGGGGAAGAGGGGGAGAGGCATAGATGTGGGGTACTGAAGCTACTAGGGAGGTTGTTGGGAGGGGTGAAGGCCCTGAGAGGTAGAAGGGGCGGCTATGGCCTTGGCTATTAGAAACTATGAGAAGAGACTTCTGGAGATGGGCAGAGAGGCGTGGCCTAGCAAAGAGAGGCGTGGCCTAGCAAAGAGAGGCGGGGTAAAGGGCTCAGCAGGAGGGATGGGCTGAGTGGGCTGCCCCTGAGTTCTATAGTAGAAGAGGCTCTGACTGTCCTAGATATAGTATGAAAAGATGGGGCCCGAGGTGCCAAGGCTCACAAAGCTCTAAAAGGCCTTCAGGGGATGCATGTGGTCATTCTGTGCCCAGGAAGCCATGGCTTCCCTGAGCAAGAAGGGATTGCAACCTCAACTCCTGTAGACCAGCCTAGGCCAGTAGCTCCAGGCCTCTGGCTCTCTCTCTCTCTGGCTCCTGGCCTTAGGAAGTCACTGATAGAGTTAGAACTGCTCTTTCAGGAGGGCCACATTGGAGTCCTGTTCTCCTGCCAGGCAGAATACTCTGTCTGAGCCCACCTGCCTCCTTCTCCCCAGGAGCTGTCCCTTCCTCAGTGGTCCTGCGCTGATCCTCTGTAAATGCAGGGATGCCTGGATTGAATGAACCTTGCTATCACCTGCTCACACTGAAGACGATAGGATGATAATGCGCACGGGTCCAGTATCAGGACACCCTAGTCCACAGCTGGGCCCTCTCCAGCCACAGGACAACAGTTCCCTGGACTGTTTTTTTTTTTTTTTTTTTTTTTTTGAGGTACTGGACTTCTGGTTTGCAGCAGAGGCAGATGTCAACCTTCACAACACAGTCCCAGCCAAGGGTACCTCCGTGACCCTGGGGACTCCTCTGCCATGGCCTCTACCCCTTCACAGCATGAAAGCCAATCTGACTACTAATGGGAAAACCAACTGCATCAGGAGGCAGTAAATTTTGTGAGTCCGGGTGAGAGAATGGAAGCAGCTATAATTTCCACTTCCTGACACAGCGCAAGCCTCTCTCTCAGTTTATGCAGAACTAATTAAAGATCTCTCATGTCTTACCGTTTCCTCCACCAGGCACCCATAAAACACCACAGCAATGGCAGTCACCAGAACCCAGAGAGTGAGGTGTGTGCTCCTGGCTGAGTGAGTCTCTTTCCAAGACCCCTGCCCCGACCCCACCCTACCCCCACCCATACCTTTCCTTCCTGCCGAATTTCCCATTCGGGAGGGTTCTAAAAGGTGCTGGAGCTTTCTAGCCAGTGACTAGGATCCTTAGAACACTGGTACCATGAGAAGGACCCAGACCTGACTTGAATTCTTGTTCTGACTTCTCCTAGCTGAGACTTGGGTAAGCCTCGGTTTCCCCATTTGCTCAGTGGAAGCAAATTTCAGCAGCCCCAGAGGTTATAGGATTAGAAACAGTTCAGGCTGTGTTACAGGACAATGCTTGGCCCACACCTGGCATTCAGTAAGCACGAGCTGCTGTTGAATGTACTACGCTCTTATGGTCATTACAGTGACCACTTCCCAGCCTTGGCTCAAATGGTTTCCTTGTCTAAATGCGATTTCCTCCCAGATTTGCTGAAGGACCACAGACACGGACCAAAAATGTCCACAAAGCTTTTCTACCCCTTCAATCAAGCGGCCAGAATCAGATCTCTTCCCATGCAGGTAACTCGGCTGTGTGACCCATTTGAGCAGAAGGTTCTTACGTGAGGACACTGGATTTTTATATCAAATCACTTGTACTTGAACCTGCCTACCTCGAAGGCTGTCCTGGGTCAACCTGGCTGTGGGGAAGCCCATCCAGCCTCCTGGAGGCACCTGGAGAGCGGAACCCACGAGCCAGCACCACCCACAGGACTGAATAGGCTATCACTGGCTTCCTAGCTGTCATATTAGCCCCCTACTCCTGTAAACCCAGGTAGAACTGCAGAACCCTAGGCTACACCAATCCACAGGAACCTAAGAAATAATCTTGATTTTAAGCCAGCTAATTAAAGATACTTTGTTACGCAGCACTAGCTAGCTGATACACAGGCCTATTCACATGGTTGAGCAAGCTCCTTCAACTCCTCCCACTTGGGGTCTATCTTTCTACCCTGCCTTCAGCAAGCTTTGTAGTGTTAGCACTTACCACTTTTTGGTTTGGTTTGGTTTGGTTTTTTGCCAGTAAGGCAGTCTGTGCAGGAATGCTTGTCTGTCTGGCCTGAGAACTGTCTAAAAGCAGGGAGGGTTAGGTCTGTCTTTGTCCCGCTCCAGGTTCAGCATGGAGCTTGTGGTAGAGGGAGCCCAGTATTCTGGCTCACCCAGTCCAGATACCAGACCAGCCACCCAGATCAGTAAGAAAGAACTTTTTTACTTGAGATTGGATTGGGCTACCAACCTGCCAAAGCTCTGTCCCATCAATTCCCATTTGTTCCTGAGTGTTCAGACAGCCTTATAAACAAACATGGAGAGTCACGTGACTGGCACAGGGGTGAACATATACCGTTCTCCACTCAGCCCTGACCTGTGTGCACCCCTGTAACAAGGCCCCTCTTGGGATCCCCAAGGAAATGGTAGTGTCTTCCCCTCCCCCTCCTGCTTACCTTGCGTCCATGATAGCCCTGGATCCCTGGGTCTCCCTGGGGTGGGGGGGGGGGAGAAAAAGAAAAGCCAAATGGTTTTCCATGCCAGACCAGCTGGTGCTCTTTACTATGCAATACAACCTTCTGCCTCCCCATAACACCCCCATTCCCTGGAGGTCCCTTAGACCCAGCTATTTCTGCAACAACAGCCCCCGCCACCCCACCCCCCCAGCCATCCAAGGTCCCCAGTAGTTCTGATGGCTGAAGGGTGCAGGGAAGGGGTCAGCTTATTAGAGACCCAGAATATCCAGTTTGGGTTTTAGCAAACAGTTCTCTCTGAGGCCCCTCCCCAGCTCTGCCTCTATGTCTATAAAGTGCTTTACATCCTTTGGTCTCCAGGGTTTCTGACTTCAAAGCGAGGGCATCTTTGTCATCATATGCTTCCAGGCAAAATTTCACAAGACATCAGATCACTTTGGATTTTTTTTTTTCTGTATTTGACAGTTTGGGGACACTGTGACCATGTCACGGCCTCTGTCTGCCTTGTGTTTCCAGATAGAACACAAACTCTCAGGCAGGCAAAATTGTGCTTTCTTCTTTTCTTTTTCTTTCTTAGATTCCTCCCCTCCCCCACTAAAGACAGGGTCTCGGGTAGCCCAGACTGACCCTCTAGCTTGTTATACAGCTACAGGTAACCTTGAACTTCTGCTCTTCTCACCTCCACTTTCTGGGTATAGGGTATACACCATCATACTTTATGAAACGCTGGGGATTCAAACCCAGGGCCTCATGTAGCCTAGGCAAACACTGAACCACTACATCTCAGTATGGTTGTACTTCCTATGCCCACCATTGCACTTGCTCAGCCAGCCTGCACACCTAATGTAACCAAGAAAGAGGTTCCATTAGGGCCAAAACAGTTCATCAGAGGAGATGGTGTTTTAGAAATGGACCACTTTTAATCCATCACTCTGCTTCCGTCCCTCCCTCTGAGCTCCCTGCTCAGCTGACATCACCACTCAGGCAAGCACTGACCTTTGGTCCAGGAGGCCCCGGTAAACCCTGTGGAAGCAAGTGAGTGGGGGAGGTTAGTCATGTTCACAGTGGAGGCTGGAGCAGAGAGCCCCCCTCTCCCCCCGATAGTTCCAGGATGCTCTGGAGAGTCACTGAAACATGGGGAGGGCATATGGGGACAACAGGCTAACATCCCTGATTGGAGCCATGTGGGTACTGTGCGCAACTCTGCTGTGCTCACCCACTGGAAAGTAGGTCAGTGGCCTAGGGCTAAGTGGGCAATGTGGCTTTCCCCATGTACCTCCTAATTGAGGACCCTTGCTGGAAAGCCGACCTTACCCAGCAAGGCTCCGAACCCCTGGAGAAGAGCTCGACAGGCCCCTCTCCATGGTGGTAACCTCAGCAGCTGGCCATGCTAAGCTGGTGTGGGCACAGGGGCCTGTGGGTGCCAAGGGAGAGGCCAGGGGTAGTGGGATACTGTGGTCTTAGGCGGAGGTCTGGGTAATAAGCATGGGCTGGAGCAAACCATGAAGCTTAGGTCTAGTCTGTTTTAACTGGTGTAAATATAAACAGACAAAGAAGAAACAAACGAACAAAAGCCCGGCTAACTGCCAAGCAGGGAGTGAGAGCCCAGTACTGGGTCGGAGGGCAGTAGTTGGCACTTTGAAAGCTTGGTTTTGCTCAGTTTTCTAAATGGATTTCCTTTCAGTTTTTCTACTTTCCCATCTACCGACTGATGGAGGCAAGACTAACCTTTCCCTCTGGAGTCTCGGGAGGGAAATTTCTGTAAATAAGCCCTTTGGGGACCAAGTGTAGCCAGTTCTGAGCAACACAGCTTGTCACTACAGTACAGCCCCCCCTGGCTGAACCAGAGATTACGGTGGCCAGAGGTGGTGTCCAGTTCACAGGGACCCTTCATGATGGCTAAAGATCAGAGCAGCTGAGGGACCTGGACATGAACTTGAGTAATTATCAGAGACGTTACGTGCACAACTATTTCTATGCTGTTGTGGCTGTGGAGGACATGGTCTTGGCCAGAGTTTGCAAAATGAATGAGTTGAGGGTTGCTCTGTCACTGGAAGAGGGTGTCTATGGCACCTGTCCCCAGCAGTGGCTGCCAATCCTCAGGTCCCAGGATGCAGGACCCCACTGACTTGGCAGCTTGCCTCGAAGGTGGCCCAGTAGCATGGATCCTGCATTTACCTTGATAGACACAGTCATCAGAGGCCACGCCCCCTTGAACCTTTCCAGAATCCATTGCCCTGACTCCCGTTTTCCTATACCAGGGCCCGGGACAGCTGCCAAAGTCCCTTGAGACGTCTCCCAAGTACTCTGCAGTGACTTAAGGTGGTAGCTTATTAGACTGCCTCCCGGAGGCCATGACTGACACAGCCTGCAGGTTTGCTGGTAGAGTTGGGATGGCCAACAGGTGGGTAGAGTCTCAGGCATTGATAGCTTTTCTTGCTCAGTGTTCAGGCCCTTGACAAAATGTGTCTGTCACTGGAATGCTATTCAAGGTTTAGAGAGTTCGGGAGACGTGTAGAGAGCAAATCTTGAAGAAGAGAGGGAGGGATACTTACAGGTGGCCCTATAGGCCCTGGCAGTCCTGGGTGTCCCAGAGGGCCACTTGGTCCTGGGGGGCCCGGTGGCCCTGGAGGGCCTTGGATGCCAGCCTGACTTTGTTCCCCCTGAAGTTGGAGAAAATATGCATTAGAGAGAAGATCTGGGAGCAGCAGTCACACTGCCCCCTGTGCCATGCATCTGCTGAGGCCTCTGTGGAACCTGCTTGGAAAGGCAGTGGGGATGGTGGGGCGGTGATCGGATGACGATGCTGTGGTGACAGTGACGGTGAATGCATGCAGGGGCTAATGGCAGCAGGAAGAGGACCAAGGCATTGAGTGGCTGAGCTGTGAGGGCTTCTAGGGGACATGGTCACCAGGGCAGGGGGCCTGGCAGCAGTGGCAGAGATGGACAGTGAGTGAGAGACCAGCCACACCCCTAGCCTGGCCCAGTGCCAGAGCTCAGCCCAGGTGGTCTGCACCCCACCTCTCTCTCTCTCTCTCTCAATGTAGCAAGTCCATCATCCCCCCTACCTCAGCCCCAGGCCTCCCAGCTACAGACAGGATAGAAGCACAGGGTCCCTGTTTCCTGACTCAGTGTTTGCTGGTTTTGATTATCTGTTCCAGGGGATCAAATGAGACCCTAGGTCAAAGGCCACCGAGTTTCATCTGGCCTACTGCTCACTGGAACAGGGCTCCTTAGCCAGCTCCCTGCACTTTGGAAGTGGTCTCCAGCACCATCTGCTAAGCACGTCAGCTCTTCCACAAGCTTCCCCTTTCTGCTAACCTGAGACCATCTTGCATAACGTGTCCAATCAATACAGAGTTATCACTAGGAGATGGGTAAGCCATCTCATGTCCCGTGATGGTGGTATAAAACCCTTACTCCTCAGATTGTCTGTAGCAGGCATGAGGTCGACTCCTTCTGGCTCTGCTTTGGAAGCCAGATCAGGGCAGTACAGAAAATCCTGGCATGGCCATCTCTGTGTCTTAGACTCAGACATGGCAACAGGTGGTGGCCAAATCTACGTCTAGGGCAGTGGTTCTCAACCTGTGGGTCAGGATCCCTTTGGGATCAAATGACCCTTTCATAGGAGTCGCCTAAGACTATCTGCAAAGCAGCCATTTACGTTACACTTCATCTTAGTAGCAAAATTACGGTTATGAAGTAGCAACGAAAATAATTTTATGGTTGGGGGGTCACCATCCCAGGAGGAACTTTATCAATAAGTAATCGGAGCATTGGGAACATTGAGAACCACTGCTATAGGGTCTTCCTCTACCAACTGGAAATGAAAACCATGGCCCACAGGGGGCTGGTATATAGCTCGTGCAATTGATCATGCATGGTTCTTGTGTGTATGCATGGGCACACGTGTGTATGTATGTGCACGTGTATGTATGTGTGTGTGTGTGTGTGTTGTGTGGCAGACATCAGCCTTGGGTGTCCTTCCTCAGGGGCTTTTGTCATTTCTTTTGAGACAGGGTCTCTCTCTGGGACCTGGAGATCACCAGTTAAGCCAAGGTGGCTTGGCCAGAATTCCCCAGGGATTCCCCAGTCTTCCCTATCCTAGGACTTCATTTACCAGCATGTGTCTAGGAATCCAAACGTGGCTCTTCTTGTCCGACAAGCAATTTACCAACTGAGCCACCCATTACAACCCATCAGGCAGAGTTCTCACAGCAACGTCTCACCAATAAATGTCCAACACACAGTGGCTGATGCAAGCAGGGCTAGACAGTAGCTGTGTGGAGAGGGTGTGTTTAGAAGCAGCACCTCAGCTTCCCTAAAAGCAGGGTCTGTCTGCAGCAGGATGAGTGGCAGTCAGCAGGCCTGGCCAGCTAGCAGCCTCCTGAGCAGCCCTCAGAGCCCTTAGAGGCTCTCGAGGATTTGGTGGGTAATGTGATCCGTAGCCCACAGGAATGGGCCGAATGCTTAATAGGCTGCACGTGTACCATGTGACTCTATTTTTAGCTGCTCGTTGGTGTGAGTTTTCGGTCTTATTCAGTCAGGTACAAGAGTATCCATGCTCCTGAGCTATGGGACTCCCCAGGCAAGTAGCTCAAGACCCTGCCACTCCCAGCTCCCTGGGCCCTGGGGACACCTGGGCCATAGAAGGCAGATAACAAGTAAGACAGGCAGCCCCTGGCCTCACGTGACTTCAGATGGTAGAGACAAAGCTGTGTTGTCTCTGGGGACCTGTTCCTGGCCAACCCTCCTTGGAGGCAGCAAGGCAGGAAGATAGGAAAGTAGGCGCTGGCCTGTTGGTTGTGGGTACAGCTGCTGCACCAACACCCTCCTTCCTCACACCCAGCTAATGCGTGGTCAGTTAGCAGTCTGTGTGTCTACGCTTGTACAGAGAGTGTGAGCGCAGACACCAGAGACCTGGCTTTCCAGTCCACGGCTCTAGCTACTCCTGTAACTTTGGGGGAATCATTCTTCGAGCCTCAATTTTATCATGGTCACTGTGCCTGTTTGTATTTTACAGAGCTGAGGTACAGTGGGAACAGACAGAGAACCTGGGTGTAATCCCTTACTCTTCTGTTTATGGGCTGTGGCCTCGGGCAACATACTGAACCCTTCTGAGCCTTTATTTCTGCATCTCTGCAAGAAAGCCGGTGGCGCTTGACTCACGACCCACTGAAAGACTTCAAGTTGGCCTGCAAAATGGATGTCAGAAAGCCTGTAGTTGCGTCATGTTGTGAGGCCTGTGTGTTGTGTATGCCCACATTTACTAACTTACTGTAACTGTTAGAAGCAGGTTCTAGCATGATGGAAAAACCCAGCTGGCCTGTCAGGACCCCAGATTGTGCCAAGCCCCTCGGGAAGCCCCATTGGTATCTACCTGAAAGGTCCGCCTTTTAATGACTGGGGGTGGAGCCAGCCGTACTGAATTGAGGAGAGGCAACAGCTGAGGAAAGATAGAAGTTGGAAGGCCAGAGGGCAAAGGCCAGAGGTCGCAGGTATTCAGAACGATGCAGGAAGTCACCAAGAAGGCCAAGTGGAGAGAAGAGAAGAGAAGAAGAAGAAGAGCGGTCAGTGTAAACGTGGCAGTAGGATAGATTGGGGGAAGGGCACCCTGGAGGCTCAGCTCATGGGGCAAGACACCACAATGTTGATCTCGCCTTTGGCTCTCTGAGAAGTGTCCTTCCTCAGCTCTGGAGACTGGCTAGCAGCCCCTGTGAGTTCCAGAAGAGGGGCTCTCCCTGGCCAAGCCCACCGCGGAAGCCATGCCAGGCTGCTCAGGCCATGTGATATGCCACCCAACACTGTACTACTGCCCCACCCAGGCCTGCTGGGTGGACAGCGGCTACTGGGCTGAGCCTTGAGAGCCACAGGATGAGCTAAATTGGTGCGTGGAGCCAGGCTGGCGTGTGGTCCCCTGTGGGTTCCTTTTTGGTGGGACCAAAAAAGGCTGATGTCAGCGAATCTGAGGCCCATGGTCAAGGGAGGCGAAGCCTGGCTCCCGGGGGCTGAGTTGGCTGAGGGTGCGGCTTGTGTGGCGCACTCAAAAGTGCTGCTGAGGCTTCACTCTGGGGCTGGCACACTCAGTAAAGATGCCTTGGGAATGGCCAACCACTTCTAGGGAAGACAGGCCGCTTGCGATCACAACAGCCTTTTCATATGGGGTAATTTCTGCTGCTTCTTGTCTCCCTGCACCGGTAGGCAGACCTTGAAGGTTAGAATCCATATGAAGACAAAGACCCGTGTTTAAGGCCGCTCAGTTCACCAGAGGCCTTGGGAGGGTTGGATGTTAAGGATTACCGTGCATCTCTGCTGAGAACACACTCAGCAGAGAATTAGGGGCCCATCTGGGGGCCCTCCTAAGGTTCTTCCTGCTACACCCTCTAGGGTCAGCTGCCACACACTGAGCCATGCAGAGCCCCGTCCTCCCATGCTGGGGCCCAGAGATGTGCCATGTTGAGCTCTGTGTCCAGGAAGCATCTCAGCCAAGAGGGGGCTGGAGCCCATTGAGAACTGACAAACCTTTAGGGACATTATCGGGTTGGAGCGCAGAGCTGCTAGCGTGCCGCCTGGGTACTCCTGGTTTGGAAGGCAGCAGAGACGGAGTCACATGGATCAAGAGAAAGCCCACAGGCCCTCCTAGTAATCCTGCCTGATACCAGGGGACTTCCCACTCATTGTCTAGCCCTTTCCTTTCCTGCTAGACAAGAGGTAGGGACTAGCCAGGTTCTTTGGAGACCAGTCAATGCTCCCCCCTCTGCCTACCCACCCCTCCCCACTCCGCCTATCCCTCCTCCGGCCTACCCCTTGGTAAACAAGTAACCTGCTAGGTTCCCTACTCATAGTGTCTTCTAAATCAGCTTGCCTGTCAGTTGGGTATTTAAATCTTCCATCCCTGCCTGAATGCAGTCCTCAGACTCTGCTTCTGGAACTTTCTATCACTGTCTCCTTCTCTGTTCTTGTGCAGAGTTGAGAGGCAGAGATCCCCCTCTCTCCGACCTGAGCATTTCTACTGGCTGGATGGCACCCTGCAGAAGCTCCAGCAGTTGTATTGTCACTGTGCTGGGCTGGTGGGGATGGGGGTGGGTGTAGGGGTGGGGGATGCTGTATTTCTTTTGGATAATAAAACCATCTTGTGAGACTATCATTTCAAATAAACACAGCTGGCTTTCTGGTACTGTATGGGATTGGGCTGGTGGGAATGGGGTGGAGTGGGGGGGAGGGTCTGTGATGAGCTCCACCCCTAAGCTCTACCCTGCCCAGCTGTAATGGCAGCCAAGACAACAGATTGTGTGTGTGTGTGTGTGTGTGTGTGTGTGTGTGTGGTATACTGAGGTCCCTAAAGCTGGAAGGGCCACTAAGATGCTCTTCTTCATACTTGCTGCCCAGACCTGAGCATGATATGTGTGGTCTTCAGGTTGTTTCACTGAGGCTTCAGGGAGGAATCAGGGAAGGGCTCTGTCCCTCTCTGTCCCCAGCAAGAGTGCTGCTGTCAAGTGCACAAGTGAACCTTGGGTTTCCTTTGCTTAGATGAAGCCAGGAAAAGTTAGGGTCAGGATGGATGGGGAGGAGCCATCTCAGTCCAGAAACACCCCACCCCCACGATAATGTTTCTGCTGAGGCAGGCTTCCTGTGTTCCTAACAGGCAAGATGTACACTGCCCCAAAGGATGCTGTGTTCAGATGCTCTCCCCTCCTGGAGATCTGGGGCATCTGAAACCACGACTAACTCAGAAGTTTCTCCTATTTGTTCAGAACTGCCCCCCACCCCCACCCTGACATACACATCATACACAGGGCAGAGGCAACACACAGACCCATGCACCCCTCCCAGCCAACAGAGGGCAAAGCAACACACATTCAAGTGACTCTCGGACACTTGTTCAGCAGACAAGGCCAAAGGAGGCCAGCTCCTTGCAAATGGACACAATGACCTCCAGACACAGTACTGATACCAATTCACTGTTAGCTGTAGGGCAGAGCAGATTTCACCTTACACACAGTGTAGCAGATTCCTCCCCCAACTCCCTGACCCTCAACTCTCCCATCCTCCAACCCTGGTAGTGGCTGGGCTTCAGGATAGCCCATAGAACACCCTTGGCTTGAAGTATCACTTACCCTGTGTGGGTACTCTCCACACTGACCCTAGCGGGGAGAGAGAAGGAGAGCAGTGTTAGGCATTTAATAGGGGGATCTGTATACCCATATCATACCATGTATTTCCTCACTGGATGATACCACTGCTCTGCCTTGAGCACTCTGAGGCAGATGAAGTGGTCCCCCTTCCCTTGCCTCTAGTAGGCAATATGATGAACTCCCTAGGGCCTGCCCAGAGGATGTGCCATGGGGTACAGGAATAGGACCCCCCACCACATGCCACCTGCCATGATGGTAGCATTAGGAATTACATCCAGCTCCGAGTTCAGCCTAACCCCTGGGTTAGAGAGGAGTCTTGATGGGGTCAACAGACTCTAAGATGGCTTGTGGCTAGCAGGGCTCTCTGGAAATACCTCCCTTATGCCAATAGTCCCAGGCTCCTGTACCACTGCCCAGGGGTAAAGCTACCAATCTTGGCCAGAAAGTGAACGACAGATCGTGGAGGAGGTTATATATAAGTCCATTTCTCAGAGTGAAGGGCCCCTGCAGGACGGCAGGTGGAGAGGACCGAACTGCACGAGGGTCTTCAAACTCAAGACTAACATGTGAGGAAATGTCATTGTTTTTCTCTTACATACTGGGCACCTCTAGGGTTTCTGTAGAACTCAGGTCTGGGGACTGGAGAGATGGATCAATGGTTAAGAGCACTGGCTATTCTTCCAGAGTTCCTGAGTTCAAATCCCAGCAACCAATGGTGCCTCACGACCATCCATAATGGGATCTGATGCCCTCTTCTGGCACCCAGGTACCCAGATATGCAGAGAGAGAGCACTCATTTGCATAAAATAAACAAGTACATCTTTCGGAAAAACAAAAACCAAAGAACAAAACCTGAGGTCTGCAAGTGCCCACCATGGCCCTTGTCTGGCCACTGTGACCCCTTTCTGCCTGACAGGAAACCTCAATGGCACTTACCTTTTCTCCCTTTTGTCCCTGAGGTCCCTACAAAAAGAAGGAAATGACTGTCAGGGCTCAAATTCCAGGCCACATGGTCCCCAACCTCCCTGCTGGGGACAAGGAAGGGGAGTTACAAACCGGTTGTCCTCGAGGACCCACCAGGCCCTGTGGGAGAAAAAACAAACAAACAGGTGTCAGTGGGTGGGTAAATCACAGACACATACCTGGATGGGTTGGGGACAGATCCTGGGCTTCTCAGAGCTTCCCAGACTGTCCCAAAGCCTTACAGGTCACAGTGGCCTATGTCCAACTCATCCAAGATGGGATGACCCTCTACGCCAAGCCTCAGTGGGTGTGGCCAGTCGCTCCCTGACCCCCTCAGCTTTTCCTCCAGTCATTGACATCTCAAAGACCCCTGTACATGGGAGGCTTGGGTGTTGGGGTGTTTTGCTCTGAAGGACCTTACATCCTTCACTTGGGGTCCCCGGAGACCCCAGCATAGCCTGCTTCCTGTTCTCCTGGCCACTGAACCAGAAAGGTTTGGGGGGCATGGGTGGGATAGGCTAGTGCTGAAGACACACTGTGTGAGGCCTGTGGTAAAGACAGGAAGCTGGGTTGGACCCCCTAATCCATGGTTTGAGCTCCCTGGAAGGCATAAGGGGACTTGGCATTGCTGTCAAGGTTGTCTTGTCCTTTGGTTCTAGAGAGTAGGGTTCAGTGTCTGGTAAGCTTTCAGGAGAAAGCCCTGGTTAAGGAGGCCCAGACTGATGTACAGGACAGAAGCATGTGTGGGCTGGCCCTTCTAGGGAAGGCTCTGCAGACCTTCACTGGGCCAGAGGAGAAAGTGGCTGGCATCACCTCTGCCTCCCAGTGCCAAGAGAACAGCAGTGTTCACACACAGCTCAGGGTAAGGCCACGAAAGGCTTTTCCAGTCTTTTCCAGTCTAACACACTATAAGTCTGAACCCTTGCCTGAGCTTCTGAGGTAGCTGTTAACCCTATGCTGGTCTGTGAGGGACCTCCAGAGTGCCGGTCTCTGGGTCTCTGGGTATCTGGATGTGTGGCCTCAGTATGTAGAAAGGTATGTAGAAAGATGTAGAAAGGGCTCCTCCTCCTGCTTCCGACTCATAACTGGATCTACCTTGAACCTAGGAAGCTCTGATCGGGCTCCCAGTGGCTGGGCTGGAGAGTCCTAGGACAGCTCAGGGGAAGGCACTGTAGAAAAGTAAAAGGCCACCTAGGACTGGCACCACCCCACCCCGACCTGGAGAGTGTTCTATCATCACGTTGGAAAAGGCTTGCCTAATACCTTGGATGTCTCCTGTGCAGGAGAGAAAAGGCTTGCCACGTCTCCCTATATGGCATGAGGATCTAGGGCCTGCTGACAGTGACAGGCAGGCTGACAAGGCTGGTCCCCTACCTATCGAGTGAAGGAAAGGAAGTAGGGGGGCTTACCATCTCCCCTTTAGGTCCGGGGTAGCCCTGGAAGGAAAAGGGTTTCATGTACATTGTTTCAACATCTAGTCCCTCACCCTGCCTGCTCCAGCACTCTCCATCCTCATCTCTGCAGTTAGGTTCTCTCCTCTCTCACATGGTCACATGGTCACTTCTCACTCAGACCCTAATCTGTAGGTTGGATGAGCCAGGGACAGGCCCATTTCCCCTTTCACTTACCCAACTGCACTAGTGGTCACCTGCTCTTCAAAGGTGAGCAGAGGTGACGGTGTCTCCCTCAACTCCGGCTACATACACTCCATATACCCAGGACAGCTTGTGGGGGCAATACCTGGCCTTGTGGTGAGAAAATATGGCCACTGTAGTCTCTGGGCTACATGTGGCTTGCTGGCCAGGTGACCAGGTCCCCACCTGAGATGACAACCCCTATCTGAAGAAGAGTTCAGAGATGTACATTACATCTCCTGTGCTTGCACTTTTGAGTACTCCAAGATGTTTGGAGAGGCAGCCATCTTCCAATATCTATGAAAATGCTAGGACCAGGACACCAAGGTTAAAGGGGTACAGTGACCAGAGGGGAACCCAGGTATGCATATGGAGCCTCGAATGTTGAGGGAACTCCAAATTTGAGGAGAATAGAAGATAGCTTTGCACTTCGGTGACAACCTGTCCCAGTCCACCTAGCTGTTGTTCCTGCTGCTTCCTTGCCCTTCCCAAGCCCTGATCTCACGGAGCCACTCATAGCCACCAAAGTCTATGGGTGACTTTTGCTCCGGACACTGGGTATCCAACTTGACTATAGTGATTGCCCTCTTGAGGTCAGGGGTGACTTATTCAAATAGCTCCTCCTCCCCTTCCCATTAGCAATGCCATCCTGGACAGTTTTCTTTCTATGGAAAACATCTTTCAGTAATCCAGAGTGTAGGAGGACCAGAAGCCCCAGGTGAGTAGGCTGGTCAGAGGAGGGACAGAGCCCATCTTAAGGGTCTACTTACGCCAAGAGTCCACTTACCGGCCTGCCATCAAGACCAATGGGACCCTGCAAATAGAAAGGCCAGATGCAAAACCTAAGCTTCCTAGGATCCCCATACAGAAGGCAGCATGGGCACAGAATTTATCTATTCATCCATCCATCCATCCGTCCGTCCATCCATCCATCTATCCATCTTCCCTTCCTTCCTTCTTTTTCTTTTTTTATTCGTTTTTCAAGACAAGGTTTCTCTATGTATTCCTAGCTGTCCTGGAATTCCTCTGTAGACCAGGCTGTCCTTGAGCTCAGAGCTTCACCTGCCTCTGCCTCCCAAGTGCTGGGATTAAAGACGTGCACCACCACCTCCTGGCCCCACGGTGTTTCTTGAAAGCTAATGTTGGTCAGCACTGAAGCAGCTGCTTCCCTGGTCCCACTCCAAAGAATCTAGGCTCCATTGGCAAGAGTTAAAGGACACTCTAGTGGCTACAGTGGCCATTATACTACTGCTTCCATGACAGGCCTCTCTTCAGATCCTGACCAGAGGTCAGTCATCTCACTTTCTTGACCTACCATATGTTCGCATCCTGGTGTCAAACGGGACGTATCAGCTGTAAGCTCACTCACTCCTGCCTGACCGTCACTATCTATCTATAGGGCTGTCTCTGTCCTAAGCCCAGCCCTAAGCTACTGGCCCATGAAAGGTTATAGAGTGAGTGGGTCCTTAGAGGCTAGGGATCAGGAGGGAAAATGTGGCCTCAGAGATCGTCTTGGTGATACACTTTAACCCAACCAGGCTCAGGACCTACCTATCTCTGCTAACTTAAACCCTCTGCACTTACCGGGAATCCAGGGAAGCCTCGGGTACCAGGCTGGCCCTGAAAAGAACAGAGCATTGAGGATGAGGGAGGAGGGGTGGAGCCAAGCCCATCCCTGACTCTGTGTTATCACCTGTGAGCTGGCTAGGATGGAGAGGACAGAGAGGGATAATGTAGCAGAGCTTCTGCAGGGACCAGGCTGGAGAGAGGGATGCAAACAGCCTGTATCCTTTGAGCCTACTTCTAGAAGTGGCTTGGGATGCTCTTCAGTGCTTGGGCATGCTGAGCCTTGACATGTAACTAGACAACAGACCAATGGGACAGCCAGGACAATGAACTTACTCTGAACTGGACAGAAGTCCTGGAACAAAATAGGGTCTGTTTCTATATTTACAGGAGTTTCTCATGGCCACTAATCTAAGGATGGCTTCAAAGTCTGCAGAACTCGACCTGCAACATATGTTTTCACGCTAGCACGGGTCAGATTGCCCCTGCTTCCCAGGCTTCTTCCAGCAGCTGAGCATTCTCTGGATCCCTGTGTCTCTTGGGGAGGAGAGACATCCAGGCTCATTTCTTGAGACTGCAGACTAGAGACAGTTGGAGACTAGATGTGTGTTTCCTGGTCACAGCCCAGGGGCTAACGATTAGGTTCTCAAGCAACACTAAACCATGGCTGCAGGTCTGCGAAGCTTACCCAAGGGTCAAGGGTAACAGAGAAGAGAAGCCTAAAGCCTGATCACTTCCCTCTTCTCAGGATCCAGCAAGAGTTCCCTGACACTCCATCCAAGGCTCCAGCAAGATGGCTCAGCAGGTAAAAACACTTGTCCCCAAGCTTGATGTCTTCAGTGTCTGGGGCCCCACACACTGGGAGGAGAAAACTAACCCCTGCAAATTGTCATCTGACTTTCACACACACACACACACACACACACACACACACACACACACACACACCATGTAATAAATATTTGGTTTTTTGGCTTTTTTTTCTAGACTCTGTAACTCTGTCCTTGAACTCACTATGTAGACCAGGCTAGCCCCAGACTCACAGAAATTCACCTGCCTCAGTCTCCTAGGTGCTGAAATTAAAGGGGTGCACAACTACACCTTCATATATTTTCTTTTTAAAGAGAAAGCCATCCTCTCCTGCATCGCTGTACAGACCTGGTTACCTCTCTTCCTGTCTCCTCTATGCCTCTGCTGTCTGCCCAGGTATAGTGGCTCACCCACTTTTCCTGAAGGACATGCCAGCTCTCATTTTAGGCTCTCAGTTTACATGGCAGAGTCTCTTTGCAAGTATGGACAGTTGAGTCTGGCATGCTGAGTTCTAATCCTGCCTCCATCAACAACTGTGTAACACTAAGCCATTATCCAAACTCCCCACACCTCAACTTCCCCATCCCTAGAGTGGGAATAATGATGTAAACTCATCAGGTCACGGAACTACCATCAATTACGCTTATAATATCTTTGGAAATAGAAGCTCCACCATTGGGCGTGTGCTGAATTAAGATGACTAGAGGGGGTACCAGAAGCCAGCCAGATCGCTTATATTTATTGTATGCATGAGCATACGTGTTCCTGTGCGTGTGCCCATGTATATGTAGGTATGAGCCTAGAGGTCAGAGTTCAACGCCCAATGCGTATTCTACTGTTCTCCTTCTAAGTTTTAAGGACAGGGTACCTGTCTCTTTTCTGGACCCAGAGCTCACTGATTTGGCTGGGTTAGCCAATGAGTTCTGGGGATCTTCCTGTCTCCATCTCCATTGCTGTGGTCAACTTGACATGTGCGCGCTGGAGACCTGAACTCAGGCGCTCACTGTTAGCTTCTACTCACTGAGTCATTTCCCCCCCAGGGTGTCTTGGGATCCACGGGTGTCTTAATTAAGGTCTGGGACAAGGTCCCTTTCAGGGGACAATTTCTCTGGACTTACATGCTGTGACCCTGAAATATTTTCAGGCTCCCTGGATCCTTTCTGGATCCTATCTACACAGAATCTATGTCACCCTTCTGGTCAGGCGGCATAGGACCTTTTGCCATGTCAGGATTGGGTGCCGGTCCACAGGGAAACTAGCTAAAGTCAGCTGCAGACTCAGGATGGACCTGTGGCAAGTGTCCCAAGGCAAGAGAGCAGAGACACCACTCATATGTCAGAGGGCTCTGGCCTCTCTCCTCTCAAGGATAAGTGGTGCTAAGAATAGGCCTAAGGAGAAACCCGGAAACCATTGCAATGTAATCTTCGAAACCTCCCAGTGTAAATTCTCTGTAACTGCTCTGGACACGGAGAGGCCCGAGGAAGAGGTCAGGAGAGAGGGGTTCCGAGAAGCATCTTCCTATCATCTCAGCTGATATTTACGTGGCTAAGATAATCACATGGCCCACTAATTACAGTGCCTGCTCCGGTAAGCAGGGTGCATCCTTACAAGCCAGGGCCAAGTCCAGGACTAACCGGGGCTTTTTCAAGGCTGGGGAGTTGGGGCCGGGATGCTGTCATCAACCACAGGGACATGGGATTCTGCTTCCTGGAGAGGTTGGGGAGAAGGCAGTTGGGGAATCTTGTATGGAGACTGTAATTTACATCTCAATTTATGCTGAGCTTATGGCCTCTTCCCGTGCTCACTGGTCAAGCTGATTCCAGGCTGGGGAGCTGGCTGTTTGAGGCAACCTACTATTATGGTGTATATTTAATATGCGATACTAGTATTATGTATTATTTATATAACAGAGCCTTGTGTATAGAGTATAAACAGGCAGATATATTTGAGACAGGATCTATGTTGTTCAGGCTGGCCCTGAGCTCCTGAGCTCAAGTGATCCTCCGGCCGCAGCCTCCTGAGTAGCTAGGGTGGTAGGCAATGTCTGGCTTTTCCTATTCTTCTCTGTTAGGTTTTCTTTTCTGATCCAGTTTGATTACTGCTGACTGCTAAGAACAGCTCCTTGCAGAGGCTAGCCAATTCTCTCAGGCTAACTCACCATTTGTCTTTGAAGGGTTCATAGCATATTTTCACTCCTCTAGGATGGTCATGTTTATACAGACAAACTTTCCCTGGGGCTTTTGGGTTTTCTGCCATGTTCAGAGGGAACCTTCTCTCTGGGAGTTATAAAACAGTTGCTCAAATTATGCCCCTATTGTTTATGACTTCGTGTTTGACATCTTAGTCTTCTGTTGCTATTCTTTCCTTTTGTTTTGGTTTGGTTTTCAGAGACAGGGTCTCACGTAGCTCAAGTTGCCTGGAACCAACTATATAGCTGGGGCTGGTCTTGAACTCCTGACCCTCCTGCCTCCATCTCCCAAGCACTGACATTATAGGTACACACCACCACTTCCAAATTACACCTGAGTATCTTATTCATTGACAACCTGTCTTGATAGAATGGGTGGATAGATTCACGATCCTGATGAGCCACCTCCCCAGGCCTCCATTCTTTCTGTTTGCAAGCAACGGATGGCCTAAACTTGATCCCTGGAACCTGTGTAAAGGTGGAAGGGGAGAGATGATTCCATGACACTGTCCTCTGACCTCCATATGCATACATCATGGCAGGCGCGCGTGCACGCGCGCACACACACACACACACACACACACACACACGCCATACATAGAATCAAACCTTCCACTTGCCATTCCCCACCCACCCCCCGAAGCCGCAGGCCCTGCCCAATTCCAGAACAATCTGCCTTTCTCTTTCTACTAGTTTCTCTTTGTTTGGTTTTGTCTTCGTGTAGCCCTGGCTATCCTGATCCTGGCTCTGTAGATCGAACTGAGAGATCTGCCTGCCTCTGCCTCTTGAGTGCTGGGATTGAAGGCGAGCGCCACCACCGCCTGGTTTTCTTTCTCCTATCCAATGAAGCTTTTCTCACAAACCATCTTCACTGGTGTCTGGCTGTTTCTGGTCCTTCTCTTCTGATCTGTTTGTCTTGGTTGCCCTGTTCTTTTTCCTAGCAGAGTCATGAACTTCTTTCCTGAATGAAGTTCAGCATTGGATTGAACAAGCCAAAAGCATTCACCAGGATGAGACACACATTACACTGGGTAAAGGATCTATATATGAAAAAGGAAGAGAAACTCACCCCTTCATTTCTGAAATCCATCTTGCTCTAAGGCACCTCCCTACCCTGGCAGAACCTGCTCTTCCTCCTGGGCAGGGCACTGCCATACACTGTGTGACTTAGAAGTGTGGGGTGTCCAAGGTGACTTCTCTTTTCTAAAATTCTTTTTTTTTTTCCAGAGACAGGGTTTCTCTGTGTAGCCCTGGCTGTCCTAGAACTCATTCTGTAGACCAGGCTGGCCTCGAACTCAGAAATCTGCCTGCCTCTGCCTCCCAAGTGCTGGGATTAAAGGTGTACACCACCACTGCCCGGCTCTAAAATTCATTTTTATGGTCACCAAAACTCACCTATGGCCACCTCCAAATGGTGTGCATGCACTCAAACACACACACACACACACACACACACACACACACACACACACACACACACGCGCATATGCACACATGCATACTTGTGCATACACACAAACCTGCGCACATAAGGCACACATGCACATGCACACACAAACACAAGAACACAATAAATGTATATCTCTTGGCCCTGGGCATATAAACAGCACTCACAAGTTACTTCCATTCACTGTGCTCCTGCTGAGCACAGGCAGCAGCCTCTCGCTAAGCTGCATACCGATGTCCCTCATGGACACAACACAACCCATGGCCCCGTACGCCTAGGGATACAGGTCTGAATAGCTTGCCAGGTCCGTCACACAAAGCCCTCGCTGGCCTTTCCAGCCTCACCTTTGCTATCTGGTCTAGACCTTTCCAGGTGCTTCTCCCGATTAAGGAGCTGGGCACCCCTCCTGACCCTCCTTTCTTGGGTGGACTCTGACCTTGAAAGCAGGCCAGTTATCCCTTCCTCCTGCAGCCTCTCTGTCCACAGATGGTGTGAGCCCAGTGCTTCCCCTCCGCCATGTCCCCACTACTCCTTGTCACCGCACCCATTATCTGTACTGTCACAGCCAATGAGATTGCCATCATGGGCCTGGATTGCAAAGAGTTATGCTGTATCATCTCCCTTGTGCCTGGAAGCCTCTAGGTTCCTGACACACCCAGCAGGTGTATCTACCTGTTGTGGGTAAGGGTCAGATCCCTCCTATTGGTCTCTGAAGAACAGCTGGGGGAGGTGAACATGCAGATGTCCCTAGCTTAGCCATGACCTGCCTAGTGCCCCTTGGGGTCCAACATCCCACTCGGTTCAATGAGGCTCCCTTGAGGACACCTAGACACTGGGTCCCAACCACTTGTGCCACTGGAATGGGAGTCAACCTTATCCAAGTACCTGGATGGCCCCTGTTGCTTGGATTATTGATCAGGCTCCAGGACAGTGGGCAGGTGGCCCTTAAGGATGACCAAGCTGGCTCTGCTGAGCAATCGTTAGTCTCAGCTAGGGTGCACTGTCCAGCTGCTACTTGACCTCAGCTCTTACTGTCAAGCAGACCTTTTGTTTACCTATCTCCCATTCCCACCAGGCTGGGGCAGCAGGGGCAACTGAGGGGTAACTTGGTGTCACTCAGCTAGGGTGGCTTGATCATCTGGGTGATGATCAGTAGCCATTGTCAGAGGACTCTGGGCACGGTCAGGACACCTAGTGTCATGAGTCACTGTAGACACCAACTAGGGCTACTGGGACAAAAGAGGCATGAGATTCCCAGGTTCCTCCTGTGGTGTGCTGGGGAGTGGGGGCAGGGGGGACCCCTGCCCTTGCTGGAGGTCTAGCTTGTAATTAGTGCCCTTCACTCTGACTTCCTGGTCCTCTACTCCAACCATTCTTGACCTGTGGGTTATGAACCATTGGGGTCACATATAGGTATCTTGTATGTCAGATATTTACATTACGATTCATAACTAGCAAAACTGCAGTCACAAAGTAGCAACAAAAATAATTTTATGGTTGGAGGATAAGCACACCATGAGGAACTGCACTAAAGGGTCGCAGCATTCGGGAGGTTGAGAACCGCCGATATAGACGATATCTTACTACACTTCCCCAGCATCCCACTCTCTCACTGTGCTCCCTGCTCCTCTCTCATCATGTGACAGGCTTCCCATAGTCCTCCTTGTCAGGGCAAAGGAGGTCCACGGCCACACAGGACCCTGTCCAAACCCCTTCTCCTCTGTGGAGAGAGGCCATGCTAGGTTATGGTGAATTCCAGTTCCCTCGCTGACACCGGTTTCATTGAAGGTGTGTGAGCAGGTACCTTGGTACCCCACTCATACTCCTTCGTACAGCTGTGCTATCTTGCTGGATCCATCACCCACATCCCACATCACCCACATCCCACATCACCCACATCCCAGGCAGTCCCTAAAGAAGCATGCCAGAGGGAAGTCAGGAGGCTCTAGGTAACTCAAAGGACCTGGTACTGACAGTAAGGATAGGGTTTGGGGGGTGGAGGCTTGGAGGGCGGGTTGGGGCTTCACGAGAACCAGGAATGGGTGCTGGGGTCAGTGAACCTGTACTTTGTTATCTGCTCCTGGTTGTGGGAGGCCAAGATTAGTTCCAAAGAAAGCTGGAGCACTCAAGGCAGTACTCAAGGCAGGCAGCCCTTTTCCCTCATGTAAACAACAGCAACCACCTTCCTGCCTCCCAGCTGCAGGAGCTTTGCAGCTAAAGGCTAAAAGGTTAGGTTCTGGGGCCCTCCCAGGGAGGAGGTCATTTAGGTCTATTTAGTCAGCCCACTTTCTCTAACATCAACAGTGATACTGAGAACCAACAGGAATGACCACAGGACAGGGGATGGCCACACCCAGAGGCCCCTGCTGAGGCTCACCCTCATTCCTCCGAGGTTCTTTTCATTAACTCTCCCAGCCTCTACACCCCCACCCCCAACAACATCAGCAACTTACAGGGGGGCCTCGAGGCCCGATGATGGACATCCCCGCATCTCCAGGGGCACCCTGTGGGGAGACAGAGGGTGTCTGGAAGGGTAGATGGGGGAGGGCGAGGGAGGGGGTTGGTGGGGAAAGGATGTAAAAGGGGGTGGGAGGCTGGCAGCCAGGAAGGGGGATGCCAACCACCATAGGGAGGTCAGAGATCAGTTGGAAGTGGGGAGCACAAAGAAGATCTTGGGTCATCACAAGGGAACGGAGAGAAGAGTAGCGGGTGGATGGGAAAGCACAGTGGGCTTTGGAAGTGCAAGAGAGCAGCATCCATGACATTGAGGCCAGGAGGGAACTGCAAGGAAAGGTGGGCTCAGCAGTGACATTCCACCCGGTTCACCTGGCAGTTCACCTTCCAAATGAATGGTCAGGACACACAATAATATCCTGGCTATATGGGCCCTATAGTCTTGAGGCCAGAGACTGACCCTCTTGGACGCTCCAAAAGGATGAAGGCTGAGCCCATATAGCATGTCCTGGATCTAGTTGGCTGAAAGCTCTGGGGGCTATGTATGACAGGTTGGCTGAGCCAGCTGGATAAAGGAAGGGTGCTGATGGGTAGGAATCTGTAGCAGCAGACAGGAGGGGAATGAGAAAGCTCAGGGCTCTGAGTTCAAGTCATGACAGCTTTCTGAGCTCACACAACCTGCTTGAGAGCTGGGGCTTGGAATGCTTCACAGTCTTTGTGGGCAAGGAATTGCAATGTAGTTTTGCAAAATGTCCTACCTCATATAAAGGTAGCAGGGATCTGGAACTAGTAACTTCAGCACTGTGAAGCAGACTTGGCTTAAGGCAAAATGGATGCTTTGAAGGGAACCCCTGCTCCTTAACAGCTGCCCGAGTGGGAAGAAGCTCACTAACTTCTCTGTTCATTTCCTCAACTATGGCAGGGAAAACATTCCCATCACATGGACATTCCATGGGATAGGACTAGAAGGTGCTTAAAATCACCATGTGGTCTGGGGAAGGTGATGTGTCTCGCCCTATAGGATGGGACCAATATCTACTTGGAAGACTGCCCTGTCATATGATCAATAGCTTCAGCCTCGGGAGATACACCTCTCTCCAGCTGTGTCACCTTCTATCTGGGGGACCATGAGCATGTGACTTTCCTTCTCAGGGCCTAACACACAGAGGAATGGTGAAGCTTTCAAGAGGTGCATCAGCATTACCTGAGCCAATAGAAAAGAATGCTTGCAGCCTGCCCATACAGCCTGCCCACCGCTGAGGAGCCTTGGCTAAAGTCAGCATTCGCTACTTTAGAGATGGGATACTCTGTTGCAAGATCAGTGCAGTAACTCTGTGTGTGTTTGTGTGTGTTGTGGGGAGGAGGTCGGAGGTCTCCTGCCTACAATTCCAGTTCTCAGCAGGTAAAGATGGGGAGATCTTTGTAAATTTAATGTCAGCTTGGGCTACATAATGACTTCTAGGCTAGCCTAGGCTACAAACCAAAACCCTTTTCCACCACAAAAAAAAAAAAAAAAAAAGAAGAAGAAAAGAAAAAGAAAAAGAGCAGAACAATCCACAATACTGACAACACTGACACGCCCAGTGTCTACAAGGATGGAAGAAAAGCTGAGAACCAGGAACCTGCCCATGTTATTGCTGGGGACTTCAGACAAACCCCATACTCTCTCCTCTGATTGGATAAGTTATGCTCTGAAATCCCCAGAACCCACCAGGCTGCTCTCTGGATGTCCTCTCCCCTAACCTGGCTCCTGGCTTCCCAGGCAGGGTGGAGAGTCCTCTCTGTGACTCTGGGGTCCCCCTGGGTAGTCCCAGCTACATAGCAGTGATAAGCCAGTCTTTTATTCATGGGGGTGGGTGATAGCCCCTAGGAGAGCAATGGGGGCCTTTGCATGTGGTTAAGGTAAAGCAGGGACAGGCTTACTGAGCTGGGACAGCTGAGGCCTTGCCTAGGAATCCCAGGGCTTCATACCAGGGCTCAGAGAGTGCTAGCTTAATTAAAAGCCTGCCAGTGAGAGAGAAGGCTGGGTTAGAGGGAGCAGTGAAGACTCACCTTCTCGCCTGGTTGACCTTTGATACCCTGGACAGGCAGCCCCACAGGGCACAGGGAAAAGAGAGACGGGGAGAGAAAAAAGAGGATGAGAGACAGACACGGACAACAGGAATCCATGCTTAATGGCACAGCAACTGAACAAAAGAAATCACTGTGAAATAAGAAACACAGCACAAGACACAGATGCAGACACGCGACAGCCATCTCGGCCAGCAAGCAAGGCCAGCTGGTCTACATCACTAGGAGGGAAACAAGGGATCCTGTCCAAGCGGTGCGTGTGCGTGCGAAAAGTGGGAGGTACGGGGAGGGAAGGAGAGAGAGGGGAGGAAGGAAGGGAGTGGGAAGGAGGGAAGGAGGGAGAGAGAGAAGGAGAGGGAGGGAGGGAGGGAGGGAGAGAAGGAGAGAGGGAGAGAGAGGGAGAGAGAGGAGAGGAAGAGAGGGATCCCTAACCCAGTCAGAAAATCTTCCTGATTAGCCAAATCCAAGGGGCCATGGGTGGGCCTGGGAAGAAGTTCCCAAGGTCTGTGATCATGAACCCCAGGGGCTCGGAAGGTCCCTCTGAGTCCCAAGTACAGAACCTTGTGAAGTAAGGTAAGACTGGAACAGAGAAAGCTTGAGGCATGCAAAGGAGGGGGCAGACAAGGGAGGGGATGCAGGATGACACGGGACAACCAGAATGGGGTGACTGGGCTTGGGTGGCTCAGGCATGTAATCCCAGCTACTTGGGAGACTGACGCAGGAAGAATACAAGTTCAAGGCCTGTCTGAGCAAGAGGCTGAGTTCAAGGCCAACTAGGGACAACTCAGTGAGATTCTGTCTCAAAGATAAAGTCTAAAGAGGGCTGAGGATTGAACTCAAGAGGTAAGATGCTTGCCTCATATGCTTAAACTCTTACAATGAGTCACCAGTACTACAAAAAAACGGGGTGGGGCAGAGGTGGTAGGAGGTGAGCGATAGCAAGGATGCTGGACGAGTCAGAGTATGAAGAAAGCAGGATGCCCAGCCAGGGGTCCTTTGTCACTCCAGTGGCCAGTGGTGGGCAGCCTCCCTCCATGCAGCTCCCAACAGGCCAGTGGTGCCATCTCTGGTGCCGCATGGGAATGACCCAGGAATTTCACACCTGGTCATTGGACACTACAGTCCTTATCAAGTGGCTTATGCCAGGCCCCCTAGTGAGCAGCCAAATGGGCCATCCACATTTAAAATAGCACCAGCAGTGAGAAGTTCCAAAGTGGCTGGAAAGGAGCTCTGCACAGGAGGTGGGAGGCTTCCGGTGGCCCCCCTACCTCTCCCCATTGCCACCACACAGGAAGCTCTGATGAGGGAGGGCAGGAAGGAGGAGCCGGAAGTACATTTTGCACTAGGCAGAACTTCCTGCAGGCCAGCTGCTGCACCCAGCAGGGGGGTGGGGGGGGGAGCTCCCAACACTTACCTAACCCAAGGCCAGATGGCTTGGGTACAAAACTAACTTCACCCCCTTCCAGGGTTGATTTTGCCCATTAAAGGGGATCATTAAGGCTATAGTGAGACTTAGGTGCATCCAATATGATTGCTCCAGGAAGGATGGCAGGGTAACTGGGTGGGACCCAGTGACAGCATAGAAAGACCCAGTGTCTAATGGACGGACTGATAGAGCAGATACGGTGGGTGGGTTGTGGGGCAGGCAAGTGGCCTGTGTCCTGGTATGGAATCAGTGTGAGGATTCCGTGGAGAGGATCGAGACTCCCACACGCTGTCAGGTCTTACAATGTTGAAAACCAGCATACACTGCTAGCTGTACACACTGACTGGTTTTCCACTCTTCCTGGGTACCAAGCCTTGCTGAGTATGTGTATGGAGGGGCAGGTGAGGGCGCAGTGGACAAGAGCTTTGAGGTTGCTGAGGTCCCTGTGAGATACCACTTAGAGAAAGCCTATGCTAGGACTGAGGTAAATGTTGGCTAAAATGACATCAACTAATGTGACAACACCCCACCCCACCCCCTCCTCCAGTATCACAGAGGTGGCCTCACAACTCACAGGTTGCATGGAGCTCTTGAACCAAGCTCTAGAATGTTCTAGGCCTCTGAGGCATCCGTTTAAAGTCAGCTCCTTCTTTCAGCTCTGATGCTAGGGGTGGACCACCCCTGGTCAAGGATACAAGTTTGCAGCCTGGTTACCTGTAATCAAGTGTTTGCTCCCTCATTTCCTAGTGCGTAATCTTGAGAAAGACATTTACCTTCAGAGCCTGGGCTTCCTCTCCTGAGAGTGCTGGGGGTGGGGTGGGGGTGGGATGGAGATTGTACCTCTGCTTAGACAGTTCACGAAAGGGCTGAATGAGCCGGTGTGTGAAGGCCCTTTGGTTCACAGCCCAGCAGGGTGTGGGTACTAGCAAAGCTCTGGGTACCCCCCAACTCCATGCTTGCTCCAGCCATGCAAATCCATACACAGATGTCACAGTCATGCTTAAGGCCAATGCCAGCACAGCGGCGAGGGTCCCAGCCAAAGCTAACAGAGATAGTGGTGGAATCACGCTGGAGGTGGGATGTTAGCGGTAAGAAGAGGAGAGCAGCCCTGTGTCCATGTCCATCCTAATTCAGGATGCTCTTTACTAACTCAGGCTTCTGTCTGTCTAGACCAGTGGTCCTCAACCTTCCTAATGCTTTGAGCTTTTAATACTGGTGATCCCAACCAATTATTTTCATTGCGACTTCATAACTGTAATTTTGCTACTATTATTAATTGTGATGTAAAACATCTGATATTCAGGGTCTTAGGTGATCCCCTGTGAAAGGCTCATTCAACCTTCTAGGGGATCACGACCCACAGGTTGAGAACCATGGATCCTGACCTGGGAGCCCTTCAAGCTGAGGCTGACAGGACAGCCCAGGTGCTGGGGGCTCAATGTCTAGGACTAGCCTTCTCATATCTTCTGACCAAGAGCTCTCATCTCTTTACAAAAGCAAATATTAACTGCATTCACCCTTAAGAGGACCTGGAGGAACTGCTTGGATCCAAGCCTTGCCTTCCCTGTCTCTGAGTGTAATGTCCATCCATAGAGGACAGCCACAGGAGATAGTGGCTGTTCTAGGGATGGTTGCAGAGGCATCTGATGCTTTGGGATACTCAGGCCTCACTCTATCCTATGGCACATCCAATGACTTTCTGCAGAGTACTTACTTAGTCCCTGTGTCTCCCAGGAGAACACATTCCAAGTCCCCAGTGGGTGCCAGGAACAATGGTGTGTATGGGACCCTATGTGTACTATATCTTTTCTATATGTGTGTACCTATGACAAACTTTAATTTTATAATTAGGCCCAGCAAGAACATTTAAAAAGGATACCTTGTGATAAAATAGAGCAAGTTTAACAGTGTTTCCTAAGATGCAGTTGAAATATCTGACCACAGTAACTGAAGCTGTGTGTGCAGATGAACTGCTAGATGCTGTTCTGTTCAGTTTGGAGACTGGAATAAAATGTCTTCCTGTCCCCTTCCTTGGCTCTCCTGATGTAGCTCTGCACAGCACTTCACCATGCATAGAGGACAAGCCAGCTTGGAGAAGCAAGTGATGGCGCCCCAAGCAGGGACACATGAGCCAACTCACCACACGTCCAGGCATCCCGATGGCACCCTTGTCCCCCTGATGAAGGAGGTGGAAACAGTTAGTGAGGCTGCCACCTGTCAGAGTGTCCCACAAGCTTGTGCACACATAACTTGAGGACATGGCTAGTCAGCTTTGTTGGAGCAGCTAGGAAAACATTTAGAGTGGCACCAAGTGTCATGTGGACATCACCAATGGACCTGCCAGGAGACATCACTAACTAGGCCAGGGCCTCAATGCCCGGACAGATTCAGACTTTCATCTCTCACCTATTGTTTTCTGCACTCAAGCATGGTGCTGCGGAATACAGGTTGCAGTAGGTGGAGGTTGTCATTCTGGACCTCAGTCTCTGAAGCCCTTTCTCCCTCAGGCTTGTGTTTTTGCAGCCCATCAGTGTCAGCCAGAATAGGCTTAGGAATCATTATCCTTGCTTTAAGGCACAGAGCAAGGCAGAAGGACCAATGACAGCCCTAGGTCTGTCTGCCAGAGCCAGAGAAGCAATGCCCATGCTCCCCGGCTCCTTCCTCTCCTGCTCTGATGTCCCACCCTGCCCCCTCTCCTCCCAGGCTGCTCCAGTTTGTGGATTTCGATACTTTGTTTTGTAGCCAGGGTTACATCCTCTAGCTCTGGAAATCTGCTTACAAAGTTTCACTCATTCCCCCATTCAGTAGAAAATATTTTTTTGTAATCATAGACATGCAGACATCATAAAAATCTGGGGTGGAGCCTCAAAGGATGGGGAGCAACAGGGTGTAGAAGGTAAGATGATGCCTGGCCTGCCAGGCAGGAGGAGCCTGCACAGACCCCCTCTGCCAACCCCCTCCCTGGGATGTGTATGGGGGTGGGAGGAGTCCTGAGAGTGACTCTGAATCTACTGATCTCAAAGAGGGAAAAAGCATCGAGGATGAAGCGGCATCCCAGGACATATGTGGGATGCACGCAAAATGCTGTCAGTTCCTGTTAGGCTTACATTGTCAAGGTCCAGGGTATCTTTGAGCAGAGAGCACTGTGTCTTTGCTAAGAATGTCACAGTGCTGGTTGTAAGCACTGATGGTTTCCCTGTCCTCCCTGAGCACCAGCCTATTGAATGGAAGATGTGGAATGGGAGCTTTGCGGTCACCGAGTTCCCCATGGGCTGCTGCTGTCTCACACCAAGAACTTGGCATTTGGTAAATGTTAAGCAAAATGGCCTTGACTCGAGCTGGAACCCACAGCTCCATGGTTCTATGCACATGTTTACACTTCTTGTGCTTTATATCTTAACAAAGGGCCAACACTCGTGCACCTGCCGATGGGTCACCCCACAACCCTTCATGTGGAAGCTCAGACCCTCAGTCAATGGATCTGCCCCTCCTATCAAGCATGTGCTGGGCTCATGCCTGTCATCAGCTCTGGCTCCAGCAACCTCACCGTTCACTTGCTCCCAGGCTTCTAAATGATATTCCAAGGTGTGTGTGTGTGTGTGTGTGTGTGTGTGAGTGTGTGTGATTATTTTTCCTTTCATTTGGGAAGTAATGTTCTTTGCAGCCCTGGCCATAAAATGCTCAGGTTGGGGACATGCATGCAAAGGCCAGCAGCTGGAAACTCAGCAGCATCCCCCACTCTGTGAACTGCCCCCTAAATGCCTTTTAAAGGTGGATGCTATTAGAAAATAAAAAGCCAAAAACCTGCCCACATTCTTCTCCATCATCTGACTACCCCCCCCCCCCCCCGGCTTAGGTTTCACGGACAAAGTCACTGTCCTCTTGAGCTTCAGCACTGGGAACTTCTCTGCTTTGGGGCCTGAGCCTTCTTCCTTGTGCATTTTACTAAAGAAAGTCGCTGGTCATTGATTCTAGAAGCTATTGGATTGGCCTAAAGGTTACAGTATAATTCACACCCAGAAGGTTCTAGAATCCAGTGGAAAATGGCCTTCAGTCAAGAGAAGACAGGTATCAACAGGTGTCCCCTGAAAGCCTCCGCCACCCCTGCATCCCTTCCATACCCTACCTAGATGTCTCCTTTGTGCCCTCCTCAAACCCTCATCTGTGACCTTCCTTAACCCCCTGGTTGGCTACAGCATCTTGCCTGAGCCATTCCCTGCTCCAAAGCCCACAGGGTTTATAATCAATCTCATTTACTGAAGCTGGACCCCACAGAATAGTGTCTTAGAAGACTTTAAAGATGGCACTCAAATAAATGCCAGGCAAGGGCCACAAGACTCTCCTGTGCTCAGTGGACTTAAAAGGGCTCAGCCTCCACTGCTGACCTCGGACAGGTTGGACAATGCATTTTATCCTTCTGAGGTAGAGCCCTTTTTTCTCCCATCACTAAATTGAGTGATCACTTCTCTGAGCGATACTAGTTTTCTCCGAGTTATCCAGCAATCAAGGCTAGGGATGCCCGGAATGCCTGGCACCTGTAAAAGCATCAGGTGGCTACTCATCAGTTGACGAGATGGCTAGTCACATGACTTCTGCCCACCTTTGCCTGAAGTTCCTATGGTTACTCAGCACGGCCTTCTTATGGTAACTGGAGAAAACCAAAGGTTTTTGAGTCCACCATTCCCTAGAGGGCACAGAAAAACTAGAACAGTTGTTTGAATGTCATCTGCCATGAAGAAGGCTGGGAATGACCCAAGGACTGGCCAGTGGCTCTGGTCCCCCATTACAGAACTATCTATCTGGACAAAAGCTCCAATGTTGGGAGGGTCTGCTGCTAGGTTTGCATGCACAATACCCCAGGAGAGAAGCCAAGAGCTACAGCCACAGACCCCAGATACTCTCCAGTGTTCTATCATGGAGCGGTGGGTGTGGTTTCACCCTCAACCACGGATTAGAGACTCCAGAGGAAGGTCATGCTCAGAGAATTGTGAGAGATGGCCATCCAACCTAGGCAGTCAATGGACTGAGAAAGTAGATAATGGGACTGGGGTGTGGTCAGTGGGAGAGCACTTGAAATGCCCATGGGTCCTGGGCTTAGTGCTCACTGAAAGGGAGACAGAGAGAGAAGAAATGAGTTACTTACTGGGAGTCCAGGTCTTCCAGTGGGACCCTGAAAGAAAGAGACGGAGAATGAAGTTAAACCCAGGCCAGAATTATAAGCAGTTTAATAAGGTAACATTCCCCTATTTGGCTGTGACCTTAGGGAAGTCCCCTGTACTGTAGGAGCTTGTTATTCTAATAACTAGATAGGGATAAGGGCTTCCTTTCATTCAGTTATCCATCCATAAAACCAGAGAAGCAGGACCTCCTATATGCCAGCCCGGCCCAGGAATAGGAACAGGAGACAGAAAGATGATATGTCCCTTCTCATGACTCAAGGGTCACTAGGGCTTGGGCTCTCATTAGCTCGGCTGGCTCCCTCGCCCACACCATTCCATCTTTGAGCTCTTCCTTCAGTTGCTGAGCCTACTGGACCTGACTGGGAAAGGACAGGGATGAGAGACAGCCAGACCCTATGTTAACCTATTCCATTACATAAGAGAAGCCAAGGGCAGGGCAAAGCCTGTCATCAGCCATGATGCCCCTGGTGCACTGACCCCGTCTATACTGATGGCATGGGAGAAGAGAAGAGGAAAACTTACAGAGGATTATGAGGGAGACAGTGGGATTTGTTTTGGTGCATGAGAATGCATAATAAGATCACCCAGTCCATGATGGGTCAGCCCTGGGGTTGGGGGGCTGTTTTGCTTTCCTGCTTCCTAGAAGCCAACTGACAAAAGTATTGGAGAACATCAGCTAGGCATGTGTCAGGCTGGAGTCATCCTGGCACTTGGGAGGCTGAGCCATGAGGACAACGAAATCTAGGCTAACATGGGCTACAGAGTAAGACTTTCTCAAAATCAGTAAATGCATAAATAAATAGAAATTACCTAATTATTAGTCCATCAATTATGTTTTCTATCATAGCAATACATCGTGGAAAACCCTTAGGAACCTGCAAAATCCTGAAAGAATGGTGTCTTTCTAGAGCTGGCCCCTGACTTCAGATGGGTCTGACCCGAGAGGAATGCTGTGCTTCTACACTGACAGCTTCCAAGACGGGAGAGACTTCTGGGATACTCTTAGGAGCCCAGCCTGCATGGATCAGTAGGGCTAATATTGTAAAAATGGCCATCCGACTAAAAGTAAGCTATAGATTTAATGCGATCCCTATCAGAATACCAATATAGACATTGAAAAAATCATCTAGCCGGGCGTGGTGGCGCACGCCTTTAATCCCAGCACTCGGGAGGCAGAGGCAGGCGGATTTCTGAGTTCGAGGCCAGCCTGGTCTACAAAGTGAGTTCCAGGACAGCCAGGACTATACAGAGAAACCCTGTCTCGAAAAAACCAAAAAAAAAAAAAAAAAAAGAAAAAATCATCTACTTCATACAGAAACACATACGTGTGTGCAAGCATGCATGGAAGTGCACACACATACATACATACCACCACCACCACCACCACCACTTCCAAAAACCCAGGATAGCTAAAACAACCCCCTCATAGATACACACACCACTACCACCACCACCACCACTAACAACAACAAAACCCAGGATAGCTAAAACAACTCCCTCATAGATACACACACCACTACCACCACTACCACCACTAACAACAACAAAACCCAGGATAGCTAAAACAATTCCGAATGATAAAAGAACTGCTAGAGGTATTGCCATTCTAGATTTCAAGCTATATTACAGAGCTATAGGCATAAAACCAGCATGGCACTGACATAAAAGCAGACATGTTGACAATGGAATTGAATTGATCAATGGAATTGAACTGAATATCCAGACACAATTTCATATACCCACAGACACCTGATTTTTCACCAAAACCTCAAAAATACACATTGAAGAAGACAGTATCCTCAAAAAATGGTGCTGGTCAAACTGGATGTGTGCATGTAGAAGAATGCAAATAGATCCACATCCATCACCCTGCACAAAACTTGGCTCCAAACACACCTAGGACCTTAACACATGACCAGACATCCAGAGTCTGACAGAAGAGTAAGACCAACAGCTAATGGATAGGATCTTATAAGCCTGAAAAATTTTATATGGCAAAGGACACTGTCATTTGAGCAAAGTGGCACCTAGAGTAGGGACAAGGCCTTTACCAACTGTACATCTGATAGAGGGCTAGTATCTAAAATATATAAAGAACTAAAAAACAAACAAACCAGACAGCCTAAACACCAGGAAACAAGTAACCCAATTTTAAAAAACAACCTCAAAACATGAGACACAGTTGTCTAAGAAACAAAGAAATATTCAACATCCTTAGCCATCAGGGAAATGCAAATTAAAATTACTTTGAGGTTTCGTCTTATCTCAGTTAAAATGGCCAAGATCAATAAAATAAATGACAGTCCATGCTGGTGAAGATGTGGGGTTAAGGAAACATTCAGCCATTGTGGGTAGGAGTACAGACTTTCACTGTCACTATGGAAATCGATGTGGCAGTTCCTGGGGAATATGGGAATTGATCTACTCTAAGATCTAGCTAGCCCACTCCTGGGCATCTACCCAAGGACTCTACATCCTACTCCAGAGATGCTTACTCATCCAGGTTCACTGTTGTTCTGTTCGTAGTAGCCAGAGATTGGAAACAGCCTAGATGATCATCAACTAATGAATGGATAATGAAACTAGAGTGTATTCACCCCCCCCCCAAATATGGTATATTTACACAGTGGACTATTACTCAGCTGTTAAGAAAAATAAAATTATCAAATTCACAGGGAAATGGATAAAACAAGAAACAATCATCCTGAGTGAGGTAACCCAGACCCCAACAACAAATACATGTTTGCTCTTATATGTGGATGTTAGCTTTTCTGTGTTCAATATGTATGTTTTAATCTGAATAACCATAGAGGTTAGGTACCTTGTAAGGAACTAGCAGAGGAGAGGATTTCTCAAGAGAGGGGAAATAGAATATAGTGTTATGGCGGGGTGGGGGTGGGGAGAAGGGGAAACTGGAATAGGATTAAATAGGAAGGGAATGGGGGGGGGATACTAAAGGCCATCTATAAAAACATATGGAAACCTGCTACTGTATCATAGGTTATTTCTCCACCAGTGAAATGAGCCAATTCAAAGCAGATTAAATTATATTAAAGACAGGTTTATTGGGAAGTTGCTCTCGTGTGAGTTCACTAGTCCCAAGGATTGAGGCTGGGGAGTTACCTTGGGGAAAGAAGGGAGAGAAAAGAAGAGAAAGAGAAGGGGTGCTGAGAAAGAGAGAGAAAGAGGGGGGGGAAGAGGAAGAGGAAGAAGAGGAGAAGAAGAAGAAAAAGAAAGAGAGAGAGAGAGAGCAAAATGTCTGGATTATATATGGAAGAGCCTCTGTGTGAAGGGCAGCCCAGCCCCTGGATTGGAAAGTTCAGGGTTGGGTTCAGGGTATGCCAGGTAGGGACTGAGGAATCCTGGGAATCCAGGACCTGGAGTCCAGGCCTGCTTTGATATGTAAAATATGCACCTATGTCTTTTGTCCAGGGGTCAGAAGCCAAACACAGTATGTAGAAGCTTCTTAAAATATAAACATACATGTAAGAATCCTAATAGAGTCACCAAACGGAAGAGAATGCCTCCCTCCACGAGACATCTTATGCCATCGAATAGAACCTCCATGTCCAAAGGGGCCCCATAGGAACACGCAAACATCTCAGGCTACTGTCAAGGCCATCTGTTGCTCTCTTCAACCGAAGGTAAGGAGCTGTTGCTGAAGACAACATTTACTTATACCATTGAAACCAGAGGAGTCAAGCTGGTCCCTAACTAGTGTTCGTGGTACTGGGAGGTACTCTGCACATTACCAGAGGAGAAAGGTAAACACCAACTCAGCTGTCAACCCTGACACCCACAATGACACCCTGCCTGCAAGATACACTTGAGCAACAGTGGCATAAGTGCTATAGGAGTAACCAACCACTTTTTTTTTTTTTTCTGATTTAAGACCCACTCCAGGAGGTGGGACACCTGACACCACTTGGGTCACACAGAACCTGAGAGCAGATAGGTCATGGGCCCAAGACAAACACCTACTACTATTATTCTGATAAAGGAATATAGCAATAAAACAACATATGGCTATAGCCATAGGTCAGCTCAACCCCTGTCAGAGAGGCTGCTCCTTGCAGTAGTTCGTAATTAACACAGAGAATCCAACTGGTCACTATGCATAGATCGAGAGACTCTGGAACATCATCAAACCCTTCTCCCCAAGGCTTGGTAATCTATACTCAAGAAGAACAGGGTCCTACCCCTAACCAAGAAGCTGTCTGCAAATGGCATCCAATTGTGGTGGGCTGGCTTATTGCTGCTTGCATTCTAACCTTAATTTGGATCCTCCAAAAGTGTCTGCAGGAGAGCCCACCCTGGTGAGACACTGAAGAACACTCCTCCCCCAGCTAATTGTGACTGGTAAATAAAGATGCCGGCAACCAATAGCTGGGCAGAAGAGACATAGGTGGAGCTTAGGTTTAGGCACAGAGAGAGGGGAGGAGGAAGGGTTAGGAAGAGGAAGAATCCCCAGGAGGGAGGAGGAGAGCCACCCTGGGCTAAGGGCAGAGAGAGCCCGGCCCTGAGGGCTGCCCAATTGGAGTTAAGAGCAGCCCAGATGGAACACAGTAAAGAGTAAGTTCTCTTCACTCGGGATTGTCGACAGGAAAGTAGATTCTAACAGCATGGAGGGCAGGCAGCTGCCCAGCTACTGTGCAGCACAAGGCAAATTAACTTATAAAGGCCTCGTGTGTCGTTCATCCAGGAACATAAATAGTCTAAGGCAGAGGGGAAGCCCTGTGTGGGGATTTTAAATATTTACTACACCCAATGACAAAGGGAAAAATCAGTTTTCTCCAATGGAGCGTCATTGGTTGTACCAAGCACACTTCAGCACAGGCCTCGCCCCCAGGAGTAGTTGGCCACACAAAGTAAATTCAGTGGCATTGTTGGATTTTTTGGTTTTTTGTTTTTTGTTTTTTTTTTTTTTTGATCTTTTGTTTCGTTTGGCTTTTTTTCTGGCATTTCTCTTTTGTCCTGTGGGTCTTCTGCTTGTTTGATTTGTGTCTTTGTGGGTTTTTTGTATGTGTCTCTTGCTTGTTTTTATTTTTGTTTCTTGTTTGTTTTTGAAAGCAAGCAAGAGAGAAAGAAAAGAACATAAGAGTTGGGTGGGTAGATGGTGCGGAGGTGGGGAGGATCTGGGAGGAATTAGGAGAAACATGATTAAGATACAGTATATGAAAACAAGATTTTAAATTACAAGGCAGAGAGCCGAGCCTGAGTTATGGCACACGGGGAGGTGTTTCAGTAGCAGAGATGGAATCTTCTGGATTAGGAGCAAGCACCGTGTAGCCAACCATCTGTGCACAGTCTTGGCTCTGCGCTTACTATGTGACAAGTGAGGGTGACGGGGAAGTAAGAGGCTCAGTGCCCTTGTGCCTCCTCTGTTTCTTCAGCTTGAAAATGGGTGAGCAGGAACCGAGTAACGCCCGTCTTTTATGATGAAATAAGCTACTGTGTCACAAGCACCGAGCTGCTGGCATGAGCCGTTATTAGACGGGAACAGGTCGGGGAAGGGAACAGGACCAGGAAGAGCCATGCTTCATGGAGAGGCCAATGCTTGCCTAACTGTAGACTGAGTTTTGCATTTTTCCCGATTCAACCAACAGGGGGCGTGAGTCTGTTTTCTACCTCTTCTGTTCCATTCCTCACTCCTATATCTTACCCAGCTTGCGCTAGTTTGCTTTTCTGTTGCAGTAGTAAAAAACCAAAAAACAAACAAACAAACAAACAAACAAAAAACCATGACCAAGTGGCGAGGGATGACCAAGTGGGGAGGGTTTATTTGGCTTATACATCAAGCTCTCAGTCCATCATGACGTCAGGGCAGGAACTCAAGGCAGGAATGGAGACAGAGGCCACAGGAGGGCACTGCTGACTGACTGGCTGGCTTGCTTCCCATGGCTTGCTCAGTTTTTCTTATACAACCCAGGACCACCTGCCCACGGGTAGCATCGCCCACAGTGGGCTGGGTTCTCTCCCTTGCCAATCACTAACCAAGGCAATGACTTGCTTACAGGTCAAGCTGATGGAGGTTTTTTCCAACAGAAGAACCTCTTCCCAGATGACCCTAGCTTGTGTCAAATTGACAAAAACTTAACTAGGACATAATTTTAAATCCCGTTCCCCCAAAAGAAGGTAGGATAGAAATAAATGAACAAATTAAAAACATGGATTATGGAGTTAAAAACAACCAGAGGGTGCTGTGTGCTCCTGTAACTCAAATGATGGGGAAGGGCGGGGCAGGCGTCTATCTTGGACACTGGGGTGGGGACAGTGGGAAAGGACATTTGCTCCTCCTTGATAATTTCTGCTACCACATCAATGGATCCTCCATGGTGAGTGCCAACCCTGTGCCCACAGGAACCTGGCTATTCCCACTGGAGTACAGAGTTAGCCGGAGAGACTGCCCACAGGGTAACAGATGGCCATCCGTGCAGCCCTCACCTCTGGCCACCAACATCCTTACTTTGCAGAAAGCAAAGAGAACCGGGCTGAGGATGTGTCTTACCCTCTTCCTCCTTCTGCTCTTTAGGCTTTTGTCAGAGCAGGGGTGGGGGGCAAGGCCTCTCATTTGCATCAGGACTAAGAGTTCAAGGAAGGACACAGCTCAGGCAGGTAGAGAGTGTAAGCGGGGACTCATACCCCACTTCTCTTGCCAGTCCTCAGAATCCAGGAGTCGTAGGACCCACTCTGGCTGGGAACAACCTGCCAGACAAACTGGGCCAACTCTCAGGACGCTGCCCTGGCGAGAGTCATCAGAGAGGAAGGAACCTCAGTTGAGGAGATGCTGTCACAAGATACAGCTGTAAGGCATCTTCTCAATTAGTAATCCATGGAGGGGGCCCAGTCCATTATGGGCAGTGCCATCCCCGGGTTCTGTAAGAAAGCAGGCTGAGCAAACCACGGGGAGCAAGCCAGTAAGCAGCATCCCTCCATGGTCTCTTCTTCCTGCCCTGTTTGTGCTCCTGTCCTGGCTTCCTCCACTGAAGGACCATGATCTGTAAATGTAAACCCTTTCCTCCTCAGCTTGCTTTTTGGTCATGGTGTTTTGTTGCAGCAATAAAATCCTGACTAAGATAGATACTAAAGTTCTGTAGAGGGATAGAGGGTTAACGCCTCCTCGGGATGGGGCAGGTATGGATTGTTGCCTTCAACAAAGGGAGAGGATACATGACCCCATCCCAGCAGGTGGCCTGTCATAGTTCCTTAAATGAACAAACTCTTAGGTGCTCAGGCTGGCCTTGAACTCCCTGTGTTGCTGAGGGTGAACTTAAATTTTGGATCTTCCTGTCTCTACCTCCCAAGTGCTGGGATTTACTCAGGAATTGGACCCAGAGCTCCATGCACACCGGGCAAGCACACTACCAACTCAGCCACATCCCCAGGCAATGCCACTTCTTTTGGAAGATGGGTAGCAGAAATGGCCACTTGATGTCCCCAAACTAACCATGATAATGACTTCCCTCCCTGGCCACTCTGCCATCCAAGCCCTAGCAGATGAGGTGGTGGCAGGATTCTTGGGGGGCAAGGACTTTAAGGTAACCACAGAGTATTAAGTAACTGTCTCTTTAAGAGTCAGGTGCACTGCATTCACAAGTAAGGGACTCTCTTCCTTGGGCTTCCATTGGGTCCTCACAGCCCCAAAGCCACCTCCTAGCAACTCAGGAGGGTGGGTCAAAAGGGGCAGGTGGGGTGGATTTCAGTAACCTTGAGAAAGATCTGATGTGAAGGGGCTGGGCCCTTTCAGAGCCAGTTCTCAGGTCCCCCCAGTATCCTCGGGTCTTTTGTAGAACTATCAAATGCTGTCCCTCAAAGAGCATGTGACTCTGGGTTTGGGTCCTTTACCTTAGGGAGGTGTTTCCTTGGGTTCTTCTCCAGGACTGGAAGAGTTCCAGCTCCCTGCTCACCCTGGGGCTAAGGCCCAGAAAGCAGGACATGTAGCCTCTAGTGCCATTGCCACCACCAGCCTCAGCTGCCCCCTCGGGGCCTGGCCAGAATGGAACTGCCCACGCAGGGGTGTGGATGGCACTGCTGAGTCTCGCCCCAGCTTGGAGCTGTGCCCTGACCTGCTTTCTGTATGGGACAAAGACACTGGGGGAGGAAGGTAAAATGTCGCAGGGTGATCTTTCCGTGGTGGTGGGATGTGTGTGTGTGGTGTGTGTGTGTGTGTGTGTGTGTGTGTGTGTGTGTATGTGTGTGTGTGTGTGTGTGTGTGTGTATGTGTGTTTGGGAGTGGGGAAGAAAGACAAAATAGCCAGGCCAATAAGGGGGTAAGTCAGCCTTCTAGAATGAAATGAAGGATAGACAGACAGACATCCCTCAGTGGATCCTTGATTCTGTACAGAAGTACTCTCCCGGAGGACAGCAGGGGACTGGCTGTCAGCGCTCCACCCAGGGCCCTGTTACCAGAGATGACACAGGCCTTTGAGGCGCACACACGGAGACCAGCTGCAGCCTGTACTTACAGGAGGTCCTGAAAGAGAGAGAAAAGGGCTGGTCAGTATCCCTGCCACCAGAGGGAGGGGGTGGGGAGGTCACCTGAGAAACAATATCCAAGAAGTTCTCTGGCAAAGAGGTTTCCATCTGGTCTTCAAAGTTTGTCTTTTCCTAGCTCACTCTTGCCAGCGTATTTCATTTCCTCTTTATTTCTCTCCATGTTTTTTATGATTAGATGAGAAACGCAAGGGTCTGGACCCCAGGCCCAGCCCTGAGAGGGGTCTACTGGTTGCCACCCCTTACCTTCCTGCCTGTCAAACTGCATTCTTGGAGACCTGCCAGCATTTCAGAGAGGCCAGAAGAGGTGCTGGAGAGATGGACGGACAGTGTTGCCTGCTTGCCACGCCTGCAGGCTTTCTCAGGATGTGCAATGGAAAACTGGCAAAAGGAGCAAGTTGGGGGTGGGGGTTGGGGGGGGCACGCTCCAGCCCTCCCCTCTCAGCCTGATGTCTATCAGCCTGGCCTGGTTTCTGTTAGGCTTTGAGTCAGATGTCTTGCCCTCCTGGGTCTGCCGCCCACTGCTGCTTTCCTGACACCCCCACTTCTCAGTCTCGGGCCCAGCAGAGACTCCCCGCCCCACTCCCCCCACCCTGCCCCCATCCACTTTCCCTCCTCCTGCACTGGACTTCAACAGCCCTGTCTCATTACTAACAAGTTCAAGCATTGTGAGGGTGGGTGGGAGCCAAGAGGGCAGGAAAGGAAGGCAGCCTAAATGGCATCTCTGAAGACAGGAGCTATGGAACCCCCCACAGCCCCTGGGGAGGGGGTCCCAGCTGTGTGTTCCCTCCACCCCTGCTGATCTGACCATATCAACTTAGAAGCTATTGCTCTTGTCTTTCATGCTCTGCCAGCATGGTTGCCTGATGTCCCGTCCCCCTCCCCCCCCCCCCCCCCCCCGTCCCAGCTCCTTATGACCCCAAAGCCATGTTCTTCTCTCTTCTCTGCCAGTATCGGTTTTTTTGGTGTGTGTTCTGGTCCCCATCCAGGAAGAAACGGCCCCGTCTCACGCTGGCCTCTGTCAAGTCATCGTGTTCCGGTGGGGGTGGGGTGGGGTAATGGCTAGGAAGCCCTGTGCCAGATGGCAGGGTTCCAGAACAGGCTGGGGGCAGTGTGGGTCAGGGAGGGAGAGCATCTGGGACCTATCAGGCTGAGGGACAGGAGAATGTCATCCAGAACCTGCAACCGTCTCAAAAAAAAAAAAAAAAAGCTGCCTGGGTAGTCTGCGTCTCCTGGTTGGGGGACAAGTATTCAACAATGACAAAGTTGAGCTCCGGGGGAATTTTTGGATGGTTCAGCTATATGAAGGGCAGCTGTGCCGAGCCTATCAGGTCTGACAGGGCCCTGACTCCCAGTTTGCAAGATTGGGGGATGCCCCTCATGATACAGGGGGATGTTTTAGTTGGGGAACCTGCCAGGTACTTGTAAACCAGGGATACTTCTGACCCATTTCTACCATGTACCCTTCACTCAGAATGAGTGTATCCTGCAGGACCACCTGTAGCTTTCTGTCAGACTTCTCTACAGCTCCCAGGGGACCCTGCTTTGCCAAGCTCTTACCACCCCCAACCTGTCACTCACAGGGACTTGAGTGAGGAGGAAGCCCCTACCTTGATGCTGTGCTGTAAGATGGTGGCAGTGGGGGAGGGGGAGGTTGGGGGTGTTTCTAACGGAATCTAGGATCACATAGGAGACCAACCTCTCCGAGCGTGTCCAGGAGGAAGTTTCAGGATTCATCCTCTGCTTTTGTGTCCTGATCACGGCCACTGTGTTACTACTGACAGGAAACTCCTGCTACCATGCCTGCCCCATCCCCAACCCCCGATAATGAATGATCACCCCAAACCGTGAGCCAAAAGCAAGGTTTCCTTCCTGAGGTTGCTAGCTTAGGGATCTTGCCACAGCACCAAGGAAAGCAACTAGACTGCGTAGGAGGATGGGGTGGCTCAGTGGGCAGCTCCATAAGTGGCTCTGTAGGTGGCTCAGTGGGTAAACCCCTATAAATAACCTGAGTTTGATTTTCGGGGCACATATGGTGGCTGGAGAGAGCTGGCGTGGAATAGACTCAGAAAGTTGACAGATGAGGCTTTGTCCTCGACAAACACATTTCTATCGGTGTGGAAGACTGCCATCATTCTGATGGATCCTTCTGGAAGGTCAAGGGAGAATCCAACGGTTGCCCTCCTACCTCCTACCACTGCCCAGGCCTGCAGCGGCGATACCTGGATTCCACAGCAGAGCCCCTGCCCGGCGCTGTGTTCAGTGAACAGTGCATGGGCAGCTGACCCTTTGGCAGTGCGTGCTAGGGCTGTCATGTCACATGTCTGTACTCAATCAGTTATGTGACTCACGACTGGCCCATCTCTCTGTCCAGGCACTCAGAGGACAGACACTTCAAAGCATCATCAACTCCGCTTCAGACAGATTAGGGACAGAGGAGCCAAGGAGATTGGGCGAGGATATGAACAGCACTCAGCCTCCGCACTCCTCATCCGGGACTCTCCGAACAAATGCACCATCGCTTATGACCTGGGGAGGGGACTCTGTGAGCTGGCTGTCCACGTCACCCCATCTGAAGCAGGAAGAAGGCACCTGTGCCTGCTGCAGGCCGGGGACAGTAGATTGATGGGAGAGTGAGGTAGATTGTCCCAGGTCACCCAGGAAGGATGGAGAGGGATGTAACAGGATGTCCAGGGATGGTCCACAGCAGACATCCAGAACAGAAACCTGTCTAAGACAGTGCTCCTCATACCTGTCACTTGTCACCTTGGCCTCTCTGAACAAGGCAGTCTTGCCTCTTCTAAATAGACAAGCAGAACCAGACCCTGTGAAGAAACCTGGGGCACCCAGAATTCTGAGTGGCCTTTTTTCCATAGATTCTCACCAGGCTACAGCTATATAAAGATGAAGAACACACAGGCAGGCCCTTAGAGAAAGGAAAATAGCATTAAACAGAAACAGCAACAAGACCCAGACCTATGTGTTATCTAGAAGCCTGAGGCTGATCTCTGGTGACTTAGAGATGAACAGCTCATTTCCTCTTGCTGAGAAGTTAGAGTATCCTACGTGAGAGAGCTGAGGAAGAATCAAAGAGCCTTGGATGGTGAGAACCCTGGGAAAATGCCTGTGGTAGGAAGAGTCATTCATTCATTCACTCAATCAACATTTACCAAGTGCTCAGGGCCCTTCATTCATTCACCAAATCACTAATTATTCTAACCAACATTGCATGGGATGCACAAGGCATAGCGCTTCTGTGACATCACATCTGCTCTTGGGACAAGCCTGGGCTGGGAGTGGTAGCCCTTTTCACTGAGGTGGAGTCTGAGCTTGCAAGCCTTTTGTTTACTCCCCTGACAGCCTATCACAATATTGCTGTCATCAGAGGGGAGCACGGGACAATCACGTTACAAAAAAATTAAGCTAAAATAAAGATCCCATGATGTTCGGAGAAAGTCGGGCTGCACTCACAAGCATCCACTACAGGCAATGGTGACTTATTACCTTCGACAGCACCTAGGCTCTTTTTTGTTTCTGTCCTTGTTTAAAGACAGGACCTTTCCATGTGGTCCTGGCTGTCCTGGAATTCTCTCTGTAGAGCAGGCTAGCCTCTAACTTGGAGCTCCACCTGCCTCTGCCTTCAGAGTGCTGGGTTTAAAGGCGTGCACCACCACAGCCTGGCCTGGCTTGCAGGTCTTAGCCAGTCTTACTTTTTAAGCTTTAAACTCTACACTGCCTAGCTTGGCTTTGAACCTGGCCTCTATGAATCTCGTGCTTTCCATGCTGGCATCAGGATGTCCTTAAGGGTGGAAGGTTCTGCCCTCTCCAGATCTGGTCCTGGTCCTGGTCCTGGTCCGAGCTAGTGCAGAGTCACAGTATGCTCTCAATTCAAGGTCACCCAAGCCATGTTCTGAGCCTACTTGACTGTTGGGCTCCAAGAAACTGGAGTCTGAGTCCTGTTTCTTACTCCCTCTGCCTGCCCATCTCTACCAGGACAGACGCTGGGTTCCTCAGACTCTCCAAAGACCTTGAGTTATTTATATAATACATCATAGTTTGTCTGCAGAGCTGAACCATCTCGACTGGGGGTGTCTTTACTTTTCAGGGACAGTTGGCCATGTCTAGAGATGCCATAGGGACCTTGATAGGAAGGACTGAGGCCAGTGTGTGGTTAAAGCATCTGGATCAGTTGCCCCAGGAACACACGAGGCAAATCATGCTTTGTGTCTGACACAGTAAACCCCAATCTATGGGTGAAGAAACCTCTGGCTATAGCCAGATGTTCACAGCTGGTAAAGGAGTCCAAATCCTGGTTTGTAATGGCTTGGAACCGGCCGAGCTCTAGGGGAGTGGCAGAAGGCTGTAGAGAATCCAACAACAGTTGAAGATCAGCACATTAAGCCTCCCATGAGCCCTCATGCACAGCTCTCCTTAGCTTGGCGGTTTTTTAAAAAAATATTTTATTTTATTTTAATTAGGTATTTTCTTCATTTACATTTCCAATGCTATCCCAAAAGTTCCCCCATACCCTCCCCCCACCCCACCCCCACACTCTTACTTCTTGGCCCTGGTGATCCCCTGTACTGAGGCATATAAAGTTTGCAAGACCAATGGGCCTCTCTTTCCACTGATGGCCGACTAGGCCATCTTCTGATACATATGCAGCTAGAGACACGAGCTGAGGGGGGGGGGGGTTACCGGTTAGCTTGGCACTCTGTAAACACACACGTTGACAGCTGAAACCTGGCCTCCAGTCGAATTTACGCTAAAGAAACTGGAAATGCGACAAAGCATCTTTCTACCCCACAAACCAGTTGTTAAACATCTTAGCGCACCGCCGCTCACATCTGTCCGGCTCTCTTCAACCACAAACATTTCCAGACGTTTCCAGGTTAAAATGAATACCAGGGGCCTGGGAGATACGGACAGCAGGTGCAGTGCCTGCCTGCCTGTCCATCCATCTGTCTGTCTATCCGCCTGTCTGTCTATCTCTCCTGCCTCTACTGCAGAATGGAAGGAAGACCTCTGAGCAAAATGACCAGCCACCATCTTCCTCAGATTGGCTATGGCAACTGCTCCTCACAACCAAGTGATCTGACTGTCAATGTCCCTTCCTAGAATGGGATGATAATGTCAGTCACTGCTCTTTACCTCAGATGCCAGCTGCTCCTTTTAGTCATTGGTATGCAGTTCTGCCCTAACTGCTCACAACCTTGGGTGCTGGTGTGTAAGTATGTATATGTGTGTATATATATGTATATATGTGTGTGTATATGTGTATGTATATATATATGTGTGTACATATGTGTGTATACACATATATATGTATATATGTGTATATATATGTATGTATATATATGTACACATATGTATATGTGTGTATATATGTGTGTATGTGTGTATACATATATGTGTGTGTATACATATGTGTATATATATATATACACACACACACACACACACATATATATATATATATATATATATATATATATATATATATATATGCTGGAGAAGGTTAAGGGAAGGGACTTCCCATCGACATAGCTAGGGGAAAGCTGCCTTTCATGCTGGGTAAAGATTTTTCCATTTTTCCATGTGGCTGCTTTGGGGTCATTTCAAGTTCCTGCCAGTAACTCATTACCATGCTCTGTATGTAAAGTCAGTAAACACACTAGGGCCAGAAAGATCTTACATAGAATCATACTTGTCTCTGGGGCTTTATGAGGACAGGGGAGGTATTGCTTAGGTCTCCCCAGTGAAGGAATTCTTGAAACACACATTCTTGTCTTCACAGTAGACATCTCTAATCAGCTGTGCTGGGATGAATAGGAAGGGTCCCCATAGGCTCATCTATTTGAATGGCTTGGTCACCAGGGAATGGCACTATTGATAAGAATGGGGGTGTGGCCTCTTGGGTGGATTGTTGGAGGAAGTGTGTCACTGGGGGTGGGCTTTGAGATTTCAAGAGCCTAAGCCAGGGCCCAATGCTCTCTCTCCCTGCTGCCTGGGGTGGAGATTGGACTTTTAGCTTCCATGTCTGCCTGCCTGCCTACCTGCCGCCATGCTCCCTGTCATGAGGATAATGGGCTAAACCTCTGAAACTGTAAGCCAGCCCCAATTAAGTGCTTTCCTCGTAAGAGTTGCTGTGCTCATGGTGTCTCTTCACAGCAATAGAACACAGACTAAGACATCGGTCATTGCGACTTTCTGCTGAAGAGCCTAGACGCGACTCTTTCTACTGTCGATCAGCAGGGACTGGCATGGGAGACAAGATCTGGCACTCGAGTCACCCAAGGGTTAGAGCTCTTTCTTGACTTCCCAAGAAGGCCTGGCTCTAGCATTGCTGGGCAGCAGAAAGGCTCCCAGCATGCTTTGCACCAGATGCAGGATAGTTTTGTATTAGCTTTTCCTCCTTTCCCCACCCAGCTGTGCAGACTGGCAGAGAGATGGCTGGGGACGAAGCTGCGTTGGCTCACTGCTTGCCTGGCATGCAGAAGGCCCTTGGTTTTATCCCCAACATTGCAGGAACTGATCACGGTGCTCCTAGATCTGTGCTCTCAGGACCTAGCGGGTCAAAGAAAACTCAAGGTCCTTCTCTGCTACACAGGAAGTTCAAAGCCAACAGGAATAGGTGAGATCCCATCCTTAAAAGGAAAAAAAATTGCAGGCTGGGGGATATGAGCAACAGAAATGTGAGAGCCAGAGAGAAGCCTCCAACCCTGTCCTGCCCCAACCCCGGAAGTCCTCATCCTACAGCTTTGTTCCCAAGGCCACAGCTGAACTGCTGCCACCCATCGTCCCCTGAGGGCCATTTCAGTGACCACTTTCCTATAGAGCCCATGGAAGTGAACTCCCTGTCTGGCAGGATGCTGACAGCCATCGCTGCCTTGCCCTTTGGTGCAGAAACTGTCCCCTCTCTGTCTGTAGTTGCTCCTCCCCCCCTGTTTAATGAATGCTTCGGGATGGGCTAGTAGGTGGCTGGGAGGGGAAATGGGGTTTATAGGACTCCCTCCTGTACCTCCCCTGCCTCCCCTGCCGCTGTCCTCCCTTCCTCTTTCTGTGTAGAACTTCAGCGTTATTCCAGCCAGCTGGTTCTCTCTGCCCACACAGCTCTGCTTCCCCCAGTTCAACTCCAGACTTAGCTAGGAAATAGCTAGGGCGAATGCCTGGGGCCACACATCCTCGGAGGAAGATGAAGGGAGGCAGCAGGAGTAGGAGAGACCCTACTGCCACCTCTGCAGGTTTTTCTGCCCCAGGAAAAGCAGCCCAGAGACTCTGGGGAAGTGGGTGCAGGCAGGTAGTCACAAGCAGTAGGCCTGGTTATAGGGCCTTGCTTAGGGAAACGAGGTCAAGTCTAGTCTCTGACAGGCTTCAAAGGGGCCACTCCAATGAGAGAGAGGGAGAACGTGTGGGAGGAGGAAGAGGAGAGAGACACCGAGTGACTGGGGATTGAATTTAGGCCAGGCTTGGCAGCAAGCCCCTTTACTGGCTGATCCATCTCACCTGCCCCCAAAATAGGCTTCTAAATGATTGTATTGCATTGACTAGCACACTGTGGGCTGACATCTTCCCCATCTTCTGTCTCATTACCCTCTCTGCATTGTTCTTTCTGCTCCTCACAGCCCTGCCCCAAAGTAGCGCCACTACAGTCCACACAGGGTAGAATGGACCACAGAGGCAGTACAGGTTGTGTCTTCCGCAACCCTCCTAGCAGGGTGGGCGTTTCTATTGCCCGATTTTGATGAGTCTTTTTTAGGACAGAGAAGTAATTTGTTCAGAGTCACACAGCTGGCAAGTGGCAGAGCCAGCATCTGGAATCCTCTATGGAGCCTGCTCTCCTGACCCCGTACAGATCTCTTCAGCTGTCAAAGCAAAAGAAGAATCAAGACTTAGACATCAAGGAGAGCTTGAGATGGCTATAGAGGGAACCTGCAGTACATCTTTTCCAAGTCCCTTTGAGGACCCTATAGCATCCTTTCTGGGCCATCTTCCTGTCACTATCATCTTTGTCCCCTACTGAAGTAGGGGAAAAATCAGACCCACCCGGGGAAGAGTGACCACCACCCCACAAGTACATGCGGTTTCCCATTGTTCTGTGAGCAGTGAAGGGTCTAGGAGTTCCACCTGCCACCCTCAGAGGCCCGAGGAGTTCCCAAGGTTTTCTCAAGAGGCCAGGGGCCAGACCAGAATCTCTGGCTTCCTTGCTGAAAAGACTTTCAGGACTAACCAGTAGAGTGAAGGAGAGTTGGGGATTTGCTTTTTTAGTTTATCATAATCATGGGTGTCCATGTGGGTATTTATCCCTTTGTAAGAAGCAGTTAATCCCCACTGCTCCACACACTGGCCCATACCTGCAAAGTTTGTTGGTGAGGTTTTAATAAAGACTAGGAACATAGAGGAAAGGAGATAGAGGCTCTAGGAGAACGGAGGGCATGCTGAGATCTTGTCAGCTACTTACAGAGACTCACATGCAAAGTGCCCAAAACAAATGAAAATTTTGACCTTGTTACTTGTTAGCTGTGTGACCTTGGGCAAATTGCTTAACCTCTTGGAGTTGGAGTGAGTGCTAGCACCTACCCTGTTGGATTTGGAGAAGCAAATGAAAGACCACAAGTAAAGTGCTTTCACGGTGCCCGGTTTAAAGTTAAGTATGCGGTAAATGGGGCTACAGCAGCTGTGCTGGTTATAGGAGGCACGGCAAAGTGACATCCAATTTCAGAAGCATGTGGCACACTTAGAAAGCTCTTCTCACATACAGGCCACCGTATGCGATGTTTTATGAACGTTGTCACAGGCGGATGCCAGTGGTGGCTCATTTTACACACAGGGGCTCTGCAGCACAGAGAGATGTTTCCTGCTGGGGCCTCAAGCTAGGGAGGGGCAGGCTGGTCCAGCTGCTGACCACCCTGTGAACTGCCTCTCTGAGAAGATGCTGAAACTCTGGAACTGCAAACCCAGCAGGCAGGGAGATAAGAGGCAGGATGGGCCAGGCTGGGGGAGCCCCGGTTAAAACAGAAAAGACTGATGGCTGTCTCCAGCTCTGGACAGTGGGACACGCTGTGTATGTTCTTCTTGCTTCCTCGGGCCCCCGATACTTCCAGGCTGGGGTCAAGAGTGTAAAATCCCAAGTGATGGAATCTCTCGCAGGTCTCACGGGTTGTAGATTAGGGCTGGATTCTGCAGACTCAGGCCAAGGGCAGGCATTGTTCTCAGGCTGAACAGTTTCCGGGCATAACCCCACCCCACCCCACGGGGCAGAGGGGCTGATGGCCACACACAGATGGGGACATCAAGTCGGTCAGGGGGGATGGGCTGTGTGACGAAGATAAAAATTAACCAGGGCGGGCTTTGCGCTTTGCGGGACAGACTCAGTCAGCTCAACTCTGCTTTATTTTGATAAGAATCTGGAATCCCAGGGTCTCTGAACTTGAACCTGTCACTCTTGACTGAATCTCCCAGGAACAACGGGATCCTCCCATATGACCTGCTGAGGTCTTCCCAAGGAGAGTGGCTTCCTGCCCCATCCCCCACCTCACCTCGGGTCCTTCCCAGGAAGTCAGCAGTTATGCAAGCCAGGGTCCCCTTTCTGTGACCCACAGGGACAGCCAGTTCTCTGGCAAACACTGTGCGCGCACAATGCAGACCACACCTCCTCCTCCAGGCTGTGGATTCCAATCTACCACAATCCCATGATATAAAAAAAAAATTTTTTTTTGTTTTGTTATTCCCTTATCTCCGTGCAGATGTCAAGCCCCCGCCCCCCCCCCCCCCCGCCCTTTTTGGCTTTGTTTTTTTTTTTTTTTTTTTTCTGCATAGAACTCTCTACTAGGCTGTGAGGGTTTTGGTGGTCACAGGCTTTGCTCATCACTCCAGGAAGAGTTGAAAATTAAGGACTGCATACTGTGGAGCTGTGAGGAGCCAAGCAGGCAGCAGACAGAAATGCAAAGGACTGCTCCTCATAGTGTGACAGGGAGCAGAGAAGTCTAGAGCAGTGCCAGGGCCTTCTCTGTGTGCCTGTGCCCAAGATGGACTGGGCCTGATAACCCCTTAGCCGCAGCCCTTAGCCCTCTGATCTTGAAAACACCCAAGAAAGTGAAAACTTAGATCTTAAATACAAAGTTCTGGTTTCAAGATGTTGGTGCTGAGTCAGCAAAATCTGAAAAACCTTTCTGCAAGCCCAACAGAGCCTCGAGACCCATCTGGTCTGCGGGGTGCTAATTCCTCACACATGTTCTCTGTGGCCCTCTCACATCCACTAGTTTTAATTGCATGGACAGTGCAGACTGTTTGGCCGGTACTTGTTGAGTATGTGAACGGGAACGGAGGGAAGGATGGATGCAGGGTTCTCAGCTTCTACCTCCACTGAGCTACTACTCAAGAGAAAACATTCTTAACTTTGTCTCTCAGTTAGCTACATTTCAAGCAGCTGTGTGATGCGCCCACGAGGCCACAGTTAAGATACATACATGGAACTCTGCTCAGGGAGACCTAAAACAAAACAACCTTCACTGCGGAGGCTTGAACAGGAACGGCCTCCATAGACTCATGTAGCTGAATGCTTGGTCCATAGGGAATGGCACTATTAGGAGGTGTGGCCTTGTTGGAGGAAGTGTGTCACTGTTGGGGCGGGCTTTGAGGTCTCCTTTGCTCAGGCTATGCCCAGTGTGGGATCTAGTCTCTTCTTGGTTGCCTGCCGAATAAAGTCTCCTGCTGCCTTCGGCTCAAGATGGAGAACCCTTGGCCCCTCCAGCACTGTGTCTGCTGCCATGCTTCCTGCCATAATGATAATGGACTAAACCTCTGAAAGAGTAAGCCAGCCCCAATTAAATGTTGTCTTTTATAATAGTCGCTGTGCTCATGATGTCTCTTCTCAGCCATAAAACCCTAACGAGGACAAAAACTGAAGACCCCTCCCCACCCTCAATGGCCCCAGCAAACCTTCGGAGCTTCCCAGGGAGCCAGGATGCCAGCTGCTTTATGTGCCACAGGAGGCAGGACTCTTTCCATTACCCATTTCTGATCTTAGGGATACAACTTAGCAAGTGCTTTAACTTACAAATGAAACACCCAGATACCACAGGAGAAAGAGCTCATCCAAAGTCAAAGGAGAAGTGGATAACGGGGCTGAGATTATGCCTGAGCCTAGTGACTGCAAAGATCATTCCTATTCCATGCAAGCACATTGCTCAGAGAAACAGGAGCCTTTCCTTCCTCTCAGCAAGGACAGTGGTGCAGTAGCCATTGAGAGGGGCCCAGCTTTTCATGCCAGCCTACTCAGGAATAGCAAATCCTGAGTGCATCCCACTAGAACCTAAACTAGGTCCCATGCAGACATAACCAATCAATTTCATCGACTGCACTTTGGGCAGTCATAACTAATCAACCAGAGCTGCCATATTTGACTAGCGTCTTAGCATTCATTGTTAAAATGGCTCTTTAAAAACATTAGAGGCATTCTGTGAAATAGTATCACTCCTAGTCACACACCTTGCAGCTACTATGTTTCTGATTTCTCCTGTCCCTCAGATGTTCAGGGATATTATTGAATCTGTTTACTTTTCTTTCTTTTTCCCAAGGCAAACACATTTCCACCTGCACGTATTTCTCATGACTATCTAGGAGGCCTGGATGGCAAGGACCTGGATTATACACAAGACAAGACATGAGGACCATGGTATCATAACATCCAGGAGAACACAGCTACTCTGGTGGCTTCCCCTCCTGTCACACTGACTATGAGTAAGAGAAGATGCTGCCCAGAGGGGACCAGTTCCAGAGGAGGGTAGGGCGTGGAATCCTGTGTCAATTCCCACGAAGGGGCTCCCATACCCGACCTTCTGCTCTGCTCTACTCAGGCACCCCTCAGCTTTGCAGCCGGACAGCTTTGGAGCACGGAAACATGAGCGCTGCATGCACAGGAAGAGGCTGGGTGGTCTCTGGGAGCTGTCTGCCCTAGGGGCTGGGAAAGCACAACAAACACGGTGAGCAGCCCTAGCCCTGACCCAGCATCAGTTTGGCAATGATGACTGCTGTCCACATTCTCCTTAAGCCTTGCAGCTCTCTCTGTCCAGGAGCCAGACCCGACAGGTTTCCTGGACAGGCAGTTCAATTTCCCTCTCTCCCCTGATGTTTCTAAAATGGGGTAGGTCAGAGGAGGCTACAGTCTTAAGTCAAAACAGTCTGGGTCAGCTATTGTGTAACAGTTTCCTCTGAAATTGAAACATTCCATCCTACAGGGATCCTGCTCCTTAAGCAAGAAGTTAAACAATTCAAACAAGCTTCAGGAAGTCCCTGAAACTGACCAGATTCATTAGGCCCCTCCTTGCCAGAATAAGAAGTAAAAGCTACAGAACCCCTGGCATGCTAAAGGAAGCTGAGCTGCAATGGAGACTCCTAATCAAAGCTACAAAGACTCTTAAGATCAGACCAGCTGCCTGGAAGAAGCAGAAACCAGCTGAGCTGCCTGGTAGACCAGCTGAGGCACAGAGAAAGGATTTTCTCCAACGGGCAGAGCTGCCTACAAGCTGTGTGCAGTATACTCCAGGTTTTCCCAGCTGTCTCTGAGTTATTTCGGCTCCTATAAGTAACCCCTGACCCATAGCCTGCAAGTCACCTCAATAAAACTCACTGGTTTGCCAGACAGTGGTGGCGCACACCTTTAATCCCAGCACTTGGGAGGCAGAAGCAGGTGAATTTCTGAGTTCAAAGCCAGCCTGGTCTACAGAGTGAGTTCCAGGACAGCCAGGGCTATACAAAGAAACCCTGTCTCAAAAAACAAGCAAACAAACAAACAAAAAACCAAACCAAAAAACCCCAAAACCCTCACTGGTTCATCAAGTTGGACTCTGCTAGTATCCATACTTAGGTCTGTCATGGGTTCCCTATTTTGGGTAAGTGTGTGTCACACAATACCAGCTGAGGTCACTTAGCTTCTCTACTCGCCTAGACCTACCTACTTTCCTCCCTCCCTTCAAAAAGGCATCACAGACAGCAGGCAGCCAGGATTCCGGCATCAAGAGGATCAGAGCCCAGACCTCTTAACAGTGGATGACAGTTCAGGAGTCAGCCAACGTAAGTCACATCAAGTCAAGTCTGGCCCTGGCTTGACAGGCAGAGTTTCCCAAAGACAGCTTCCTCCAAATGGGCTCACTACCAGAGAGACTCCAAAGGCCCCAGGTTTGACCTGCTCCATGGAGTAAAGAATGCATTCATGGGGTGGTACTCCTGTGCTGGGCAGGCTGCACATGTATTCCTAAGTCTCCCATGAGGTCCTTAGGAGATGTAGCCATATTCCCACCCGTCCCACTGGAGACAGAGCAAGACTTCTCGAAACTCTTATATGGCACAACTGGGATTCGAACTCAGGGCTTGTTGACTCAGACACTGCTGATTATGGTAGGCACTACCTTAGGTTGCACAGTCAGAGCTCCCATAGAGCTCCAGGCTCAGAGCTCATGGTATCGTAGATCTGCTTAAAGAAAGGTTGGTATCGGGCTGGAGAGATGGCTCAGCCATTAAAGGCTAGGCTCACAACCAAAAATATAAGAAAGGTTGGTATCTTATTGCTGTTCTTGAGCCAGGGTATCTATCATGTAGGCTAGGTTGGTCTTCAACTTGCTTTGTGTGGAAGGATGACCTTGAACTTCTCATTGTACAGCCTCTACCTCCTGAATGCTGGGATTAATGGCATGTATCATGATCTCCAGTTTAGGTAGTGCTAGGGATCAAATCCAGGGCACTGTATGTGGGCAGACACTCTAGGGAAGGTAGACAGCCTTTCAGTAGCCACGGTCCAATGGAACAGCCTTCCTTTGCCTCATTGCACTGAGCCCATCCCAGTTGTAGCCCAGCTACTGACTACCAGCAGATGCTAATGTGTGTCATAATTACCACCTCTCCAGCTGAGGGGGAGAGTGGTTAGTAAGTCATCAAGGAGCGCCAACCCACCTACTTTCCTGACCTCTGACCTCACCCAGGAGCTGGTTGTGGGTAGAACTCATGTTGACAGGAAGCTAAAATCAGCCAGGCAGTTCACCCAGAGCAAGGAGCCTGGAAGTCTGTCTGGAGCATTGACATTCCAGCAGATGGGGTCCCTCGGGAATTGCTGTAGCCAACCTCCCTGGTGACAGGTTGTGGCATTGTGGGAAGACTACAGGTGACATCATCCTTGTCACAACAGAAGTTGGCTTCTGAAGAAAGAGGGCTTTCTTGGCTACTAGGGTCTGAATGCTGAACAGATGGGGGGGGGAGGCTGTGTCAAGATCAAAAGAAGAAGGAGGAGGAGGAGGAGGAGGAGGAGGAAGAGGAGGAAGAGGAGGAAGAGGAGGAAGAGGAGGAGGAAGAAGAAGAAGAAGAAGAAGAAGAAGAAGAAGAAGAAGAAGAAGAAGAAGAAGAAGAAGAAGAAGAAGAAGAAGGAGAGGAGGAGGAGGAGGAAAACAATGTCCTTTTCATAAAAATAAATAAAAATGGAATCTTGCTATTAAGAGAAGAAAACCACAGCCTTCCCCAAAGACAGGGCAGGAGAGTACTTAGCTAATCTCTAAACACAGGCATTCATGATGGGGGAGGGGAATAGGGTGACATGGAGTGACAGAGGTGGCATCCCGAGGCTTCCTAAAGACCAGGCTGGAGACTGGGGCATCTTGGGAGAGGTGAGCAGGGGATTCCAGGGGACAGCACTCTGTTCATTGCTAACGGGTCCAAAAGAGAAGCTAGGCTTGGCATGACTTCATTGGCTTAGGGTCAGAAATCTTATCCCTGTGAGTGCTATAGTGTATAGACAGTTGAGAGTTCAAGCCACTTTTTTTTAATTCCACTGACTTATTTATGTATTTGTGCCTGAATGTGGTAGTCAGAGGACAACTTTGGGGGGTCCTGGCTGTCTGAAGCAGAACGAGTGTGACTCGTTTCAAGCCTCCGGCTTTATTTATCCATCAGCAACCCTGGCCATACTACCTCCATGACACCCCCACTTGCAGGAAATCTCTGGCTGTACCTCACTTTCTTCCCCAGAACCTTCCAGTGTCTGCTTTGCTTTGCTGACTCCGGTCCCTGAGCAGACGACCAAGAGACCCTCTGGTCACACATAGGTGCCCAGGCACTGCTGAAAGAGAAGCGAGGGCGGAGCTGGAGATAAAGGGGTTACTTCCTGCCCATATTCCAAGCACACAGGGTCCCAAGCTCCTCTAGGCTAGGGGTCCAGCCCTCTCAAGAAACAGCAGTCCTGGTTGGGAACTTTACTTCCTCCCTGAAGTCAGTCCCAGCCTCCCTTAGAGACCTGGTGTTGAGAAGCTCTTGAACTCTAGGGTTTTTTTGCCTGCCATGTTTTTATCGGTCACAGATGGAAAGAGGAAATGGGCAGTGAGTAGAGCTTCCTTTTCTGCTACCCAGGAGGGGCTGGGTCCCGCCTCCCAGGGTTCCTGATGCTTGAGCCTGCAAGTGCCTGTCTCCCAAGCTGAGATCCTGCAGAGCCCAGGCCTCAACAGAGACCTATTATTTATTGGGAGGCTTAGGGCCAGGACAAGGGCTGGAGGCCACAGAGCATCCTTGCCCGGGAGGAGGGAGGAGAGAAAGAACAGGAGAGGGGTGAGGGGTGGGGGGTGCATGCATGGGTAAGAAAAGTGTTAGTAAGGAAACATAACCTTGTCGGGTGGAGGTTGGGCTGCCATGTATCTGTATCCAGAACATGATGCTTTCAAGGAGACATCATTTAACAGACTACAGCTAGTGACAGAATCGTGAGCTGTTTTGGAGAAAAGATCAATGGTGCAGAGCAGCAGGTCTGGGCCTGGCTCTTAGGGCTGAACTTACATACACAGACAAGTTCTCCACCCTTCTGGGCCTTGGTTTTCTCCTTGGTGCAACGGGTCCAAGAATTCCTTTCTCTAAGGGTTTTGGGGGAATGGGGTCCTGCCTAAGCCTACGCACATGCCTTGAAAACTGTAAGGCTAAGGGGTTCAGTAGATGGTGAGGAGGGGGAGGGGAAGAGGAGGAGGAGAAGGGAGAAGAGGACGGGGATGATAGAGAGGATAGGAGAAAGTAGGAGAGGAAGGGAGGAGGAGGGAGAAGCAGGGAGGAGGAAGAAAAGGAGGAGGGGGAAGAGAGGAAGGCACAGATCCTGGAGACAAGGGCACTGGGGGAAAGGCAAAGGTTAGAAGGAGTATCAGAGCTGGAGAATTTCTTTGCATGGTCTCCCTGGGTCAGGCCACCTTCAGCATTACCCACGCACCCTGGGGTGGCCCCACCTAAGAATGACAGAGGGTAAAACAGCTCTGAACAGCCAAGCTGTTTCTGCAGCCTCTAACCACGCCCCCAACCCCCGCCCGCCCCAGTGCCTTCACATTAGGGTCCACCAGGACACTACAAGGAGGAACCTCCTGAGGAAAAATTCTGCGCCCCGCTCCCTCACTCCGGGAGTGGGGGGTGGGGTGCTAAGGCCTCTCCAGGGACTCCTACTGAGAATTCGAAAAGCGTCCTGCCTCTTTAAGGAGGCACCAGTTGGGAGCGCAGGAGGGAGGAAGGTTAAGACGATTAGCGATTAGCGGGTGCTAACAAATTTAGGATGTGGAAGAAGTCTTTTCTTGGCTGTCCATCAAAGGAAGGATTGGATGTCCCTGAGTATGGAGAGAGCAGAAGGGGAGAGAGAGCTGGGGGAGGGGGACAGGGGGACTGGCCATCGGACCAGTCAAGCTCACTCCTCCGCAAGCCTCCCTAGGCATTGGGCGTGCAACAAGTAAGGTGTGTAAGTGTGGCTGGCCTGCGGCCGGCCGTAGGTCCCAGCACCCGCCGCCCCCGTAGGCCTGTGTCTCTGCCCCTCCCCCATACCCTATCCCCAGCTCAGGTTCTGTCGGAGCAGCTGGCTGAAAAGTGATCCTGGAGGCCCTTCCTGTTGATTAGGGACTGGGACGCTGTCCCCAACCCCCCTCCTCATTCAGGCTCCAGGGTTGGAGCCACTGGGCTCCCTGTCCTCTGGGACTGGGTAAGCTCTTCATCGAGGTCTCTCTCTGATCCTGGGCGACCTATACAACTACCTAGAGAGACCATGCACCGTGCCAAGAGCCGTGCGTCCCGCAAGGTTATTTCCGTCAAGGGCTGAAAGGAGTGGGGAAATGGGAGCCGGATCCGGTCCAGGGATGGTTCATTCATCCTACCCTGGGGCTTGGGGAAACGGCAGCACTGTCCCTGTGAATAGGGAATCCCTGTCAAATCCCTGTCTAGCGGGAGAAAGAGAGATGAGAACAGAAGCACACTCAAACGGCATACACACAGCCGCAGCAGCTTTTAGAACTCAACGAGCAGAGCAGAAAGCTCTTAATAACTGGCTAAATGCAGGGGTTCAAGGTCCAGGCTTAGAGTGCGGAGGGCCAACCTGGAATCTATGCACCTATTGCTTTAAAAGCAGCGGGTGGGCCGTGATTTAAGAGCAAGTGTGGTGTCAGGAACCTGAAGGTGATTGTGGCTTCCTTGGGAGGAGGCAGGAGGAGGTGGGTGGCAGGCTGGGCAAGGAGGCTTGGAAGAGCTTAGAAGTTCCTCAGTGTCCAACACAGGGAGAACGGCTTGCATGACTGGCATCGGTGCAGTAGGGAAAGCATGTCTGATTTGCCCAGTGGGGACGCTAGAGCATCGACAAGGTGGAAGGGGTGGGTGGAGTGGGTGAGGGTGGGAAAGTGTCAGGGGGGAGGTGAGTAGAGGAAAGCAGGGGTTTCAGTGCAAGGGGCAAGGGAGAACGTGATGGGCAGAGGGTGATGGGGGTGGAGGCAGAGAAAGAGGCAGGAAGATTTAGGATGGTTCTGGAGATGCCAGGCTAGATAGCAAATGATGTCTGACCGTCCTGAGACTGGGGACATACAAGGGGCTGGTTCAAGAGGAATGCAACATATTTTCTCTGCAACCTAGTAATTGTACCCTTTGTGGCTATCCTGATGGGGTTGGGGGGCGGGGGTAGACAACTAGACCCCTAGATCCAGAATGCAAGGAAGGAAAATGAGCTCCAAACACAGATCAAGGAGACTGTGACTCTTAAGTCTGTGAATTTCCAGAGGTTGACTATCAGCATAAGAACATCCAGCTGGGACAGATTCCCAGGGAAGAGCGACATGGCCTTCCTTCACAGGACGCACCCAAGATTTGAGACTTCACTTTTCTTCATTCTAGTAATATATATATATATATATATATATATATATATATATATATATATATATATTTAAATGTTGATCACAAGTCATCAAATTGATTTCACAAGCCACTGAAAAATACTGATCTCCATGGAGAAGTAGGAGTCCCTGGTTGGGAAGGAGCAATAGATGCACTAAGAAGAGGGGATAAGAGGTGAATCGCAGCCGGGCGTGGTGGCGCACGCCTTTAATCCCAGCACTCGGAAGGCAGAGGCAGGCGGATTTCTGAGTTCGAGGCCAGCCTGGTCTACAAAGTGAGTTCCAGGACAGCCAGAGCTATACAGAGAAACCCTGTCTCGAAAAAAAAAAAAAAAAAAAAAGAGGCGAATAGCGTTCTGGAAACCCTAAGACTTCAGGTCCTGGTGAGAGATACAGAGGCCTCGAAGACACCCGAGGAGGGAGACTCGAGGAAGTCCCAGAGAGCTGATCTCCAGTGAGTAGAATGGTTTAGAAAGAAATACAGACAACTGTGGGGTGTCCTGCAGAGGACCTGGAAGCCAGTGGGGTGTGGCCTGGCTGTCACAGATACCCAGAAATCCCAACTCAGGAAAAATCAGCATAAGCAGAGGCCTCAGGGGTCCCCTGGAAGATGTGACACAAAGGGAATTAAGTCCCACAGAAGCATGTGGTCTTATCCAAGGAGACACAGGACCCTCTCTCTCACCCCATGTCCCCTTCTCCCCTGGCCTGTGAGGATCACCATCTTGCCCCATCTCATAGTTCAAATCTCTGATGGTCTTGGGAGGGAGATATGTTTCTCATAGTCAGGTTGCTGAGCTTTGAATAGGACATGTCCCCAGGCTCAAGGGCTGGTCACCTCACCAGAATTGCATACTATACACTGAAGACCTACTATAAGCTAGACCTATAAGGTGAGGGATTTAACCTATTGAGGTGGGGGTGGAGGCAGCACTCCTTGAATTGGAGGTATGTTAGTCCTGAAGAACAGAGATGAGTGTCACAGTGAGTTAGGACATTGGAACCCGGGACACTGGGTGGGCCGGGGGGAAGTGGTGGAAATCAGGGGTGTTATCCTGAGCTCCAAATGCTGGGAGTGTGAAGACCCAGAGACAGGAAGTGTGTGATAGCTCAGAGGGACCAAAAGCTGCTTCTGCAAACAGCACATCCTTCCAGCCTAGAGCTGACCGTCATTCATGACGTCTCCTATGAACCACAAACTACAGAAGTCATCCTGGGGCCTGCAGACAGAGCCTGAAGCCTGGCCTGCATGGCATCCTCTAAGAGAGGAGCCCTGGGAATCTGGGGCATCCATGGGGAAAACCATGCGTATCTCCCACTGGATACCCCACACTGTACAGAGAGGCTGAGGGCGGAGCCTCAACACACTTACACCTAGACACATGTGGTGAGCTGCCAAGCCTTTGTGGGAAACCTGACATGAGACTGTGGGTGTGCTTCTCCACACACATCCAGTGTGACTCTTGATGGTTTCATTAATGGGGGGCACATACCCATAATTCCAGAGTTAGGGAGACTGAGGCAGGAGGAGCTGGAGTTCAAGATCAGCCTGGGCTGCATAATGAGACTCTGTCTCAGAATCAATAAAATAGCCACACGTGGGTATAGTTGATGGCAGTCATCGCTAAGGGATCTTTCGGTGCAGATGAAGACTCAGTGTATCAAGAAACTAGAAAGTCACAAGTCTAAGTGTGTCTGGTTTTGATCTACACCTCAAGCGCCAGCTTCCTTTCTCACCTAGAGATGATAGATGGAACAGGTAGGGAATGAATTGCCTAATCATCTTCATAGAGTGTGAACAGACAGTCAAACACTCTAACCACACGATCGGTGGGAAGGTCCTGGCTCTTTGAACCCCTGTAGACTCTCATTCTGCTGTGACAGTGGGGGCTAAAGGAGATGTCACCTTCCAAGGTGGGCATCCTAGGAGCCACTGTTTCTCCCCAAGATCCTGGGCTTAGCTGCAGGAGACCATCAACAACTGGCTCACTGTGTTGCTACAAGGATTTAATTTGGCTGGGTCCTGGCACCAGGTTCCATCCACATGGATCCAAGGCATACTTTTCTGCCATCACTTCTGCCATGGAGTCCCAGGAAGGCCCATCTGTGTACCCTGTCTCACCCCATGCAGCAGTGCCCTGCAGCAAACATGGTGGGGAGCCTAGCTCTCTGCTTCCAAAGGGGTGGTCCCTGAATGCTGGGGGTATTATGCAATGAGTTCTGGGGTTTGTTTGGACACCCACAGCCTGCAGAGTAGAGAGAGGTTGTCGACCCATGAAGCAGATCAGAACAGTGTTCAAATTCTGCATCTATCTTCCAGTGCATATGTGTGTGAGTGTGTGCATGTAGGATATTCAGGTCAGAATGTCCCAGCACATGGGCAGATCAGCACTTGGGGATGGATAGATCCTTCAGGGGCAGAGATCCAGTGTAACAGATACAGGGCGCCAGCACCCTACAGGGGCTAAGCATCGGATGGCTTGGGGTCTGGTTCCTGCACTGAACAGAAACTAGTCTCAACCTTCACACCAATGTAGTCAGGTCATGGCCCTGATTAGTATCCCTCAGTGGCTCCCCATTATTCTTAGAACAAAGTTCCACGTGACCCACTTTCCAAGTTTTATCTAATGCCACTCTAACTTCTCTGCTCCAGCCACTAAGCCGCTTTCTGATCCCCACTTTTCACTTCCCCCTTTCCAGCCTCGGGATCTTTGAACATTCTTTTTCCTACTCCCTTTGCCTGGACAACTCCTGTTCCATCTCAGATCAAGGGCCACTTCCTCAGAGAAGCCTTCCTGGATCTCGCTCTGAGGTTGTGGGGTGTGTGTGTGTGTGTTGTTTGCTTGTTTTTCCTTCTTAGCTTCTTGTGACAGCCCATATGTTGTCGTCTCATGGTGCTTGTCACCTCTGTGATGTCACATTCGCTGGTGCCATGGATGGAGGACTCCACTTTTACTAAGTTCTGAGAGGGAAAAGATTGTGTCCTGTCCTCTAGAGGCCCCAAGCACCAGGTCAAAGGTACTCGGTGATGGGTGTTGAATGCTCAAGTGAATGAAAGAAAAGATGTCACTGGGATTGGGTCAAAGGTAAGCCATTTTCTGGGCCTGATAACCTTGAACTCGGAGAGGCTTACATGCTAGAGAAGTCTGTCACTGTCTAGCAGGCAACACGCTACCTCGGCACAGCTAGGTAAGGCTGTGCTCAGGGACACTCTGCGAGTTTGTAACAGTGAGTGGCACGTGACAAGCTGGGGAAGTGGCTCTGGACTGAGAGGTAGGAGCCACAGCCCAAGATATTTCAACTAAGATTCAATTGGAAGGGTAAACAGAGTTTACAGGCAAAGGCAGGGGAGTGGGTACAAACACCAGAGGGGACGATGGAAGAGAATGCTTCCCGGGGCAGTCTGGGTCCCTTCCAGCTCTGGCGCCTGGGGTCTGGGAGCCCAGGCTGGGTTCGGATATGAAGGTTCCCTCTTCACTGCCAACAGAGGCCCCAGGAGACTGATTTTCCTCCTTGACGTCAACTGAAAGGTCACAGAAATCCCAGCTTTCCTCTCAGGGCCACTCCAGGGTCCCTCAATCTGTTCCCTTACCCAGGTCTTGTAGGCATTGCATGATGCTCCTAGCCATGTCCACTCTGGGGGTCTCTTGAGGTCCAGAGACACCCGTGAGAAGCAAAGCTTCCTCCAGTTTGTCCCCAACTCACCTCGCTCAAGTTTCAAAGGGGGTGTCATCCTAGTATCTAGGGGTTGGCTGAAGGAGGAAGGGCAGCCTGCTCTCTGCCAGGATGGGAAGGGGATCTCAGGCCAGCCGGCTCCAGCAGCCCCTCCAGCCCTCCACATAACAAATGCCTCTGGGACTGCAGACAAGCAGCCAGCACGTTCTCCCTGGCCTGATCTTACCCACCTACGCCAGCATGTGCTGATGACCTGGAAGTGAACCAAAGTGTTCTGCCACTGACTTCTTCCTCTAGCAAAGGACTGCACAGCAGGGGATGCAGCCTGCCAGACCTGGAAGTCACCATGCCACTGCTTCACTGTAGGCTGGTCCTCTACCTTCATATCCAAGCAGGGTCCAGTTGTATCCCCGCCTGGAAACCTGCTCCTACAGGTGAGATAGTTTCTTAGCCACGCCCCCTCATGCCCCACCTCCTAGTGCCCCCATCCCCACTTAAACCCCGCCCACTCGAGGGTACAGCTCTGAAGGCTCCAATCTGTCTATTTTCCTGTTTCACTGCGAAGTGAGTGGTCTACAAAGCCTGCCAATGCCACTTGAAACCACCCAAGGCAATCACCGTACTTCTCCCATCTCCCTCATCTCCCACCCAAGGGCTTTTCTCTCCACTGCTTGTTGTCCACGTCGCCCATGTTAAAGGAACAAAAATCAGAATCCGAGTCTGTGAGTGTCCCCGTTTCCCTTGTCCCCTCTTAAAACCTTACAGGGCTTTCCTGGTTTGAGGAAGGAGAAATTTCCAAACTCCACAGAATCACAGTCCCACTGACCATGGCAGGGCTGGCCCTATCATTTCTGTGGGCCCCTAGACTCTCTCATCTCTATCAGTCATCTCCCCAAACCTTTCTTTTCTTCTTCAGATACTCCAGACACACAAAACTAATTCCTACCTCAAGGTTTTTACCTGAGCTGTTTCTGCTGACCCAAGGCTCCCAGATCCCATGCTTGGATTTAGTTATCAGACATATTTGACCTTCACAGTGGCTTACTGCACGTCACACTCCCCCTCCCCCCTAGACACTTCTCACAGCCTAAGAACATCTGCTAACTCTTGGGGTAACAGGCCTACTTGTCAGTTCAAATGCCCCCTTCTTGTGATTCTCCCCGAACACTGTCCAACATGAAGAGCACTGTGCTCCAAGCCCCCACCCTGCTGGAGTTTCCACTTTGATCCAGCTGCAAATGTAAATATATACAATGTTTATCAGCCAACTGTAGTCCAACAAAGCTAGGGCTGGAAGAGATGAACACCTTAAAAGGAATCCCCTTGGCTGATATTTCCCCAGATAGTCAGTGATATTTTCCTCAGCCCCTCCCACTCCCTCCCTCTCCCCTTCCATTTAGTCCTCCCACCCCTGGCTCCAGAAAAAAAAAAAAAAAAAAACTCATATAGCCTAGGCTGATTTTCAAAGTTGTTATGCAGCTGAGGATGACCTTGAATTTCTGACTCTCTTGCCTCCGCCTCCCAAGTGCTGGAATTATAAGCATGTACCACCACAGTCTGTCTATGTAGGGCTGGGATCCAAAGCCAGAACTCCACGTATGGACGGCAAGCATTCTGCCAGGGGCGCTCTATTCCCAGCCCCACCCCCACCCCCTTCTTTCCTGCTTATTCTGTCTGTCTCTCCTGCTAGATTTTGGCGGCTCCAACAGGGAAAGATGTGTCATGGAGTTGGTGCTTGGGACCCCGGTGCCCGGTCTCCTCGTGGCAGGTGTCGACGGATTTTTGCCCAGTGACTAAATCAAGTGTCACCTGCTCCAGGGCTGCTGCTGTGGCCAGAACTCTCAAAACACCCCAGCTGCCACGCACAGACTACAGGATATAATTGGCGAGACATTTCCGGTGGACACTGCTCAGAGGCCCAGTTGGGACGGGTTTCTATTAGGCACGGGTCAGGTCTTGTCCGTCACCCTGTAAATAACAGCTGGCCCATTTGCCGCAATCCATTTTAGATCTTTCAAAGGTGCTTAACCCTTGTGAACTCCCTTGCCTCTCAAAGCTACTGGCTGAGGCTGACAGAGCCCCCATTTTACAAATATGAGAGCCAGCTGCCAGGAACAAGGGTCACATAGTGCTGATGAGAGCTAGGCTTAGCCATGTCTCACAGTGTGGACCTGAAGCTTTACCAAGGTCCCATCCATGTGAACACCCTGTTCTGTGGTCAGCAGGCTCTGCACATAGCCTGTCTTTACTACAACCAACTGGCAGCTAAGAGGATCTCCTGCCTAAATGGAATGTTCTGGAAGGCCAGTTCCCCAGAGCCAAGGTATTGTCAGAGGCACAGAAAGAAAGGCAGGAGTGAGGTAGAAGAGTGAGCCAAAAGAACCAAGTGCCATTTCTCAGGTCCCGTCCATGTTTCAGGCTGGCTTCCTATCCCCATTTTACAGATGAGAAAGCTGAGATTACCTTACTTATTCATAGTAAGACAATCTTGATAAAGCCCCTCACTTCTTGCCTAGGTTTAAGTTCCTACCAGATCCTATCCAGGCCTGTCTAGCTCTGACAGGGTGTGATGGGGAAGGCAGGAAGCTGTAGATCCTGTTGGTTCCAGAGGACCCTGAGACATTAAGGAGGGGCCTCTTGGATGGCCAGGAAAGGGGCAGATACCTCCCTGCCCAGGACACTACGGGTGAAGGGGAAACCAACTCCCGGGGCCTCAGTTCTCTGCACTGGCTGGATAGAGAAGGACCAGGAGAACCTAAGTTTTCCAAGCCCAAGAAAGTGACTCATCACATCCCAGGGATGTTTGAAGGCTGGCAGATGCTCTGAGTAACACCCAGCCTCACCCCCACCCCTGGAAGTCTACAGAGATGACTACAGAGATGGGCAAAAAGTGGCCCCAGCCTGAGCTGCCTTAGAATAAAATCTGGTTCCTGGGGCTCAGTGGGTAATATATACTTGCCATGCAAGCACAAGGTCCTGCATCTGTGATCATTGGTACCCATGTGAAAAGCTGGGTGTGGTGACTCCCCAGCTCACTAGCATAGTCGGGAGCCTCAAGTCTTAGCGAGAGACTGTGTCTTGGAAAAAAAGAAAAAAGAAAAGCCCACACAGTAAACAGTACATGTGTAATGATACCTTTGTTTTCTTACACACACACACACACACACCCCTCTGGGTCTCTCCCCAGATGTCTAATGACTTCATTTGCTCTCCGAGTCTTTCTATAGACACATACCCCTAGCACCTCAGGCCCACCCACAGGGGTGGGAATGGAGGGAAGAGGGGGATCAGAGTCAAGGCCAAATGGTATCTACCCAGGGACCTGCTTTGCTCCCTGGACCCTAGCAGATGGGACAGGGGACTGGGGGACAGTAGCAGGAGAGATGGTTGGCCAGGACTTCACTCCTAGAAATAGCTGCTGGGTAGGTGGTAGCTTCGGAGGCCAACTTACTTCTGGGATGTGGTAGTGTCTTTACCCAAGGTGGTGCCCGTCAGGAACAACAGACATCCAAGGGACAGAGGGGTCTGGAACCAAAAGCCTGGGTTGGCCCTAGGAACCATCCGGGGCCTGTGGTACCCAGCTACCGAACTATCTCCATCTTTTCCATCCAACCCCTGACTCTAGGAGACTCTCAGTGCCTCTGGCCATTTCTGGGCCAAGACTTGGTGGAAAGCCTGGTCAGATTAACACACACTTCTGTCCCTGTCTGGCCTCTGAGTGGTAGGAAGTCCCTTCCCCTACTTGGCCACCATTTCTTGTCAAATGCAAATGTGGATGGTATCTGTGTTCTCTCTATTACACTCCCTGCACTCTGGATCTGTCCACGGATACTTGCGGGGAGCTCCTAACCCCATCCTAACCATGGGTCTCTGCTCTAACCTGTTCCTGCCACACATTTGGGGCTTCCTGTAAGATGTCCTCTGCAGAAAGGCCTTGTCATGGTCCTGTCCTGCCTGAGATGACTTCTGATGCCCATCTGATGTTCACACTCGGGAGTCCACATCTGTGAAGAGGTCTGTGCTCTGTGGGCCCCTATAGGACTTGGGTGGGGGGATGTCCCTCCTTCATATCGACCAGAGGGGCAAATAGAGCTGGAATGCAACATTATTCTGTCATCTTCCCTTTGCTAATATGCACTTTGGGGAGCCCCCAGTGTTTCCCCCACCAAGCTGGGGGAGGAACTGGCAAGTTAACATTGAGTGGGACAAGGCTGGGAACTGGATTCTTCTAGAGCAGTGACTTACATGTAGGTCATGACCCCTTAAGAGTTGAATGACTCTTTCAGAGGGGTCATCTAAGGCCATCAGAAAACACAGATGCTTACATTATGATTCATAACAGTAGCAAAATTGCAGTTATGAAGTAGCAATGAAAATAATTTTATGGTCGGGGGTCATTGTGACATGAGGGTCTGTATTAAAGGGTCGCAGCCTTAGGAATGCTGAGATCAAATACTGTTTTAGATTTTAGTGGATCTCCCAAAGTCAGTCCTCTTGTTCTTATTCTAGTTTGGTGGTGAAGAAATGGAAGGCCGGGGTGAGGTGTTGTTGCTGGGTACCAAGCGGTGAAGCTTCAATTAACCAGAAAGGACCACCGAAGCTTCAGTTAACCAGAAAGGACACAGTTCTCTGGAATACCACCAGGATGTGCAGCTGCAAGGCCTCTCCCATATCAGGGTACAACTCTGGAGTACACACAAGTGGTTTGCTCACACACACTGCCTCCAGGACATCCAGGTCCTGCCTTCTGCTTCCCTCCCTGATGCTGTTACAGTGAGCCAAGCCACGTTGTGCTAACACACATACTATGTAGGGAGGGAGCTGGCATCTGCTTATACCCACTGAGCATGCTACAGTCTGTGCCAGACTAGACTTTCCTCCCTCCCAACTGGGGTTTAAGGTGGTCCTTGTGGAGACAAAGATTCAAGTATGAGTCATGACCTCAGAAAGATAGGAGAGTGCAATGAGCTGGCAAGGTGCACACTGGCCACCAGCAGAGGCCATGAGGATCCTGGGATGGTTGAAGGAGGTGGGAGCAGCTGAGTGAGAGGTCAGTGGGGGCTATGACTGGAAGTGGGGACAATGAGGGAAACTCATGGGAAGAGCTGGGTGCTATGCCAATGTACTAGATGCACTCTGCCTTGTGGTCCCTTGTAATTCCATGAGCATAGGATGCCCCTGGACCCATAGAGAGTTCCTTTAGTGTCACAGTGAGAAACTTCCTTGGGGGCCCCTTAGGGACAGAGCAGGCCATGATCAGTAAGGTGCTCTCCAATGAATCACAGCGGGAGCTGCTTGCTTCTGCAACCTGGTGTGAGTGCCATAGCTCCTGAGGACAGACAAGGCTCTGTACCCCTTCTCGTGAACAGCTTCATGAACATAAATGAGTAATGAAGCCCACAGTGAGTGCGGCTGCAGGTCCTCAGCTGACAGGAACCTCTGCTTTGGACCTTTTTTCTCTCCTGGAACTCCAGCCTCAGTATCTCAGCCAGCGCCTCATAAGATGTACCCTATCCGTCTCCCCAACTGAGCAGTGAAGCTGGGAGCCAGTCAGCTGGTGGCTTGTGGGAGGCCATAGCATCAGGGCTGACCTCTCACCTCCCCCACCCCCATGACCAGCCCTTCCAGGCATTCCCACCCATGCTTGCTGCATCCCCCGGCCCCCACCTCTAGCTTGCTCCAAATCCAGCCCCATAACCTTCCTCTCTGGGCTCCCCCATTCTATTTCCCCTCCCCGGAGGGCAAAGTTGCTGTCATGTGGCATTGTGGCCTCAGCCTGGTTCCAAGTTTACCCATGCATTTCCGTCATCTCATAACATGTTAAGCTGGGCCTCAGTTTTTTCAGCTTTGCAATGAGGTTAAACATAGCCTACATCTCGGGGTGATGAACTGGAATAGAATCAATGGTGTGTTTAAAGCAAGAGGTAGGAAGTAGTAGCATAGTTAAATATATACCATGAGAACCATGGCTACCTGGGTTTCCTTGCCCACACCTAACAAGTGATCAACACCTGCCAGTTCTCTCTCTGAAGTATCCCTTCACCATCTTGTCATCTCTCCCATATGCCAAATCTTCTTCTGGTGGGACCCTCGGTGTCCTGTTTTGTTTTTGAAACAATCATATGTAGCTGAGGCTGGCCCCAAGTGCCCTATGCAATTCCAGATGGCTCCTATTACCCTCCTGCCTCTGCCTCCCAAGTGCTCAGATTCCCGGCATGTACCACCAGGCCCATCTTCTTTCATGGCTTCGTGCTGGCTATTCTTACTGCTTCTCATTCTTGCTCTTTTCTATACTCACAACTGGGCCATGTCTCATCCCTTTTCAGAGACTTCCTCTGGATCCCACTGCCCACCAAATGATGGTCATTTCCCAAGATGCTCTTCAGTTCCCTCCACAGCCTAGCTCTTCCAACATCCAAGGTATCTGTGTGGTCCCGGGCCACATACTCTACCACTATGCGGCATCCTCAGGCCCACATTACTGCAATCTTTCCTGTCTTTAAAGGCTTGCTTCAACTGTTGCCTCTTCCTTGAAACTTTTCCTGATCCCCTTGCAAGAGTAATCACTCTTGGGGCTGGAGAGATGGCTTAGCAGTTAAGCTAGGTTTGATTCACGGCACCCATATGGCAGCTCACAGACAACTTTAACTCCAGTTCCAGGGCATTCAGTGCCAACCTTCTCCCCTCTGGGGCAGCAGGCAGGCATGCACATTGTCTTAGGGTTTTACTGCTGTGAACAGACACCATGACCAAGACAACTCTCATAAAGAACAACATTTCATTGGGGCTGGCCTACAGGTTCAGAGGTTCAGTCCATTATCATCAAGGCAGGAAGCATGGCAGCATCCAGACAGGCCTGGTGCAGGCAGAGCTGAGAGTTCTACATCTTCATCTGAACACTGCTAATGGAAGACTGGCTTCCAGGCAGCTCGGATGAGGGTCTTAAAGCCCACGCCCACAGTGACACACCTGCCACTCCTTGGGCCAAGCATATACAAACCATCACACACATGATAGGCAGATGTACAGGCAAAACACCTATACGCACTTAAAGAGGCATACCTGCCTCTGATTAGTACAGTCTGAACCCTGTTGAGCACAAGAAGGACTGTCTGAGTGCCTGCTACCAGGAAGCATCAAGCATCTCCTGGATCCACTCTATACACAGGCAGGCCTGGGTAATTTGCCATTGCTGCTCACAGGCAGCTTAGAGCTCCAAGAGTTCAAAGCCAGGCGGCGTCCAGCCATGCACTCCTGTTGTGTCCTGGTGGGTTTGGGTGAGTGGGTAGTAGGAAAGAACTCATGCTGCACTGGCCATAATTTCTGCCCTCACGCTGCAGGGTCTAAGGTAGCTTCCGGCAGGTAAATGTGTGACACACACTTGTGGAATCCTGACGGGTGCAGGCCCTTCCTCAGTTTTAAGGCAAAATGGCTTTTCTGTTCATGTAGGAATTCAACAAACAAGGAGAGTCAGTCACCTGGGAGTCTACCCACAGTGAGCTACCCACAACTGTCCCCTGTGACTCGCAGACGTTTCAAGGCAAAGGAGTTTCAACAAAAATACCATCACAGCCATCCTGACAAACTGCTGTCAGGAACTTGGCCCATGGCCTCTGTGTGCACAGTGGGGCTTCAGGAAGAAGGATAGGATGAGGAAACGCCTCTGAGGAAACGCTGTCATGTTGTAACTGGAGGGTAAAGGAAGGGGGTGTCTTTCTTTACAAGCTGGGACCTCAAAGCCCTGAGCCTAGCTAGTTAGCATCAGTGAATTCCAATGGAGGGGCCAACTGGAGTCCTTACTCACTAGCACAGATCCTTTCTTTGTTTCCCATAGCAACCTACAGTCTGCTTTCTACTAATAGCTGAGATGTAGCCGAGTCTCCTCTCCCTGACACTGCCCATGTGCACAGCACAGCTGGTCAGGAACTGTCAGAGCAGATTAATTTGTAAAAGATGGAAGCTCAGAGAGGAAATAGATTTTCCAGGATTGGAATCTCATGGAACTAAGACTCCAACAAGGGCTCCTCACGCCACGGCAAATGCCATCATCTTATCCCTGAGAGCAACAGGCATCTCACATGCTTTAGCTCTCTGATCGTGTCGTCTAAATGATCTGGCCTCCAAAGGTGCAGAGAGGGAGAAAGGAGTGAGCTGGCAGCCACCTGGGCAGCCTAGGCCCTATTTTTCCACTTAATTCTGTGATAAAGGTAACCTTGCCTCACTGGACAAAGGCCGTATGCTCTCCTTGTGGCTCCGTGTCACCAGAAGCTTCTCTGCACCCCTGTCACCATCATCCTTACCATCATGATGGTCATCATTATCACCACCACCACCTCCACCATCATCATCATCGACACTGCCACCATTGTTGAAACCAACAATCATTTAGAGTCCAGTATGTGTCAGGCTCCATGTTGACCTCGGCAACCCCAAAGTCCTATGCTGTCACAATCTCCCTTTTTCATGAGGTCTGGAGATAATTCACTCATAGCCCCAGGACTAAGAGATTGGAATGCAGGGTGTTGGAGGTACGAGCCCACACTCCCCATTGCTACCCATTGCCACTGTCAGGTAAGCAACCTTCTATAGACAGTACATCCTCCTGTATGATGGGCTGGCCAGAGACATTCAAGCAGGCCCTTGCATTCACTGACTACTGCATTCTGGGCTACAGGGAGGTCTCAGCATCTTCGTCTCATGATGATGGAGACTGGTGCTCACAGACTTCAAGGTCCACGCTGTGCTGGATGACTGGCTGTTTGTCTGCTCAGGTGGGCTCAAAGCACTGCTGAAAGGCACTATAAGCAAGCCAGGAGGCAGAGGCACCAGTAGTGCAAGAGTTCATAGTCAGGCAGAGTCCAGCCATGCAATTCTGTTGTGTCCTGGTGGGTTTGGGTGAGTGGGTAGCAGGAGAGAACTCACACTGCATTGGCCATAATTTCTGCCCTCACACTGCAGGGTCTAAGGTAGCTTCCGGCAGGTAAATGTGTGACACACACTTGTGGAATCCTGACGGGTGGTACCAAATATGGAAAGTATCTCAGAGGTAGCAATTCTGAGCAGAAGAGGATGGGTGGGGCAGAAGGGAGCCCATGTTGGGGGTGAGGGGCGTCTGCTGAACCCAGGCTGGATTTGTCCCCTGGTGTTGTCACCAGCACAAGGTGGAAACAGAACTCAGGCCCCAAAATGGACACACATCATGCTTGTTAGAGGATCCCAAGGGAGTATTTATTAATAATATCCACTAATCTAGTAATATTCTCTAGTCAACCCCATGGTTAATAAATGTTTTATCTTGAAATACTTCAGCTAGTCAAAGAGGCTTAACAATCATTTCAGGGAAGTTCTGACACTGGCTACAACATGGCTAAACCTTGAAAATGTTACATCAAATCCAGTGGGAAGAAGGAGGCTCAGGTAACGAGGGCTGAGGGAGGGGAGGGAAATGACGGGAACTGAGCAAAAAGGTTTCTTTTTGTAGTGATAATAATGTCCTAAAATTGGTTGCCAGGATAAAGACACAACTCTGCAATCATACTAAAAAACTGTCAAAATGTACAATTTAAATAGAGAAAATACTTAGATCGGTTACATTTCAATCACGTTGTTACAAGCTTAGGTAACAGCTCTGGCATCTATAGCACCCAGCTAAATAGTCATCTAAGCACTGAGCACCTGGGGTCTTCGGCTGCCACCATGCCCCCTACCCCCGCCTCGCTTGTCATGACAGACATTTAGTTATGTATTATCTTGTTTTTTTGAGACTGGATCTCCCCAAATTGTATAGGCCAGCTTTAAAATCACTCTGTGACCTAGAAGGTCCTAATTTGTAATCCCCCTGCTTCAGCCTTCCACTCCCTAGGATTCCAGGTGTTAAGTCACAACATTGGGTTATGTGAAATATTTAAACATTTATGACATATACCTATGCACACTGTGAAGTTTCTGACTTTATATAAATACCTAGTATTGCAAACCCCCCCTCCCGCCATTGATTTTCTATCGTATCATAGATCCATCCCTGGAATGGATCGGATCTAGGTCCAGCCGACTCATGCTCTCTGTAGATGGCATCTTTTTGATGCCAATGTTATACTGTAATGCTCTGTGACATCTCTGGACACTCTCCTGTCACATCATAGCTGCCCTCTCTCCTGTCCTTTACCTTGCTGCTGTCCCAGTGCTGCCTAGCCAGCCTTTCCTCTCCCATGCATGCACACTTTTCTCTGCAGTGACTTGGTGGAGAGCAACTGTCATAAGCATGCGTACTTCTCCAGGCTGTATCTAGGAGGGGAGCTACTCTGCCAGGCAAGCCTTCCATCCACCAAATGCTGACAAGTTAGGGTTCACCATCATCCATTCTTCATACACACACACACACACACACACACACACACACACGCATGCACCAAGGTCCAGAGACAAAAAGCTACCTGAGGCCTTCGGGGTTCTGGAGCAAGCTTTCTGTACCCCCCCCCCCCGGAACTTTCTAGTTCCTCATTTTTATTTCCTTACAAATCTCTGCGACCACCGGGGTGGACGTTATCAGAACTGATCGAGGAGAAACACACTATCAGCATCGTTTCAGGAATCTGGAAAGGCTTTCAGGAGGAAATGGCGAAGAAATGAGCCTCAGAGGATTTCCCCCAGGGGCCCTAAAACAGGCCAAGAGGGGGGATTGGGGGGGGAAGAGCAGACACTGCACTCTTGCAGCTAGGCAGCACCTGGCCACTCGATAGCTGTGGGCTGCTGGGGCTCTCCTGCGCTGGCCTGCCTTTCTATGAGCGGGGCAGGAGATGCTGCTCAAGAGTTTCTGTAGCACAGAGCCCTTTCTGCACTAACACCCCAGCCTCCTCAGGGCCCAAAGGGCTGGGACTGACAAGGAAACATCTTAACTTTGCACTGGCTGGTCATCTCAGGCCCAGCATCCCTGGTCCAGGTGGCCAGGGCTCCATAGCCTCGCCAGTCTCAGGGTGGTCAGGTCACCAGCAATACAAATGTCCCCAGAGGGCCTGCTTGGAATACATGAGGCAAGGGTAAAGGGTTTTTACCTTGCGGATTTTTGTCTCTATCCTAAGGGTCACGTGGGATGCTGAAATTCTGGGTTAGCAAGAGCTGTGCGTTAACTTTAAAAACACCACCTGGCTTCTGTGTGAAGTGGTGGAGGTGGCACATAGTGGCAGTCTGGACAAAGCAGTGCTTATGGATAGGGAAAGATCAACAGTGGAACCAACAGTTCTCTTTTCTTTGATGTACTGTCACTCAGTAGCTTGGAACTCACCATCAGCCTGGGATGGTCTCTAATTTGTAGCAATCCCACCCCCCTAAGTGCCAGGGCTACAGAGTTCTAGCCCTGGGTCACCAGGCCACCCTTCAGTGACACTTGTGACTGATGAGATGTGAGGGAAAGATGGACTCGAAGAGCCCTCCTATACCCAGTAAGATGGCTCAAGCCTGATGATCCAAGTCTGGAACCCCAAGACCCACGTGGTGGAAGGAGAGAACTGATCTCTGCAAATTGTCCTGTGACTTCCACATCATGGCATGTGCATTCTTGTGCATGTATGTGTGCATGTGGGTGTGCATGCACGCACATACAGTTTTTAAAACCTGCTTAGGTACTGGGTAACTTGCAGAATTTTGGGGAGGCCTGATGTGGGGGAAGATGCTGGCTGGAGCTGTGTATCCCCTGTAGAAGAGAGGCCTATGAGGCATGGCCGTGAAGTGCTGAGGAGGCTGCCAGCACGATTGACTGGCAGAGCATCTCCCAGGCTGGGAACCCACCAAAGGGGCTCCCACTTTATCATGCCCATGCTGAGATTGCTCTCAAGCATCTATAGCACCCATGTCAGATAGCAAAGGAGCCAGTGACTACAGCCTACGAGAAACCACAGCAGGCGTGAGCCTGAGTCTGTTTGTGACTTGATTCGTATTAGAGATGCATGGATTACACACTGAGCATGTACCAGGTACTCAATATGATCACATAGCAGGAGTGGGGACATGGCTGAGGTGGGAGGTGATAGATGGAAGGTGCCGGAGGGGTGACACTGCAGGATGGGAAGACTGAAGAGCTCAGCAGGGAGAAGATGAGAACAGAAGCAGAAGGGGGCAGGCAGGGCGGGGTGATGCAGGAGAGATGCAGGGTCCAGCAGTTCTGGCCCAGGTTTACTGATAGAACAGAGGAACAGCAGGAGGCTGGCAGAGCTCAGGCTAGAGAGAGAAAGTAGGCGTGGTACCGGGTTGTGAGCACAGGGGAACCATGACCTTCGGGCTGCGGCAGAAGCAGGGCAAGTTTGACTATCAAGGGCGTCAGCAAGCGTGTAACATAGTGTTCCATACTAGCTGAGCATGGGGAATTGCTTTATGGCCTAAGATGACTCAGAAGTAACCTGGCAGTTACTTGCAGGTTCAACAGAGTTTTGGAGCTTCCAGGAGACAGCACCCCTCTAGTTTGAATGATCTCGCTGGTGTGACCTACAATATACTCTACAATAATCCTCTCTTGCAGTCGTGCCAAGGGACCCCCTGGCCTCTAGTCTCCCGTTTCTTGGTTAAGCTAAAACTGAAATAAGGGCCTCAAAGCAAGGGCCCTTGGCTGTGGATTTGCTCTGCTGCCGCTTAGAGGTAGTGACAGGAACCTAGCTGAGACGAAAGCCCTGGCCACTGGCTCTACCCATGTTGCCTGTTGGGGGCAACAATCGGAAGCCAGGAAAAACAGGGCAGGGCTGGCCAAAGAAAAGGTTTAGGGTGTGTGGCAGCAGCTGTCACCACCCATGGAAAATAACCAAGGCTGGGGATTGGGGGTGTAGGGAGGCACTGTTCCGAGCCAGGCACGAATAAGGGGTCATGAGAAAACAAAGTCCTATTCCTAGGATCACAAGTTTTGGTGCTGGAAGGGGCTGTTCCTGCCTTGGAGGCTTCATCCACAGCACAACAACTCATTGTTCTGAAGTACTCATTGGACTGGACCACATCCTTCCTCCCTAAACCTTCCCTGATGCTACATTCATGCTCTGTGGGGAAGCACAGCCTGAGTGTGAGATCCAGCTGCTCACCATTTCTGCACCCATAGCAGACATTACTAAGCGATTACCACACCTTTTGCTCAGCAGACATTATTAAGTGATTACCACATGTTCTGCTACTCTGGATGCAAGATGACCCAGCACTGGGCTCCAGGTAGTCATTACCAATTACTCTAGTATGGATGTGACATGTGCCCAGTGTTAGAATGCTTGGTCCCCAGCAGACAATGATGCTTGGGCAAGGTTGTAGAACCTTTAGGAGGTGGACCTATCTAAAAGAAGTGATTTAGTAGGTAGTGGGCCTTGGGAATTACAGCCCACTTGGATATTTCTGATCTCTCTGTGTTTTGGCCAATGCCATGTGAACAGGTAGCCACTCCCATTCCGGCTGCCACCAAACCTCTTCAGCTGCCATGCTTTCCTCACCCCGAGGAGCTGTGTCATCCTGAACTGTAAGCTGCTTCTGTCCCATCAGAGGAGGACAGTGAGTAACAAGCTGTCAGTCACTCCCAACATACACAGTCTCTGACAAAGCCTGGCTGTCAATCACTCCCAACATACACAGTATCTGATAAAGCCTGGCTGTCAATCACTCCCAACATACACAGTATCTGACAAAGCCTGGCTGTCAATCACTCCCAACATACACAGTATCTGACAAAGCCTGGCTGTCAATCACTCCCAACATACACAGTATCTGATAAAGCCTGGCTGTCAATCACTCCCAACATACACAGTATCTGACAAAGCCTGGCTGTCAATCACTCCCAACATACACAGTATCTGACAAAGCCTGGCTCTCTGCAGTTCTGACATCTCTTTCCACCAGGATCCCTGCCCATCTGTTTCCTGTCACCACTCAGGGCTCTAAGTTCCTTAAACTGCTGGTCAGCTCCAGATATACCCATCTCCCCTTTCCTTGAATCTTTTGTTCTGGGCGTACCCAGAACAAACACGACATCCTGCGATCTGTTGGTGGGGTTTCAATGTTGTTTCTCCAACCTTCATGGAAATACAGACTTACTTATTGCCTTTTTGAGATGGGGACTGGTCTTGAACTCGCCATTTAGCTGAGGCCTACCTTGAACCCCTGATGCTCCTACTTGCATCTCCCCAGTACTGACATTATTACAGGTATGGACCATGATGTTTAAAAGGTTTGTCTGTCCATAAACTGCCCAGCACAAGTCTGTCTGGCTTTCTGTGCCATCCTATTAATTACTACAGTCTTGCCAGAGGTAGGTGAACAGGACTGGAGTTTGGCTCTTCCTCAAGTTCCGACCATCCACTCCCCGTTCATCCCCTCTCCTTTCATGCTGGTGAAAGCCTAAGAACCTGCCAGACTTCAGAGAAGAAGTTATTGGACACAGGCAGCAGAGCCACCTCCCTGCCCTGCACCACGCTCCTGTGATAGACTCAGTAAAAGATATTTACCCTAGAACTCCCTTTACTTAGACTTTGGTCATGGCGGCAGAGGAACCTGTAGTCTTACTGCGCGTACCCTCTATCTTGCTTGGTTTGTTCTGTATGGTAAAACTGTGAAGGTCACCTCCTAGGTGACATTTGCCTTGTGTTCCAGGCCTCTTGGGGCTCTTGGGTACTTTATAGTGCTCCTCACAGAATGTCTGAACCGTGCGTGCGCGGTGGTGGCTGTGGCCCCATCCACTGGCCTGGCCAAAGAACCTTTTCCTCTCCCCTTCCATCCCTCTTCTAAGCATGAGTCTGCGAGCTGGGGCTAACGTGGATTACACCACCCGGCATTCCCACTGTTGCTGCCCAAACCTTCCAGACTGATATTCACAGCCTCAGCCTCCCAGTCCGCTGAGACCTGTCTTAGGCAGAAGGGATGGGTCCCACAGCCACACTCCTGTCTCCAGCCGCACCCAGCCCCAGCACGACGACACTCCTGAAGGGGCTATTTCCTTGCCAGGGGAGCCCATATTGTCCCGTTCCTCATTTGTTAGTAAGAACAGGGACAGAGAATGTATGAATTTCCCTGGTCTTTGTACTGGCTTCAAGTGGTCTAGGAAATCCCACGGTAACGTATATCTGTTCTCAGGACCCTCCCCGCTACCCAGTGTGCTTTGCCAAGGGCCCACACCCATTTCTCAGCTTCTGGCCCTTCTCCCTGAGGCTTGACCTCTGGCATCCTGCCCTGAGCCTGCGAGCCCATCACTGCCCTGGCAAACAGTGTCTGTGGCAGGATGCTAGGCGAGAGCTATTTTGAGGCAGGGAGGATCTCAGGAGGATGCTGGCGAGGTCAGTGTAAGAAGGGAAGGAGGCAGGTTTTCTGCCCTCGATTGTGAGTCCTGAGCCTTCTGGATGCTGCCCAGGGACCCAGGGCTGCCACAGGGAAGAGCACACCCACCACAGGACTCCAGCTTTGGATTCTCTTAACCAAAAAAGCCAAAGCGGGCAGGCGTGGGTTTGGAGATGCAGGCTCTTTCAGCTACTGTAGGCAGAAAGAAAGTCTTTATTTGCTGTGACCAACAGAGGGAATTTCAGGACAGGCAAGACTGGAGGTGCAGGGCAAAACGTGAGGTATATTGATGGTGGGTGGACTATGAGGAAGAATCTAACTACCAGTTTATTAACATCCATTGAGCACCTACTGTATACAGGGAAAATATTAAGTGCTACTAAGAGAGAGGTGTGTAATCCTTTGTGTTTATATATTTTACAATTACAATATATAATCAAGAGCCATGGAGAGATTTATAACTCTGAACCCATGACAATGACCTAAAATGAAGGGCTCAGGTACAGGTACCGGACAGGGAGGGCTTTACTGACCCATTTGAGGTCTTGCAAGAATCTAGAATGCTCAATTCATCTTCCTCTTTGACCATGAGTTCTGTTTTGTTCTTCCAAGAGGATCTCGTGTCATGAGTCTCAGACAAGCATCTCTGACTCACTATAAAGCAGGGGAATGCCTTGAACTCCTGAGTGCTAGAATTATAGGAACAAGCCATCACACATACACACAAACATCATATGTATCTATATCTATATCTACATATATATATGTATACATATATATCAGGTAGAAATATATATGCTAGAAATACACCCACATACACATACACACTCATGCACACATGCACACACACATGCACACATATATGGTAGGAACGGAACCAGGGCTTTATGCATACTAGGCAAGCACTCTACATTCCCAGCCATTTTTTCAGCATCTTGAGAGAAGTCACCCTGCCAATATGAAGTGCATACTGCCTGCACACAGTAGGTGCTCACCTGGGGACAGTGACAAGAATGGCTGTTAGGGAGAGTAGGTGTGAGATTCCTATCAAGGAAATTCTTTCACTATGGGTGAGATGTCTCTGCTTTCCCTAGTCAGCAGGGGCAAGTGACTACTGTGTTCTTGAACATGCAGCCAACACTGCCCCCAACACCAGGATATGGTGGTTTAGAAAAGAATTTTGGTGTACCATTGGCAGACAAGAGACAGCTGGAAAAATTAAATAATGATGATGATGATGATGATGATGGTAATGATGATGACAACGATGCTGCTGTTGCTGCTTCATGTCAGACAAGGCACTAACAAGTCAGATCATAAGCCCATGATCTCTCCCACATATTTGCCAGGTGGCCTTTATCCTTGGTGCAGGAAAGATCAGACACTCTGAAGGGGGCTACAGAGTTGGTAAATGTCAGAGACATTCAAACCTGTCTTCCAAGGTACCACCCCGGTCTAAGACAACAGACATAATTATAATCACACAGAACTTGGGTAGCCTCAGAAACCTGTCCAGAGCCTATCACCGCCCCACCATCACTGGTGTCTTCCCCCATTAACCTTGGCAGCTCATGCATTTAGCAGAAAGCTTTCTTGGACTCCAGGGCCCAATCTCCTGGGCCCAGAGAGAAGAGCTGGCTTCCTAGGGATCTGGACACCTTTTTAGTTAATCCAGGCAAGCATCTTGTGATGGGACCAGTGGCCCTTATCACAGCCTCACATCTGGGTAGCACACCAGACCATTCATACCTGGCTACCCACCACCAAACTCCACTGCTTGTATGTGTAGCAGTCTGGCTAGTCACCACTGTCAGGTCTAGTGGGTTTAGAATCACCAAGGGGGTGGTGGGCATTTCCAGAGAGGCTCAGCTGATGAGTGTAGACCCACCCTGGGCTTCATCCCACAGGCTAGAATGACCAAAAGAAGGAAAAGGGGGGGGGGGGGGAAACAAGCTGAGAACTAACCTCACTCCCTCTCTGGTCTGCTGAGACATGACCAAGTACTCACTGCTGTCACAGACAGGGACTGAGTCTGTGGTCGAGCCTTGCCCATCGTGATAGACTGTACTTCCTCCTACTGTGAGCCAAGACACGCCCTTCGTCCTTTAGGTGCTTCTTGCCAGGTGTTTGGTCACAAGGGAAAAGTTGAATAACACACTTAACATCTGCCAGTCTCTCTCTTCCTTGGCTCTCGGAACCTGTAGAGAGTCTCTAGAGGGTTCTGAAGCCAGGCGGGGGTGCCTTCCAGGAGTTTAGAGGCAGCCTTTCCAAGGGTCATTTGCCATTCACTGTTACCTAAGAAGCTTCAGTGTGTACTAGGAGATCCGGAGCAGAGCAAGGCCTCTAGCAATTATTTAAGCACATCTCTGTCTCTCTAAATCTCTTTCTGGCTCTCTCCAGCAGCCGAGCAAGATGCCCAGTGGGAAGAAGGCCAAGGGGAAGAAGGTGGCCCCGGCACCCGCCATTGTCAAGAAGCAGGAGGCCAAGAAGGTGTCAACCCTCTGTTCGAGAAGAGGCCCAAGAACTTCGGCATTAGACAAGACATCCAGCCCAAAAGAGATTTAACGTGCTTCATCAAATGGCCCCGCTACATCAGGCTGCAGGGGCAAAGAGCAATCCTCTACAAGCGGCTCAAAGTCCCTTCTGCCATTAACCAGTTCACCCAGGTGCTGGACAGGAAGACAGCTACTCAGCTGCTTAAGCTTGCCCACAAGTACAGGCCAGAGACAAAGCAAAGGCTACTGGCCCATGCTGAGAAGAAAGCTGCTGGCAAAGGTGACGTCCCAACTAAGAGACCACCTGTCCTCTGAGCAGGAGTCAATACAGTCACCACCTTGGTGGAGAACAAGAAGGCTAAGCTGGTAGTGATTGCCCATGACGTAGACCCCATTGAGCTGGTGGCTTTCCTGCCTGCCCTGTGTCGAAAGATGGGGGTGCCCTACTGCATCGTCAAGGTAAAGGCCAGGCTGGGGCACCTGGTCCACAGGAAGACATGCACCACTGTTGCCTTCACACAGGTTAACTTGGAAGACAAGGGTGCTCTGGCTAAGCTGGTGGAAGCTATTAGGACCAATTATAATGACAGATATGATGAGAACCGTCGCCACTGGGGAGACAACGTTCTGGGTCCTAAGTCTGTGGCTCGCATTGCCAAGCTGGAAAAAGCAAAGGCTAAAGAACTCGCCACTAAATTGGGTTAAATGTACACTAAGTTTTCTGTACCTAAATATAATTACAAAAATCAATCAATCAATCAATCAATCAATCAATCTCTGTTCCTTCAAAGGGGTTTAAAGCCTGGTCCAGTTTCTCAAGCAAACAGTGACAATTTGTCATCTGTCATTAGCTTAATGAACATGGTCAGAAGCCTGAGGAGTCCTCACACACACATTCACAAACCAATGGTCTTCACTGGTGATAGTGCACTTGAACCCAACACCAGATATAATGTTTGCACTGAGCAGGCGCCCCACACACAGCTTTGAACACAGAGAGAGACAGTTGAGGAGTAGACTGTATAAGCCAAGGCTCTGTGGCACCCTGGATCTACTCATGCAAGGCCAGAAAGTAGCCAAAGCAAAAGTTTGAATCCAGGCTATACTTTCAGTACCACAGGGCCATCCATCCATCTATCCATTCATCCATCCATCCATCCAGGTGACAAATATTCTTGTATACTTATGGCACCTTCAGAAACTGAAGGTACCACAGTGGTGTGCTGCAGTGAGGCTCCACATTTGCTAGGCTGATTTTCCCTCCACCTCTGTCATGAATTTCAGAACATGGCCACATCCACCAAACCCTATGATTTCAACTTAATCACTTCAGAGACTGCCGGGTGTGCAAAGGAATTAACGAATGGGTGCGGGCTTAGATTAATCAATGGTGGATGGTGCATGAATGGGTGGAGGGGGAGAGGAATGGAAGAAAGGTGGGATGGAGGGAAGGATGGGAGGCAAGCAGCTGCATCCACAGGAAGCTGGAGCGTAACCAAATGAGAGGAGGTAGCCGTGTTAGACAGGAGTATAAGGAGGCCTTCTGAGAGGTGATGCCTGACCAAGATTGCCAATCTGACCTCACTCATTTGCAGGGCTCCTTACCTGGTGGGCAGTTACATCCTGGAGACATCTTCGGGGCTTCCCGGCGCCTGCGTGAGTAGAACTTCCATTTCTGCACGGAAAGACAAAGAAAAACCATCAGGCGCTCATGAAGCTGCAGCCTCAGAAAGCCAGCATGGGGATGAAGGGAAATGTATGTGGGGGAAGGGTCAACTAAGGGATACAAGGGGGCTAGGAGTCAGGGGGAGAAAGCATGGCAGTTCATGCCTCTCCCCTGCCCATATGAACAGTCCTGATAGCCTTCGAATGGCTCTCAAGCACGCCTTGTAGAAGACAAGATACAGGATAAGGCTTCTCACGCTCACTGCGGTGTCTGATATCTACAGCAGGCTCTGTCCAGGGTCCTCTAAACTAGTCAGCCGTGGTGACTGGATGGCACACGTTTTCTTAGCTCTTGGCTATTGTTTTTCTTCTCTAGCTGGGTATCTGGACAGAGACGAAGCCTTCTCTTCTACTCACCCCTACAAGGGTAGCCTAGGCAGGAGGACATGGGTGGGTGATGGTGGGCTGCGGGCGCTGAGCATCCCTAGACAACCCCCTTCATCAAATCTCTTGTGTTACACTTTGGAATCATAGAGCCAATCTGGAAGGGCCCCAAGAGGTGGGACCCAAGAAGTTGTGTGTGCATGGTAACAGTCAAACATGTTTATGCAAAATGGCCGCACATGGTAGACTGTTTCTGGAGGCCACTATCTGTGTGCCCTCTCTGTAGAGGGGAGTGTGCTGTGTGTTTTACATGGAACTCTTAAACGAGCCTTTTGTCTTAAGGTTTCCATTGCTGTGAAAAGACACCACACTGAAGACAGCTCTTAGAAAGGCAAATATTTAATTGGGGCTGGCTTAGAGTTTGTTGAGGTTTAGTCTTTTGCTAGCTGTTGTAATGCTAAGTCCGGGGGCGGGGGAGGGGGGTGCCCCCAAGACCTAGAGTCTGCAAGTAGCCCCTGTGACCTTGCCTCCAAGTTCATTCTTATTGGTAAATAAAGATGCCAACAGCCAATAGCTGGGCATCAGAGACATGGGTGGGGTTGAAGTTTCCCAGACTTGGGGTTGGAGAGGAACCATGAGGAGAGAAGAAGGCAGGAGGAGGAAGGAGAAGCTGCCATGGGTTAGGAGTCAAGAGGACGTGGCCCTGAGGGCTGCCCAACTGGAGTTAAGAGCAGCCCAGATAAAACAGTAAATAACTCGGGGTTATCAATGGGAGAGTAGATGCTAACAACATAGAGAGTAGGATCTACCCAACTTTTGTGTTGTTTACGGTTTATTGTAAATAGAAAGGTTGTGTGTGTGTCTTTCATCTGGGAACTTAGCTAAGGTGGGATAGAAACCCTGGGTTGGAATTAAATAATTTTTACAACATAGAGGTTTTAGATCATTATCATCATAGTGGGAAACATGGTGGCATTCAGGCCGACAGGGGGCTAGAGAGACAGAGCTGGGAGTTCTACATCTTGGTCTGGAAGCAGCAGAAGGAGACTGTGTGGCACACTGAGTGTAGCTTGAGCATGTACACACACACACACACACACACACACACACACAGAGGACCTCAAAGTCTGCCTACACAATGACATACTCCCTACAACAAGGCCACATCTCCTAAAGTGCAACTCAATAATGGCCCAGGCCTTCATACACATGAATCTATGGGACCATTCCTATTCAAACTACCTAGGAGGCTAGGAGGTTGGCCTGGGTAACACAGGGAATGATTGAGGCCCCTCTGGACACTCCATTTCTCCAGGTTTGCCATTCACAGAACACACAGTGTATTTCATAGGCTTACACCAGCTCCACTCTACAGCTGCTTCTGTCCTTGGTGGTCAGCCCATGGCCCTGGCATCTCCACAGGCTGCACCTTGACCAAGGGCCTGGGTCCCCCCATGACCCCCTTCAATCCTAGGCGCTCTGCTACAACTGAGGCTGAGCCTTCACCAGAGACCTCTGCTGGCCTCTGAAGTAGCAAGGCTTAGCTGCAATACTTGGCTCTGTGAATCCAGAAGTTCCCATGTTGCCAAGACCAGCAATACATGGGTGACTCTCATGCATTTACCAAGTTTGGCTGCCAGCATGAAGTGCAGCCTTGGCCCCCTCTGGAGAGTCCCCAAAGACAATGCTGGCTCTTCTTAATTACTGCTACTTTCTCAGCTCTGGCTTAAGAGCTTCTACTGTCTTGGCAAAATAAAGTGGTACTGGGCCTCTTGTTTTCACAGCTGACCAGATACCAGAGATGCTCCTTTCAAAATAGCCCATGAAATGCACTGACAGGGGCTTTGAAGAACTCACAAATTTCCCTCTTTGCAAGCTGGCCTCCACTGTCCACACTGCCCTCATCATCTGCTTCCATGCCCCTCTCCCCACAGAAAGCTCTCCCAACAACCCCCCCACAGAGCAGACTCCTCCCCGCAACAATACCCCCCAGAACAGCTCCTTGAGCTCAAGTATTCAACAGATTTTCCAGCTCCAAGTTTTAAACTCCTTCCACAGCCCTCCCCAAACAGCATACCCCCACAAACCTGGTAACAATGTCCTGGTAACAATGTCTGGTAACAATGTCTGTTCTGGTTTGCTTTGTATTGTGGCCAACATCTTGACTGACCGCAACTTGAAGAAGAAAGCGTTTACTTTACTTTATAGGTTATCATGAAGGGAAGGAAGTCGGGGCAGAAACTCAAGGTGGAACCCATGAGCAGGAATGGAAGCAGAGACCCAGAAGCAAGAGCTGATGCAGAGACCATGGAGGGGTGCTGCTTACTGGCTTGTTTCCTGGCTTGCTCAGTCTGCTTTCTTATAGAACCCAGGATTACCAGCCCGGGGATGGTGCTGCCCATAATGGGCTGGGCCCTCCCCTATTGATCCCTAATTGAGAAAATGCCTTACAGCTTGATCCCATGGAGGCATTTCCTCACCTGAGGCTCCTCCCTCTCTGATGACTCTCGTTTGTGTCAAGTGAACGCACAAAACCAGCCAGTTCAGCTGGCTACCTTTCATCTCTCCCCACCTGGCAGAGGATTTCCTTCCAGTGGCTGATCAGTCCTCTGGTGGTCAGTCCTTGTCCTCCTAACCCGGGACAGTATTTACACACTTCTCTGTGCGCTTTCTGCACTTGTCTCCCAGGAAGCCATGCTTTCTACAATTCCTATTCTTCTACTCTGGCCATTCCCTCTCTTTCTCCTTTGCCAGTCTTGTCTGCTCACTACCTAAATGCCGCAGGCCATAGGGCCATGGCCCAGGGCCTGCCCTCTGTCTTCTATCCACTGGCTCTCCAAGACCTTGCGTAGTCTAAGGTCTTCAATATTGTCTACGAGTGCCTTAGCCAGTGTTCTACTGCTGTGAAGAGACACTATGGCCAAAGCAACTCTAATAAAATAATTTCATCGGGGGCTTGCTTAGAGTTTCAGAAGCTTAATCCATTATCATCCTGGCAGGAAGCATGGGGGCAAGCAGACTTGGTGCTGGAGAAGTAGTTGAGAGTTACATCCTGATCTGAAAGCGGGGGGTGGGGGGGTGGGGGGGAGAGAGTGAAGGGAGGAGGGAGAGGAAGAGAGAGGGAAAGAATGGTGGAGAGAAGGAGAAAGAGTGAGAGAGAATCAAGCACCTGGGTCTGGCATGGGCTTTTGAACCGTCAAAGCCCACCCCCAGTGACACGCTTCCTCCAACAAGGCCACACCCCCTTATCCTTCTAATTCTTTCAAACAGTTCCACTCCCTGGTGACTAAGTGTTCAAATATGTGAGCCTAAGAGGTCTATTCTTATTTAAACAACCATAATGATCAAAGAGAGCACTATATCCTCATTTCTAGCCTGGGACCTTTCTCGGGAGCATATGACCAGCTATTTTTCTGACAAGTTACTCTGTGCCATCTTGGAAGAGGGTCCTAAGACCAAGCTCCCAGCCTGCTGCCTATCCCAAGAATACAAGTCTCTGTCCCATCAAGAGCCAGCTCAGTTTCTCCCATTCTCCCTCTGCCTCACTCAGCCAGCAATCACCTCCATCCTTGGCCTTGTAGACACCGAGCATCAGAGCCCTTCCCCAACCCCGGCGCCAACACTGGCTCCAGACACAACTGGGGCACAGTGACCTTGTTATCCTACTGCCTGAGTGCACCCTATATCCTGGACCCAGCAGCCCCATTCTCAACCATTGCTGGAGTCACCATCTCTCCAGACTTTCCCCTACCCCAGGGTCTTTGCACTAGCAATTGCTCTCTTTCTAGAATGTTCTTTTTCTAGCTCTCCACCTGGCCTGCTCCTAATGAGACCCTCCTTGCTTCCTGTCCCCTTCCCTACTTCATTTTCTCCTTTACATTTTCCTCTCTCTCCTTTATTGCCTCCCCTTTGCCAACAGAAGATAAATTCCACAGGAAGATCAGCCATATGTTGTGTCCCTCATCATCGAGCGCCCAGAGCATACAACAGCGCCTGACATTCAGTAACCCCCAGCTATTTACAAATCAGACGTCACAGTAAGGCCCTGTCACAGTAAGGCCCTGTTGCGGTGGGCTGTGACTCACTCAGTCAGGTGCTGTATGCCGGCCAACCCCTCTCAGATGGGAATGAGTGACCCAGGTAACCAAGGCACACCCTCCGAGTGGCCAGCATTGGTTGCTTAACCCCCTAGCTCTGGCCTCTTAGGTATCAGAGTTGGAGTAGTGAGAGACTCCAGACTAAGGCTAGAGGTGGGTGGAGCACTCTACAGTCCTGGTTGGGGGGTGGACTCTGGCACTCTACACAGAGGGGGGCCCTTCTGCTGTCTTGGCTAGCAGCCAGGGCCTCCTGGAATGCCCTGTGTGGCCAGCGCTGAAACACCACCGGCCTGATGGGTCACAGCTATTAAAACGCCGGTGTCAGTATCAAAGGGAAGATGCCAGGCAGCCACTCGCTTCCCCAGAGCCCCAGATTGGGCTTAGGGGCCAGTCACTCCCTGTGCCCTAGCTCAGGACTCTTAAAGGGACCAGGCGCCTGCCCAACCCAGGCAGGCATCTGTCACACATGAATCCAGATGGCAGCAGAGGGGAGTGAGGCCAGAGGCCCAGTGTCACTCCAGCCAGGGTCTGCCCTCAGGCAGAGGCTGCAAAATAAGATGTCGCCTGCTGTCAACCGCCCAGGTTCGGAGGTAGAGAGTGCAGCAAAACAGCAAGTATCAGGGATAATTGCCAGTAAGCGAGAATGACACCTTCCTGGGTTGCACTGTGTTTGCCTGGGGTATACATGAGGTTGTGGCTTAAATCCTCTGCACTGGAAAGAAAAATTATAAAGCTAGGTAGAGTAGGGGTATGTCTATAATCCCAGCACACAAAAGGTAGAGGCAGGAGGATCACTGCAACTTGGAGGCTAGCCTGGGCTACAAGATGAGACTGTCCCCCCACAAGATGCCGCCAAAACAACAAAAGAAAGCAGGTGGGGTATAGCTTCGTTAGCAAAGCTCTAATGTGTACACTGTTACATGGAACATGTACACATAGTAGGCGTGTTCAGAACCCTGGGTTAAATCTCCAGTAGACAATAAATTGGGTACAGTGGTCCACACCTCTAACCCAAACATTCAGAAGGCAGTATGATTGGGAGTTCAAGATCATTCACAGCTGCATACCAAGTGTGAAGATAACCTGAGCTACATGAAACCCTGCCTCAAGAATGTTTTAGAACGCCAGGCAGTGGTGGCGCACACCTTTAACCCCAGCACTTGGGAGGCAGAGGCAGGCGGATTTCTGAGTTCAAGGCCAGCCTGGTCTACAGAGTGAGTTCCAGGACACCCAGGGCTACACAGAGAAACCCTGTCTCAAAACAAAACAAAACAAAACAAAAAGAAAGAAAAGTATTTCAGGCCAGGCTTAGTGACACATGTCTTTAATCCCAGTACACAGGACAAGGAACCAAGTGGTCTCTGTGATTTCAAGGCTAACCTGGTCTACAAAGCAAGTTCCAGGTCATACTTATTTATTTATTTATTTATTTATTTATTTATTTATTTATTTATATTTTTGGAAACAGGGCTTCTCTGTGTAGCCTTAGCTGCCCTGGAACTTACTCTAGACCAGGCTAGCCTCAAACTAATAGAGATCCACCTGCCTCTGCCACCTAAGTGCTGGGATTAAAGGCATTCACCACCACCACCTGGCTGAATTTCTTTTAAAACGAACCCTCCTGGGAAAATAAGATGGTGATGATGCCCTGCCTGTGACCCTCCCCATAACTCTGGGTGTCAGAAGAGAAGATGGCCGTGGACACTACCCAGTTAGGTAGAGTAGACATCCCTCTGGTCTTCCTGCTCCCTGTGGCTTTGGGCTGGGCCTGGGCAGGACCTGCTCATTACCCACAGTGGAGAGCAGAGGCTCAAACCAGCAGCCTAAAGCCAGCTGTGTAGTCCAAACCCGGAACAGCACAGGGTGGGGGAGAACAGAAGCAGGCTTGGGAGGGAAAGGCACAAAAGATGGTGGGGGAGGGGGCACTGAAGAGAGCCTAGAAAGGAGCAGGCCCATGAGCGACTGCAAGCCCTGGGGCCTCAGCAGATCTGCTGGCTGGGCGAAATGAAAGCAGAGGAAACTCAGACACCCACACACCCACCCACACCCACTCAACCCCAAACAGACTCACCCAGGCCACTCCAGGACTGGGGGCCACAAGGAGCTCAAGGAATTGTCTTCCTCTCTCCAGTTTGTGTAAGAGCTTGGCGCCTGATCATAGATCACAGACTTCAGGGCTGGGAGGTTGGGCACAAGGGTCTCTGGGTGGCTGTGGCAGCCTCTTCCTAAGCTCAGGGAAGGGAGCTGCCTGTATCTGTGTGTGAGCATTCCAGACTTCATGTTGGGAAGTTCTTCTGTCCAGCTAACCCAAGGTCTGCCTGCTGCCTCTGGGGAGTCAAGGAGCTATGTAGGTCTCTCAACTGGCTGTAAGTTGTCTGTGGAGTGTCTTGACATGGGTGTATAGCACCTCAGAGACCCAGAGAGATGAAGCCAGGCCACTGATATAACAGGTCCAGGGACAAGAATCGTGGATAGGGATGCTGAGACTGCTTTCACGACCACCCCCCCCCTCCACCCGGGATAGGACTGGGATGCATCTATGTGCTTTGCAGACTAATCCGGAATCAAGTGGAGCCAGAGGCTGGGCCTGGGGAGTCAATACAGAGGGACACAAGGCAGTCCACAAGCCCTTGTTAGCATGACTGTAGCTGAGAAGAGTGAGTGGTCACAGACTGCCCTGGCTCGTCACAGGGAGGTGACAGCTGAGCTGAGGCAGACAACCAGGTGAGGGGGCTGGGAATGACTGGAAGCCAGCACCGTAGTCATGCTTCTCAGAAACCACACAAACTTCTTGTCATTCGTTTGGCAGACCTCACAACCCATGTGAAAACAAGCAGGAAACTGAGGCATAGAGGGTTAAGTAAGAGGGCCGGACTAGAACCCAGGAAGCCTGACTTGGAGCCCACATCCTTCATGCCATGTCTGTGATGAGGGATTTAAAAATATCTCCAAATACCAGGAGTGTCTCAAGACACATTCACTCTGTGTGAATGATTGTGTGTGTATGTTATATATATATATATATATATATGTATGCATGCATGTTTGTACATATGAGTGTGTGTATATGTTATTATATGTTTGTAAATATGGTATATATCTACATCTATATAGATAGATAGATAGATAGATAGATAGATAGATAGATATAAGTATAGGTATAGATATAGATGTATAGATATATGGCGGTTCTGATGCTAAGGTCCTATTCCCCAATTGGTTCTTGATTTGTCAGTAAAGAAAGCCCAGGAGCAATTGCTGGGCAGAAGGTAAATGTGGGACTTCCAGGTCCCAGGAGGAAAAGGCAGATGCAAGGAAGGAGAGGGAGTTTCTCCCATGCTTTGGAGGGAGAAGAACACAGCAACCATTCGAGGTCTTGGGGCGTGGCGGGGGCAGCTGGGCCCTGTGGTCAGTACTACAGGTGGGTGGCCAGGGGTGTTTGACAGGGGCCAGATGGGACCAGCCACTGAAGTTTAGGGCAGGTGGAGAGACAGAGATAATGACTTGGCAAGGGCATGCTTTTCCAGGCAGCAGATATCAGTGCCCAGCAATTGTGCCAAGAAGTCAAGTTGTAAAGGAACAGACTGTGTGAGTGTTTTGTCCAAGGATTCAAGGGTAGTCAGGTGGAGGCTGGTAGCATGGCTGGTCCTAGAGCAAAAGCTATAGCATAAAATTACACACAACATATGTGTATGCATGTATGTTTGTACATATGGGTGTGTATGTATATATATGCATACGAGTATGTGTGTATGTATGTATATATGTATGCATGTTTGTGCATGTATGCGTATATATGAATGCATGTTTGTACATGAGTATGTATGTGTGTAGTATATTTATACATGTGTATTTGTGTGTATGTGTAAATAAATATGTGTGTATGTGTATTTGTATATGTGTGTGTGTGTATGTATGTATGTGTAGGAGCATGAGTATAGAAGACCACAGGATATCACGAGTGGGGTCCGCAATTGTTTTCTAACATATTTTTTATGGGAGGTCTCTCATTGGACCTGGGGCTCACTCACTTGGCTAGGCCAGATAGCCAGAGGCTCTAGGGATCTGCCTATTTCCTGTCATCCAGGGCTAGTGTTACAGACACAGGCCATCATGTCTGACTTTAAAAGAAATAAAACAAAACAACAGACAAAACCATGCCTGCTGAGCACCCACGCTTTCTCAGCAAGCACCCCACAGGCTGAGCCATCTCCCCAGCTCCAGGGAAGAGCCTTGGCGGATGATATGATTATCACCCCCGTTCTAGAGAGGTGCATCTCAAGGCACAGAGAGCTCTACCAACTTCCTCGAGCTCACGCAACCTAGTTGGACTTGAACCCAAGCATCTATGAGCCATGTCTGGGCTGAGGGCAATGGGACTAAACTGTATCAGTCATGACATGATGTGACTGTAAGGTCTGAGGGAGGCTGGAGGCCGAGTGATCACAGATGAGCACCCTGTGTAAGGGAGCAAGGCCCCTCTCCCTCTAACTTTAGATGTTTGTCACCCATGCTTGGAGTTGATGGTGGCAGGTGGTAGATGCGTCTGGAACTCTGAGAAGATGAAGAACACATTCCTAGTGAGATTTGACCAACCCTGGAATAATCATAAGTCCTAATAATATAAGGTAGTGAACTCCCTATAGGGGGAATGTAAGTGTAAGAACCAAGACTGCTGTGAGGATTCCTAATATAGCCCAAGGCGTCTTTCTTTTTCAATGTGAAACTTGGGATGGGGTGGCCTGGAGGCAACAAACTCTTGGGCCTCCCAAATAACCATTCCTTCAAGGCTAAGGAATCTTATCACTGGTCCAGAGAGCAAAGGAAGAGAGGTCCCAGTGAGTGCCTGCACACTCCATTCTCTTCAGCATCCTTGTCTCTACAAGCCACCCAATCAGAACCTGACTCTCTGCAGCCATACTGGGAGAACACCCAGAGTGCAGCTCATAACCATGATTGGACTCTCAGGGGTGTCAGAGGCCCAGGACAGAGGCTGGGGCATCCCGGCCTTGCTGTGACAGCTTATATACCAGGTAAAAACGAGGCAGCCTGGAGATGTTGACAGGCGGGTCGAGTCTGAGAGAGGAGAGATAGGGAGGAAGGAGAAGACAGGGAGGAGAAGACAGAAAGACCAGGCTGCCTTCCTCAGAGGTCACTGAGGGTGGGGTTAGGTCAGGAAAGGAAGGGGCTAAAAAGACCCATCTGGAGTGGACTCCAGTCACATGGGGTTTCCCAGAACCTCATAATAGCCTCCAGAAGAGAGACAGGAGTCCAGTGTTCCCCCGGGGAGGCTGGGCCTGCCTCTCCCAGGCAGTCCCACCCCTTTTGTGCCCAGCTGCAGGGCCAGGGGAACCCAGCTGCCAGCGGCCTCCTCTTGAGTGTTCCTAGCCTAGCCCTCCCCAGCCCTGGGCCTCAGTTTCCCCTGAGGGAGCCTGTTTATTTTCCTCACTGGCTGAGGAAAGACCAGTGCTCAGGGTACATAGAGAGACAGAGACAGACAGACAGACAGACACACACACACAGATGGTAGAAATATGAATGGGGAATGTGGCTCTGGCCATCCATCGGGTAAGCCCAGACTTGTGGTGAAGCAGTTCCTGGTGTGAACAGTAAGAACCCACCCTGGCAGAGCCCAGCATGGCTGAGATCAGATCTCAGGTCAGGATGAAGACTCTCCTAAGGGTCTTCCTTACCAAGGCTAGAATGAAGAAATAGTGCCCATGGAGCCATTCCTACGATGGCCAGTAACACAAGCCAGGAGCCAAGCCAGTTCAGTCCAACCTCTCCTCTGTAGGGGCCACAGCCGGCTGAGCACCTCCCTAGTCTTCTTCGTGCAGGGTAGCACATGCTAGTGGCTGTGCTGACCTAGCCACTACTATTCACTAGCCACATGACCCTGGACAAGTCACTTGACCTCTGTGGGCTTCAATTTCGATCTTCTCTGGAAAAGGGATGGATGGTGGACACAGAAAGCACACATAGGGTTGCTGCCCAGCTCCAAGGGATCAGAAGATGCCGAAGCTCTGAACAGCGAGTGCCAAGTTCACAGTAAATCCCCAATAAACGTAGCTATAAATGCCGAGATTGGCTGTGTTGTCTATTTAGTCACCCTTGATGGGGGGTAGGGAGTGTCAGTGGTTACAGTCAGCACGCCTGGATGATTTCATCTGATCAACCGTCATCTCCTTGCAGGTCTCTGCCATCTGTATTTTTCTAATCAGGATCCCAAGTTTCACCCAACGCGGCTGAGGGCTGCGTGACACCCAATGCTGTGGGCTTGCCGGTGATATTATTCTGCATCCCTCCCCCACCCCTGTAAAATGTTGCTAAGCAGCCTGGGAAGGAGTAGATGGAACTCTCGACCTTGGGGAGTTGGGGGCCAAAGGGGAAGATGTCCAGTTGCTCCTTGCAGGCAGAACTGATCAGGAGGAGCCATCCCCGGCCTCCAGCCAGAGCCAGGCATGCTGCCCAAATACTGTACCCTCAGCTGATTGCTATGAAGCCCCTCCCCCAGGGACACTGGGAGCAAATGCTAAGCCACAGCTGGGGCTGGAAGTACATGAGCCTCAGTTGGCTAGAACACTTCCCTAGCCTCTAGCAAGATGCGGATTCAGAGTGGGGAGAGAGAGCTTAGTTGCTCAAGTGTTGTCCTAAGCGTGAGGACCTGAGATCAGAAACAGGGACTGGGTGTGGGGTGTATGCTTGTAATCCCAGTGGAGGCGGAGGTGGAGGTGGAGGTGGAGGTGGAGGCGGAGGCGGAGGCGGAGGCAGAGGCAGGAAGATTCCTGGGGATCACTGGCCAGTAAATCCAGATTACTAGGCAAGTTCCAAGCCAGTGAGAGATCCTGTGACACACCAATACACACACACACACACACACACACACACACACACACACTCTTGAGGAACAACATCTCAGGCTGCCCTCTTGTCTCCATACATCTATAAACCTTCATACACATGTACACACACATGTGATCGATCTTAAATCAGTTGATAGGTAAAAATCTGCCTACCGCTTCCAAAGGCCCAGACCATGATCAATAACAAGCCTGGAAACTAATGAGCTTTTGGCCCTCTTACTAGGTTGTCTGGACAAATGAAGAGACAGGACATTTAATGGTTATGCAGAGGAGGACCCCCGGCCCACATGGCTGGGGCTAAGTCACAGATGGCTCGTAGAGTTTTCCTTGTGTACTGGCTCCAAAGGGCTGGGAGAATAGGCTGGTGTCCTGGATGGAGGAGACTGAGATGTCTGACCAGGCTCAGGAGAGCTAATCATTGAGTGATTAGTAATGTCTGCCACCATTGGGCAGGGAAGCCACTGCCATGTGCTATGTCTGCTTCTCTTCTCTTCTCTTCTCTTCTCTTCTCTTCTCTTCTCTTCTCTTCTCTTCTCTTCTCTTCTCTTCTCTCCCTTCTCTCTTCTTTCCTTTCTTTCTTTCTTTCTTTCTTTCTTTCTTTCTTTCTTTCTTTCTTTCTTTCTTTTTTGGTTTTTTGAGACAGGGTTTCTCTGTGTAGCCCTGGCTGTCCTGGAACTCACTCTGTAGACCAGGCTGGCCTCAAACTCAGAAACCTGCCTGCCTCTGCCTCCCAAGTGCTGGGATTAAAGGCGTGCGCCACCACTGCCCAGCTTGGCTTTTTCTTTCTCTGTGCTAAATGTCATTTTAGGCCTTTCCAGGAAGTGCTCCCGGGCAAGTCAGAGAGGGGAGAAAGTTCTCATGGCTTCAGAGATCTTTCTAGAGGACACCAAGACGAATCTAGAAGGATGTGGAGTAAGGGTGTGTGTGTGTGGGGAGACATCTTTCTGAGAGTGACCAACAGGACTTTGTTCTGGGACTGTTATTTCCTGCCACCTCCTGCAAGGGCTCGCTACCCAGTGGAGCTACCTGAGAAGCTGAACAGAGACAATGACAGCTCTAAGGCATCAACTCTTGCTAGCTCTCCGAAGCTTCCTGGAGCATTGCTGTAAGACTCAAGGCCCTGCAAAGCTTGATGGGAAAGTGATCATGGGCCATGTCTGCTGAGAACCCCGGAACCGGGACTAGGCACACATGTAACATGTACTGACCATCAATGGCCCACCAGTGAGCTAATAGTTAACTAGAGAACAGAAAGGGTACCACAGAAGAGACAAACCTCCTACGTCTCTCCAACAGGATCCTGTCCTGATCCTTTGATGCCAGTGGAGGAGAATCTTCTGGACCTGTCTTCCCATTGCAGAGCAGGGGCCCCAGGCATCACTCCCCGCACCAAAGGAGGCATGATCTGGGATGAACTCAATGGCATGCTGGACTTTGTTCGAGGAATCCCTAAGGCCTGTCCCTAAGGCTGTCAGGTACCCAGGGCACTGCTGCACAGGCAACCCACCCTGTGACACAGCCTGCTCGATCAGAGCCCACCTCTCGGTCCACAGCCTAGTGTTTTAATCTTTTTACCACTGCTTTGATCTCTCCTCTCAATAGGCCAGTAAGAGGTCCCTGGACACACACCCTATAGACGAGAGACATTCGCAACCACAGGTCTTTTTTTTTTTTTGAGGGGGAGCGTCTGCCAGCATTCCATCAACATCTTGGTCTGGAAGTTTCTTCTACTTCCTTTCCCAGGGATTCCCTAACGTGGAAGGAATTAGTCATGAGGAGCAGGAGGGAGGCTCAGTGACGCTGGTCTCCTTATCTATAAAGTGGGGTAGCATAGTGCCAGCCACTGCAGAGTAGGGAGGTCGGGAGGTGCCATCCTGGTCATATATGTGGCCTTGCTGTACCCTATGAGCCACTCCACGGGACAATACAATAAGGGTACTGGGAACGGCATTGTAACTGGGGTGGCCTCCCTCAGAGTCCACAGGCCAGGGGCCTCAAGACACTGCCCCATCCCTAGTTCTGGGCCTCCAAAAATGAATTTGGCTGGTTTTTAATCTCAATCCTGCCTCCCTTCCCCCAACCCCTCTTTACCCTCCCACCCCCCCCCCCCATCTTCTGCCCAGTCTAGCCCGGGTGTCATCTGATTTTCTCCATTTGGGACATTCCAGTTTCTTTCTTCACAGCAAGGAAATCAACTGTCAGGCAGCTGGAGTGCTCATTAAGGGTCCCTACACTACAGAAAGGCGCTGGCGGGAAATCAAACCCAGCCTACCAATCCCCAGGTCTTCTCCCAGTGGTGACCCATCCACCAGTGGCTGGGAGCCCCCCTTGGATCTGACCTTGCTCACTTCTTCCCAAATGTCCTTTCCTACTGGGTCCTTTTGTTTGGCCTGCCCTGCCAGCCCTACAAACCCAGTCTCTGTCCTCTGCACACTTCATGTCTCCCTGGATTGACGGGGATCATCAGACCACCACACAGTGTCCTGAATTCCCTCTCTCCTCCTTTGAGTGGCTCAGGCCCAACTGCTCCAGGAATTGCTCTCTGGGGCATCATCACCTCCTGCTGGTGGGGCCATTCCTTCCAGCATCGGTGCTGTCTGCGACGCCCTGAGGGTCTCATAGCAGTCCCAGGGTGGACTTGGAACCTGGATTTAGCATCCATGAAACCTAACCGCAGGGGGTTGTGAGGTCCTCTCCAGGTCCCAGCAGAAGGGGATTTAATCTTAGTCCCCATGCCCTCTCCAGGGACCCCCTTCCTAACCCTTTCACAAATCTGTTTTGAAACAAAACTACATGGCCCTCCCTTTCTTATCCTGGTCTAGCCTCGTCCACTTTTATTATTATTATCATCATTATTATTACTTTTTTAGTTAAAATTATTTATCATCACTGTGTGTGCAATCGGCAGGTGCTCTTACTTGAGTATGTATGCACATGCACTCCTATGCTAGGATATAAATAAGTAAGTCTGTGGGTTTCAGAGATTAAACTCAGGCTGATTTAGCAAGCCCTTCTACCCACTGAGCCCTCTCGTCAGGGCTCACCCCTTCCTCTCTTGTTCTGTGCTTATACGTGGGAGAATAATCCTGGGGAAGGAGAGATAAAGGGTAGGTTCCCCCTCTAGTTTCTTTGGAGACACTTCCACAGGCCCCCACAGCTGCCTATTGTGTCTAATCTTATCAACCTGATTGAATCAAGTAAAGTCCAGAGGGTCTGGGCACACGCCCTGGGTGAGTCTGAAAGAGGGTTAAGTTAGCACAGAAGAGCCAGACAGAGCAACGCCTTGGCTGGGGATCTGCTGGGAGCTGGAGGGGACCCTCTGAACCGTGAGCCAACCTTAGCCCTTCTCCCTTGTGTTGTTCCGGGCAGACTATTTTCGTCACAGCAATGAGAAACTCCGCTGCCCGGCCAGTCACCAGCTCCCCTGTCTGCCAAGCGCTTTCTGTGAGAGTAGAGTGTGTGACGGACTCCAGTTTGATTTTCATTGGATTCCAATAGAATAAGCCACATATGCTAGTGATCACTGTATGAGACCAGGTGACCTTTGAGGGCCCCTTTAGCAGCCCCCAGACCGGAGACCCCGTATTTGCCAGGTTCTGTGTCAGGACAGCTCCCTCCAACATCCCCAGACTACGACCTCTAGGTGTTATTACCCCTGCAGCTAGCAAGTCCAGTTAGCTCCGTCCCCAACATCACCCCCAGCCATGGTCCCCAAACAGCCTCCTGTCAGCCTTAACTCCCATTTGAGGGACATACACATCTTTCATTAAATCCTTTGGTAGCTTCCCATTTCCCCACTTCTCCACCTGGCAGTCCCTTTGTGACCTGGGTTGCAGACCGGATCCAGCTTCTCCCCAGTGCCCATGGTTTAGGTCGCCATTCACAGCCCCCCAAAGCAGCCCTGCCCCCACCTCTAGCTCCATCCTCCAGAGCCCGTTCCCTGGGTGGTGGTGGGGTTGTCTTAGCACAAAGCCTGATGTTGGTGCCAGGCAAACTCCTATTCACACCTGGTCTTGCCCTAAAAAATCACTTCCTCAGGGACCCACCTTATGTTGTATGTAAGACATTGATTTCCTGGCCGGTTTTCCTCTATTATTGTAACGATTCCCTCCAGACACCGTGTCTACTCGTTTTCTTTCTCTGTCCCACTCAAGTTCAGGAAGACTGAAGTGTTCCCCCGGAGCGGTTGTCCCCCACCCCACTGCAGCTAGCTCTCAGCGATGGGTGCAGAGTAAGGAGGCTTAGCTCTAACACTGGATGTCACCATATGGCCCTGAACAATCTACTGCCCGGCTCAAGAACTTGGTTTTTTCCCCCTCTGTAAAATGGGGTCACTTCTTATCATCTTTGGGGTGCTTCTCAGTTCGAGAGGCGAGGGTCAAAGAGTCATCAGGGTAAACAGGAGCTTCTGCTTGAAGCAGGGGACTCGACAGGAGAGACAAACGGGAGGCCTGGAGGTCTGGCACAGGGATGCACAAGAGGAGGCGTTTGCCACCCTCTTCAGTCCACACAGTGCCCCTCCCCCACTCGCCAAGCCCAGAGCCCAGAGACTGCCCCCAAGCCTAAGGAACTGTGGGTGGCCTGACTGAGTCTTCTTAGTTCTGACCAGTCATGGCAATGGGCTGTAACAGCAAGCGTGGGCCACCCTCTATGCTGTAGCCTGTGACTTCCCCCATGGGGCCATCTAGGGAATTACTATAAAAGAAGCACCCAAGAGAAACCTAACTGCGGGAGAGACCTAACCAACCCAATTAGATCTGACTAATGCTCGCCATCATTCTGTAAGCTCAGAGAGGTTACAGTATGTGTCCCAGTTGCACAGCATCCCAATAAATCCCAAGATGGGTAGAAAAGGACAGAGTTACTTGCTGGCTTTTCAGCAGCACCCTTTCAGTTACTAACTCACGAACACCTCCCATTGTGCTCTTCAGATTCTCTTAGGCCGCCAGCCCCACTCCATATTGGGTTCCGCTTTCCCTCCTTATCGCCCACACCCACACTCCGCCCCACTGGAGTCTGCATTTCCCGCCTCCCCAGGGAGGATGGCATTGCCACAAGCACTCTCAGGATTCCCCGAGCAAAGACATGCATTAGTAACTTTTGAACTACCTGGGAAAGGAGACATTTGAGAGAGAGCTGCATCCTTTCCGCAGTTGCATGGATGGAGTTAGGACCATTCTAGAGGCCACAGCCAGAAGAGTCATAGGTTAACGGGACCCTGAGGAGGACTGGGCCAGGAAACTCACACTTGGGCCCTAGGGGCCAGAAACAGCAAACAAGGACCAGCAAAGAGCAATCCACTTTAGAAATTGTCCCTTTAGGTCCTTAAATGGCTCACTCTCTTGCCCTGCTTCCAAATGTGACCATAAAACCAGGCAGCACCCACACCCTCGTGGAACGGACAGGGCCACCAGAGCCCCCCTGCAAGCGTGCCCCCAGACTATTTCCCCGCAACCAGCCCCGGCGGCCTCTGCGCACCTTTTGCGCGCTCTGCTTTTCTCCACCTGACCGCCGCGCGCTTAGGGCGCCCCCAGCCCAAGACCCCGGGGTCTCCCGGAGCTGGGAGGTCCCGCGCATGGTGCTCTGAATCCCTGGCACCTCAGCGGCGATCCCTGCCCACAGTTCTAGGACAGGCAACCTGGGCGAGCGTGCAAAAGAGCGCCGGCCCGCACTGGCCCGCGGAGTCCCGGGACTGCGCGAGGGGGCGCCTCGGGGTGGGGATAAAAGGCAGCAACAAAGGGCACAAACCTCGTCCAGCAGTTGGTTGACTCGTCCCAAAATAGCTTTCTCCATCTGCTGCTCCCCGCGCTCTGCTTCCAAGCGCAGCACCCGGGCCTGCAGCTCCGCGGTCCGAAAGTGGGCGAGCAGGCTGAGCGCCAGCGAGCACAGCGCTAGAGCCAGCAGTCCGCAGCACCCGGGGCTCGGCAGCCTAGCGCACTGCTCAGCCAGCGCCACTGTCCCGGGCCCCGGAGCGCCCAGCTCCCCAGGGCCGCGGCTGCCAGAGGCTGCCGCTTTGCGGGTGCGCTCCGCCACCATGCCCTCGCGTCTTGAGAGCCAATAAATAAATAAATAGAATAAATAAAAACGAGATCCAAGAGGCGCGATCCAAACTGAGAGGCAAGGGGAAAGGGGGCTAACGTGGCTAGAGGACGTCCCTTTCCTTTGCTCGCGAAAGAGGACCGAAAATGAGCAGTCGGGAGTCGGGAGCAGCCAGCAGATCGGAGTATGCCAAAGTAAGAAAAAAGTTATTTCGAAGAATGTTCCAAGTTCGGGGATCTGGCCCCGCTCCCCACTCTTTCCCTTCGCTCTTCTGCAGAGTCCTCGGGCTGGTGAGACGCTCGGGGTCCTTCTGGGTGTTTTGTGTCTCCGGGGAGAACGGGTGTCAGTCCCCGGGCGAAGGGGCGCGCATGCAGGGCCCCATGGGCAGAGGTGGGTCGTGGCTGCAGTGAGCCGCGCTGGGGCCGATTCTGGCGCCTCTGTAACTTGACACAGCCGGCGCGGCCGCGCGGATCGGATGAGCGCCGGGCGCTACTTCCCAAACTAATCTCCTGCGCCCCTCCCTCGCCCTCCTCCCGCTCCTCCTCCGCCTCCTGCGGGGCCGCGGCTGGGGTTTGTTTATTTATGCAAAGTCGCCTGGGGTGGGGGGGCGTGGTGTGCGGGGCCCCGCCGACCTCGGTAGCCCCCGTCCCGGGCTCCTGGTGCCCTTTGAAGTGACACTTGGGGTTATTTATAGGCTGGGAGGGGGTATGGGGTGGAGCGGAGGCTGCTCTCCTTTTCCCGTCCAAAGATTCACACTCAAGACCTCAAAGACATAGGGACCTGGCATCACAGCACCCCGCTTTCCCAGAACATCGGGGACCCTCCTGCCACCCAATGCACCGCACCACAGCACTCCTCTTTCCTAGGGCCTGGGTGGTGGGTGGTGGTGGGTGTGGGGGACCCTGCGGGCAACCTGTTGAATCACTGTCTGGACGCCTGCTTGGTCCTGTACGTTCCTGAGTTGGGAGATTTGCAGTGACAGCAGACAATCTCTCCCTCACCATTTCTACCCTGGGCCCTTCTCTTTGCAGGTGTCTCTGGTGGTGCCACCAACCACAGATTCGCTCAGAGTGGAAAACCCAGCGCCTCGGGGCAGCGGTATTAACCCCCTCCCCCTTTTCTCTTTCAGAACTAAACCTAAAGACCTACAGAACAGAAATTTATCAGGAGTCACGCCCACCGCCCGGGTTTATCCTAGGATGTCTAACAGGCGCAGGCGGGGGCGGGGGCGGGGGCGGGGAGGTGGGCGGGACTCTTATTTATGTTGATCTGAGACCCATAGCAGACTAGCCAACCTAGGATTGCAAGCCATCAAAGGCGGGCAGTTCTCATACATACACACTCCATCTCCCCTTATTCCCCCTCAAAGCTAACCCTGTGGTGGCTTCCACGAGAAGAGCTAGTGGTCTTTGGGCGTTCTGCATTTGGTATTTTCCTCTCTTTTCTACCCCCGCTCCCCACTTTGAGTGACGTTTGTCAGTAGATTTCTCATTTCCTTGTGCCTCTAGACACTCCTGAAAATGAGGTGGTGGGGCTGAAGCATCGGGCAGGGGAGGGTAGGCTGACTCTTGAACTGTGAACAGGAAGTGGGGGGTGACAGAGGTGTGGGAGTGAGCGTCCTTTCCTAGTAACAAGGCAAACTTTACATTTTGCATGTTGACCAGTGAGAAGGAGCATTATATGCAATGCAAACATTAGTGTGGAGTGCACATCTAACGGAATGGGAGCTTGTAATACAATACTTATATAGACTTAATGTAAGACTGACTGCTAGGTAGTCGGATACCACGGAGAACTACTGCGGGGTTAGAAAGCAATGCAGCGGACAAGGCTGGTGCCCAGGAAGTCCCAATGTCAACATTTCCTTGATGTGTCTCATTAACAAACAGGCCTCTGGGTCTCTAGCCTGGTCAAGGGATATCTCCTCCCAGTACGAATGCCTGAGAACTCAGAGACATTCAGAACCAGTAGGGGGCGCTGGAGAGTTTCTCAGCAGCAGTGTTCACTACAGGAAAATGAGCAAGTTGAGGCTTCTTCATGGCCTGCCCGGATCAGTCTGAAAGGCGGTTTGAACTGATGCAGCAAATATGAAAACATTTCGGGCCTGCAGTATTTTTGAGATTGGGGTTTCAAGGCTCAGGTAGCCTTGGTGTGGTAGCCTAAGTTGAGCCCAGCAATGGAAAAAAAAGTCCAAACCCAAGGCTCTAAGCGACCCCATGCAGTCAGAAAAATGAATGAAAAAAGCCCTTTTCTGATGGTGGGTTTAAAATAAACCAAGTGTAGTGGTAGGAGTCTGTAATCCAAGCACTTGGGAGGCAGAGGCAGGGATGGTAAATTCAAGGTCATTCGTGAGTTTGAGGGCAGCGTGGGCTATATGAGATCTCATTTCAAAGAAAAACTAACTAAATAAAATGGGCTTATAATAAAGGATCTAGATTTTTCAGAAGGATTTAAAGAAGAGGTGAATGTAACACAAACAGTAGGCCCTCGGTAAGTAAGTAGCATCTCATAGGAGCTCATGGCTGCAGGTGCAGGCTGACACACACACCCCTGCTGCCTCCTCCATCTACAGAATGGGAAAAAATTGGACCCAGGAGGACAAAATGATGACAGACAGTGTGCACCTCTCCATAGCTGGAGGGAGTTTTGCAACAAGTGAGCTTTGACTGAGCTGAGAGACCCCCTTACCGTTTCTTCTGCATTGTCTCAATATCTTCCTCTGGAGGTTCTTGGGAGGGGGGCTTGGTTTTTGTTCTATTTTTCTATGTTAGGCATCATTTCCCCTTGGATCAATGTTGGAACAAAATTAGGCTTGGTTTGAGTCCTAGCATCTAAGGACTCAGAGGTGAGAAGCAGCTAAGCCGTGTGCACATACAGCTGATACATGAGAGCCATGAACGAGAAGACACTGAAGAAGGAAGGACCTTCAGGGCTGTCCAGGCAATACAGCAGGGATGTGATGGTCTGGAAAAGGGTCACTAGGAATTTCTGCTTTGTAGCAAAGTACGGGGCCTCCAATCCTAACCAAAGAACTGACTTTGATCTGCAGTCACAGCTTGGGTAACAGTTTCCTCCCAGATTGAAACATTTCTGAAACATTTCGCCCTACAGGTAAGCTCCTTAATCAGGAAGGTAAACAACTCAAATGAGCTTCAGGAAGTCCCTGAAACTGACCAATTTCACTAAGCCCCTCCCTGCCAGAGTAAGCAATAAAAGCTGAGAGAGCAGGAAGCTGGGCTGCAAAGAAGACTCTTTAAGAAGAGCGGGAGGCAGAGGCAAGCGGATTTCTGAGTTCTAGGCCAGCCTGGTCTTCAAAGTGAGTTCCAGGACAGCCAGGGCTATTACAGAGAAACCCTGTCTCGAAAAAACCAAAAAAAAAAAAAAAAAAAAAAAAAAAAAAAAGCAAAGCTTCCGGGCGGTGGTGGTGCACACCTTTAATCCCAGCACTTCGGAGGCAGAGGAAGGCGGATTTCTGAGTTCAAGGCCAGCCTGGTCTACAGAGTGAGTTCCAGGACAGCCAGGGCTACAGAGAGAAACCCTGTCTCGAAAAACCAAAAAAAAAAAAAAAAAAAACCAAAAAAAAAAAAAAAAAGAAAGAAAGAAAGAAAGAAAGAAAGAAAGAAAGAAAGAAAGAAAGAAAGAAAGAAGAGCAAAGCTGCAAAGAATGGACTGCCTGGAAGATGCTTAGACCAGAGTCACTTGGAAAGGATGCTCTCCAGCCTGTTGAGTTGCCTACAGGCTGTGCAGTATGCTCCAGATTCTCAGCTTTATGAGCTGTCATCAATACTGGGGAGAGCTTTGGTGATGCAGCTGTCTGAGTTGTTGTTGCTCCTGTAAGTCACCCTTTACCTCGTCTCCTGTAAGTAACTCCATTAAAGCTCATTGGTTCACCCGAGCTGCACTTTGGTGGTATCCACACTTGAGTTGTCGTGGGTTCTCTATCTGGGGTGAATAAATGTGTGTTGCATCTCCCCAGGTTGTGTCACAAAGCACAGCTACAGATGTAGGAAAACCTGGATTCTGGAGTGGAGAGAGTCCAGTAAAGCCATGCCTCTATCCATTCAGTCTGGGTTGTTCTTCAGGAATGTTCTGTAGTTTTCTGCATTGCACATTTGCCTAGCTCTCTGCAACTTTGGGGTATGTCTTTTGCACCTGGCCCACACCTTGCCCAGGGTTGGATGTGTGTAGGGGGAATGGCCAGTCTTATGAATGAATGCCATTTTTCTTCTCCTGTGTTCTTGACAGCACCTCTCTTCTTCCTGATACCTCCACCACAACCCTGACCCCTGTAAGTGGCTGTCACCACACCAGCTCTGTTACTGCTGCTTGGTTCTCCAGGTACCCCTTGTTAAAGGTGGCAGTCAGGCCCCCTGGGAATTACCATAGTGCATCTTCTGGGCTGTTTTGAGCACAGCCCTCATCCGGGTCACATGTGGAGGCCACAGGGGATCAGAACCTGTCATTCATTCAGCTCCAATCCGTTCCCAGTTCTTCCAGCAGCCATGACCACTTCCTCTCAGTCCTTACAACTCTGGTAGGGTGAACCCCATGCCAGGCCCTATAGGACTTACAATAGAATCTAGGATCACCTAGGAGATAAACCTGTGGGTATGTCTATGAGGAAGTTTTTAGATTACATTGAGGAGGGAAGTCCCACCCTAAATGTAGATAGCACCAGCTCAAGGCCTGGGGTCTTGGGATACTAAGAAGAGCCCCAGCTCCCCTCTGATTTGGCTTCTTGACTGAACATAGTGTGATTGAACGCCACATGTTCTTTATAGCATGCTTTCCCTGACGTGATGGACAAAACTCTGGATCCAAATCAAAACTTTTCCTTCCTTAAGTAGCTGTTGTCAGGGAGTTTGTCTGCAGCCAAGAAAAGTAACGAATACAGGAAGTAACCTTCTTCCTTGGCTATAGGGATGGAGTTAAAGATTGGCCAATTCAGGTTCACAAGAAAGAGGCAGGTAGGATGGGTGGGGCAGAGTTTCTTTGGGAAGAACCTGAACCGACAGCCCTCAGGATTTCAGGGCATTGTGGCACCATTGCTAGGTAGGAGGAGGCCAGGGTTGAGAACTGCAGGCTTGTGATACTCTTTGAGTCCTTGGCTTCTGCTAAACTGGAGGCTTACCCAGGCCTGAACTCTCCCGACTGCGGGTCAGGTCTGTTCAAGCCCACTTGAGTTGGATCACACAGATATGTCTACCCACCTCTGCCTAGGAAACTCTTGGATGTTAGTGGCAGACCAGAAAGGCTCACCTTCCCATCATGCTCCTGGAAGGCCCCACTCGTCCAGGAATTGGAGGGGGCCTAGAGGGTGGGGCCACTGCTCTGCCCACCCCTCACTGTGGTAGGGGTGGGGGTTAGTTCCTATGTCCTCCTGGACTGGTTCCTGTCCCACAGAACCCCCAGCTCACATGCCCCTGTCCTTACCCAGCTGCCTTCCTGGGTCTCCGAGAGATTCCTTTCCTCTCCTTCACTGAGCCTCTTCTGCACCTCAGTTCTTTCTGTTTTTCTTTCCTCCGCTGGCGCTCTCACTGGTACCCTGCAGCTCCTGCTGGATGTTTGATCTCTCTCACAATGATCTTGGCCCATGTGGCCCTGGTCTGAGGCAGACATCACCCGATTTGGTCCAGGCCCAACGGTCTCCCCTGTAGTACCTATGTCAGGCTAAGGTAAGCTAAGCAGGTCCAGACTGAGGACTTGCTCCAACCTCCTGGTCCATGTTTCTTTCCAGACCTCATGGTCCCCAGCAGGGAAGCCTAGCTTTGTGGTCCTGCTTCTGAGTCCTGTGTGGGGTGAGCAACAAGGGAGAAAGGGCCTGGACCCCGTTGGCTTTGTGGCGTCCAGTTACCAGATGAGATGATAAACCTTTGCCTGGCATGTGGGAACCACTGTCTGTGGCTTAAATCCTATCTGTCTTAGTTAGGGTTTTACTGCTGTGAACAGGCTCCATGATTCTTATAAGGACATTTAATTGGGGCTAATTTACAGGTGCAGAGGTTCAGTCCATTATCGTCAATGCAAGAGCATGGCAGTGCCCAGGCAGGCATGGTGTAGGAGAAGCTGAGAATTCTACATCTTGTTCTGAAGACAAACAGGAGAAGACTGGCTTCCAGGAAACTAGGATGAGGGTCTTAAAGCCCACACTCTCAGTGACATTCCTGCTCCAACAAGGCCACACCTCCTAGTAGTGCCACTCCCTGGGCCAAGCATATTCAAACCATCACACGATTGTAACTTTCCTAACTCTATTCATGTCTGGCCTCTCAGAAGTTGTGAGTTACCAAGTCAGGCAGGTGGGTCCTAGAAAGGCTTGAACAAGAAATCAAGAGGTACATGGGTGGGTGGATTTGAGTCCCAGCTCTCTCCTGATGCCTCTGTCCTCTTAGGGGACACACTGGGTTGAGGACGGAAGGGGAAGGACAGTGGAGTGGCTAGGAGCCCCCACTCATCACCAAATATGCATGGAGCCCTTTCTGGGGCAGGGCTCTGTGATAGGGTTGGAAACACAGCCATAGACAAGATGGATTAATGTCTGGGTGACACCATTGGATATGGCAATGCAGGACACAGTGGTCTCGGGAGGGACTGAAAAAGAGGGGTCCCTATAAGACTTGTAGAGCAGCCGGGCGTGGTGGCGCACACCTTTAATCCCAGCACTCGGGAGGCAGAGGCAGGCGGATTTCTGAGTTCAAGGCCAGCCTGGTCTACAAAGTGAGTTCCAGGACAGCCAGGGCTATACAGAGAAACCCTGTCTCGAAAAACCAAAAAAAAAAAAAAGACTTGTAGAGCAAGAGCTGAGAAGTAATCAGAATAGCCCCCCCCCCCCCAAGAGGCATAGGGGAGAGCAGGCCAGGCAGAGAGGCCTGCCTTGCAAAGGCCATCGGATTGAGGAAGTGCCTGGAACTTTGGGGGAAGCTGGGCATCTCTTTGAGGCTGAAACTAGCACGCCAAAGAGAAGAGACTGAGAACCAGGCATCTGGAAACATCTTCTCAGAACCCCCACTTCTTTCCCACACAGCCATGTGGGTAATCGACTGTGTCCCTGCAGAACACGCTTGCATTGAGGACCAGGAGCTCAGGTACACGAGAAAGGGGTCCAACAACCTTACTGAATGAAGCTGTACTGAACCCTGAAAGTTAAGAGCAGAGTCCTGTGTGGAGGTTACATCAGTGAAAACGCTTGGGGCAGTCAGGCATTTATGCCTTCAGGGAATGTGGGTGCATGTGTGGGTGACCTCCAGCTGTCACTTATTTAGGCTCTTGTTACATGTTCTTGTCAGCTGTGGTGTCTGGGGCTGTGGTGGTTTGAATGAGAATGGCCCCATTGGCTCAAATATGTGAATGCTTGGTATAACTGTTTGGGAAGGATTAGGAGGTGTGGCCTTGTCAGAGGAAGTGGGTCACTAGGGCTTTGAGGTTTCAAAAGCCTGTGTCATTTTTCTAGTCTCTCTCTATCTCTCTGCCTCATGCCCACGATAAGATGGAGCTCTCGGCTACTACTCCAGTGTCATGCCTGCCTGCTGCCATGGTTCCTGCCATGGCTTCAACTACATACCCATGGAAACACGAACTCCAATTTAAATGCTTTCCTTTTTTTTTTTTTGGTTTTTCGAGACAGGGTTTCTCTGTATAGCCCTGGCTGTCCTGGAACTCACTTTGTAGACCAGGCTGGCCTCGAACTCAGAAATCCGCCTGCTTCTGCCTCCCGAGTGCTGGGATTAAAGGCGTGCACCACCACGCCCGGCTAATGCTTTCTTTTATTAGTTTCCTTGGTCATGGTGTCATTTCACAGCAATAGAAAAGTAACCAGAATAGGGACACAGGAGATCATGTGCATTTCTGCATGTATATACAAGCAGAATGTGCAGAATGAGCCTCACAGGTACGCCACAAACTTTCTCTCTTTTTTTATGTACATGTGTGTCTGTGTGTGCATGCTCATGTGTGCGTGTGTGGGTGCATGCCTGTGTGCTTGCATGTGGGTGTATGTATGTTGGGAGTATACTCATATGCATTCCCAGAAAGGACCTCTGTGCATATGAACTTTGAATATGAAGTCTGCTTTAGGTCTCTGCTTGCTCTGTGCTGACCTCTGTGCATATCCTGTGGTGGTGTACATACATAAGCAAGAACAAAATGTTGGAAAGTTGGTCCGGTGCTGCTGTGTATACAAATGCTAAATTCTGACCCCTAAAATCTGGTTGCCCCCAGGCAAGTAAATTCTCACTGACACTGGCCCCTGTTGTGTAAACCTTGCTCCCCAGTTTAAAGCTATTGATTAAATAAAAGTGGCTACCGGCCAATTACTGGGGAGAATAGAAGTGGGCGGGGCTTCAGTTACTGGGCTGGGGCTTGCATGTAGGGACCACTAGAGAAAGAGAATGGGAGAAGTGGGGAGAGCAGGAGCTCTCCATTAGATGGGATGGATCAGGAAGGAGCCTGCAGCCAAGGAAAGCGAGGATAGACTAAACCAGGAAGTAACCAAGGAGCTCCATGGGAACTAGCTAGTCTAGCATAGAGAATAGATTAGGGATAATCACCCAGTCATTGCATTAAAGCTGATGAAAGAAATCAATAGGACTCAGCCTCCATTCCTGGGGTAGTTGGCAGGATCATATTAAGAACTAATAGCCTTCACAACAACAGTGGGGATGAGGAGGTGAGGGTGAAAGTGCAGAAAGGTTTCTAGAAGAGGAGGTCCTGAGCTGGGCCTTGGAGTGCGGCAGGCTCCCCATGAGGAGTCTGGGAGAAGAACTCCATGGTCCCTTCCTACCAGGGTACATCACATGGCTCCTGATACCAGGGGCCTCAACCATTAGAGTCTTCTTTCTTCAGTCTTTCCTCAGGTGGGATGGCTGTAGTTTTAACACAAACACTGACACTCTTATTCCTACACCATTGGCAGACATCACTAATCAACTACGGAGTAGCACTCTCAAAATGCATGCAAACACATGTGCTCGCGCGCGCGCGCACACACACACACACACACAAACCATACACATTTGAGGTTAATATTGGAGATAAAAAACATGCGGATTCAGATTTTGTTTGAGACATGGCTCCAGATCTCTGGGTGCTGGCTTCTGTCTTTTCAGACCTTGTACCTCTCTTCCAAGTCTGGCCTGAGAACAGACTCCTGGCTGGCAGGGGCGGGGAGGATACTATTTGCTTCATGGGGAATGATAACATGTGCAAGGCTCTAACAAGGCAGAAAACCCAGGAGAGAGGACAGTCAGGTCTGCAGACGCTGGGACCCATGAGCAAGTGCATCCATTGGGCTGTTTGCTGCTTTTTGGAGGCAGAACAATCATCGTGGAGTTCAAGAGCCCAGAGCTTCAGAACTGTGTGTCAGCTTTTGGGAAGGGTTTAGAATCCAGGCACCCCAAACATGGGCTCTAAAGAGCAACCCAGAACTGCATGCTCCCTGACAAGCAGGAGGCCTGTGGGAGGAACAGGCAACGGGTGTTCAAGACACAGATGTTTCTGGCCGAAGACAGACAGCTCACAAAGAGCCCAATTTGTGTGCTGCAGCAGATGTGTGCTTACCAGTGTTGGGCATTTCTTGTCTTTTACCCACCCTGCATTTCCAGAACCCTTTGTCTTGAACATGAACACAGCCTTGGAATCTCATCTCAGGGTGGCTCTCCCTTGAGGTGCCCAGAAGCACCTATCCAGAAGCCATTTCTTGTGGGGGTCATTTCTGAAGTGAGGAGGGAGGTCGCGTTTATTTTTCTTGGCCCCACCCCTGCCCCCATCAGGGTCTTTCTTTCTGAAGTCTGGCCCGTTTCAGAGGCTAGCTCACTGCCGACAGGCGGGACTGCTGAAGATAGATTAGCTCCAGCTCTGCCTCCACTTTAGAAGGTTCTGGGACAACATCTGGAAACAGATGTTTGCTCAGAGATGGCACAGGAACAGGAGGCACAAAGCCAAAAAGATAAAGCCACAGTCTCCTGGGAGAGGGGCCAGTGTGGTGAGGGCTCTGGTGGGGCCTGGGCATCAGAATGGGATGGGGGATGGGCACATATGGAGGACCAGCTCTAACTCTGGGCTATGGCATAGTGGCCGTTTGCCAAACCGTCTATCCAATCAAAACACACCTGATGGTTTCTCAGAGCAGAGGTATAGACCTTGTACCTGCTGGTCCACTTTTTGCTCCTGACAGCCAAGGATGAGAATCCATCTCTTTGATTCGGTTACTCTGGCTTACTGGAGACAGTAAACTCCTGCAGGACTAGAAGGCTCATCAATCTCGAATCGATTGCAGCTCCAAGTTCGATACTCAGCGTTGGGCATGTTGTAGAGCTCAAAAGACTGGTGTAGGTGGTGGTCATGATGGTGGTGGTGGTGATGATGGTGCTGACAGTGGTAAAGGTTGTGGTGGAAGATGCTGCAGATGTAGATAAAAACTAGGGTGATTGCTTATTCACCAACTTTTCCCAGTTGCCATGCACTTGCTAGGCACATGACCAGGTCAGATCAGTCACAACCTCCACATTGTGGCCACTGTGATAGACCAAACGGTGTGAGCAAACATCAGCAGTGACTGCCTTTGAAGGGTTTTACCTTGGAGCCTGGGAGATGAAAACTAATCTGCTTTGAGTCACTACGCAGCCAGCATAGGAACCCATGAAGCCCACGCGGACAAGTTCTGTGTGCAGAACAGGATGGAGTGAACAATGGGATTGAGGGTTGGTCTGCTGTATTATTAATGTCATGCTAAGTATGGGGCCCTCAAGACCTGGTTATCCCAGAGACTAGAGAGTCCAAACACAGATACAAGTAATGCTATGTGATCTTGCCCCCAAGGTATTTCTGATTGGTTAATAAAGATGCCTACAGCTTATACCTGGGTGGACTTGAGCTAGTTCAGGCCTGGTGTTCCCAGCCTTGGGGTTAGAGGAGACCACAAGGAAGGAGAAGAAGAAGGTGGAGAGAGGAGAAAGACACCATGGGTTAGGAGTCAAGAAAATATGACCCTAAGTGCTGGCAAATCAGAGTTAAGAGCAGCCCAGATGAAACATAGTAAGTAATAGCTTGGGGTTATCGATAAGAAAGTAGATTTTAGTAGCAAAGAGGGTAGATCTGCCCAGCTCTAGTGCTGATTAAGGGTTATTGTAAATCATAAAAGTTCTGTGTCTTTTATCTGGGAACTGAATGATCAGAGGTGGGGTAGAAACTGCAGATTGAGATTAAATATTTCTACAACAAATGGAGAGGAGATATGGGAGACAGAGCAGAGTAAGCTTCCTCTTGGGTTTGGGTGTTCATCCCTTGAACAGTCATCCCTAGGATGCCTTCCTTGTCCATTCCGGGGAGTGAGCCATAAACCTCAATGACATTTTTCTTGGGTTAGTTGACCTGAGTTTCTGTCTCTTACTAGGGAAAGGTTCTGACTGATCCCAGCAACAGCTGTTCACCAGAGTGTCCAGATGTTCTTAAGAGTGAGAGGGTAAAGATGGCAGAAAGGAAGAAGAAAACGATGAAGACCGCATCAGTGATGGAGGGGGCTGTGTGGAGGGATAGTGCTGTGGCTAACAGATGATGTGGATGATGATTCGCTTTAGACAGTGGCATTGACCAGGATGGCAGTGGTGATGGTGGCAATGAGATAGACCAACAGTCCATGGGGGTAGGTCTCTTAGAAGCATAGGCCCCAAACACCCGAGCAAAGATCACTGGAAAAGGGTCTAGCATAACGGTTGTCAGAGGAGCTCTACCCAGCAGTCAATGGAAACAGACGCAGAGGCCCACAGACAAACCGTTAGACAGAGCTTGGGTAGTCATATGCAAGAGTTGGGGGAAGGGTTGAGGAACCCAAAAATTGACAGGGACTCCACAGGAAGACTAACAGGGTCAACTAGCCTGGACCCTCCCAGAGACTAAGCCACCATCCAAAGAGTGAACATCGGCGGGACCTACTCTCCCCGCACCCTGCACATATGTAGCAGAAGTGCAGCTTGGTCTTCATGTGGGTTCCACAACAACTGGGGCAGGGGCTGGCCCTGAATCTGTTGCCTGCCTGTAAATCTGGTTCCGCTTACAGGACTACCTTGTCTGGCCTCAGTGGAGTGGGAGAGGATGCACTTAGTCCTGCAGTGACTGAAGGAGCCGTGTGTGTGTGTGTGTGTGTGTGTGTGTGTGTGTGAGAGAGAGAGAGAGAGAGAGAGAGAGAGAGAGAGAGAGAGAGATGGGGGCAGATCCCCCTTCTTCTCTGAGAAGAGAAGGAAAGAATGGGGGAGGACCTGTGTGGGGGTGTACTGGGAGGAGGGGGGTGATATTGGGATCTAAAGCAAATAAATTAATTAATAAAAAAAAAAAGAAAGGGGTCCTTGTCAGGAGCAGGGACTCTTCCAGAAGGTCTGTTTCTGTCCCTTTTCAAAACTTGGTAACTTCTACTTGGACCTGACCTGGGGAGGGAGATCACTAATGGTACTCCATACATAGAATGGAGATTCGTAGTTATCAGCACTACAAGGTCCTTTGGAGGATCCCGAGAGCCTCTAGCTAAGAGGAGTGGACTGAGTTCTAACATCAGGCAAGATGAATGGAGCTGGTGCTGAAATGACAGCCCATATCCTGTGTCTGCGCACAGATCTGTGAAGTTTTGCTCACTACATTCTAAATGGTGGAAATGAGTCACCCCAGAGAATAATAGTAATAATAATAATAGCCCATTTCTGTGAGATATTGACTACATGCAGGCACTGTTCTGGGCACACGATTGTATGTGTCATACATAGAACATAATGAAATCCTAACAGTAGGTTTTTCTACTCTCCCATTTGACAGATGCAGAAATCTAGGTATGGAGGGGTTACGCCACCACCAGGGTCACACTGCTAGGAAGAGGGGGCTGGGAAGCCAGTGGCCATGGGCTCAGGAACCCAGCTCAACACTTGGGAATCATCATCTCAGACCCTCAGAAGGATGCTCCTGTCCCAGACCCTCAGAGGGTTGCTCCTGACCCAGCCTTTTTCTTGCCAGCCTCCTTTGTCATCCTTTGCTACCAGGAAGAGAGTTTTCCAGAAGGAGCTTGAGGCTAAGCGAGGACAGAAGGAAGAAGCTATCTGCTTTGGGGAACTGACTGGCCCTGGTACCCTGGATCTCTTACATGGATGAATGATGCTGAGGAGGGCTGGCTGGAAAGAGGGAGGGACTTAGCGTCAGGCTATCCTGCCATTTACAAGGCTTCATCCCACAGCAGTACACAAAGCTCCAAAACTTTATCTTGACCTACAACAAAGTTAAGTCTCTGGGTCAATCATCAAACTGGTGTAGGTCTCTCTCCATTTATCACCCTGGCTTAGTAGCTAATTCCCTTTGACTGGATTCTTGCATGTGTAGAGATAATAATAATAATATAAAATTATACACACACACACACAGATTCCTAGGGTTATCTAGAACTGCATGGGAAACACCTAGTCCAGTGTGTAGTATACAGTAAGCACTCAATAAATGTCAGCCATAGTCATGGTAGCTCTGTTTTAACTCTCAGGACCTCAGGTCTTTCCTGCTCCATCCTTCTCCTGTATGAACAGGTTCCTCTCCTCTGTCTAGGGGAGGGGCCCAGTGAGGAAGGATCAAAGGCTGTGGCAGCACAGACCCCACTTTAACCGTAAGTAGGAGGGTCACTATGGGCCTCTGAAAAGCCATTTGCTTAGACGCACTTAACCCTGCCACTGCCCCAGCTTTGTTGGAGACTTCCTGTGGCCCCAGGAACCCTCTCCCCAGGCCTCCTTCCTCCCCCTCCCTCCCTGCCTCTAGAACTAGGGTTACTGTAGGATTACAGTCCTTTCCTGGGGGGAGGGGTGTCCCACCTTCCTACTTTTTTTTTTTTTAAATAAAATGTCTTCATAGTGCCCTCTTCAGGCAGCAACAGGTACTGCTTTCAATCCTTGGTTTTTGTTCCATTGATGACAGGACTCCTCCACCAGGTGAACATAACTAACTGGTCTAAAGTCACTCCAAAAATGAACGAAAGTGAACAAGCAGAGCCAAGCTGAGAGGGGGGTTTGGTTTCCTGGCCCAGGCACCTTGCTTTCTATCCATGCCCTCTGCACATCAGAGCGTGTGCTCGGAAGCTCTGGCATCAACCTCCTGGCTGGGGAGAGGGCGGAGACTCAGAAGCTGGAGTCAGAAGATACAGGCTCTGGCTGCCCTCCCTTCTCCGTACCCCCACACCTCATCCCAGCCCCCCAGACCTAACCCTCACAGCTGGAGCTGAGGGGAAGACCTCACTAATAAATAGGGAGTGTGAAGGGCCTAATACATATGTATTGTGAGACTTCACACAAACCATTCCCTATTCTCTTGGGAAGATCCGTGAGTCTTTGGGTAAACCAGTCATTTACTTGGCTCTTTGGAGTTATCAGTGTTTTCCTCCCTAATGAGTATACATTGCTTTTCTACTAAAAATAAAATGGGGGGGGGCTTGCTGTAGTTGTTGGGGTTTGCTTGTTTTACAATTTTACATAAAACCCAAACGAGGTATGTGCATGCTCTGGACTACATTTCTTTTCTTAGTGCTATTTTCTGCAATCCAAAAAGAGAACTACCGCCATGCCCTGAAAACTGGGGTTTCAATCCGCATATATGAAAGGGTGCCCTGGAACTATATGGTCTCACAAGTTCTGGCCACCTTTGTCTATAGAATCACACGCTAGGGCTCTCGCAGAATGGGTGTGTCATCCAACGTGACACAGTTCCCGGGACATTGTCACCATTAAGCAAGGAGAGGAAACTGGGAATCTGGCCGGCAATGTTGTACCATGTCAACAACCATCTGCTCACCTGGGGGCCGGAACTTGAGCTCTCAAGGAGACAGGCTGAGACATGCTGTGCATGCAGTGGTGTGTGTGTGTGTGTGTGTGTGTGTTCTTGCAGTACGGTAACCAGAGAGATTTCGACGAGTCTCTGGTGCGTGCAGCTGGGAGCTCAGATGCTCATCAGGCCAAGAGAAGGGGCTGGCTTCTAAACCCTCACTTTGTGTCAGTCACGGGGACTGTGAACTTGGTCGAGCCCGCCTGTGAGCTCTCCATGGCTGACGAGTTTCCCCAGAGGGAAGCCCAGGGGTATGTCCCCGTCATTCACTTAAATAAAAGCTGGCCTCATAGGGCAGAAGCAGGCTCGGTTTGGTTTGGTTTGGTTTGGTTTGGTTGTGTGGATGTGTATGTGTGATACATGCATGTGTGCCTCCTTAGTGCTGCAATCGCATGTGTGCCCCACCAAACCCTGCTCCAGCCCTAATGTTGTCAGATCTAGCTGCACGTACCTGGCTTCCTGCAGCCATCTGTGTGGCCACTCACCACACAGTTCAGGGATATGGCATCCCGCAAATTTTATCACAGAACTTCCTTTCCTCCACTTCCCTTTCTGTGTCATTCAGAGGACATAGGAAGTGGAGGCCCACGGCTGCCTGGGGGAGCAATTCCAACACCCCCCACCCAGGCCGCAGAATCCTAAAGGAGAACTTTTTGCTGGACATCCCTCAAATGCCCCAATGCCTGTGGTCCCTGAAGCAAGCTGGGCTTCTCTCACACCTGGATCCTCAGCCCCTGCCCCCAGTGCTGAGGGGCCACCCTCCACCTTTGCTCTGTTGGGACAAATGAACTAGACATCCCTGCATGGAGCAATTCATCAGGCTGCCCAGACTTGGAAACAGCCCACAGTTTTTGTATGAACTAGGAGTCATTGATTCAGTGCTGTTGGTTAATGGTTATAGAAAGCCTAAAGCCATCTGGTTGGAAGAACACTGTGAGACACTTAATTAAAAAAAAATCAACTGAATCTGGAGCTTATTGATTAGGTGCAGTTGCCTGGCTACCAGCTCTAGAAGTCTGCTGCCCCTCCCACACAATCTTGGGGTTACAGATGTGGGCCAGCATCCAGCCTTTATGAGGATGTTGGTGATCCAAACTCAGGACCTCACCCTCACTTGCATGGTGCTTTAACAACTGAGTCATTTCTGGACTCCCCCAGAACCACACTTCACTTTGGTTAGATCTGAACCTGGGTTTTGGGGTCCCCTGAATACCTGGAACAAATGTACAGAGAGAACAAGGCTGAGACATAGGGCTGCAACTGTTTCCTAGCAACCATGACACCTGGAGCAAGCTGCATCTAAAGGTAGAGGTATCCTGGACAGTTTAGAAATAGGTACCAATTCCTTCCTCTTTTGCTCAGATCTGAGGAGTCAGCTCAGCACCCAGGAACTCTAAGTCCCAGCTAAGACACCGAGCAGCCACATATGTCCTCCCTGCATGTGATGGTTTGTATATGCTCGGCCCAGGGAGTGGCACTATTAGAAGGTGTGGCCCTGTCGGAGTAGGTGTGTCACTGTGGGCGTGGGCTATAAGACCCTCATCCTAGCTGCCTGGAAGCCAGTATTCTGCTAGCAGCCTTCAGATGAAGATGTAGAACTCTCAGCTCCTCCTGCATCATGCCTGCCTGGACTCTGCCATGCTCCCACTTTGAGGATAATGGACTGAACCTGTAAGCCTGGCCCAGTTAAATGTTGTCCTTATAAGAGTTGTCTTGGTCATGGTGTCTGTTCACGGCAGTAAAACCCTAACTAAGACACTGGAATAACCTGGAACTAAAACTCATGGTTGGTCTTGTGCAGGACTCCATCACCCAGGGGCAAAGCCATTCTCTGGGGCCACAGGAGTCAATGAAGAACAGTTGTCTATGTGAGTGAATGAGTCAGGTAGTCCCTGGCCCCCGGCTGGGAGGAACAGGTTCCTTCCTGCAGTGGGCAGGGTCAGAGGTATGTAAAGGGAGGCAGAAGAGAAAGGCTGAGCCACCCCCTCATGTGGGCATCGCAGTGGGGGTGGGGTGCTGTGTGGGACTCTCCCTGGGGAGATGAAGCCTGAATTCTGAGAGTGTTTCCCAAGAGAACACGCATGGTCTGGCTGCTCATTCCCACCCGATCCCTTCCTCAAATGGCCAAATCATCTGAAGGGCCTTGCTCCATAGTTTTCATTCCACATGCCATTTGCCCGGCCTGCTTGTCCCAGACGGCCAAGTTCAACACTGGGGAGACATTCTTCTGCTGGAATTCAAGTGAGCAGAATTCTGTCACTCAAGGGATGCGGCAGCTGCAATTCTGGGAGCGCCAATGATGTTGGATCAGCAGGTGTCTTTCAGGTTGTTATTGTTTTCCTAAATCACAAGAATCGGTGAGTCTATCCAGTGTTAGGCTGTGGATCTCTGCAACATTGTCTGGCCTCAGTGGGAGAGGATGTATCTAGCTCTGAAGAGACTTGATGTACCAGGGTGGGGTGATATGGAGGGGGAGGGCACCCTCTCAGAAGAAAAGGGGAGGGGAGACCAGGGAGGGGAGCAGCAATCGGGATATAAAGTGAATAAATAAAAAAATAGAAAAATCATTATTACTTTTTAAAAAAAAATTTTAGTTAGTGGGGGGTGGGGTGCAAAATGCCATGGCTCACATGTGGAGGCCAGAGGACAGTGGCAGGAGGAGCAGGTTTTCTCCTTCCACCATGTGGCATCTGTGGATGGAAGAAACTTAGGCCACTTGTTAGTGCCAAGCATCTTTATCTGCAGAATCCTCTCAGCTTCTTCTTCAGTTAGGCCTGGGCCTGTCAGGACTACTGATGCCCATTAGGTGACACAGACCAGCAGCTATTGTAGGCAGAGAGAAGGAATTGACACGTTGAGTGTGAGGCTCTTGAGGTAGAGGCAGCCTTGGCAGGATCCATGGGAGGTCCCGCTTGGGATTCACCTCCAATGCTGAGAGGTTGGCCGCTGGCAGAGCCTGGGAGGTTCACTGAGCCAAGGGAACCAGGAAGGATTGGGATTGGAGAAGTAGAATCCAGAAGGTACAAGGCTGTAAGTTCGTTCTTCCTACTCTCTTCTTGGACTGTGTTTCTGTGGCCGTGTTTGTCTCTGAAACTCAAGAGGGGCTTTGAGAGCATCACAGTCCAGGATTCACCATGGAAATGGCCTCTGTGGGCAGATGACAGCACTGAGCCCAATTGTGTTCCTGCTTTTATGGGCAGAGTTCTTGCTTTGAACCGATCTGACAAGGTCACCACAAAGCCAGGGGTGGTGTGTCCACGACATCATGGTATCTGGAACACCCTACTGCACAAGTATCTGCTGGTGGACATTGCATTGACAGACTTCATTCACTTCCACTGGACAGTCCAGGTGAATTAATCATAAGCAGCTGTGTTAACACTTTTCACCTGGAGTTAAGTAAGCATGAGAGATTTGAGAAGGAAGGATTGAACCTGGTGGCAAGAGATGGTGTGGAGGGCAGGAGGGTCAGTCGTCAGTAAAATGCCAGCCATGCGAGCATGAAGACTTGAGTTCAAAACCTCAGAGCCCATGTGAAGGCTGGGTGCATGCATCTGAAACTCCACCATTGGGAAGTGAAACCCCAGCATTGGGGAGGTAGAGACAGGAGGATCCCTGAGATGTGCGGGCCAACCAGTTTAGCTAAATCAATGAACTCAAGATGGGAGAGAGAACTAAGGTGGAGGGTGATGAAGGACGGCACCCAGTATTAACTCCTGCCCTACACATGCCCAGGAGCACAGACCGACACATGCATGCGTGCGCACACAGGTACCCAGGCACATGGAAATGCATACACACCACACATGCATAGAGATCCTTGCTTCCCTGAGAGAGGCAAAGCCAGTGTTCTCCTAACATTCCTTCTGGTCCCTCTTGTTGACTCAAGCCTAGCCTGAGGCCTGGTTGTTTCTGCTAGGTAGTGCCACCGTTGCTAATTGGTGTTCACTAACTGGATACTACTAAACTAGACTGCTGGTGTATCTGTGAAGTGTTGGCAAGTGGATCAAGCTTCCGCTGATGACCTGAGAACTGAACTGCCAATTTCCAGACAACACGGATGGGAGTTGCTCCAAGAACCTTTCTAAAAAGGTCCACTACCACCCCACCCCACCCCTCCCCCTGTATCCTTTCTTTCCCAATACCTCTGGTGGGTGGTGGGCTAAGGGGGAAAGTTAAAGGTTTTAAGAACCATCATTAAAAATAGGTTTTGGAAAAAAAATCAAAGTTATAGCCTCCAGCTTCCCCTGATGGGAAGGATCCAAATATACCAAGGTGGAGAGCTCCGACACCTTCCAGAACTGCCTTTGGCAAGTATACTCCATTTCTCTGCTGTGGTCCATTGATGACAGGTCAGTCTGATTTCATGTGGGAGGTCCCACCAAAGGCACATAAATCAGGCCATCTTGGACGCTACCTCTCCAGTGCTTTCCAGTTCTGCCTGCACTGCAAATCCTTTCCCCAGTATGGTGTCAGCACTGTATAAAGAGTCTTGTCATTCACTGAAGGTGTGTGTGGACAAGGCCCTGAGGTGTGCCTATGGGATCTAGGCCGAAGATGCTGCAGTATGAGGAGCCAGGGCAAGGTGGGGCAGAAGACAAGGGATTGTCATCTTGTGGACTGTAGTTGGTAGAAGGCTCATACTTTAAGTCTGACTATAGAGGGGAGTGACCAATACCAGAAAGCATCGTGCTTCAAGCATCCCAAGAGCCCATTGACTTGGTGATCACCAAACACAGAAGACACACCTTGAATCCTTCCCCTCCCCTCCCCTCCCCTCCCCCTTCACTCCCCTCTCTTATCCCTTTCTTTTCCCTCCCGTTCCCTTTCTCCCCTCCCCTCTCCTCTTCTCCCTTCCTGCCCTGCCCCCTCCCCTCCCCTCCCCTCCCCTCCCCTCCCCTCCCCTCCCCTCCCCTCCCCTCCCTCTCTCCTGTTTTGAGACATCTCAGGCTGACTTATAGTTCACTATGTGGCTAAGGCCTTGAATTCCTGATGCTCCTGCCTTTGTCTCTTGAGGGCCAGGAACACAGGCCCGCACCTCCACACTGAGGCATCTTGGACACTGTTGCCCGATAGAATGTCTGAGAGGAGCTGAGGGGTCTGAAACCTTCCTATACCAGGAGATGGAAGAAACAGAAGGTCCTTTCTAGGGGAGACTCATGGAGGAAGGGCTTGTGTGGGGGTCTTGTTCTGGGACTTCCTGTAGGACAGAAGGGACATGGGAAGCCAGAGTTCAGCCCTCCTGAAGGAAAGTCTTAAGGCTTCTGTTTGAACACAGAAGGCCTCCTTAGGGCTCCTGAGTTCCCCATCAGAGGTGTAGCGGGGTGTGGACGAAGTCTTGGTGACACAGACCTTGGAGGTCTCTGCACTGTGCCTCTTCACTTCCGCTGAGTTTAGGTAGTCTCCACCTCGTTCATTTCAATCCCACTAACTGATACCTCGTGGCAACTGAGACAGGTGCTGTCTGGATATACCACCAATGATGAAAAATGAGCCTGCTGGGCTATAAGAGCCCATGAGATCATGGGGTGGAGGTGGGGCTCACCGCCTGCGCCTCCCTTCACCTGTGAGCAATCACCACGATAATCAACATCACGGTGCGCACAGTTCTCTGCGACCCTGCCTCCCGGACTTCCCGAGAAAATTGAGGCCATCAGGTGTGAGCTCGCAGATCCCAGGCATCCTCACCCTTGGGCCTTGCCCCAGCCAGACTCGCCCTGCCTCCCCCACAGCAGCCTCAGAGGATGAGGTGTCTCCCCACTCAGAGCCAAGCAGCCCACCTGTGTCCTTGACCTTCAGTCTTCCTGTCTCCTCCAAGAGATGAACTCATCCGTCATCCCTCTTTTCTGCGTCTTCATTTCTTCCAGCCTCACTGGCTGCTTCTCCTCCATCTAAAAATATCTGCAGCGCTCTTCTGTCCAGAACCCAGAGCTCCTCTAGTTTCTGTGCAGATCTCCCTTCTCTTTATCAAGCCTCGCCCTACCCTCCCCCCTTCCCACCCCCTCAAGTGGTCAAGTCACCCACACTGGTTCTGGTTCCCTGGCTCCGCAGCTTCTCACATCTCTCTTCTCTGTAAACTGCTAAATGAGAGCTTCTCTCTCTCTCTCTCTCTCTCTCTCTCCCTCTCCCTCTCCCTCTCCCTCTCCCTCTCCCTCTCTCTCTCTCTCTCTCTCTCTCTCTCCTGTCCTGGAACTCACTTTGTAGACCAGGCTGGCCTCGAACTCAGAAATCCGCTTGCCTCTGCCTCCCGAGTGCTGGGATTAAAGGCGTGCACCGCCACGCCCTTAACAATTCCAACAACCCTAGCAGACATGTTAGCAAGCATCTTACTCTTCTCACTGTTGTATTGAAAAGCACTGGATCCTTCTCCTTCTGACCCTGGATACCAGGCTCTCTAGGCTCAATATCAGACTTCATCTGCCTTCCTGTCTCTCCTTGAAGGGATCTATGATGTCCTGTTTCCACAATGGTCCTCGAAGACGCCCACCTCCTGGGGAATCAACTTAAATGGTCTCCTTCCATTGTGCCAGGGTTGGGGCATGTGAATAAAAAATAATGGGTGGTGTGGTAATTATTTAATCTCAAATTGAGCTTTCTACCCCGCCTTTGATCATTCGGTTCCCAGACAAAAGACACACAATTTTTATTTTTACAGTAGCCTTAATCAGCACTAGAGCTAGGCAGGTATCTACCCTCTATGCTATTAGAATCTATTACCCAGAATTATAATTTGCCATGTTCCGTCTGGGCTGCTCTTCAGTTGGCCAGACCTCATAGTCATGTTTTCATGACTCACCTACCCCACGGTGTCTTCCTTCTCTCCACCTTATCTCTCCCCCTCCTCATGGTTCTCTGGGAATCCCAAACCCCACTTATCTCAATTCTGCCCAGCTATAGGCTGTGGGCATCTTTATTTAGTAATCAGGGATAACTTGGAGGGCAAGGTTCCATAGCATCACTTGTGTCAATGTGCAGATTCTCACACCCCTGGGGGCAACCAGGCCCCGGGGGGGGGGCCAGTTTTTAGCATTATAATGCATAGCAAAAGACCAAACCTCAACATGTGGGGGATGTAATGGCAGGTCACCTCCAAGGTCAGGTGACAGAAGATGGAAGAGTCTTCATCTTGGTCTTTCATTCTGCCTCACAGCTTCTCACTCTAGAGGAAACCTGCAGCTATACACCATGCGTGGTCCTCCCTTCTCCTCAGCTGACCACCAGACTATGAGGACAAAGAGAAGAGAGTGGAAGAACAGCTTTTCAGATGGTCTGTGAGTATAACAGAAATGACTACCGGGATCACTTTCAGAGGCAGCTCAACTTTAAGTGGGGTGAAGCAAGGGCTATATAGTTCTGGGGGAAAGGGGAAGGGATTTTTAGGGTGGCTCTGTATCATTGGCTACAGCTTATGGTAATGGATAACATCTCATTTGCATGAAGAGTCATTCCAGGAATCCCAGATGCTTGCTGGACAGGTTCTTGTCAGGAGCAGGTGTGGGGGTTTTGAGCTCCCCAGACAAGGTCTGAGAAGGAGAAGCCCTGCTGGCAAAGGGAGGCCTCCCTTCTGTGCTGAGCTCAAGAGAACTCTCTGGGCAATGGTAGACTTTGACCTTAATTAGAAGGGCCCAACAATTATGGAAGTTCAGGCTGTCTGTGAAGAGACTCACTTGCCAAGAACAGAGTCCCACTATCTAGTGAGGACCTGAGGACACTTAGCCAGCGAGTAAATGAAGACCTGAGGGTCCCAGCCAGTAGCCAATGAGGTATGGAGGCTCTTAGCCAATAGTGGGAGAACTGAGGTCTACAGTCACTAGCCAGTAAAGAATTGAGTATCTAGCCATCATTCAGTGAAGAACTAAAGACCCCAGTCGATATTCACATTTGTGAGCTTCCCTGAGATGACACCCCATGAGACACCTTGAAATAAAATCATTTGGATAATCTGTTCCCAGCATCCTGACCCTCAGAAGTTATGAGAGAAGAAATATTTGTTTTCTGAAACTGCAGGTTGTACAGCTTAGAAAGAAATTAGACTCCTTTTCCTTGGCCCATACATAAAGCTTCATGAAATGATACCCCATGATGTTTCTAGGGTAAATCAAGCATTGTGGGGGTACCTATCCAGAAGTCATTAACCCAATCCCCTCTTTTCTCTCATTGGGAAAATCTTTTTTTTTTTTTTTTTTTTTTTTTGGTTTTTCGAGACAGGGTTTCTCTGTGTAGCCCTGGCTGTCCTGGCACTCACTTTGTAGACCAGGCTGGCCTCGAACTCAGAAATCCGCCTGCCTCTGCCTCCTGAGTGCTGGGATTAAAGGCATGTGCCACCATGCCCAGCTTTCATTGGGAAAATCTAACTCCTATAACTGAGGGTAAAAATAGCACATACACGATTCTTTTTCAGCTTCTCTTGCAGCTAGATTCTCAGCTGGTAGAGTCAAAAGGTAGCCTGATGGGTGTTAGGAAAAAGGGTTTTCTCCCTCATTAAAGAAAAAGAAACTGGGGATAATGTCCTTTTTTCCTTCTTGTTCTTAAATATCACCAGAAAAGGCATGATGATCAGAACACTGGTTACTTTCTATTGCTCACCTAGGAAGACAAACAGTGCGGCGGTGGCGCAGGTGCGGTGGTGGCGCACACCTTTAATCCCAGCACTTGGGAGGCAGAGGCAGGCGGATTTCTGAGTTCAAGGCCAGCCTGGTCTACAAAGTGAATTCCAGGACAGCCATGGCTATACAGAGAAACCCTGTCTCGAAACAAAACAAAACAAAAACAAACAAACAAACAAAGAGGGACCCTCAATTGAAGAATTTCCTTAATCAGATTGGCCTGTGGCCACATCTGTGAGAGATTATCTTAACTGGCAGTTGATATGGGAAAGCTTGGCCCACTGCAGGTGGCACCATCACTAAGCAGGTGGTTCTGGGCTGAATTAGAATGAGAGCAGAGAGCAAGCCAGGAAGCAGAGTTCCTCTGTGGTTTCTCTCTCAGTTCCTACCTTGAGTTCCTATTCTGACTTTCTCCAGTGATGGACTGGGACCCTTTCCTCCTCGGGTTGCTTTTGGTTGTGATGTTCATCACAGCAATAGAAAACAAGCTAGAACACACAACACTGGCCATTTTAGGTAGCTCAATCTTCCTCCTCTATGGTTCCCTTTGTCCCCATCACAAGGGATCATGGGACAGCAATCCCTCCTTGAACACTATCCTAGTTACTTTTCTCATGGTCATGGCGAAATGCCCGACAGAGGCATCTTAATGAAGGAGGGGCTTATTCTCGTTCACAGCTGGAGGTTGCAGACCATCAAGGCAGCCAGAGTGTAAGGTGGCAGGTCTCACTGTAACCCAATCAGGAAGCGGAGTGATGAAAGCTGATGTTCTTTCTCCTTCTCACTCCGTCTGAGCCTCGACCTACAGCATGGTGCGGCCACGTGTAGGCTGGGTCTTCCTTTCTCAGTAACACCAATTGATAAGCTCACTCGTGTCCCCACCCGCATAAATGAACTCATAGGTGACTGACAATCTCAATCTTCACAGATGATGCTGAGTGTTGGTATCAGCCTGGAAAGGTCCAGGTCTGGAGAGAGGTCTTAACAGTCAGAGTATGTACCCAGCAAGTGCAAGGACCAGAATTTAGAACCCTCCTTGTAATTCTAATCTCAGAAGACAGAGACAAGGGATCCCCAGAGCAAGCTGGCTAGTAAGACCAGCTACAGTGGCAAGCTCTGGGTTTCATTGAAAAAGCCTGACTCACTTAATGAGGCAGAAGGCTATCTTAGTTTGGGTTTCTATCGCTGTGATAAAACACCACAATCAAAAGTAACTTGAGGAGAGAGGATTCTACTTCACTTACAGTCCCATATCACAGTCCACTGTGGAAGGAAATCAAGGCAGGAACTCAAGATAGGAACCTGGCGGCAGAAACTACTGGAGAAACAGTGGAGGATTGCTACCTGCTCAGCCTGCTTTCTTATACAGTCCAGGACTAGCAGCTGAGGGAGTGGTGCCACCTACAGTAGGCTAGGCCCTTCTACATCAGCCATTAATCAGAAAAATGCCTCACAAGCATGAACATCTGTCCCTGGAAGCCTGAATGGGACAGGGAGAGAACAAAGCAAGGACCAGAAGTGTAGGCACATGTACAGGAAGTCAGGTGGGTAAGTGTTCTTCGATGGAGTGACACTAACTATACAACAACCCAGAACCTCAGCCTGTTTATTATATACAGCAGTGGGGGCGGGGTGGGGAATAACTAGCCTCTATAGGAGGTTCATACAGGAGGATGTGAATATCCGGGAGGAGGAAGGGGCAGTCGCTAGTTTTTTAACACACTGCCAACATTCACTCTTGGATCAAAGGAAGGCTTCACCATCTTTCTGTCACTGTGGAGGGTTAGGGGTGGGTGGGGAAAGGTTCTGCCAATGCCCCTATGGATCTGAGGTATTGGTTCTTGATATGCCCATGACATCAATACACATTCACTCTGGATTTCATCTGCTTTTTACACATTCACACCAGGCGGGTCTCACTTGTGCCAAGTGGACACTAAACTAGTTTGCACAAATAGCAACTGAGGACAATTCTCCTACATCAACCCTGGGCCTCCATATGCACAGGCGTGGTCATGTGTGCATAGGTGTGTGAACATGGGATTATGTGCATGGTCATGTGTGCATAGGCTTGTGTGCTCTGTCATGTGTGTATGAGCTTATGTATGCAGTCATGTGTGCATGGTCATGTTTGCATAGGCGTGTATGCTCTGTCATATGTGTATGGGCATATGTGCACAGGCATATATGTGCAGAGGTGCACACACACACACACACACACACACAAGAATGGAAAAAGAGAATAGAAAGCCTAATTTTTAAAGCTTAAACAAATATCTTTCCAGTTCAGAGCTGTGAGTTTTCCCAAAGCCCTTACTTACAGACATGGACATCTTATCTACTGGCTCCTGGACACCACAGATGGCTTTTATTTTAGACATACATTTCAAAGTCTCTGAATTTCTCTCTTGCTGCCTGTAGTTCTCATGCACTTTAAGTTGCTACAGGAGTTAATGCAGGTGGGTTACTACAGAGGTCTGATTGGCATGTGAGGGCCACTGGCTCAGATGCTAACTGGAAACATAGTATCTAATAAAAACTGGAAAAGAGATCCACCTCCAGCCAGGTGTGCTCCAAGTATCTGTAAAGTGAGCGCTTAGGAGACAGAGGCAGGGAGATCTCTATTGAGTTGAAAGCCAGCCTAGGATACAGAACAAGATCTTATTTCAAAAAGCAAAGAGGGAGGGAGGGAAGGGGGAGGAGGAGAGGAAAAGAGAGGGAGAGAGAAGAAAAGAGAGGGAGAGAGGGGGAAAGAGGGAGAGATAGAGAGAGGGAGGGAGGTGTCTCTCAGTTCATTTAGAATTTATAGCAACAGACTTGCCAGCCACACCATCAACTTGATCCTGACCACAAGGCTCAGATCTTTCTCCCATTGCATTTAATTAAAAGAAATTTTCCCCATCATGGCTGGCCTTTTGCAACTTGATTGCAATGTGCCTTCCAGTGGTTTTCTTTGTATTTTCCCTGATTGAAATTCCTTTGAGGTGGTTTTTAAAAAGTCTATGAGTTTCTGGTTTTTATCATATTTGGAAAATGATCGGCCATTGATTTTCAAATATTTGCCACCAAACCCCTCGTCCTCTGGACTCTGTATGTATGGAAGACGGTTTGTCCAGTGTTCACTGAGTCTTCGTTAGTTTTTCTCAGACGTGTTTTTCTGCCCTTCAATTTGCCTGAACATTCACCCATCCTTCTCTGTCTGTAGAACCAGCTCTTTAGCCCACAGATGAAATCTTCATTTTAGCTACTGTATTCTTTACTTCTCCATGATTCTGTTTGCTTTTAGTACATTTCATTATTTCTTCAGTATTGCCCTATGTTATATTATTTGTTTTTGGAGACAGGGTCTTCCTGTGTAGCCCCAGCCTGGGCCTTGAACTATTGGCCATCCTCCTGCCTCAGCCTCTCCAGTGCTGAGAGGTTATAGATGTGTCCCGCCATACCCAGATCATGTCTTCCTTTAAATACTTGAATCTATTTTTTGTTTTAAAGGCCTTACCTACAAATTCCATTTCTGTTGCTGTGATAAAATACCCTGAGAGAAAACAGATTAGGAAAGAAAGGGTATATTTTGGGCTTACAGTCCATTTGCAAGGAGGTCACAGCTGCAGAAACCTAGGGGACCTGGTCACATCACATCTATAATCAGGAACAGAGAGGAAAGAATTCATGCATATCAGAGACCAGCCTGATTTTTCCTGGTTTACACAATCTACGACCCAGCCTATCAAATGGAGCTGTCCACTTTCAAGGTGTGCCTTCCCACCTTAGATAAGAAAATCCCTCTCGGTCATGCTCATAGGCCTGCCCAAACCACATGATCCCTCATTGAGATGCCCTTCTCTGGTGACTCTACACTGTATCAAGTTGACAGTTAAAACTGCCACACCATCAATCTGTCACTCCAAGGTCTGTTTCTAGCTGGTGACTTTTCTCTTGGGTTTGTTTGGGTACAGTTTCTTTGTTTTTAGTTCATTTATTTTATTGCATTAGTGTTATGTCTGTATGTATGTCAATGTGAGGGTGTCGGATCTTGGAGTTACAGACAGTTGTGAGCTGCCATGTGGGTGCTGGGAATTGAACCCAGGTCCTCTGGAAGAGCAGCCAGTGCTCTCAACCACTGAGCCATCTTTTTAACCCCTGGGTACAGTTTCTCATAGCCAGAATGTTATGTTATTGAGTGTTGAGGTTTTGCTTTTGTTTGTTTGTTTGTTTGTTTTAATTTCTCTTGAAAGAGTATTGAATTTTATTCCCAGTTTTCTTGAAGGTCAGCTTGATCCTTTCAAGGCTTATCTTGAAACCTTGTTAGGATGGGCCTAGAATAGCCTTCCCTTTAGGGATTCTGGGATTACCTCAGCTAAGGTCTGGCCTTTCTAAAGTTCCTACTCAGAGCAGGTTATGATGGTGCATGCCTTTAGTCCCAGCCCTGGGGAAGCAGAGGCAGGCAGATATCTGTGAGTTCAAGGCCAGCCTGGTCTACATAGTTCCAGAACAGCCAGGGTTATGTAAAGAAACCCTGTGTCAAAAAGTAATACATGAATAAAGTTTCTACCGACCACGTTCATTGCTCCCTCAGGCCTCTCTACTCTGGCTGTCCCACACTTGAGCCTATCAGAATACTGTTCAGCTTACAACTCCTTAATCATGAGTTGTTCTTTGATCTTTATGGGCATGAACCTCGTCCACACATCCCTACCGTACCATTGACTCAGAACAAGCCCTAGGCTGTCGGGTGAAGCTCTGACTCTGCGTCAGATCCCAGCCACATCGATTCTCTGAGCTCTGATCTTGGCCTCCTAGCCCCTTGAAGTGCTTTGTGGCTTTCCACCCCGGAGCACAGCCTGAGAGTCCTGATGGTCACGTAGTTTATCTTACTGTTTTCATTTTCTTAGGGATCACTCACTGCCTTATTCTGGTCACTCAGCGTCTGGAAACAGATGTTTCTGATGTTCGATCCTGCTTTCTACTTGTGTGAGGTGGTTGGAGGCTGGTCCAGTATCTATGACTCCATCAGAGCCCGAAGCAGAAGGTCCACCCTGGGCAGATGTCAACCAGCCTTTCTCCCTGCAGACTTTTCTCGATGTCGTCTTGTTCCATTTAGGGTTAAGAATTCCCTACCTCCTTCAACCCCACAAGTACTAATTAGTGGATATTTAATTTCCTCCTACGCCCCCTTGTTAACCAGCCAATTCTTTTATGAGCCTAATCCCTTTTTGTGCGTCTTGCCAAACATAGCCAAAGGCAGGCATTACATCTATTAAGGAATTGTTTTCTAACTTCCTCCCCCGGAGTTCACATCCTCCAGGTACTTAGCCTGCCTTCCATGGTCCTGCAGAACAGATGCACACAGATGAACAGAGGTGGCGGAGTAGAAGATATGTGCCGGGCTGTGGCTGCAGCTCAGCCGTAGAGCACTGCCTAGCACGTGCAAGGTTGATGGTTTAATTCTCCATCCAGAACAGTCCCAAACAAAGAAAAACCAGCCCGGATCTGGGTCCTGGATAACATTGTGATGATGGCAAAGCTTAACAGCCACTTTTAACACAAGAATCAAGAAAGGTCATTCTCTTTAGAACTACTTTTGTTTTTTGAAACAGGGTCTCAGGTAGCCCAGGCTGGCCTCAAACTCAAAACACAGCCATGGATGACTTTTAACTCCTCATTTTCCTGTCTCCATCCCCTGAATGCTGGGGTTACAAGTGTGTGCCACAATACCCAGGTGTATGGCACGCTGCTGATCCAGTACAGAGCTTTGTGCATGCTAGGCAAGAGCTCCACTGAGCTATGCTTCCTATCCCTAGAGTCACTTCTCAGAGTGTAGTTCAGGTAGTTTAAAATGTCCTGGGAGGCACTTGGCTGCCATCACTTATGTGGCCTCTAAAGCTCCAACCTCAGACCTTCATCTTCTACCTAGAGCAGTGGTTCTCAACCTTCCCAATGCTGCAACCCTTTACTACAGTTCCTCATGGTGTACTGACCACCCCCCAACCATAAAATTATTTTTGTTGCTACTTCATAACTGTAAGTTTGCTCTGGTTATGAAACATAATGTAAACATCTGGGGTTCTGAGGGTCTTAGGTGACCCATGTGAAAGGGTAGTTAGACCCTCCAAGGGGGTCATGACCCACAGGTTGAGTAACACTGCCCTAGTTTGTGTTGCAGGCCACCTGTCTGTTGGTCATACCTACTAAAAAGTCAGTCTCCCTGGTCCCCATGCCCATACATTCTTCCAACTCAAACATTCCCTTCCAGAGTTGCTGTCTCCAGAATCCTTGGTTTTAGTCGGGATCACCGTCATGGGCTTGTAAACCTAAACTGTATTTCTGGCAGCGATGTTAGAATTCACCCTCTTCTCTTACTGGCCACTGTGTTCTGTTTTCAGCCTCTAACCATCTATCCGGTGTACATGGTCATTCCCGTTCCTAATCAGGGCTTCATCCAATTCTGCCCCCAATCCCAGAGCCTCCAGGCAGCCTTCATAGGGCTAGTGATGATGTCATCGAAGCCCACGCGGCTGCGTAGAACCTTCCAGCACGTCCATCATTTATGTGAGAAGCTCAAACCCTCATCCGTGTTCACAGATCACCTGGGCTCCCCCTTACTGCCTGATCCCACCCCGACTCTTGTTGTTTCCCATCTTTTGGGTCTATCTCAGCCTCATGGACTCGGGTTCTCTGTCCTTCCTGCTGTCTCTACCCTGTGGAGCTGAAGTATGCCATGCCCGCTACCAGAGTGCCTCCCCACAGCTTTTCTCCGGAAGGTATCAGTTACTCCTTTGGGGATTCGAGTTCCTCAAAGGCCCCGCCTCTCTTCAGTTATCTTCCTCTGTGCCCCATAAACACTACCTGCCTCTCTGTCATGTCCCACCATTCCCTCTGCTTTATCACCACAGCCTGCGTCTGTCCCTTCAAAGGCAGACTTGGAGACCAACCTGTCTTGTTCCCCAGCCTCGGCCATTCATGGTGAACTAAGTCGCAGGCAGCTGGTCTCCTGCAGATTTTCCTTGTCTTCATACTCAGTGCTAGCCCTTCCTGGTAAATGGATTAACTCAAAAATAATAAAACCTCGTTTCCTTCTCAAAGCCATTTTTTTTTCTAGCAGTGGTGGCTTTAATTAGCAGAATGGGGAAGGCTGAGTGTTTGTGGGAAGGTTTCTATAGCGCTCTCAGAAGGCCTATCGTGTTTCCAGAATCAAGGAGTTACGCTTGGGAAGACAGACAGTGACAAGAACACAAAACCTGCATCCAAGGAGCTGCTGGCAGACCCGAGCATCAGGATGGGTCCTGGCAGCCAGGAAAGGGTGAGTATGGATGAGGGTAACTTGGTATCTGATGGTCCCCTGTCCAGATGCCACTTTGAGCAGAATTCCACCTTTAATTGTCCATTTCTTTTTCCTGTGAACTTTTCAATGTTATTATCGCATGTGTGTGCGTGTGTGCGTGTGTGTGTTCATGCGTACGTGTGGACATTTGCATTGCATGAGTATGTAAATGGAGACCAGAAGTTGACATCAGTTGTCTTCCTCAGGGTCTCTCACGAAACTTGGAGATCTCTGATTGGGCTAGGCTGCTTAGCCGGCAAGCCCTGGGAATCCTGTCTCCACTTCCCCGTGCTGGAATTATATTCGTTCTCTGGAGATCTGAACTCAGCTCACTTTTACACACCCAGCACTTTACTTCCTCTCCAGCCCTCCTGTGGCACAGTCACCAGCCAAGCTAACTGCTAAGAAGTTCCTCTCTGACTCTTGCTCTTCTCCAAACCATGTCTGGCCATGGCCCCACACCACAGCCTGCATCTGTCCCCAGCTCTTCAAAGGCAGACATGGAGACCAACCTATCTTGTTTCCCAGCCTCAGCCATCTATGGCTTCAGGCGAGCTCCTGGCCAGTGAACTCAGGGCTATTTACGCAGCAGATATGGCAATAGCTAGTTGACGCCTCTCTCTTGCCTGAGAAGCAGAGTGAAGGACTGATCAGATTCATGGTACCTGCTGGGTACTTGCTATCAGTTGTGTCTTCTTGATAGGCATCATAAATGAGTTCTAGGCTGTCAGAAGAGGAAGAGCTCTGAGAAAAACAATGGGGATGGGGATGAGGTTGGAGCCATGTCAGAATGGGGCTGCAACTTACTAGAGCCACACAGGGATCTGTGACAGGGCTGGGATGTAGCTCAGTAAAGAGCTTACCTAACATGCACTTTAGGCACCCCATAAGTCTTGCGCGCATCCGACTCACCAGCAAGAACGACGCTGCAACAGGATTCTTCTGTACATGTTTTTTGGGAGAGCTTGATTGCAGAGGTGAAGAGACCCCAAGCCCAGAACTGGTGCTGCTTATATAGGCCTAGGATTGGTTGTGCATTCTACCTCATTTGCATGTTCCTCATCTGATTGGTTATTCTCTCTCAGTACCTCACAGAACCTCATTAACATATCTCATTTGCATGTCTCACATCTGATTGGTTATTCTCTCAGTACCTTACAGAACCTCATTATCATGCCCGGGCCAGGCAGTGTTTTGGCGAAAAACTTTACTGCATATGTACAAGTTGGTCGTTTGCCCAAATTTATGTGTGGTGGCCAGCATTAGCCTGCGCCACCCTGCAACGGCACATGTGGCTTCCCACACATAAGCACCGTGTAAGACAGGCTTGGTGGTGTATGCCAACAATCCCAGCACTTCGGGGGCAGAGGGAGGAGGATCAGAAGTTCAATCCCATCTTGAACATAAAGAGTTCAAAGCTGGGGCTAAAGAAATGGCTCAGCGATTCAGAGCACTGACTGCTCTTCCAGAGGATCCTAGTTCAATTCCCAGTACCCACATGGCAGCTCACAACTCCCAAGACCTGACACCCTCACCCAGACATGCATGGCAAAACATCAATGCACATTAAAAAAAAAAATCCACCACCAGCCCAGGCTAGAGAGACAATGACAAAGCAAAGACTCCATGGCTGAGTTTATTTCTGTAATCAGAGATGGCCATTCTCACCTCTCAGTCTACACCAGACTGAGGCTAACTTCATCCTCTGCTTCCTCCTTAACCATGTGTGTTGCTTCTGTGTCATCTGGCTGGGGGTGAAACCGTAGCACGGGAGAAGCTGCAATAACGCAAAGCAAGAAGAGGAAGGGTCAGGCAGACTCAAGACTCCAGACACAACAGGATGTTTTGTCTGTCCTGGTGTGCCCTCTGTGTCATAAATCAGTGATGGAACCCCCAGCCTTGACCCCAAGCTGCAGCACCTGGCTGTCTTAGTCAGGATTGCTATTACTGTGACAAAAATGCCATGACCAAAAGGCAAGTTGGGGAGGAAAGGTTTGTTTGGCTTACACTTCCAGATCATAGTCCATCATAGGAGGAAGTCAGGACAGGAACTCAAGCAGGGCTGGATACAGAGGTCAGAGGGGTGCTGCTTACTGGCTTGCTTCCCCTGGCTTGCTCAGTCTGATTTCTTATAGAACCCAGGACTACCAGCCCGGGGGGGGGGGGATGGCCCCACCCACAATGAACTGGGCTCTCCCACTAATTGAGAAAATACCTTACATCTGGATCTCATGGATGCATTTCTCAACTGATGCTCCTTCCTCTCTGATGATCCTAGCTTGTGTCAAGTTGATGACACAAAACCAGCCAGTATACTGGCCTTGGAAAGGGAGCCTACTCTTAGGTGTTGGGGACTCATGGCTGCCTCATTATATTGATGTGAATTGGAGGCTGTCTCTGAAACCTCAGATGTGACACGTGGACATCACAGAGACAGGTATAGGGAGGCTGAAAAAGGAGAGGTGCAAGGGACCAGGGAGGCAGCAACTTAATATCAGTACCTTTTAGAAGATGTTGTTCCTGGCTCTAGGGCTGGAGAGACATAGCCAAGCCCCTAACTCTAGGGCTGGGGAGACATGACCAAATCTTTATCCTCCCTAGACTGTCAGTGGAAGCAGCTGTGGACAATTGCTAGGAACAACCCATCAATCTCCCAGCTGTGCCAGGAGCTAAAGGAGATCTGCATGAGGATGAAGATGCTTCTCTGAAGCCACCACACCAGAAAACCTGGAAGAAAGAGGAGAGGAACTAGTTGGGGACTTTGATCTTGTAGTTCACTAGCAACCTGTGTGACCTTCCCATCTCTGGTTTTCCTTCTTCTGTTTTGACAAATGGCTCCATTGGAAGACCGGTTTTAGATGAACCTTCAGGTCTAATATTGCGGCTAGGGCTGGGGTGGCTCCCTCCTTCTAATGGAAAGATGATAACAGTTGTTATCAGCCCAGCCCTTGACAGAGGCTGAGCTCTAAGTTCCTGCACATGTCAACTTGGTTCAGCCTTGAAGGGGGTGGGTGCTCACCCTGTCTCCAATTTATAGATGAGGTAACTGGAGCCTAGCATGGCTCCATAACTTGCCTACAGACACAGAGCTTGTCACTGTGCAGATGTGGTTTAAGCAGGGCCATCTGACCCAAGGACTAGCTCTCATAACCTCCCCGCTGTGCCCCAAGGAGAAATAGAAGTTGTCCTCTGCTCCGCACCCTGACCCCTAAGCTTGGCTTCCTGTAAATTTCCATGGTCAGGCATCTGCAGGCTGCTGGCTGGAGCTGCCTGGAAGGAATCCTGTCTATCATGGTGATGGTGCAGTCTAACCCACCCTTGGAGGGGAGGCCTCCATTGGGACAGATGGAGGAGGGTCACTGCCATCAGACAACATCTGGACAGCCCGTCTGAGGACCTTGAATAGGTACCTCCCCTCCTCCGCAAGAGGCTAGTCCCATACTTGTTACCTTGGCAGTCACTGGCCAGGGGATGGAGAAGCAATCATGGCAACCCTTTAGCTTGGAAATCTCAGCTGCACTCTGGTTACTCAGGGGCAAGAGAAGGTGCCAAGTCCCTTAGGAGGAAGAACACAGCCATGCAACTCCACAAAATATTGATGGTGATTAGTAGGTCCTTCAGGCATCGTCAATATGGAGATGAGAGTCGAATGTTGAAAATATTTAATCTCAAAGTGGGGGTTTCTGCCCTGCCTTTGATCATTCAGTCCCCAGATAAAAGACACAAAACCTTTATATTTATGATAAGCCTTTAATGCGCTATTGCTGGGCAGATATCCCCTCTATGCTATTATATCTACTTCTCTGCCAATAATTTTTGAGTTATAACTTGCCGTGTTCCATCTGAGCCTCTCTTAACTCCAATTGGCCAGCCCTCATGGCCACATTTTCATGACTCACCTACCCCATGATGTCTCTTCTCTCCACCTTCTGTCTCTCCTTCCTCATGGTCTCCTCTCTCTGAACCCAAGCCTGGAAACTTTAAAACCCTGCCCATCTCTCCTGCCCATCTCTCCTGCCCAGCTATAGGCTGTTGGCATCTTTATTCACCAATCAGGGATAACTTGGGAGTCAAGATCATATAGCATCACTTGGGTCTTCCAGTCGATTCTCTCATCTCTGGGGGCAACCAGACCTCGAAGGCCAGTGTTTAACATTATAATGCACAGCAAAAGACCAAACTCCAACAGATTTGCCTAGAGGGACCTGGGCGTGGCTCTTAGGCTCCTACAGCTTTTTGTTATTGATGCTTTTTACGTGGTTGGTTGTTTTTATGTATGTGTGCTTTGTATGTGTATATGTGAGAACACATGCATGCCTCCTGCAGACACAGAGGTTAGAGGTTGACCTTGACACGTCCTCAACCTTGACCCTTCAACCTCATTTGAGGCATAGTCTCTCTCTTTGCCTCTGTGCTAAGTGCTATAGGCCTGCTGACCTGCCGGTTCTCTGTCTCCAGCTCCTATCTTGCCAGAATTCTGGGATTACAGACATTGGGCTTTTACGTGAGTTTTGGGGTTCCTGACTCGTGTCCTAAGGCTCGAATAGCAAGCACTCTTACCTGCTGAGCCATCTCTCTCTAGCACAGTTATTTATTTTTTGAGATAAGGGTTCAGGAAGCCCAGGCCGTTTTTGAACGGTTAAGTAGGCCAGCAAGACCCTGAAACTGCTGATCCTCCTGTCATCAGCTCTTGAGGGTGATGATTCCAGACACACAACCCCTCATCCAGCCCCAGATTCATTGCTCCCTGATGCTAAGGGACTGCCCAGAGCACTCCAGCATCGTGAATCCCTTCTGCTCTCCTGGCCTTTCCTGCTGGTAGCCTCTGGATCCTAGGCATCAGCTGAGAAGCTCCTGAACCCCATTCCTCCACCTCCCCATCCCCTACATCCCCACCCCTCTCCAGTGCCACCACATCCAACCTGACCTATCTGACTCCAATTCATCTCCTACCCAACTGGCCTTGCAGCTTCCAAGCAAGCTCCTTGGAACTCCTGGGGGGCACCTTCATCCTGGATTTGGAACAAGGCCACACCCACTCAACAAGGCCACACCTCCTAAATTCTTTCCTGAAGCTCCTCTTTTTTTTTGGTTTCTCGAGTCAGAGTTTCTGGAACTCACTGCCTGCCTCTGCCTCCCGAGTGCTGGGATTAAAGGCGTGCGCCACCACGCCGGGCCGAAGCTCCTCTTTTTATTCCTCGGCCATGCTACTTTTTAAAAAGGGAAAGAGCCGGGCGGTGGTGGCGCACGTCTTTAATCCCAGCACTTGGGAGGCAGAGGTGGGCAGATTTCTGAGTTTGAGGCCAGCCTGGTCTACAAAGTGAGTTCCAGGACAGCCAGGGCTACACAGTGAAACCCTGTCTCAGGGGGAAAAAAAAAAGGGAGAGAAAGAGCCAGGCAGTGGTGGCACATACCTTTAATCTCAGCATTTAGGAGGCAGAAGCAGATGGATCTCTGGAAATTTGAGGCCAGCCTGGTCTACAGGGTGAGTTCCAGACAGCCAGGGCTACACAGAGAGATCCTGTCTTGGAGGGGGGGGGGGGAGAGGGAGTAAAGGAAGAAAGTGAGAGAAAGGAAAAAAAGAGGAAAGAGAAGGGAAGGGGGAAGGGAAGGAAATAAAGGGGAGGGGAATAGAAGGGAAGGGGTGGGGAAGGGAAGGAAGGGAGAAGGGAAAGAAGAAAAAGGAAACGTGTGCATGGCCAAAAACTTGAAACAGGATTCTTCCCTTCTCTTCTTTCTCCTCTCCCCCTGACACAGAAAGCAAACTCCCCTCCCCTTGGACTCTACAGTGGAGGGGTGAGGACCACCCTGACTGTCAGAAGCTCTACTTAGGAGAGTAGGGATGACAGGCTCCAAGGACCAAGACCTGGGTCTCCCTGGGCCACACTGTGGAGCACAGCCCCATCCTCGCTGCTAAGTGTTTCTGAAGCTCTCTGATGTCACCTTTACTATTCAGCCTGCTGCCGCTATGCAGCACAGAGAAGGAAAGAGACAGACCGACACTCAGTACAACCCTGCCTCAGTCTTCTGCCACCTCTCTTGGTTTACCTGTGTATTCCAACTCCTATCACCAGGATGTGACCCCATGAGGCAAAGGATGGGGGGTGTTCTAGTTAGGATTCTATCACTGTGAAGAGACACCATGACAACTCTTACAAAGGCAAACATTTAATTGGGGCTAGCTTACAGGTTCAGAGGTCCAGTCCATTATCATTGTGGTAAAAAACATGGCAGGGTGCAGGCAGACATGGCACTGGAGAAGGAGCTGAGAGTTCTACATCTTGATCCATAGGTAGCAGAAGGAGACTGAGTTAGACTGGGCATGGTTTGAACATATGAGACCTCAAAGCAGGGGCCTATGTATTGCATGCATGCTCACACATTATCACAAGCCATTACATACAATATACACATATGTAGTCATACTCCTTTACAAAACACACCCCAGTAAAGAGGCACTTACCTTCTCAGCCCTAGAGAGGTCTGAAGATGGGAGTTAGGACAACAACTGGCCCAGTATCCTAGGCATGGAGCTGGGGCTAGAGCCCTCTGCTCAGGGCCTTTGCATGATGAACAGGAGAGAGACTCAGCCTCACTAGGGTCCCTCAGTTCAAGAAAGCACAGAGTAGCTGTGTCTAGTCTGTCTGCCCCCCGTACTCCCAAGAGCCCATTTAAACAGATCTGAGGGAGTGGGGGTGGCCTAAGGTACCCACAGCCCAGGAGGGAGAGACCCCAAGCACAGAGGGCAGCCAGTGGCTCAGCCAAGACGTTTCTCCACTCACTCAGCTCCCTGGCCACTTCTTGCCAGCCTTGGCTAGGAGAAAGGCATTGTTCAGAGGAACAAGTCGTGTTTCTGCCAACTGTCTGGCTAAGCTGCACCAAGTCAGGACCCCCAGGAGCATCTCTAGCCAACAAGTGTTGAGTGGTGGCCAGCTCTGCCAGGGGCCATCCCAGGGGATGGAGGAGACTACAGATGCCCCCGCTACCTGCTGCCTGCCCCTCCCAGCTGGCTCTGCCCATGTTATTTCCTTTCCTCAGGTTGAGGTGGCCACACAACACACATATGAATAAACAAGGGCTTTCTTACACACACACAAACACACACACACACACACACATCTGAGTTCACTGGATCGAGAGCATCCCATGAACAATTTCAAGTCCTGCCGATGGGGCTATTTTAACAGGTGTTGATCTACGGTAGGAAAAGCCAGGCTTAAGGATGTTGTATCGTGTAGTATCCAGTGGAAATGCAAAGAATGTTCCAACTGGGATTCAAACTCAAGGTGGTCAGTCCTTTTGGCCCATTCTCCTTCCTGTGTGGGCATGCCTCCTGCTGGCAAGGTCCACACTTGGCACAGAGACTTCACTGCTGGATCCAGTGTCTTCCCAGCAAGGCTAAGAGGGGAATACTTGGGGAAGTAGCCCCTGGCTGGTCCCCTTTTCCAGCCACACTGGTTCACATGGCTGGGAGGCTCAAAACACATCCTTCTCTGGATTGTCCTGCAGTCTCAACGCACGGGACCCTGCCGGAATCTGAGGTACCCCACAGCCTTTGCCCCCAGTTTGTGGCTTCTCTTTTGAAGGCTGTGGGGCTTTAAGAAGTGGGGCCTGAATGATAGAAGAAGCCTATCTGGCAGGCCTTTGAAGGTTAGACCTGTTCCTGGTTCTGATCACAGACTCTGCTCTTAGTGGACCACTGTATGAGAAACAAACCTCCTCCCTCATACACTTCCGATGCTACACTGTTGCTCCGTGGTGAGCTGAAATCTCTCTGAAACTGTGAGGCGAGATTAAACTCCCCAGCCTTGTTCCTTTCAGGAATGACAAAGGTTCCTAATAGCATCTTATTTCTTTTATGTCTTCAAGGCCCAGATCGCCTCTTAGCTCTTTCTGCTATCAAAGCAGGCAGACTCTGGTATCTATAGCCACCAGTCCTGTCTCACTCTAGCCTGTAGGCTGCAAGACTCCCCTCCCACGGATGCAGGAACCAGTTTAAACAAGTGCTTCTGTGACTAAAATCGAAGGGCAACTTGGGACAAGAGGAAGACCAGCTCCTATCCCCAGCTTTCTTGGTGCTTCAGCAGACCTCAGTTTCCCCACCTGCTCCAGCATCCTCCAGGCTGACCCCGGGGCTGCCCACGCCCATCACATGCACCCCAGCCTCGGTGAGCATCTGCTTTCCCACGTCTGTGTTTCTCAGCCACACTTTGTTCAAAGGGCAGGCGAGGGCCCGGGAGTCCCCGCTGACAAGCAAAACAGACAAACACCCAGAGAGGTTATGTGACTCGTCTGAAGTCACCCAGCAGCTGCAAGACCAGAGTTCTGCTTCCCTTTCATTGTGTTCCAAGTGATTAGCTTCAAATTGTGGATGTGAGGGAGCCGCGCCAGGGGTTAAAGGACATCCATTCTTGTCCCTTTTACAGGGCTGGGGGACTCGCCAGCTAAACAGGGAGGGGACGAGAGGAGGTTAGGCAGGGGAAGAGCCCCTGGGTCTGAAACTCAGCTGTCACCACAAGCAGTCAGTGTAGAGTGTCTAATGACTCCAAGCTGTTCTGGACCAGTCTCTCTACCCTGGGGAGCCTCCGGGCAGTCTGACTGCTATGCGCAGCAGCTGTGTGGGCTGCCTATAGGCAGCAAGCCCAGCCTCCAGGGACCCCAGTGACTACAGCCCCAGGCTACAGTGGGCCAGGGGATGGCAGTGTCCTTTCTACTCTGCCAGAGGAGTAGAGGGCAGGGCTATGTAACCAGAAAGGCCAGAAGCCAGCTCCATCTTTCTCTTCTTCCCTTCCTTTCTCCCTCCATTCCTTCTTCTTTCCCTTTATCCTTCCCTCCTTCCAGGCTGGTAGAGGTACTCAGGGTAGGGCTGAGGGGAGTGCAGAACACACACACACACACACACACACACACACACACACACACACTGGGACAGCTAAAGACCCAAGATGGACCAGCTCAGGCTCTGAGTAGCTGAGCCCCTCAACATCTTTCCTTCCCTCAGCTGCTCGGGCGTTAACTTAAATACGGCCATTTGTGACCTTTGATAAGTTCCTGAGATCTCTGTGACAATCACTGAAGTGGCTGGAGCAAACACCTAGCTTCCCGGGTGGCTGTGAGGAGTCAATGAAGAGAGACCGTGGAGCAGAGGGGCTGCTATCAACCCCTGCTTCCTTCTGTTACACCCATTCCCCCAGTCTCAGAGCCAACCTGTGCTTTCTGGGTGTCAAGGAAGGGATAGGTTTGGCTCAGACCTCACCGATGCAGCCATTGAGAAGACAATGAGCAATGAGCCATGTCATGGAGCAGATGTATTGACTCACACGGGGACTGAGAGGAGAAATGATTAAGGGTACCCAGGGCCTTTCTCCCTCTCCCTCTCCCTCTCCCTCTCCCTCTCCCTCTCCCTCTCCCTCTCCCTCTCCCTCTCCCTCTCCCTCTCCCTCTCCCTCTCCCTCTCCCTCTCCCTCTCCCTCTCCCTCTCCCTCTCCCTCTCCCTCTCCCTCTCCCTCTCCCTCTCCCTCTCCCCCTCTCTCTCTTGTGTGTGTGTGTGTGTGTATCTCAGAACAAAGAGAAGTTGGCCAGGCATGCATGCAGGCAGGGCCAGATTACTGGCTGTTGGCTACCTTGAGGCTCCTTGGGTGCTTTCTGGTCTTGGGGTTCAGGGGGAGTCTTGGGGGGTCACAAGCGTTCTACCTTTACCAGTGGGTTAATCCGTGGACCTGAAATATGAGCGCATGATTGAGAAGAAGGAGGAAAGGGAAGCAAGGCCTTGGGGGAGGAAGCGGAGTGTTCTGGGAGGGTCTCCCTCCTCTCTAACCTGGCTCTGTCTCTCTCCACACCACCTTCCAGCAGTCATGAGGTAAACAACTTTGCTCAACCACATGATGTCCCATCTCACTACAGAGTCACAGTCATGGCTTCCCATGGGTGGGAACTTCTGAAGCCATAGGCCCAACTCCTCCTTCAAAGAGTTTCTCTTCAGCTTTTGTTAACTGCAACAACAACAACAACAACAAAAGACCGATTAACATAGAAAGTGTTAGAATATAGAGTATAGAGTCCATATATGGTATGCATGTGTATATGTGACACACACACACACACACACCACACTCAACTCAGGTGCAATTAGATTGCAGCATCCGTCCATGGCTCACAATGCTCGCCTGCAGGAAACACGCTTTGCCCAGCAACCTTCTGCTTCTCCTCGCTCATCTACCAATAACTGCTCAGAAAAACCTCACACAGGGGCTCAGCGATGTGACTTAATTGGTAGAGAGCGTGGGTCACATTCATGGAGACCTGGGTTTGATCCTCAGCACTGCATAAGGTAGGCATGGTGGCTCAGGCCTGTCACAAGCACTCCAGAGGTAGAGGCCAGAAGGGTGGGGAGTCCAAAGTCCTCTTTGGCTTAGATAATGAGTGGAGGGCTAGCCTGGGCTACGTGAAACACTGTCTCAATATATATATATATATATATATATATATATATATATATATATGGCAAGCAAAGACAAAGAAACCATATATGGAAATTATCTGGGCATGCCAAGGCCCAAAGGAGGGACACCTATCTATCCCTTTTTACCCAGTGAATCCCAGCATCCCAGAGAGGCAGATCCTAGCAGTGAAAGTTGAAGAAAAAGAAGGATGGCTGCCCAGGTGAGGCAGCAACAGCTGGGGGAGCTTCCTGAAGGAGAGGGCCAGGGAGCAGGCCACAAGGATGGGTTGGAATGAGATGGACGGTCGGGTAGAGCTCCTGGGTATCAGTGGAATGAGGTCCTCTTTCCAGGCAGGAGCAAAGGAAGAAAGAAGGCATGCTTGTGGATCTTGGGAGGCTCAACTGTGCTGCTCAAGGCCTTGTAACACTGCCCAATAGCACAGGCTTTCTAAGTTTCACCTCTCACTGGTACAGCGAGCATCACACATGCCTGACTCTGAGGGCGAAAGAGCATACGGGCAAAAGGCCTGACCTGGAGGGTGCAGGCAGGGCCCAACAGTTGCTGTTTGGTGAGTGTGCAGATCTTAAGTGATCCTGCCTGAGTCACTTGACAGTAGGAGGGCCTTCAGCTCAGGAGCTGCTGGGACAGCCTCTGAACCAGGCTACAGGCCATTCCTCTCAAGCCAGAGTCTGGGGAACTGCATGGTCTCTATAAGCCTCAGGACCCTCGTTGTAGAGTGGGATTCAAATCTCGGCCCCATCAGTCCCGTTCCCCACTCCCACCCCAAAGCTTTAGGGCAGAAATGAATGCAGACAGGAAGGATAGTTTATAAATTGTTAAGTGTCAGCACTTTGGAGAGATTAAGGATGGAGGCTGTGGAGCCTCAGGTTCAAGATGAGAACCCCATATCTGGCAGGCGTTCCCAGAGGGGTCCAGCTGGGAGGTATTGGGCATAGAACTCTCTAGATCAATCCCCACGTAAGGCCCGTTTAGTAGATGCTCAAACCAAGGCCTGGAAAAAGAGGAAGATCCCGCCACCCCCACCCCACCCCCACCCCACCCCCTGCCCATATCAACAACAGTAGTCAAGAGACAGTGCTGGACCACGTTGAGGCTCCAGTGGCCAGCCTGTCCGGGGTCCCGCCAATCCCTGTACAAGGAGATCCTCCCAAGCACTCTCTACTTGCTTCTACTCCTCAGCCTGCCTGAGTTTGTCCACTCCACCCCACCCACCCTGTACAGCCTCCAAGGCCCTCTCTCCAGCCTGGTCTCTTAGGTTCTGCTGTGTTTGTCTTAGGGAAGCTGTGTGGGCAGGGCCCCTGCTTGTCAGACTCCTCCCCTCTTTTTACTGGTGTTTATCCATGTCTGTCCCATCCATCCTTCCAGCCGCAAAGCCAGAAATGCAGGTCCTGCCTTGCGGACTCCATCACCCTCCCTCGGGGGTGGGGGTGGGGGTGGGAGGCACTGACCTCTGCGACCTGTGACCTGTGTGAGGCTGCAGCCAGTGACTTGGTGCCTGGGCCTGGCCCACAGCCAATAGCGGGTAGGGGGAGGGGCTTCAGAGAAAGGGGGTTGTCCTCTGGAGACAGGATCAAAGCATTCACTATCACTAGTAATTCTGGACAACACAGATTCTATCCTGGGTCATGGCAACTCAGCTCTAGGCTGGAGAGATGTTTTCTTCAGTTAGAGTGTTCCCTCAACAAGCCGGGCCTCAGTTTGATCCCCAGAACTGAGGTAAAAGGAGAGAACCCGCTCCATACAGCTGTCCTCTGACCTCCACATGCGTGTCATGGCAAAACAATCGGTTATTTATTTATTTATTTATTTATTTTGGTGTTTCAAGACAGGGTTTCTCTGTGTAGCTCTGGCTGTCCTGGTACTCACTCTATAGACCAGGCTGGCCTCGAACTCATATATCTGCCTGCCTCTGCCTCCCAAGTGCTAGGATTAAAGGCGTGTGCCACTACTGCCCTGCTACAATCGATTATTATTATTGTTTGGTTGTGGACCCAGGACAAGAGATATTTTGTGCATATTTTACATATCAAAGCAGACCTGGCCTCCAGGTTCTCCGAGCACTCCTCAGTCCCTACCTGGCATGTCCTGTTCCCAACCCTGAATTTCCCAGCCCAAGGAGCTGGGCTGCCCTTCCCCACTCCAGACATTTTGGTCTTCCTCTTTTCTCACTTCTTCTCTTCTCTCTCTGGGTGCATACCCCCTTTCCTTTTATCACCCCCCCCACACACACACACACACGCATGCACACACACCTAGCATTGTCGACTCCCCTGGTCTCAATCCTTGGGGCCAGTGAACTCTCATTGAGAGCAGTTTCCCAATAAATCTGCCTTTAATATAATCTAATCTGGCACGAATCAGCTCATTTCACCATCGGAAAAAATAACCTATCAATTATTATTACTATTCCTATTCCTATTATTGTTTGGGTTTTTGTTTTTAGTTAGGGTCTCACTGTATAGCCCTGGCTATCCTGGAACTTGCTCTGTAGACCAGGCCTAGCCTCAAACTCAGGGATCTGCCTCCCAAGTGCTGAGATTAAAGGCATGTGCCACTACTCCTAGCTTAAAACAATTATTGTTTTAAAAAGAATTTCCATATCCCTCTCATTTACTGCAGAAACCAGAAGAAAGGTTTAAGCCTTGGGATACCTCTGTCTCTGAATGATCATGGTCGTGCCCATTTCCCCAGATTAAAAAAACATGGCAGAACATACTTGGAAAGAGCTCACATACTTCAAACTCACACTTCCTGTTTGAGCCACCATGGTCAAACTCTGCCACCTCTAACCTATATACTCCCAGCTCATCCGACTGCACACAGCTCATTCCCACAGAAGAGCAAACCTCTCTGGGAGAATGGGTCCCTACCAACTTGGGACCCCCCACTAGGAAACCCCTGAGGCCCCCAATTGTTGAGCAGACTCTACTCTTTAGAGGTTTCAGTCAGTTCTGAGATCAATTTGGCCAAAGGCAGCAAACCTTTTAAAATCTCATAGCCCTCGACAAGGCCCATCCCCCACAGGGAGCCTATGGCTTACGACTGTATAGATGTTCCCAGCGGCAACGGATAGGCATAGACAGCTCACACATATGTTCCCTGGGGCGTGGCTCTGTAAGCCCCCATGTACGCATGGGTGGCTGGAGGTGCGGTGAACGAGGCAGGCTTCTGGGAACCGACATGGGAACAGCTCCAGGACATATGGTAAGCAGGAAAGAGCAAGCTGTGGAGCGCTCTGTGAGGTATGTTCACAGACCGCCTGAAGCAGAGCCGATGACACGCATGTGTAAATAAACAGCAAGAAAAACAGGCCCTAAGATGCAATGCCGCAATGTGAACACGGTTACCCCAAGGAGAGACGAGGGCTCTGAGTGTGTGTGATTTGGGACAGACTCTTCCCAGGTCATTGTATATTGGGGTTTTGAGAGGGATTATATTTCTATGTTTAGTGGAGGTGGGGACATATAGGGGTCAGAGGACAGCTTTCAGGAGTCAGTTTTCAGATCCAGGAATTGAACCCAGGTCATCAGGCTAAGCTGCAAGTGTCCTTAACCCTTGAACCCCTGGCCTGCTTGAACATAGTCTTCTCCCCCCCCCCCCTCTGAGCTGTGTTCTCCAGCCTAGCTAGCTTCAGCATGATCCTCCTGCCTCTGACTCCTTTCAGGTCTTCACTGTGCCGCCATCTTGCTATAGCTTGCCCTTTTCTTTCCTAATGAGGATGTGCCTGCGGATCACTCAGGCAGAAAGCAGAGAGCTTTCATCTTTTAGGCTTCGAGGGCAGTGGGTGGGTGGTATCTGAAGAGAGGATCCAGCCATCAGCTGTTTCCAGACCTGATGTCGCATCCCAGGATAGCTGCCTGCTATCTCTGGAGGGTCCTTGTGCCTGACGGCTGTGGGTCTCCCCGACCTCCGTTTGACTTGTCTGGATGAGTCTCTTGCAAGAGCCCAGGCCATCTGACAGATGAGGCCACCCAGAGTCACAAAGAGCAAGAGGTCAGGGCTGGGCTGATCGGAGAGGGCAGAACCTCAGAGAGTGGGGAAGGAAGCAGGTCTCCGGCAGCTAGGAGATGGAGAAAAGGGCAGTCAACCATGCAAAGAGTCCTGGGAGAAGAGCCATCCACTTCCGCTGCGAGCTGAGGAGGGTCCTGTGGTGTGGTCGGCCCTTCCCATACTCCATGGTCTCATGAAGGCACTAAGCAACAAGCCCGACAATCAAGGGACGCTTGGTCATAACCAACAGCAAGGTTGGAGGAGACTTTTGTCAATGGTCACTTTCTGGACACAGAAATGAAAGCTCAGAGAGGTACTATGCCTTGCCTGAAGTCACACAGCTGGCCTCAAGTCTCCCACAACCCCAGACATCTTTCTTCTTCATCTTCTAGAACAATACCTCCACCTCCCCAGGTCAGATTCCCAGCTTCCTCTCTGGCCTCTTTACAGGGTCTTTCTGAACTGAAAGCTTGGGTTAAGACATATTCAGGAGTATACCCATCCCTTAGAGGGGTAGTCCTACTGAGTGCTGAGATCTCTTTGGGAAATCCAGGAAAAGTCACAGCCACAAGGATAAATCGATACCATGGCAAATGACACAATTTCACTTTTCTGGGCTCCGGGAGCATTAGAGAAATGTGAATTTGAGATGGTGGGTCTGCTTTGTAATTCCCTCAGATACCCTAATTATTTTCCACACGTCTCCCCCAGACTACCCGAGGCTGCATTGAAACTCTAAAAAGAAGGTGGTTTTGTTCACCGCTTTCTGGATGCAGAAATAAAAACTCAGAGAGGTAGTATGCCTTGCCTGAAGTCACACAGCTGGCAGTATCGCCGTCTAGACCGGGACCTGGGATCCGAAGTTTATCTTGAAGGAAATACAGCTGGACAAGCAGAGGAACTTCTGTCTTTCAGCTATATCAAGATCCCTCCCCAACAACTCCCCCGGCAGCCAGCATAAACTCCTTGGCCCAAGCCCAGGAAGCATCAGGCATGTGTATGCAGCCCATGGCTGCTCCATTCAAACTATTCACTACACACGTAGCCCCAGACGCCTGGCCCCCAAGTCTCCCTGTCTGCCTGCCAGTTTCTAAAGGTGACAGTAATGAAGCTGTAATGGATGGGTTTTCACTATGCCTAAGTGTTCTCACTTCAACTGTTCGAGTCAGATAGTTTCTGGCATCTGAGTCCAATTGTAAGCGGATGGGGGTGCTGCTGGCGGTGGTGGAGGGGAGAAAGACGACAGAAAGCTTCCCAGTCCCTCCTCGGACGTGCCCCAAGCTATGACATGCCCTTTCCCTTTCCGGTCACTGCAGCCAAGACCAGGAGGAAGCCGGTCGGGCGCCAGGCCAGCCAGCCAAAGTGGATAACTGGAGTGGCAGCCCTGTTCATAGACATGGAAGTAGCTGGGCAGGCGCTGGTGGTCTGTGTATGGGGCCGTATCCTGGAGTAAGGTGACTGTTGGTGGAGGCAGCTGGGTCCTAGCCTGGAGTCTCCTAGATTGATGGACTGGAATAAATGAACTATAGTTGGGAGTCCCTGGGTTGCAACTGACTTACGTTTGGATCTCTGTAGGGACTGGGCAGCTGGCTGAGCTAATTTACACTTCCTCTAGGGAATTCCAGGAAACTGGGAGTTTGTGAAGGGCAGATGAGCCTATGTCCTATCTGCCTCTTCTCTGCATAGGGAACTACCACAGGTACTCAGTTCTCTTTCTACTCCCGGCTCTGTCTTGCTTCATAGTACAGGATGGGTAGACCTGGGCTGAGGTCCTCAAGAGTCTGTGTGCAACTTGCCCTCCATGCCTCAGAGTATATTCTCTCAGGAACACCACCATGCACCCTGACAGTCAGTAACAGACTGTAAGGTGACCGTGTGCACTGTTCCATCACCCAGATCTGAATGACCTTGGAAGTCACCCAAGTCCCTGAACCAGAGATTCAAACAAGTGGCGGCTTGAAACAGTCACCACTCACAAACCTATGCTGACTGACAGCCTGTTCTCTGCAAGCCAAAGCTACCACCACCATAGCCCAAGCTGGGAGAGGCCCTGAAATCAAACAGAACACCGCCCACCTCCTATCCACATTCGGCTGATCTCTCCAGAGACCAGACACAGGAGCACCTTGGGCATCCAGCAGGACCTGGTCATACCTCTTCTCCACCAGTCTTCCTGTGTTCCCTCTGTTCATCCTCTGGCTCTGGTCCATCCATCACAGGCTTGGTTCCCCCAGAGGATCTTCAACGCTCTTGAGACCCAGCCCTAAAGAAAAGCAAGGGAACAAACGAGCCACTCTGAAAAAGTGATGCTACCCTTGGAAAGAACGTAGACCTGTGTAGAGAGTGATTCACTTAGTCTGCTCCTACAGAGTGGAAATTCACCAGCTGGGGATGAGGCTTTATCTAGCGTGCAGGAAGCCCTGGAACCCCACCGGGGGTGGGTATGTGGGCATACCTGTAATTCTAGCATTTGGGAGGTAGAGATGGAAGCATCAAGAGTTTAAGATTCTCAAAAAATAAAAATAAGAAAAAGAGTTTAGGGCTGGTGAGATGGCTCAATGGGTAAGAGCACCCGACTGCTCTTCCAAAGGTCCAGAGTTCAAATCCCAGCAACCACATGGTGGTTCACAACCATCCGTAACGAGATCTGGCTCCCTCTTCTGGAGTGTCTGAAGACAGCTACAGTGTACTTACATATAATAAATAAATAAATCTTTAAAAAAAAAAAAAAAAAAAAAGAAAAAGAGTTTAAGATTATCCTTGGCTCTCTAGGGAGTTTGGAATTGGCCTGGGCTACACAGAGCTCTGTCTCAGGAAAAAAAAAAAAGTGAAAATCCCAGAACAAAAGGGGAGCAATTCCACAGACAATGAAGACATGAGATTCACTTTATGTTCATTTGCTAAGGAAAAGTCTTTCCTGCTTCCTGTGTCAGCTTTGTAAGACAGATGAGAGAGTGGCGAAGCAAGGAGATTGTAGATAAATGGCAGGTGGGTATTGATAGATGATAGATGGATGGATGGATGGATGGATGGATGGGTGGGTGGGTAGATAGGAATAGATGGGTAGCTAAATGATAAAACCAGGTAGATGGATGACAACTCTATCAATAGCTAAATAGACGACTGCACCAATGAGTGACTAGGGAGACAGCCTGTACAGATAGGTGGGTGGGTCAGTTAATTCTCTGTCACTCTAACACATACATGGAGGTAATCATCTGAAAAGGTTCCTTTGGCTTCTGGCTGTGGAGAGCACCTGGCCTTTTGCTTTTAGGCCTATGCTAAGGCAGCATACCATGGAAGGAACATCTGGCAGAACAAAACCACTCATCCCATGGTGGGAAAGAGGTAGTCCAGGCTTAGCTCATTTGAACCCAGGAGAGGGTCCACAGCTGGGCTAAACAACCCATCAACTAAGAGCCCTGCCTTGATGGCTCTAGATAGGCTGCACTTCTCCATGCTGTGGGAGGACCCTACAACCTAGTGTATCCAGACAGCAGGACGTCAAGCATACAACACATAGCAAATGTTAGGAGTCGGTGCAAGCACAAATGACAGAGAATGTTCAGCATCCACAGGGTACTAGGACTCAGCTGAGGCTCTGGCTCTAGGCAGGTTTCCATCTTTGCTTTAACTCTGACCCTGCAGAGCAGTGGTTCACAGTTTTCCTATGCTGTGTGTGACTCTCTAATCCAGTTCCTCATGGTGTAGTGACACTCCCACTACACACACAAAAGTATTTCATTGCTACTTCATAACTGTAATTCTGCTACTATTGTGAATCTTAATGTAAATATCTGCTATGCAGGATACCAGATATGTGAACCCTTGGAGGGGTCACGACCCAAAGGCTGAGAACCACCGACTTAGTGCCAGGTGTGGTGGGTATATGTAATCCCAGTACTGTGGAAACAGAAGCCAGAGGACCAGCAGTTTAAGGTCATCTTCAGTGACTCCAGGATCCTCTGGGCCACTTCCCAGGTGTTTTGGGTTTCCTAAAGCCTGGGTGTCCATCCCTACCTAGCGTCCTCCTGGCGTCCTCCTCCTCCTCTCTCCATCTCTGGACCAGTCTTGCCATTTCCCGTCCCCAGAGTCTCAGATTCAGCCCTTTCTCTAGAAGCTTCTGGCTCTGCTGGAGTTTCCCAAAGAATTCCTCAAGCAGACTCATTTATTAGTTACTTCAGTGCTCGGTTGCCCTGTAAGCCCAGGATTTCTTCTTCCATTTCTTTTGGGGGTGTCATATGATCCCACACTCCGGGGTTTTGTGGAAAGACAGGTCCGTTCGTCTCTCCCAAGGCCTCATTTGAGTCCTGCTCTTGCATTAAGTGGAGACCCCCAAAGCTCCTCAGAATGCATCATGTTTTGGGGAAAAATCTTAGCAGCTTGCACAGGAGGCCAATATTTTACAGTGTAGGAAAAAAAAATCCCTTTTTACAATTCCTTTGCCTCCTGCTACCCCAAGCCCAAGCACCCACCAGAACCCAGAAACCAGGGCCAAGGGGACAGCCCAGTCCGGATACACCCACGCCTCTGCCGACTGGAAGCAGGGGAGAGAAGGAAAGATGAGAGAAATTGAGGGTGACAGAGCCAGGTAGGGTGAGGCTTAAGAAAAACAGATATGTAGGGGCGGGGGCGGGGTTCCATCTTCTTCCTTCTTCTGCACTCCCGGGTAGGTGGTTCTGGTACGCAGGTTCCCCTACTCCGTGGGTGAGTCGTAGAGGGACTTCCTGCTAGGTGCCAGGAGATTCCTTTGCAACAACCCCAGCTTCCTGATCCAATCTGCTTGTTTATCGACTCGAACGCACACACCCGCTCTTCCAAAAGAGAAGCACAACGAACTATGTTTGAATCTTATTGTTCTCTCAGATTCTGGTCCTCAAAACTATCTAGAGAGCCACCTTCTAGAATATTCCATGGGATTCTTCTCTCGGGTTCCCCTGTGTCCCCCTTTCGTCCCCCTCCCCAACACAGTCTAGTTGTTAAGCCTCCGTGTCTAACCGATTATGCTTAGAGAGGTCAGGTACACCGCCTCGACACAGAGCTACCAGTGTGCCTTCAGATGTCATTCGTGAGGCAGGCAGCCCACATCTGCTGCTGTAGACAGTTGAGGAAAGCGGTTTATGGCCTCCGTGTTCTGCTCAATTAAGCAAGCAGTCTCCGGGTGTTTTGAAACCACGGTCCACAAGTCGAGAACCCACTTGTACTAACTGTTTACGGCTGCAGACTTATTTTGACTATTGCCATTAAGACACTGGAAAATATCTTCCCTTTAAATATACAACTCAGCTCTGGGGGAGGGAAAAAAAAGTCATTTCATGACATCTTGGAATGGCAAGTTTCCTTCCAGAGGCATCCATTGCTAATAGGACAATTAAAGTCAATGAGAAATTCGAATTCAATATGCGCAAACTGTGGAAGCTGACTTCCCTCCCTCCCGGCTCACATCTGCTGTAACCTCCCCCCACCTCATCCATTCTCCAGACCCTTTGGCACTGAGGGCCACTGCCAGTTGCTTTCTGGAACTCTAACAGACAACCGTGAAATCCCCTGCTTACCTCCGGAGAGGAAAAGTGGCCCTGGAGGCCTTCAGGAATCAAGGCCCTTTATTCTCTTATTTATATATTTATAATTTTATTAATTTATTTTTTGCAATTCTAGGGACTGAAGAAAGTCCTGTGCATTCCAGGCAGGCACTCGACCCCTTATCCTCTTTAACTTCATCTTGACATGGGATCTCATTAAGTTACCCAGGCTAGTCCTGAACATTCTATCCTCCTGCCTCAGCCTCTCAAGTAGATGGGAGTAAAGGCTTGTACCACACCAGCTTTATTAACCTTTGAATGTAGCCAGATTCTCAAAACACAGACTCGGTGGGGAGCCTGGGATGTCAAATGGAAGCTGGGAGCAGGTTGGAAGCTTATCCACCTCTCATGTGTGTGTGTGTGTGTGTGTGTGTGTGTGACACAAAGAGAGACACAAAGCGCGCACACAGAGAGACAGAGACAGAGAGCACACACATACACACACACACACACACACACACACACACACACAGAATTGGGCACATACTTGCCACAGTGCATGTGTGTGGAGGTCAGAGGACAGCCTTCAGGTGTTAGTTCCGCTTGCCCTGAGGGTCTCCAGGAGTAGAACTCAGGTCACTAGTCTAGTGCAGCATATTCTTATTCACTAAGCCATTTTGCCTGCTCCAAAACACCTCTGTTCTTTCTAAAGCTCTACAGGGGTTGGAAATGTCATGGGCACCTTTTTGAGGATTTTCTGGCTTCTTCTATGACTTATGCAATCTCACCAACTTTATCCTCAGATCTAGAGTTTCCAGATTCCATTAAAAAACAAAAGAAAAACAAACAAACAAACAAACAACAACAAAATACAGAAGCATAATAGACACCCAGGGCTGGAGAGATGGCTCAGTGGTTAAGAGCACTGGCTGCTCTTCCACAGGTTCCCAGTTTAGTTCTACTACTCAAATAAAGGCTCACAACTGTCTGTAACTGTAGTTCCAGGGTATCCAACATCCTCTTCTGGCCTCTGAGGGTACCAGGCACACACGCGGTATGCATAGATATACTTGCAGGGAAAACACCTATATACATAAAATAAAATAAATAACCAAAATAAAATAAATAACCAAAATAAAAGTAGACACAGTTACTCCAAAAGGCCACACCTCCTAACCCTTCTAGTCTTTTCAAACAGCTCCACTCCCTGGTGACTAAGCATTCAAATATTTGAGCCTGTGGGGGCCGTTCTCACTCAAACCACCACAGTCTTCGAAATGTGACCTTTAGTTATACAAGTGCCACAGGGGCACACTCTCTGTTTTAAAATCTGAAGGAATCACACTGAGGGTGTGGCTCAGCAGATACAGTGCTTGCATAGCACACACCCAGGAGACAAAGGCAGGAAGATTAAAAGTTCCAGTTCCCCCTCAGCTGTGCAGTTTGAGGGCAACCTGGGCTACATGAGACCCTGTCTCAAGAGATAAGTAAACAGAACTAAAGAAATCACAAGCAAAGCCAGACTTCTGGGCTCTTCACCCAAGCATGTCCCTACCTCATCTTTCTGCCTCCTGCCCTCGCCATACTGAACTCTGTGTTGGCTACCAAGACAGGTATTGTGCAAATGAGTGTGTTTCCTTTGCCATATAAACTGTGTGTGTGGCAGAAGCTGTGCCTCGGAGCCAGATGAACCTTTTCTCTCTTAACTTACCTTTCTTACAGCGTTTCACCTCAGCAACAGGAAACTGGAGCTGAGACACCATGTCAGGATCATGAGGTGATGACCGTTCAGGAAAAGCCCAGGGGAGTCCCTGGCTTCTGTAATTTCTTGAGCAGCTGTGACATGTGTGCAATGATCATTTCTGAAGTAAATCCCCCTCCATTTGAGTTACAACAGATTGAGCGTTTGCTTATTTACAATGCAGAGAAATGCTGACGGGGTTAGAATGTGTGTGCCTGTGGCTTTCCCCACGCAACAGTCCTTTTGAGATCTAGCCACACAAGGACAGTGGGGATGTCTTCTAGCTCACTGCAAGATGCAATCAACTGCATTTTGGCCGGGAATATTTGATCTCCTCTCCAGTTTTCATTTGCTGGCGATGAACTCCCTCTACACATGCTAGTATTTCGTCTCCTTAATCGTTGTTACATGTGTATACCTGTCCATGATCTGTGTGGTGGCTATTCTTGGTTGTCAACTTGACTACTTCTGGAATTAACTAAAACCCAAAGAAGCTTGTGTGGTGGTTTGAATAGGTATGGCTTCCATAGACTCCTGGTTTTGAACGCTTGACCCATAGAGAGTAGCACTATTAGGTGTAGCTTTGTTGGAACATGTATGGCCTTATTAAAGGAAATGTGTCAGAAGTGTGTCACTGTGGGGACTGACTTAGAGGTCTCCTACGCTCAAGCTCTGCCCAGTGTAACACACAGTCTCCTTCTGCCACCTGTGGATCAAGATGTAGAACTCTCAGCTCCTTCTCCAGCACCATGTCTGCCATGCTTCCAACTATGAAGATAACGGACTAAACCTCTGAAACTGTAAGCCAGCCCCAGTGAAATGTTTTCTTTTAAATGTTTTCATGCCATGGTCATGGTGTCTTTTCATAGCACTAAAACCCTAACTAAGACAGCTGGGTACACCCTATGAGGAATTATTCTTTTTTAAAGATTTACTTATTTATGTATATGAGTACACTGTAGCTGTACAGATGGTTATGAGCCTTCATGTGGTTGTTGAGAATTGAAGTTTTAGGACCTCTGCTCACTCTAGTCTGCCCTGCTCGCTCTGGCCCAAAGATTTTATAAGTACAATATAGCTGTCTTCAGATGCACCAGAAGAGGGCGTCAGATCTCGTTATTGATGGTTGTGAGCCACCATGTGGTTGCTGGGATTTGAACTTAGGACCTCTGGAAGAGCAGTCAGTGCTCTTACCCGCTGAGCCATCTTGCCAGCCCGAGGAATTTTTCTTAATTAAATAATTTGAAGAGGGAAGACTCACCTTTAATCTAGATCTTTTAAGGTGGGAAGATCCACCTTTTGTCTGGGCCACACCTTCTGCTGGCAGGCTATGTAAAGGATGTGGAAGAAGGAAGCTGTTGCTCTCTGCCTGCTTGCCCTTGCTCTCTCTGGTAAGTTCGTTCCATCACTGCATTAGAGCCTACTGCTCTGGGACTCTGGTGTGTACTACAGAGCAGCTGAGACATACAGCCTCATGGACTGAGCAACTGCTGGATTCTTGGATTTTTACGTTGGTAGACAGCCATTTTTTGGACTATCTGGACCACAGCCTATAAGCCAATCAACAAGAAATCATATATATGTTATATTTGTATATAAGCCACTCTAATAAATCCCATATATATATATATGTATGTATATATATATTTAAAACACATGTATTATATATGTATATGTGTATATGGATATATATATGTGTGTGTGTATATGGAAAAATATATATGCATATTTATCCTATCAGCTCTGTTCCTCTAACCCTAATATGCTATGTATCTATTAGGCACACAAGACATAAAGTGCACTTTAGAGATCATGCACGTGACATCTGCTATTAAGCAGAGATCTATAAAGGAATGCACACATGCTAGGACCAAGCTCGCTCTGCCTCTTTCATTCAGTCCAGGGCCTGGTCTATGAAATGATGCAGGCCACATTCAGAGTGAATCTTCCTGCCTCAGTTAACCCAAATAAAAAGGAAGGTTCTGCCCTTCCACCCTTCTGTGGGTTCTGGGACTGAACTCAGGCAGGCTTACTCACAGGCGCCTTTACCAGGTGAGCCATTGGGCTGGCCCATATGTTAGTCTTTCTCCGGGGCAGGTATCCAGAGAGTGCTGTGGTGGTTTGAAACAGTTTGGCTCAGGGAGTGGCACTATTAGGAGGTGTGACCTTGTTGGAGTAGGTGTGGCCTTGTTGGAGTAGGTGTGGTCTTGTTGGAGTGGGCATGTCACTGTGGGCATGAGCTTTAGAACCTTCATCCTAGCTGCCTGGAAGCCAGTCTTCCACTAGCAGCCTTCAGATGATGATGTAGAACTCTCAGCAACTCCTGCACCATGCCTGCCTGGATGCTGCCCTGCTCCTGCCTTGATGATAATGGACTGAACCTCTGAACCTGTAAGCCAGCCCCAATTACATGTTGTCCTTATAAGAGTTGCCTTGGTCATGGTGTCTGCTCACAGCAGTCGAACTCTAAGACACATGCACAGAGCAGGCTGTATGCATTTGGGGGGTTAGCAGAGGCACACAGCTGTGCCAATGGCAAATGACACTCAGGAGTGTGTCCCCTCAGCTCCACACACACCCTTCTCTTTGACCATTTGTGACCCAAGGGCTTGCTAAGTTGATGTATTGCATTGGGTTTAAACTCTCTTTGTTCCTGAGGGTGACCGGCTTCCAGGGGTGTGCCAGCTGGCATGTGATTCCTTTCTCTTGGCGGTGACTATTGAAGGCCTCTGCCTGTGTTTCACTGGGGACTATTTGTCTTTTTCCTTTTTTTGGTGCATATTTGTCTGCTTATGGTGCTGGGGATGGAACCCAAGAACTTCTGTATGCCAGGTCCATGTATCAGCTACTGTGTGATACCCCCTGCCTGACTACTGGGTAAACAGCTTGGCTCTGTAACAGGGTCTGTCTTTTTCTCTAGTGTATATGTTTTCAGCATATATGTATCTCAGCATTAGGAAGGTTGAGAATCACTGCCCTAGAGAGATCAGCCTCTGTCAGAGGTCTCAAGCATGTGCGTGTGTGCCTGCGTGCGCACACACACACATACCTGCAGGGAGTCACAGCAAGGCCGTCCCCTTCTGGATGTTCATGTAGTGCACTGTGTCTCCCCAGCAAACTCTTCCTCCTCCTTTAAGTCCTTAGTTTGCAGCCCCTACCCCAGAGTTAGCTTCCTCTTCTATAACTGCATTGTATTTTATTATTCATCCACCTAAATGTGGGAGTGAGCTCACGGCAGAAGTGGCAAGGGATTATTTTTGTGCCTCAGTGGCAGAGATTGAACAGCGACATAGTAGAGAAAGAGGTTCAAGAAGGGCATAGCACTCCCCCCACACACACACTCTCAAATGAGGGGAGGGGGCTTAGGGAGGTGAAGCCAGGTGCCTGAAATCAGCATTTTAAAGGTAATCCTAAGGCCTAGACATTTACCCAGAGTGCTCTGTGGCTGGCCAGGGGCAGCCTCCTAGCCACTTCAGACCCATGTTATTGTCTTGGGCCTTCTTTACAGAAAACAATGGATGTACAAAGTCTTGAAAAGCTGTGTGACCCAAGATGAGTCACTTAACCTCTCTGGGTCAGCTTTTTTTTATTGAGTCATATGTGGTTCATATCAGCTTCAGGCTGGAAGAGGGTGATGACAATTCTGCTCCCCCAGACTCCCAGGTGGGATTCTAATCCACAAATACACCGAGCCGAGCCCGGGCGGGCCTGCCAAGCCCAGACTCTGTTTCCCCTCAGGGGACACCATCTCTCTGATCCGCACCTGTTTGCCTTGGAAGCAGAAACATTCGGTCCCAGGAATCCAGCCAGATAGGGCTGGCTGGTGGCCCTTCTCTCTGGCCATTTTCCTTTTGTCACCGATAGGTGTTGTCACATTCTGGGAGCAGCCTCAGGTCCCTTAGGTCCTACTTCTCACTGTTGCCTGAGCCCACAGTAAGTGGAGTGGAAAGAAGATCTCACTCAGACTCCGCTCACACTCAGACTCCGCTCACACTCAGACTCCGCCCACCTGCACTTATGAACTTGACCCCAGGAGGCTCTGGCCTGAGGAAGCAGGTTGGACACAGGTTGGGATGAGGCTGACAGTGGCCCACCAGCACACTTGCTGCCTTCGGAGCTTGTTGTCTGTCTGGGTACCACCTTCCTCCCGGGGCCACAGGCCTGCCCTGACATTCTCCTGGCCTCCTGCCCCAGCTGATGACCATGTAGCACACAGAGACTGAGAGGCTGAGAACTTTAATTTACTGATCCAGCAATGGTTCGCCGCTCATGGAAGAGGTGACATGTGCCAGACTGTGTATCCTACACAGAGGGACAGGCCCAAGTCCTGCACACAGCTTTCTTCTGGCTTGGTGATTTGACACCCTCCATTCCCCTCCCCATCCCCACCCCCACCCCAGCTCCCTGCTTTGCTTGCTTAGCCAGTTTAGGAAGAAGACAAATCACTTCTGCATGTTGTCAGATATCCATCATTCACTCCTGGGAGGAGCGGGGCATAGTCCCTGCCTGTAGCAGTCGGCTGGAAACACTGGCATGCATGGCTTCTGAGAGATCCTGGACTTCTGGCTATGTGCAGGGTTAAAAGTGTGGTAATTGATTGGTGATGTCTGCAGTGGGTATAGGAGTAAGGAGGGAGACTACAGATGCCATGAAGGGCTTATCGCAGTTCAGAAGTGTGTCTTCCTCAAAGGCACTGGGCAAGTCTTCTCTAATGCTCTTGTAGTGCCTGGAATGACACCTGGTACTTAGATACCGTTTGTGATAGGCGAGAACAAAGAATGGTGGACATGTTGAGTCCTAGCAGCAAGGGGTAGGGCTTGTCCAGTCTTTTCCCACAGCTACCTACTCTCTGTGGTCCTGTTAAGCCCCATGCTTTCTCTACCCACACAGTGAGTGTGACCTTAAATCTACCAAGTGCAGTGGTTTAGAGCCTCTACTCTCATTCTTTGGGGGGGGGGAGGGGATAGTTTGTGACTTTTATTCCTAGCACTTAGAAGGCTAAGGCAGGAGGGATTGAGTTCAAGGCCAGGCTGTGTCCCAGAGGCTATCCGTGGAGATCTCTAGCCTGGCTGGGTGGGAGGCTTCAAGCGAAGGGGAAAGGGCACAAGCAGGGAGGAGGAATTGCCTCTGCTGCCTCTGTTGCCTCCGCTGCCTCTGCTGCCTCCACTTCTGCTGCACTGACTGTGCTGAGCCAGCAAGGGGAGTACAGGGAAGCTTGTGGTGGCAAAAGCTTCCAGAGAGCAGTTCTCTTCCCAGGAAGTGTTACAGCTCTTATGCGACGGATGTTCTCAGATGATGGAGCAGTTCTCTCACACCTTTATTCCTTCTGCATAGGGTCTCATATACAGTTTTGGGGTGGGGTGGGGTCTGACAGTAGGTGCTTCCTATTTGTTTGGTCTGAGATGTTAGGGATGCCTCATCTGCATGCGGAGGGGCTTGGGGGGTGCTGCCCCATGTGACTGATGGTCACTATTCTATGGGAGGCTGTGGCTATGTGACAGGGGCATGGTGCCAGGAGTAGGTGAAGCTGGTACCATCCCTTCAGGGTCCTTGGGGCTTCAAGCCTTAGCTCGACCTTACCAGGCTTCCTCTTATGGTCCACTGACCCACAGGGGGTACACAATAAATTTCAGGCTGAGTTTTAGAGTGAAACCCTGTCTCAAAATAAAATGAAATAAGATGAGAGAGAAAGAGAGAGAGAGAGAAGAAGAAGAAGGAGGAGGAAGAGGAGGGGGGAGGAAGAGGAGGAGGAGGAGGAGGAGAAGGAATAAGGGAAGGAGGGAGGGGAGAACAACTTCTCTTGCACACATTATTGGCTGTGGGTTGAACATCCTGGTGGGCACCTACTAATTATTGCTAATCTCCACAGCAGAATGAGCAGATCTGCCTGCCACTATAGAGTATCCCTTGCCCTTTTCATCTGTCTCTGAAGACTTTAACCCTTTTTTCCCCTTAGCATAGAACGTGATGGGCTTCATTACATTAGTTTTGCTAGGTCCCAAACCCAGGACAAATGGCTGATGTGCATATTTAACATACCAAAACAGCCGCTGGCTACCGGGTTCTCCCAGCACCCCAGAGTCCCTACCTGTTACTGGGTCCTTCTCTAGGCACACCCAGAACTCTCCAGCCCAGGGGCTAGGCTGCCCTTCTCTGAGCTGCCCTTCCCTGTATAATCCAGACATTTTGCCACACTGCTCCTTTTCCCCTTTTGGTCTCTTGGTTAACCATCCTAATCCCTGGTAGTGCGGGAGAAAGGCCCCAAGTCCCCAGAAGATACCTAAAACTGTAGATCATGCTGAACTGTGTATTATATGTTTTTCCTATATATTCACACCCCTGATAAAGTTCAGTTCATACATGATTCTGAAAGTCAAGGCTTCAGGTAGCCCGGGCTTGGGGAGAAGCTGGTCACCACACCCTTCACCTTCAGGATGGGGATAATGGGATTAAGATGTTGCACTCTATCTTAGTCAGAGTTTTACTGCTGTGAACAGACACCATGACCAAGGCAACTCTTATAAAGACAACATTTAATTGGGGCTGGCAGAGGTTCAGTCGGTCATCCAGGCCGGCATGGTACAGGAGGAGGTGAGAGTTCTACATCTTCATCTGAAGGCTGCTAGCAGAATTCTCACTTCCAGACAGCTAGGATAAGGGTCTTATAGCCCATGCCCAGAGTGACACACCTACTCCAACAGGGCCTTACCTTCTAATAATGCCACTCTCTGGGCCAAGCATATGCAAACCATCACACTAACCTAAGAAGGAGATGCCTATCATGATACAAGAATCATAGACAGGACCGAAAAAGAAATTCCCAATAACATATAGTAATCAAAACACTAAACCTACAGAACAAAGAATGGATGTTAAAAGCTGCAATTAACATATAAAGGCACACTGATTGTAATGCTTTTCCAGTGATTGGGGGCGAGGGTATAGGTGCTTATTTTACATATCAAAGCAGATCTGGCCTCCTGGTTCTCCCAGCATCCCTCAGCTCCCACCTGACATACCTTACCCCAACCCTGAACATTCCAGCCCAGGGCCTGGGCTGCCCTTCCCCAAGCTGCTCTTCCCTATATAATCCAGACATTTTGGTCTCTTCCTCTCCCTTCCCCCTACCTCCCCTTCTCCTTCTTCGAAAATACCCTTTCTCTTTCTATTCCCCCACACCTCCCACTTCTCTTCATGGTGACTTCCTTTCTTGGGGCCAGTGAACTTGCCCTGCCTGAGAGCAGCTTTCCAATAAACCTGCATCTCATATAATCTAATCTATCTTGAATTGGCTCATTTACAAACGGAGAAATAACTTTTCACTCAGACCTTTGGGGCCGCATCCAGAGAGACTACAAGAGGGCAGGCCCTTCTCCTAATGTGGAGGGACAGTCATGAGGCACACTACCCAGCCTAGGCAGGAGGGAAGCCCTTTCCTCTTTACATAGATCACTACCCATTCCCTCACCCACTCCACCCCCCAAAACCCCAACTTCAGGGTCCATCTGGCCCAAACAGAAAGTTCAAGATGTTTTTAGAGGACACTTCCCAGCAGCCAAAGGGGAGGAGCCAGCCCCATTTCCTACACACTGAGTTCAAGGGCATCGCTCTATGGGACTTCTCACAATTGGTACCACTCTCTGAGCAGGAAAAACAGATAGAATGGGGCTTTGCCTGTTAAGTTGCTGAGCCTAGAGATGGAAAATGCTGTGATTGATTAGTGATGTCTGTCGTGGGCAAGGGTAAAGAAAGAGAAACAGAACAGAGCCGATTCTTCCACAGGACCTTGGCTTTCCTCACAATTGCCTCTTACAGGACTCGAGGATTCAGCCCTGGAACAACTGAGAACTGTAACAAGACTGAGGGGAGAGCTGATCCCAGCTTTGGGGCCACGCCCCAGCCCCTCCCCTTAAGCTCTTCATCCCTGGGGCAGTAGGGCCCACAGCTGTCCATCTGCGCCAGGACACATCCATACCACCCACAGCTGTGTCTCCCTTCATTCATTTATTTTTAAATATTTTGGGATTTGTTTCTCATCCTTTGTGTTTACAAGGGAATCCACGTAAACAATCTGGGAAAGAGGCCGCCAGCTCCAGCCAGCTGCTTAGGTTCAAGGTCTAAGGTCTGTGCTTTTTGGGAAATGAGTCTTTCCTCCCGCCTTCCCCCTCTCTATCTGATCCCATTATTTAATGAACCAGAATGGAAAGAGCAGGTGGCGTCTTTCTCTCCCCACCCCGACCCCAGAAGAAGTAAGGGGCTCCGTTTTACCCATTTTTTTATGGTTGGGGACTTGGCCAAAATGGAGGAGTCAGGATTTCAATCCAGGCAGTTAAATCTCTTATTTCTTCGTTAAGTGGGGGTGGGGCTCAGGGGTTGGGGTCAAGGTGGATTTGGGGAGCAGAGTAGCAACTCATTTCTAAGAGAGGGAGTGTACCCTAGAGAGCCACATCCTGTCTACACTGCAAATTACTGCCATGCTATGTAACACACACCTCTGAGGATATACACACAATCTCTTCAGGAGCTCCTTTGTCCCCATTCCTACATAGATCGGCCACACACAGCAATGCAGGTGGTGCTCACCCAGGACTAACATCAGGACACACGGGGCCCTTTAGTTGTGAGTAGCCATGGTGCTTGGCCTCTGGTGCCTGATTGTACTGACGCTGGTTTGCCCTGCCTCCCCCCCTTGGATGGCAAACCAGTCCTAGGCTCTGAAGCTCCCACCTACCAATTAATCTCTGACTGTGAAGGTGTCAACCTGGGACAGGACAGTAGCTATTCAGAGCCATGGCCACCAGGGCTGACACAAGCCAACCCAGAGTGACCTCTGGCTCTTTTTGTAATCCTCTGGCAAGTGCCCGCCCCTCTCACATTGCACAGACTCAGCTGTTTGGGCAGGAGGAGCTCTGAAGTCGGGCAGCAGACAGCTTTCATAGGAAGGGTATCACTGTGGTCCCCAAAGCCACACTGGCTTTAGGTGCAATGGCCTAAGGTAGGGGTTGGGGGTCCTAAAGGATGTAAAGATGCATCCATTGTTGCTTTGTAGCCTGGGGCTGGGGGTGTGTGGCTCAGTCAGGCTCTGTCCGAGTTTAATCCCTAGAACCTAAGTAGAAATAAGCGGGAGAAACTGGGTGTGTTGACACACCACACTTACAATTTGTGCTATGACAAGGCAAAGACAGGAGGATCCCTGTGGCTTAATGGGTCCCTCATGCAGGACTCTCCAAGCAGCCCTGTGACTTCCATACGCATGTATCTGAGCACACAGAGCCGGGAGTCTGGATGCCAACCTGGGCTGGCAGAGGATTCTGTACCATTCAGGAAGAATGTGTGGCGCCCAATCAGGACTCAGTGCGTCTCTAGATGGCTAGCAGAACCCTCTTAAGCACACACAGGGCAGTTTGCAGAAATGCTTCGTAGCAAGGTGGAAGAACCCCGCGGGACCCCAGGCTGTGTGATAGCAGGCATCATCCTTGATGTCTCTGGGCCTTGTTTACCTCCTTCCTAAAGTGGAGCTAAAATGCTGTCACCGTCACACAGGGCTCTGAGGATTACCATCCCCAGCAGCTGGCAGCTGGTCAGTGGTCTAGGAATTAGCTGTGATTGTTGCGAGGCCAGAGTTAGTAGAAAGATGGCCTTGCCAGTCCTTCCCACATGCCAGCCACCTACCTGTGCTTGTCCTCAGACTTAGTCACATTCTCACTATCAGAAGCCCCCACCCCACGGTGACCTGATTAGTTTTTTGCTAGGGTTGGATCTTGCTTCCCGAGATCTTAGAGAGTCCTGGCAGAGGTGGGCCCTTTTCTGCAACATGGACAGTCCTTCTATCCCCAGTAGCTACCCTGTCAAGTTCTTCTGTAGAAGATGGAAGGCTCTCACTAGTCTCTGCCTCAAGGCATGCCTGGACAGGTGTGAGCATCACAGATGCTGCCGCATAACCACAGAGGGAGCTGAGGGGCAGTTGGCTGGCCTCCTGACCGGCCCTCTTACCCTAAGGCCTGGCATCAGCTGTCCTACTGAGAGTGGCGTCCATGGCAGGAGCTGGCCTCCAGAGAGGAAGCCCAAAGCATGCCAGCCCGCCTGAGGTCCAGGGCAGGGGTTCAGCTCGGCTCTAATGCCACAGCTGTTCCGCTGGCCTGTCCCCAAGGACTGTATCGTGCACAGTCACTCCAGCTAGAGCCAGGCTGCTCACTTGGAAGGTCCTGCTGAGTCCAGACACCTCCTCTTCAGACACAGTCCTTTCCTTGTCCCCAGCTTGGTTTCAGGAAACAGAGGCAGGGGGCTGTCTGTAAGTCTGAGCCCACGAGACCCCGTAATAAACAAACAAAGACAACTTGCAGCTGAGCATAGCAGTATGCACCTGTAACCCTAGAATTAGGGAGATGGAGTCAGGAAGAGCAGACATTTGAAGAGTCCACCTCGGCTCTACTAGACTCTGTCTCCACATCCAAAACAACAATGAAAATTACTTTTACAAATGTGTTAACTACTAAGGCTACAAGACAACAACTTTGAAAAAATTATTTTATGAATGTGTATCTGCATGTGTGTATGTGCACCATGTGCATGTAGTACCCAAGTTGGCCAGAAGAGGGCATTGGACCCTGGAACTGGAGTTACAGGTGGTTATGAACTGCTCATGTGGGTACTCAGACCAGAACTCATGTCTTCCACAAAAGCAACCTGTGCTCTTAACCACTAAGCCATCACTCCAGCCCCAAGGACCACAACTTTTATTGTACCTGAGGTATCATGTACTCAGACACCTGGTACAACACAGCCCCTCCGATGGTTGCCTAGCACATGCATGGTACATGATATCTGGACCTCTTCTTGGGTCTTGGATCTCAAAGATTAGAATTTCTGACTGACTTTGTGGCACTGAACAGGTATGAGCAGAAGCCAGGCAGTGTGTCTGCATATGCAAGCAGCTGTGTGTGTCTATGTGGCCGTGAGAATCCAAAGTTCATGCATCGTGTGTGATTGGGACTGGGATTCTGCATTCTCCTGTGATACACAACTACTTTACCCTGACAAGTTAGGGGTCAGGGAGGGAGGCCGGCTGTCTCGCTCCCTCCTCTCCTCCTGTTTGAAGTAGGGCAATAAAAGAAGACAAGATCAAGAGTGTTTCTGACATGCTAGCATGATGGTGCACACCTGCAATCTCAGCATTCAAGAGGCTGAGGCAGGAGGATTGTGAGTTGGATGTGAGCTTAGGCTACATAATAAAACTGGCTAAATTTTTTTTTTAAAGTTTTCCCAAGAAGAAACTAAAATGCAAAGAGAACATCTCTGGCCTGGAGTCACCAAGTAGATAAGAACCAGGTCTTGGCCTCAGAGACCACAGGTCTGGAGTGGTTTCCTGGAAAATTCTTATCAGAGGGTTGTTCAAGGCTGCCGCTGGGCCCCTCCATGATCTAGGGCCATCTAGGTGCTGGTCTCCCCACTTGCTTCTTGGGGACTTGGCCAAATGGACACCAGCCAGTGGCTCTGTAGCAGGTGTGCCCTCCAGGACCCTGTGGAGCAGGCTTGACCTAGTCTGACTGGTAAGGACCCGATCTCTGGTACCAGGGCTATAAGGTAAAGACACAACACATAGCTGTTATTCCTAGAAATTAAGCATGCATGTGTGCTTGCATATACACATACACATGCAAATCCACATAAACACATATACACACACACACATATATAGATAGATACACACATACATGCATCTATACATACATGCATACATACATACATGCAAGCATACATTTACACTACACACATGCACACACGCATATATACACTCAGTCACATGCATGCACATCCACATGCACACTCATATACACATGCATGCATACACACACACACATGCCCAGTATACTTTGGAGGACAGAACCTGGATCCTGATGGCTACAGCTCCTCTGGGATCCAGGGTTGCAGATGCATACTGACCCACCATCATGGCTAGGGCAGCAAAGACCGGGTGATAATACTCCAAGATGAAGGTCTAGAAGCACTGTTCAGGGAGATATTTGTCATTCTTTGTCACCAGATATGTGGGAACAACTGTGACATATCACTGCTCCAAGGTACAACCCAGGGGTCAGGGGAGGACAGAGGAGGCCCTACTCTTAAACAAGACAACTGTGTGGAGCCTTGCAGAAAGCCCTCCACAGCAAGTGATCAGTTCTCTCTCACTTGATCCAGAACAACCCAGAGGTGAGATAGGGCATTTCAGAGGATACCAGGAGACAGACGAGGCTGCGAGACCACCCTCAGTCCTCAGCCAGGAGCCCTTTCTGATATCCCACCAAGAAACACAGTATTTACAGCAAGGAGAAGGGACTCCAGGGGCCTGGATGGTAACATCTCTCCATCCTGCTTGACCCCAGTGCAGATCTGGCTCCGTAGGCGCATAGATTTGAATGCTTAGGGTGTGGCACTATTTGTAAGGATTTGGAGGTGTGGCCTTGTCGGAGGACGTGTGTCAGTGAGCGTGGACTTTGAAGTTACAATGGTCCAAGCCAGGCCCAGTATCTTTCTTCCTGCTACCAGAGTTCCAGATGTAGAACTCTCACCTCCTTCTCCAGCACCATGTCTGCCTGCATGCTGCCATGCTTCCCACCATGATGATAATGGACTGACCCTCTGAAACTGAAAGCCAGCCCCAATTAAATGCCTTCCTTTATAAGAGTTGTCATGGCCATGGGGTGTCTCTTTCTAGCCATAGGACACTGACTAAGACAGTACCTCATTTTCCCTCTGGAAACAGGGTCACTTTTTCTTGATGCATTCCTGATTAGGAAGCAGTGGGCTCTAGGAAGGGCTCAGTGCGCTCCGTCCCAGCTATAGAGTGCTCAGTGCTCTTTGGTTCTTCAGCCTGAGCTCAGTACTCCTGCCCACCTCTGGCCTGGCCCACAGTTTTGGAGCTAAGAAAGACAACAGAGGGTGTACCCCGTCATGCACAGAGGGAGCCCCCCTTCTCTCTTTACTGATCCTGAGGACTCCCCACCTGACCTCCCCCTTGTGCTCTCTGAGAAAGGCCTGGGCCTCTCTCTGGGCTGGGTGCGGTCTGCTGTGGAGGATGTGCCTTGTGCTGTAAATGATTGTTATCTCAATGGTGGTGGTCATTGGGGGGGGGGGAGGGCAGTCCTTTAGTTGGGGTGATGAGGAGAGAGAAGACACCACAGGAACACATTGGGAAAGGAGGCCTTAGAAGGAAAAGCTGGATGCTGTGCGCAGCTCTGAGCATGACCCCATTTCACCCAGCCCCACAGGGTCCCAGGACTCCCCTGAAATAGGGGAGACATCCAGACACAGCCAACACCCCACCTCTGCGATTCCAGACCCCAGGGCCCTTCCGTTCCCTGCCACCAATGGTTGTTGGGGTCTGTGGCCTGTGTGCCTGTGAGGCCCGGGGAGTGGAGTGGGGTGGGGTGGGGTGGGGGTGAGGTCTGGGCAGGGACAGCCGGCCCAGCTTCTAGTCTTCTCTGTGTCAACAAATGACTTAAGGGCTTAGGGACAGAAAAATAAATAGCCCTGCTGGCCACAGCCAGCCGGCCATGGGGGAGCTCACTTCTCCTTTGGGAAAAGGGCTTTGGTCTCGGAAGCCTTCAGGAGGAGTGGCATCTGGCCGGCCACCCACCAGCCTGGATGGGGCCTGACTTGGCTCTCCACTGTGTCCCCTCCTCAAACCCAACCAAGGAAACAGTCTTTTCCCAGGAAACCACTCTCCCTATGTAAAGGCCACCATAGGTCTATGATGTTGGGTGAAGCAGTTCTGGGATTTCCCAGAGACCCTTGTGCGCACTCGCGAGTGTGTGTGTGTGTGTGTGTGTGTGTGTGTGTGTGTGTATGTATGTGGTGGGGAACTTATGGGACAAGGTAGAGCTATACAGGGGTGACTTGTATGAGCTCTCATTTAAGCTTGATACTGCAGCTCATTGGGTGAGCCTAAGCCCCCCTAAGCCTCAGATTGAGAAATGTCATAGAATCTAGCGCCCTCACGCCAATAGGGTTATCATCAGGGTTAAATGAGATAGTGTATGGAAAATAGAGCCAGGTATACAGGGACTGTTTGAAACAAAGTAGGCCAGCCCAGTGGGGGCTGGGTTTTGAGTCAATGCCAGCCTGATTCACTCTCTACCATGAGCACTATCACCTCATGCAGGTGTCTGATCTCTGCCAACACCCAGCACTGAGCTTTCAAAACATCTGCATGTGCACTTTGGCTTTCTTCCCTGTCCAGATGTTTGGGCAGTTTGTGAGACACCCCTTTCCGGCCTCCCCAGGAGCAGGGTAGGGGCTCGGATGTTGCTGTGAACATCTGTGCTTGCCTCAAGCCTGGCCCAGCCTTCTCTGAGGCAGGCCTCCTGACTGGGGCCCCCTACATGAGAAAGGGGAGGCCTTGGCTGCCCCTGAGGGTCCCATCTTCTGTGGGCTGGCCCCTGGGTCATGCACAACTGAGAATCAGCTAGTTTCCTTGGGATCAGTCAGGGATGAGGAAACCTTTATGAACAACCTTGTTGGGGTAACAAAATGGGGTCTCTATGGATCTGAAGCCTGGGGTCAGGGTGTGCGGAGACCTGAGCTCCAGTCCTGGCTTGTCCCTGTGTGTTCGTGGGAAGGCCATTTTGCCTGGCTCAGTCCTGGCTCCTGCATTTGGACAGCTGTGGAATAGGCTAGCAGGGATCCCTAAACTGTCTGGTGACAGGTTAGGGCCCAACAACCCTACATGCTCTCTACCAGCAAAAGCCCTTTCCCCAAGTCCACACTGGGAACTGGGTCTGTTTGGTTGGTCAATTGTTTATGCTGGGGTAGGGTGCACTTGGGGTTAAATCCAGGGTCTCTTTCCTGCCAGGCAAGCACTCTATCACTGAGCTACATCCTCATGCTCTGTATCTATCTATCTATCTATCTATCTATCTATCTATCTATCTATCTATCTATCTATCTAACTATCTATCTATCTATCTACCTACCTACCTACAGCCAGGGTCTTGATAAATTGCCAAGGCTGGCCTCAAACTCAAAATCCTCCTGTCTCAGCCTCCAAAGTAGTTGGGATTACAGGCACGTAGGACCATACCGCACACCACCATACAGAGCAGTTGCTTCTGCAGAAGGATCAGGAGTTCAAAGTCACCCTTGGCTACATGGCAAGTTGGAGCTAGTCTGGGCTATGAGCTACCCTATCTATCCCTCCACTCCCCCACCCCCAAAGACAGGCAAGATGGCTCTGAATTAGGTAGAGGCGATCACTACCAAGCCTGAGTTTGACCCACATCATAGAGAGTACTGACTCTTGCAAATTGTCTCTGACACCCATGTGCATTTCTGCGCACACACGCACGCACGCGCACACACACACACACACATTTTGATATAATGCAAATAGGTAAATAGGGCTGGCAAGATGGCTCAGCCAATAAAGGTTGCCCAGAATTTAATCTCTGGAATCCAAGTGAAGGTGAAAAGAAACAACTGCAATTGTCTTCTGACTACCACACACAGTGCCCACAAACCCACATCACCCATGCACATACTAGTAATAGTAGCTAAATAATAACCAAGTAATAATAACTAAACAATAACAACTAAATTAGCCTAAATCAAACAGCCAATAGTCCTTTCAGAAGAGGGGGTTGCCAGGGCCAGGGTATGTAGCTCAGAGGTAGAACACTCACCTGGTGTGAGCAAAGTCCTGGGCTCCATCTTCAATACTTTGTAAAAGAAGAAGATAAGGAGGAGAGGAGGAGGGAGAAAAGGGGAGGCAGAGATGGAGGGGAGAAGGGGGGCTAGTCAGAGGACAGAAAAGAGAATGGAGAAGAGGGAGAATGGGGGATCAAGAGGAAGAGAGAAGGGAAGGAGAAGAGGAAGGAGGGGAAGGAAGAGAAGAAAGGGAGGAGAGGAAGGGGGAAAGGGGTGGGGAGGTGGGGAAGGAGGGGGAAGGAGGGGGAAAAAGGAGGAGGGAGGAGGGGAGGAGAAGAGGGAGCTGTGGTGACTCTATTGAGAGAGAAGGTAATAGGAAGAGAGAGTCCAGCCTTTGGACGGGGTATTGGTACTGACACAAATAGTTATCTACTACAGTTGTTCCTCTTCTTCATATGCATGGGGGGATGTATGTGGCATGTATGTTTGATGCACATGCGCATGCAGAGGCCAAAAGAGGACAGTGGGTATCTCAGACTCTCCCTCTCCACTACATTCTTTTGAGACCGGGTCCTTTGCTGACCCTGGAGCTAGGCTCTTGGTGAGCATGCCCCAGTGACCTTTCCACCTCCCCCTTCCCCATAGTGATGAGGTTACAGGGCTGTGTGTGGCCATGACAAGCTATTTCTTTATGTAAGTGATGAGATCTGAACTCAGGGCCCTGTGCTTGTGCCCCAAGCACTCTCACCTGCTGCTGAATCATCTCTGCAGCCCTTCCCCGAATCTTTTTATTGCAGTGAAATAAAGCGACCCACCAGCCTCACTGGTCCTTAAGTGTGTGGGTTGTATATTCACAGTATGTGTGTATTCTAGTATCATATTGGGTTGCTAGATAAAATATCCTGATAAAAAGCCATTTAGAGGAGAAGGGAGTTTATTTCAGCTTATGATTCCAAGGTGCACATCACCACTGTGGAGAAATCAGGGCAACTTCAAACAGCTAGTCACGTCGCATGCATGAGTTAAGAGCAAAGAAAATGCATGCATGCTTGCTGTTTTAGTTAGGGTTTCCATTGCTGTGAATAGACACCATGACCAAGGCAACTTTCATAAAGGACAACATTTAATTGGGGCTGGCTTACAGGTTCAGAGGTTCAGTCCACTATCATTATGGTGGCATGCAGACAGACAGTGCTAAAGGAGCTGAGAGTTTTGCATCTCCATTCAAAGGAAGCCAGGAGCTTCAAAGCCCTCCCCGACAGTGGCACACTTGCACCAACAAGGCCACACCCACTCCAAGACCACGCCCACTCCAACAAGGCTACACCTCCTAATGGTGACACTCCCTGGGCCAAGCATATACAAACCACCACATTTGCTCACAAGCTTGCTTAAGATTAGCTTGATATCTCCACTCTTATTCAGTTCAGTATCCTAGGGAGTGGTGTCACCCACGGTAGGCTGGGTCTTCCCACATCAGTTAAATTAATTAAGACAGTTCCACATAGATATTCCCACAGGCCAACCGACTATAGATAATAACCCCATTGATTCTTGTGTCAATTTGACAGTTAATGCTAACCCTCATAGCATCTCTTATGACATTCATCTCTAATGTTTTTCTATCTTGCAAAAGTATATCTCTGTTCTGTAGTGGTTAAATAACTCCCCAGGCCCCTCACTCCATTCATTTTCTCTTTCATCCTTAGCTGTCTACCATAAGTGGAACTCTGAAGCATCCTGTATGACTCTGCTCTGCCTGTCACTGGCTTTTTTTCCTCAGTTAACACAATGTTCCCAACGTTAGTCCACGTGGTAACAGAGGTCAGAATATCTTTCCATCTCAGTCAGGATCCTATTTCGTTACATGCAACCTTTCTCTCATTTCACAAATTAGGAAAGCAAGACCCTGAGGAGTGAAGTCACTTTACAAAGAAGAAACCAAGGCAGCCAGAGGCCTACAAAGAAACCATGACATCAGTGATCTCCAGTCTCTGGTTATTCATATCGTGACTATAACAGTTAATTTCCGTTGTCAGCCTGATGTTGGTAAGACTTGCCTGGGGGAGTGGGGATGACGCATGCATGAGAGAGAGAGAGACAGAGAGACAGAGAGACAGAGAGAGACAGAGAGAGAGAGACAGAGAGAGACAGAGAGAGAGAGAGAGAGAGAAGGGAGAGAGGGGAAGGGGGAAAGGAGGAAGGGAAGGAAGATAGGGAGGGAGGGGAGGGGGGGATTTCTGTGAGTTCAAGGCCACCCTGATCTACATAGCAAGTTTCTGGACCGCCATAGATAGCTACATAATACAGAGACCCTGTCTCAAAACAAACAGAAACAATTGCTCAAGGGTTGATGTGCCTCTGCTTGTGTCTGTGATAGTGTTTTAGAGAGGGTCTAATCTTGAGGGCTTTGACCTGGTCAATGGGTTCATCCCTTGATGGATTCTTATCTCACTGGGAGGTGTTGAAGAACAGGAGGTGGGGTCTGAGTGGAAGAAGTTGGTTACTGAGGGCTATATTCTGTCATGGTCCCTTCCTGTGTCCTGTTTTCTGTCCATCATGATGTGACCATATGGTGAGCCTCTATGCTCCACCATGCCCTTCCCAGCCTGACAGAGTGACAAGCTCTGAAACCATAAGCCAACGCTTCCTCCACTTTACCTGTTCTTGCAAGCATTTTGGCTACAGCTATGCAAACATAGCTCACATCATCCCCTTCCCATGGGTAAACGTGATTCTTCAGTCCTGCAGAGCAGAGGCCCGACCTGGTTCAAAGCTGGATGGAACCCATCTCTTTCACCATCTCAGCCCTTGCCCACCAGGGATGATATGAAGCTGATTCACAAACAGAATGGCTGGCTTGTGTGGCATCTTGTTCCGGATGAACACTCTATTAAGTAAATATCATACCTAATAGTAAGAAAGGACCTTGTGGTGGTTTGAATACGCTTGGCCCAGGGAGTGGCACTATTAGGAGGTATGGTCTTGTTAGAATGGGCATGGCCTTATTGGAGGAAGTGTGTCACTGTAGGGATGGGTTTTAAGACCCTCATCCTAGCTGCCTGGAAGCTAGTCTTCTCCTGTTTGCCTTCAGAACAAGATGTAGAACTCCCAGCTCCTCCTACACCATGTCTGCTTGGATGCTGCCATGTTCCTACCTGGATGATAATGGACTGAACCTCTGAACCTGTAAGCCAGCCCCAATTAAATGTTGTCCTTTATGAAAGTTGCCTTGGTCATGGTGTCTGTTCACAGCAATAAAACCCTAACTAAGACACATTATATCTACAGGAAATCACAGAACCCTTCCAACCCATTCAGGGAGCAGGTGCCAATATCATCATGCCATTATCATCAGGGTTTAGGGAATGCTGGGCACGGAGGGCTTAAATATTCTCTGCACAACACACAGCTTATGGGTGAACAAATCGGTTTGTTGTATTCACGCTGAATCCTAAAGTGTCTCACTGAGAGAGTGAGACAGCCGGTCCTATACATATGACCTGCTCAGCACTGGGACAGCATCAAGTTTGTACAAGGGAGCCAGGGGCTCCTCTTCTTGCAGAACCAGAGAGTTGACAGCTTGGGGAAGAAGCAGAGAGTATCCCAAGATGAGATAGGTCTCACGGGGTGCATTCAGTAGGGGCGAGGTAGTAGAGCAGGCACAGAGGAAGTGTGTGTTGTTTGTTATTCTGGAGGTGCTAAATGGGAAGGTGGCAGAGCCCTGCGCGCGCACACACACACACACACACACACACACACACACACACACACACACGCGGTGTCTCAGTTGACAGGAAGAGGAAATGCCTCACATTTTCCAGCCCCTTGTCCCCAAGCCAAGCCTAAATACCAGCTCTAAAAATACAGCCTGGAAGCAGGGCAGTACTGACAGCTCCCTCCTGTCTCTGTCACCCCCTCTTCTGATCCCCCCTCAGGTTTATTTTTGAATGAGGACGCTGTGGGGAAGTAACCCGAGCTATGGCAACCTGAGCCCTCTCCTTTCAAGTCTCTCTCCATTCATGTTTTGGTAAGAAGGAAAGGAGGGAAGAAAGCTACCTCTGGTGTCAGAGAGAAGCAGAGGGAAGACACCATAGACCCTCTCGGGACAAGCTGAGGGCCAGGCGAGCTGAGCTCCATACCCAGCCAAGTGGGAAGTTGACCACTGTTGCCCTCAAGACAGTGGTAGCCTTCCTGGGACTCCCATGAAAACCCCAGGAAGTAGAAGTCCCTGAGCAATACCTCATTCTTCAGCCATGCCCACAGGTGAGACTCCTTCACTCCTCCCCAGAGACACTATGTCCAGCTCTCTAAGGTGATGACAAGCCCAATGACAGTGAGACCAATAACCTGCCTGCATCACGTGACTGGGGAGGAACCAAGAAAGCCCACCCTTCCTCTTCCAGTTTGGCTCTCTCTGCCATTGAAGCCAGAGTGATAGGACAAGAAAATGAAATTGAAAGTGTCCAGAGTGGAACGGGCGAGGCAGCACTTTACTTGTAGATAGTGTTAGATCCACAGGAATGCTGTCGACTCACCAGCAAGTCTCTAGAATTCCCACAGTAGGCGGTCATAGAATCCAACCTTAGGATGCAGAACTAAGCCGTGCCTTCATCTGGGCAGTCATTTCAGAGACTGGCATCCAAATACTGTCATTTACAAAAGTGTAAACAAATGGAAAACATTTGGGATAAGTCCGAAAAAGCATTTGTGAGTGAAGTTCCTCCACAGAAAGCCACAGAATAATTGATCCAAGAGATTAAAGCAACAGAGAGAGTCACTATGCTTGTGGCCTGGAGACCTTAAGGTCATCAGATCATCATTTTCCCCAAGATTGACGCATGGATTCACCAATCAATCATTTTCCCCAAGACTGATGTACAGATTCACCAATCATTACATCACCTGAACACGCCCGGTCTCATCTCAAGTAGAGACTCCGTGAAATCCCAAGCAAAAGCTCATCTGATTTTTTTTCCATATTTTTTATTGGGTATTTATTTCAATTACATTTCCAGTGCTATCCCAAAAGTCCCCCACACGCTCCCCCACCCACTCCCCTACCCACCCACTCCCACTTCTTGGCCCTGGCGTTCCCCTGTACTGGGGCATATAAAGTTTGCAAGTCCAATGGGCCTCTCTTTCCACTGATGGCCGACTAGGCCATCTTCTGATTCATATGCAGCTAGAGACACGAGCTCTGGTGGGGGGGGGTATTGGTTAGTTCATATTGTTGTTCCATGACTTTTTTCTTTTTGGTAGAAAATTACAAATGGGGCCAGAGAGATGGCTCAGTGGGTCTCGGTGTCTGATGCTCAAGTCTGGTGGCCATGTTAGAAGGAAGGGGAGAACTGACTCCCCAAAGTTGTCCTCCAACCTCCACATGGACACCGGACATGTGTGTAATAATAATTAAATTTATAAAATAAATAAGTTATTAATTATTATTAATAAAGATATAATTAAAATTTTCAATTAAAAATGAATTCTAAAACCTTATAGAGCCACAAAAGACTAGACTAGCCAAGATAATTAGTGAAGTGGAACGACAGTGGGAGACCTGATTTCACAACTTATAAAGCTATGATAAACTGGTATGGTATTGTAATCAAGGCAAATAGTACAGTGGAAAGTAATAAGAAGTCCAAACACAAGTCCACAGGTCCACGCTCAATTGATTCTCGACAGGCACACCAGACAATGGGCTGGTTGATCTCTTCAAGAGACAGTGGATGGAGCAATTGGATGCCCAAATCCAAGGAAGGGGGCAAGGAAGTGGGCGAGAGGGGGAGGGAGGGGAGAAGAGAAAAGAAAGGAAAATAAGGCAGCTTGACTTTCTAACCTAGGTCGGCACGGAAATTTGCTCTAAGGATCTTGGGCTTAGAGATAAGCATTCAGTTTACAAAACTGACAGGAGAGATGGTTCAGTGGTTGAGAGCACTGGCTGCTCTTCCAGAGGTTCTGGGTTCAATCCCCTGTAAGCACACAACCGCTCACAACTGTCTGTAATTCCTGTTCCAGGGGATCCGACACCCTTACACAGACAGACATGCAGTCAAAGCTCCAATGTACTGTAAAATAAAAATAAATATATTTTAAAAAGAAATCACAAATTATAAATTAAAATAAAATCAGACTGCATCAAAAATTTTAAAGTTTGAGCCAGGCATGGTGGTGCACACTTTTAATCCCAGTACTCGGGGGAGGCCGAGGAAAGTGGATCTCTGTGACTTGGAGGCCAGCCTGGTCTATAGAGTGCTTTCCAGGACAACCAGGGCTTCATAGAGAAACCCTGACTTGAAAATAAATAAATAAATAAGTATATAAGAGTGTAAAGGTTGCTCTTTTCAACAAACACAGTCACAGAATGAAAACAGAAATATAAGCCAGATACTAGGAAAGATTATTTGCATTGTGTATTCATCCAACAAAGGCCTTGGGGCAAGTCTCCATGAGGGATCTCTGGCTCAGGGGATGGCTCAATGCATAGCACATTTACTGTACAAGCATAAGGACCTGAATTTGAATCCTCAGAATCCAGGTAAAGTTGGATGCTGTCCCATGCATCTGTAATCCCACGGGAGGCAGAGGCAGGAGAATTCCACAGAAGTTCAAGGACCAGCTAGCCTGTTCTCTACACAAGTAAACAAGAGACTCCGTTTCAGGGCTGGAGAGATGGCTCCATGGTTCAGAGCGGACACTGGCTTTACAGAGGACCTGAGTTCTCTGCCTGGGACCCACATCAGGTGACTCACACGTGCCTGCAACACTAGCTCTAGAGGGAACCAACTCCCTCTTCCAGCTCTTGTGGGTAGGCGTTGCACTCATGTGCATAACCCCGCCCCCTACACACGTAATTAAAAATAAAAATACAATCCGAGGGTGGGAGGGAGAAGGAAGGAAGGAAGGAACCCTGTTTCAAACAAAGTGGAAATCAAGGCTAACACTCAAGACATCCTCTGACCTTCATATATGTACATGCATGTCTGTGCTTGCATGCAGGAACACACACACACACACGAGAGAGAGAGAGAGAGAGAGAGAGAGAGAGAGAGAGAGAGAGAGAGAGAGAGAACGCTCTTATAACTCATAAGAGGAAGAAAATGGCCCGTGTTTCCAAATGTATAAACATAAGACTGAGCAGGCCGCTCACCAGGGCTAACCCACAAACAAGCCCATGGGAAGACACTCAGCATCACTGCCATCAAGCCCATGCAAGTCAATGCCCAGCACAAGCTGCTATGTCGACTAAAACAGGCTCAGGTGGGCTAGCTACAGCCATGGGACCTCTGGTGAGAGGCTAGACTGTAGGTCGCTTTTGAGAACAGTGTAAGGGTCTCTTTTTACCTTAGGGATTTACTCAAGCAAGGAGAAAGCACGCGTCCCCAGGAGTAGGGCCCCTGAGTGGTGGCAGCAGGTGCCGTGGGTGTGCAGGTGGTGGGGCTTCCACGTGTCCATAAGAACTGATTCGCTATGGATGTAAACAATAGTCTGGAGACTGTTGGGGTCATTAGATGAGGCCTGGGGATGGGGTGGGGGGCTCTGGGGGGTAAAGTGCTGACTTTGCAAGCTTGGACCCTCAGCATCTGTGTGAGAGTGCTCGCATCACTGCAAACTGCAGCTCCAGCCTTGGAAATGGACAGAGCCCAGGGACTCAGGAATTCAGCCTCTCTGGCTGAGCCAGGGAGCCCAGAGTTCAGTAGGAGATGGTCTACCATCCTCAGGTGGAGAGTGACTGAAGAGGACCCTTGAGCTCGTCCTCTGGCTTCTACGTGCACACATGTGCATACACACACTTTAGAACAAGGGTTAAGTAGGCTGAATGAAAGAAATCAGACCCCCCCCCCCGGCAAATCAAAAGTAGAGATCTATTCATGGAACATTCTAGAAAATGTAAACTTAACCTATACCGGCAGAGAGGAAATCAGAATTTGAGTTCAGCAGAGAGGTCCTTTGTCTTGTAGTCAATATTTCATACATGACTCCAAATCGTGTTCACTGGGGACATTTTAGACATGTGAGAATCATGTTCACCAGTCCATGTCTTGGGATAACTTGTGTTTGCTTGGTTGACTTGGTTTGGCTCTGGCCCTCTGACCCAATGGGAAGTGTAGAAAATCAGACTTGCACCAACCGCACACAATTCCAGCTGGGTTTGCCAGCTGTCTCTTGAAGACCTGCGGAACCCACCCTCAGATAGCTGGTGTCGTTCACACCCTGTCTACAGTACTGTCAGCTGCTTACATGCTAACCTTCTCCCCACTCAAGGAACTGCAGAGACCCTCCTCTTGGGTACCTTTACATGGTCATCTTCCTCTTCTTCCTCTTCCTCCTCCTCCTCCCTCCCCCACCTCCTCATCCCATGAAGAATCTCATGTAGCCCAGGCTGACCTCAAACCCTTGATTTTCCTGTGTCTACCGCCTAAGTGCTGGGAATACACACACACACACACATACATACATACACACAATATATACATACACACACATACATACATGTCTTACCACCCCTGGCTGGGCTCAACCCCAGAATACTGTGCATACCTTCCAAATATCTACCAACCTTGACCTGGTCTTATTTAAAACAAACAAACAAACAAACAAACAAACAAACAAACAACAGCAAAAACCTAAGAAGCCAATATTCATACATTAGGGTTCTGTACCCTAGAACAGCCTTAACAAAGCAAGCCTAAGGTACTGGTTTGGATGCCTTGGCAACTGACCTTGGCCTGCTAGCTTGTAAGAATTCTAAAGACTCAGAGCAGTCATCTTGCTGACTTGGATGGACATATGGATGGGGCACAGGCTTTTTTTTTCTCTTTCTCTTCTACCACAGGCCTCCTACACTTGTTGGATTGCATAGCCATGATCTTGACTAAGTGTTGCTGCCTCTGGTTCTCACTTGGTGAGTACCCTACATGGTGAGGGTACTACTTGGTACCTCACCTGGTGAGGCTCTACATGCAAACTGACCCCTGCCTCTGTCAGAATGACCCTGGTCCTAGCCCCAAGTTCTACGACCACAGATGCTAAACTAGACCCATGGGGACCTAGGGTCATTATGCACAACAGGGGCATCCAGAGCATGAACTGTACTGCTCAAAGTGGGAGCCTCCTGGGAACACAGCAGAAGCCGGGCTTCAGGCTTCCACTTGTAAGCATGAGACCCTGTGGGCCAATGCTGGTGCTGGTGGAAACAAGGGAAGAAGCGCAGTTTCCCTGTAAAACCATAACCTGTGACCCGTTGTCCAACCTAGCTTTCACATCTATGGACTGCGGCATTTGGAAATAGAAAAGAGACATGGGTTGGGCTTCCCTAGCTTAACCTCAGTCAGCATCCTCCGTTCCGTTTCCTGGACATTTAGAAGCAACAGGTACATTTGTCCTTCTATCTGCTTCCTCAGAATCCTAATCCCTTCCCTCCTGGGACTAAAAGGTGAAATGGCTCCAGCGTCCAGCAGAGGGCACCCGGGGCCTTCTAGCCAAACCATTTCCTGGGTGCCCCGATTGAAGTCTGTGTCTGCTAGCACACAGCTGGGCTGGTGGTTAGAGGCAGCGACTGATGGCAGATTCATTCACTCCTGGACCACCCTCCTGGTCCTTCCTGAGCTGTGAGCTGTCTGTGCCTTTGGGTGGGTAGTCTTGGGCTGGGGGTTTTGCAGGCTGGGTACCCTTTCTTGATATCCTCAAAGTGCATGTGACAGAGTGGATGGACACCCACTCAGAAAAGCCATAATGCTTTGGTATTTCCATCTAGCTCTACTCTTGCATCTGGGATCAGGATCCTGTCTCATAAGGGCTTTACTAAGTATCTTCAGTCATATAAAAATATACCTGCACAGGTAAGGGAAGTCTTCCTGGTACTTCCATCCTGGCTGCCCGTCAGTTCTGGACAGTCTGTGTATGTGCGGATTCCCTCAGAAGTCAGAGACATTGGACCTGTGGGTTGTGACCCCTTTGGAGTTTGAATGACCCTTTCACAGGGGTTGCCTAAGGCCATTGGGAAACACTGATATTTATATTATGATTCATAACAGAAGCAAAATTACAGGTATGAAGTAGCAATGAAAATAATTTTATGATTTGGGGCACCACACCATGAGGAACTGACACAGCATTAGGAAGGTTGAGAACCACTGCCCAAGAACTTAAGTTATAGGCAGATGTAAACTGCTAGTGTCGGGGAATCGAACTTGGGCCCTCTAGAAACACAGCAAAAGAAGAACAGCTTTTGCTCTTTTTTTTTTTTTTTTTTTTTTTGGTATTTCGAGACAGGGTTTCTCTGTGTAGCCCTGGCTGTCCTGGAACTCACTTTGTAGACCAGGCTGGCCTCGAACTCGGAAATCCGCCTGCCTCTGCCTCCCGAGTGCTGGGATTAAAGGTGTGCGCCACCATGCCCGGCTCCAGCTTTTGCTCTTAAGCTACCCCCCGTTAGTTTTCCAGGGAGGGTCTCATCTCACCCAGACTGGCTTCCAACTGCTGTGTAGGCAAAGAGGAGTTTTAAAAGATGTATTTAATGTTAGCGTATTGGTGTTTTGCCTGCATGTATGTGTGGGTGTCAGGTCCCCTAGAACTGGACTTACAGACAGCTGTGGGCTGCCATGTGGGTGCTGGAAACTAAACCCGGGTCCTTTGGAAGAGTGGCTGGTGCTCTTAACCACTGAGCCATCTCTCTGGCCCAAAAATGATCTTAAACTTCCGATCATACTGTCTCCAGCTGCAGCATGACAGCTGTGTGCTACCACATCTGGCTTAGGCTGTGCTGGTTTATTCTCCAACCCAAGGCCTTCTGCCTGCTAAGCAAGTACTCTACCAGCTTAATTCCACCTCCAGCCCTGAGCTGAGGGTTTTCAGAAGTCAGTGGGGGGGCATTGCAGATTCTTGAGCAACAGAATGCCCTAAATACAAGATCTAGAACAATGAACATAGAGGAAAAGAATAAATGTGGAAGAGAGTTGAGCAGGAAGGAGACAGGTGAGTGGATGGTCTGTCCCAGAGCATCTGGTAAACCTTCCACATCTGGTGTAATGTCCCCAGAGGCTCTGCAACTGGGAGAAGAGGTATAACCTCATGATTGAGAACAGTCAGGCAGCCTCCGTTCGAGTCCTAGATCTTCCACTTACTAGCTAGGTGACTTGGACCAGCAACCCAAGCTCTCTGGAGTTCTCCTTTCCTGGTCTGCAGAAATGGACTGGCTGGAACCCGTTTTGAGGAGTAAATTAATGAATGAGAAGTAAATGAATTAATTAATGGCATAAGGCACTCAGGAAATGACAGCCATGTAACAACCTCTCAACAAACAGTGTCTACAGTCAATGCTGTAATGACCATAAATTCCTGGCCTTGAGCAGTGCCAAGCCAGCCTGGCCTTCAGAACAGGGAGGCTGGTGAACAGGTGAGAGCTGTTCACATGACAAGCCCATCTCCAGAATGGAAGGGTAGGCTGGGCTTGGGGGCAGGTCCCTCCAGCAGCCCCCTCCCCAAAGTCGTCTAGCTTCCAATCCCACTGGGAGTGGGTCATGCATGCTACAAGGTAACTTCCCTGCCTGTGGTCCTGTCTCTTAGCCATGGGGTACTGGGGAAGCCCCCTGACTCTACTCTATCATCCCATTTCTAGCAAGGTCACACTGGAAAGCCCACCCTACCCCCTACCTTTCTCACTTTTGCCACCAGTCCTGGTTCAGCCCCCCACCCCCACCCCAACATGCTAATATACCTTTCAAGGCCCAGGTCCAAAGAGGTGATCCCCGGTCCAATGTTCTGCATTCTAACTAACCCCCCCCCACCCCGCAACCACCCCCCAACCCCCCCCAACCCCCCCCCCCCCCCGCCAGGGTTTCCTTAGCATGGTAGCTACTAATACCTGACGGGTCCTCCATTAGAGAAGCATAGCTACTCTCTGAGCTGCCCTTCTGGGACTTCGAGAACAACAAACAAGCTCACTTGTTGCAGCTTGAAGCAAGCTGAGGGGCTAAACTCAGGATCCAGCAGGACTGAGCTGTCACCAAAGGCTTCTGGGAGCAGCGCCTGTGTGACCAGGTCAACCTGCTGGGTCCCAGTAGCCGGCTCCCCTTTGTGTCTTCTTTTGTCTTTGACTGGTCACAGGTGTTTGGGGGCTCACGAAACTGGAACCCATGCAAAAGCCTGGTGGGCGTGGCAATGTGCGCCTGTAATCCCATTGCTGGGAAAGCAGAGGCAGGAGGACCCCTGGAGGGCTCTGGGCGGGCCATCTAGCTGAACTGCTGGGCTCCCGGTAAAAGTCTTATCTTGAAAAGCAAGGTGTAGGAAGACAGACGAACTTCCACATGCACGTGTGGGTGCACGCACACACATACATTCTCTCTCTCTCCTGCTCTCTCTCCTCCCCTCTCTCTCACATATGCAGAGAGAGACAGAGAGACAGAGACAGAAAGACAGAGATAGGGAAACTAACTGGATAATCACTTGCTAAACTCCCAGGACTCTGAGAAGCAACTGTGGACCACTCTGCCTTGTCCCATGGGTGAAGAGACTGGAGCAATGAGTTCAGGGTCACTGGCCCCGTCCAGGCCAGGACTGTGAAGTCCTGACAGCCTGCTGCCTCCTGTCACCCAACTAATTCCGGAAGGGTCACCTTCATCCTGGTCCCCAGACAATCTGTCAGTGGCCTCTCTGACCAGATCATCCCACGTCCTCCTCACAATAGTCTTGTCTGAAGAGAATGTCATCCAGGCTGGCCACGCACAAGGACAGCTGCACGGGGCCCCTGGAGACCCAGAGAATAAGTAATGAAGGCCGGGTGGGGGCTCAGTCCCCAGGGCCAGAGATAGATGTGGACACAGCCATAGCTACATAATGGTCCCTGTGGGCCCAAAGGCGGGAGATAAAAGGCAAGGAGCATAAATAAAGCAAGAAATAAAGGAAATAAAGCGGGCGATGAGGAATAAATCCAGGTCCTGACAGGCTCGTGTGGGAGCCGGGAGGGGATGGGGAGCAGAGGGAAGGGGAGAGGAGGGGGAGGAAGGGCCGTTGTTAGTAGCCCTTTACCACCCTGGTCACAATCATGGAGGCTTGGGGGTGGGGGGGGAGGGCTAGACGTCATTATATCAAAGGTCATAGAACCGAGGAGGCCACCCTTTGAGCCTCAGGTTTCCCTGCAGTAAGATACTGGGTGAATGTTTCTGGAGAAGGGTCTAAGGATCATCTGAGCAGTGTGACCAGGCAGCTTGTATAACATGCAGGGTTCTGAGCCCTATAGGGACTCTGTGAATCAGGAAAGCTGAGGGCTGGCCCAGGGCTGGGTGATTGACAAGCTTCCCCACCTGAGAGCTGCTGAGCCAGCTGGACCGCTCTATGATCCAGCACGGAGGTTGGAGGGAAGGAGAGGAAAGGTGGATGGATATGAGGAAGGAGAGAGAAGGAGGGAGACGATAGCTTGGGAAATGGAGGGATAGAAGAGAGAATAAACAGATGTATGGAAGGATAGACTGAAGGAAGGACAGACAGGTGGAAGAAGGGATTGAAGGAAAGGATGGAGGGATAGAAAGAGGGAGAGAGGGATAAAGGGGAGGAGGGAAGGAAAGTGGATGGATGGGAAGAAAGATGGATGGATTGGGAGGACAGATGGATTAAAGAAAAGTCGGAAGGAAGAGGGGTGGAAAGATGAACGGACAGATGGGAGACTGAAGGGAGAAAGGAGGGAAGGAAGGGTGGGTGAATGAGATGAGCGCAAAGATGAGCAGAAGTGGGGGTGGGGGCTCATGCACCGGTAATGGCTGTCTGCGGCATTTACTAACTGCTTCCTATGTGCCAGGCTGAAGGTTTGCTTCTGTCTATCCAGTCTGTACCCTTTTCCCACCTCCTCCACACTGCATACTGCACTAGCTCACAGCAGTTCCATGATCCATGGGTTATACAGGGCCCTCATCCAGCCCAGGCCTGTAAGACCCCAGAGCCAGTGTTCTGAATGGCCACAGTGTGCTGCCCCAGTAAGAGGTCCTAGGGGATCCCCTAGTCAGTGAGTACAAACTCGGCCTGTTACCCCAGAAGTCTGACTCCCCTCCACCCTCCCCGCCCAGGACTCTTACTCTCTCAGTGCCAAAAAAAAAAAAAAAAATCAGGAATGGGATGAGGTACTTCTACTCTGGTCTGCCCTGGAGATGAAGGTGACCCTAAGGTCTCTGAGCATCTCTCCCCTTCCTTAGAGCCCTCAGTATCCTCACAGCCTGGGAGGGCTGTCTTGTTTCCCTGATGCTCTCTGACTCCTTTTCTACAGGGGGTCAACTCCTGAGGCCTGCTCAACTGCCTGCTAGGGACTCCCCTGGGAAAGGGTCAGTGAAGGTCTTAAGAGAAAGCCCCAGGTTGATCCAGAACCGAGAGGAGCCTGAACTTGGCCTTTGGACTGTTCGCGCAGAGCCGTAGTGAAAGGCTTTGCTCAGCCTCGCCTGCCTCAGAGGGAAATGGAGACCAGATGTGCTGGCCTTGAGGGAAAAACCTAGTCAAGGCTCAGCCTTAGCACCTCATCCCCACCATCCTGGGCCCTGGCTCAGGGTCCCAAAGAGGGCTGAAACAGGGACTCCCAACTGCCTCCTTTGCTCAGACGAGATGAGATAAAGAAAACCTTCCAGAGCAGTGGAAAGTCTGAGCCCTCTGGGAAATCTGGGCTGAGCAGACAAGCCCAACACAGGAGTTCTACAGCTCCTGGCCAAGACACAGAGGCCCGAGGCACGAAATTGCTGGAACAAGATCACATAGCCTCGCTGTGGGGAAGAAGTACGACCCTCATTTCCTGGCTTGGCTCTCTGCCGATGTCTCTCCTCTGCGGCAAAACACAACCCCAAACAAGGCCCCCTGTGGAAAGGGGGAACTTGGAAAGTGTGATACTAAAGCCACGTACAAGGAGATCACCAGAGTGCAAATTAGTGGGTCCTGGACTCCTCGTGTGAAGTGGGGAGTAATCTTCTGGCATCTTTGGGGGGGGGTGTGAAAGCTAGCGCCCCCTCCCCAAATATTGTTCATCTTCACAGGCTGCCTGTCTGTGAAGGAAGGAGAGAGGGATGATATCCACCAGGCAGCCCTTTGCTTGACATTCGACCTCTTTCACCTCCCACGGTGATTTACTGCATCAGACACAGGGGACAGGGGGCTGTGTCAGACAGGCACAGGCTGGCAAGCAGCCTGACCAAACACACGGAGCGTCAGTGGCCGCCTGGACCCTCCCAGAGTCACACGGTTTCAAAGCTGCATTAGCTGAGCATCAAGAGAGATGGCTTGTTTTGTTTTTAATAACAAGTGAGGCTTGTTCGGGAGACTGGGAGCATATGTTGTCAGGGTGGCTGGCCCTGGCTGCACCTGCTCATTCATTGCCAAGGGCCCCCACCCCTGTCTTCGCTGCCCTTTCCCACAGTCGCATCTGTGTCTGGCCCACAGTGTCATTGGGTGAACAGAGGTGCAAACTGGTGGAACAGGTGTGTTCCTTTCTCCGCCTTCAGCAAGCTCACATTCCCCTGGCTGACCTCAGACTTGCCCCGAAGCTGACAATAACCTTGAACTTCTGATCCTCCTGCCTCTGCCTCCCAGGTATTGGGGTTACAGGTGTAACCTGTAAGCCGTGCACACAATCTAGATCCCAGGTGAGTTAATAGCAGACTTGCAAACACACTCTGACCCAAGGGAAGCACCTGTGCTAACACCATCCATGGGACCCACAGGTGCTTTGGGGCAACTGAGATTAAAGGCAGATTAAACCTGGGGCAGGGGTACGCCAGAAGCACCCTGACTCCCAAGTCAGTTCAACTCATTGCTGGAGGCAGCCTTCCCAGCAGAGGCTCCTGAGACACCCAGAGCTAACGCTGAATAAAATGTGAGCTCACAACAAAAATGACCCAACAGGCTGAGGCTCGTGAGATGGCTCAACAGGAAAGGGGGGCTGAGTTCTGTCCCTGGATGGCACATGGCAGGAGAGAATTGACTCTTGTGAGTTGTCCTCTGACCTCGACATGTGCACCATGGCACAAAGGCACCTCCCCCACCACACCCCAAATGCACACAAGAAATAATTAAATGTAATGTCCAATACATCAAGATGCATGTCATGGATGGGTCCCTAAGGATCACTGATGTTTGACTCTTTCGCCCTCACTGAAACTCTGAAAGGGACCTTTCCCAGACCAGGATACCTAGAGAGTTATAAGATCAAGAGGCTCCATCCCAAGCTGCTGTGTAAATTCCTTCCCAGGGAACAGACAGAACATATACAACCTCTACCTCTCCTCCAAAAATCCCGATGGCAAACGGAGGCATGATTCCACCAAAATTCACCCTGGAGAACCAGTGAGTTTATTGGGCTTCTGTACAGAGCACAGATAGGTGAAGGGTTACTTACAGGAGTGTGGGTGCTCCTCCTCTAACAGGCCACACCTGGAAAGCCTTTAGACAGTGGGGTGAAGGCTCCCCATAGCAGTATACATAGGGCCCTTCTGCAGCCTAGAATCCTAGTCCCTCCGGAGGCCGCATGCAATTAATGCAGGTGGTGGGGAGTGGCTAGATACTCAGGTGAGAGTCTAAGTGTAAACAGTCAACAAGTCCATCTGGTTCAATCCCGTTTGCAAGGGTACCCAACTGATGGCAATTGCTCGGCTGGGAGGAGAGTCGTTCACAATATGAGGTTACATATGCAATAAGCAATTCTAGGAGGTAGGGCACTCTTTGCTATGCAGCTGCCTACACAGCAGGCAAGGAACTCCAGGGATGTAGATTAAGAGTTGTCACCCATGCTGGGGTGGGCTGGTTGACAATGTAATGGCCCCTGAGTTACCCATGTTCCTGTCTGTAACGTCTTACCCACATTTCTAGAAATAACTTCAATAAGCCAGACTTGATGCAAATGTTCATAGATATGGTGTGTGGCCCTGTCATCACAGCAATTGCACAGGTTGGACATCTCAAAGATTTGTGTGTGTGTGTGTGTGTGTGTGTGTGTGTGTACATGTTTGACTATATGTCTGCACACCATGTACATGCAATGGTAGTGGAGGCCAGTAGAGGGCGTTGGACCCTCCTGGAACAGGAGCTGTGAGCCACCACGTGGGTTCTGAGATTCTGGGAATCCCGCTGCAAAAGCAGCCAGTGCTCTTAGCCATTGAGCCACCTCTCTAGCACCTGCAGGAGTAAATTTTATGGGACCTTTGGATACTGTTAGATCTCAGAGAACTTCTGGCTCTAGGCAGTACTGCCTTTGAGTACAGGCCATGCTATATTCTTCCCTCCATTGTCACAGCTTTATGGTGCTTGAGTTTGGACAGTAATGAAAAGCAAAGGCTATATGCAAACCACTGCAGTGCAAGAGATGAGGTGATAGTACCAGATAGGAGTCCAAGGTTTTCAAAGCCCCGTGGTACCCAACATCCACCCCATTAGGAAATAACTGTGGTTGCATAAAAATCAGATATAAATAGTTCCCCTTCAATTTGTGTGTATTTGCTTTTTGTGGGTGGCTGCAAAGTTAGAACAGACACGCACACTAGGTTAACCAGCGTATCTTTCTGGTGTTCCTTTTGGCCCTAGGGGCCTATAACTAAAAACATCCTTGGGACAGAAAGGTGTCACGAACAGAGGGAGTCTGTGGGGAGGGGGAGCACTAAGACATCTGCATCCAGTCTTTTGGCATCAACACAGATACACGAATCTCCTCCGTCACTAGGGTTTAGTGGATTTTGCAGCCAATCAGTGAGAGTTAGTGAGTCCAGAGGGGAGGAAGCACACAGCTGGCCAAGTTCAGTTAGCCACATCCCATCACGTCTTGGTTTAAGAGTCACAGTGTGGTGGAAGGCGATGGCTTTCACCAGCACTGGCCTCACAGGCCAATGGTCATGGACTGGACAATACTCTGGCTTCCTTGAGCTATCGGCATGGCGTGGTTTGGGATGCATGGATAAACCAGAAATCCTCAAATCTCACCCCATTAACCCCTCCGCTGACCCCTGAATTTTCACCACCACCCTCATTCTGCTAATATAGTGGACCATTTTAGAAAGGGACCACTGAGCTATCATCCACTGATATCTATCTCCTGGGGGTTCTTTGGGTCAGAGTCCCTCTCTCTCTCTCTCTCTCTATCTCTCTGTCTCTCTGTCTCTCTGTCTCTCTCTCTCTGTGTATGTCTCTCTGTGTGTGCGAGAGAGACAGAGAGAGACAGAGAGAGATACAGAGAGAGAGTTTGAGATTCCATACACACGTGTGTATGCAGATGTTTGCAGATATATGTGTGTCTGTAGATGCACATGCACACGTGTGCACATGCAGATACCAGAGGCCAGTCTCAGGTGTTGTTCCTCAAGCACCATCCACTTTATTGTAAAAGAAGATCTCTCACAGGCCCAAGGATCTCCCGGTAGGGTAGACTGGCTCACCGGTGAGTCCCAGAGACAAGCCTGTCTTCACCTCTCCAGCACTGGGGTTACCCATGTGTGCCACCATACTTAAGAGTCTTTACATGAATTCTAGGAGTTGAACTCAGGATGTTATGCTTGCAAGACAAGCACTTTTAAATTGACTGAGCCATCCCCTCAGGCCCCAAGAGAGATCACTAACAAAACAAAACAAAACAAAGCAAAACAGGGGCTAGAGAGATGGCTCAGCCATTAAGAGCACTGACTGCTCTTCCAGAGGTCCTGACTTCAATTCCCAGCAACCTCATCCATCTCACAACCACCTGTAATGGGGATCCGATGCCATCTTCTGGTGTGTCTGAAGACAGTGACAGTGTACTCACATACATGAAATAAATCAATCTTTAAACAAGCAAACAAATGAAAAAACACAAAACCAAACAAAAAACAAAACAAACAACAACAATCCCGAGATGTCAGAAGGGAATGGCTAAGGGAAGGGGACCTAGGGAGAATTCCTTGAGATCAGACAGACTGAGAGCTGCTGTACAGAAACTTAGGTCATGAAGCTCTGTAGGAGACACACCACAGGTACCTAAAGGAGAAGGGAATGACAAGGACTAGCTGATCCAGATGTGGCTGCAGGTAGGACCTTGACTGCTCTGGAAGATGTATGGATAGCCCTTCAAGCTGTCTCTTATTAAGGCAAAGGAGGTGAGCCTCTTTATCTGGCATCTGAGAATTGATGTCAGCAAAGTGGAGAAGATCCCCACTACACAGCTGCCTCCACTGTCACAGAATACAGCTGTGAGCTCTTGGCAACCATAAGTGCCCTCACTTCTCCAGGAGATAGATGCATGTGCCACCCACAGACTGTGGTCCCCTTTCAGGGGATGGGCGTATGGAAATCTCCAAGAGCTGGACAGAGTACTCTATAAAGAATGGAGGGGGCCTAAAACTTAGTGGGGCACAGATAGAACCTGAGAACAAGAGGCAGGCAGGGCGGCCTCGGGTGTGGCTCTTATGTTGATTACACTTGACGTTAGATTTCCTATGATTCCCACATTTCCAGCTGCTCTGGAATATCAAAAGATGAAGATGGGGTGGGGCTCATGTTCCTCCAAGGCCCAAGCTGGCCTGCTACCCTGTTCTGTGCACTCCAGTTTGCTCCAGCTAGTCACTTGGTCTCAGCTTGGATTCCTCCAGGGACAGGAGGCTCTCTGTTCCCAGGGACAGCTGATTCATTTAGTTCTGGCAAATTCTGGTAGAAAAGACTTCCCCACGTGAAGTAACAACCTGGTACCCTGGAGGTTCACCCCAGTCCACACATCACTGAGTATCTGGGATACCTGCTATGACTGTTGCTGGGCTTGGGAAGCACATGAGCCAGGTAGACAGGGCTAATGTCATCTTCTGGAAGGGATAACGGACAGGAAAGAAATATTGGTCATAACTGTGTGAAGGTCCCTGAAGGTCCCATGTGCATGTATGCATGTGTGTGTGTGTGTGTGTGTGTGTGTGTGTGTGTGTGATAAAGGGACTCAGGCACATATCTCAACCTAGTCTCAAGAGGTAAATGAGGCTCAGGAAGTCTCAGAGAGAGTAGCAGACTGAGGTTAAGGGCAGGGTAGAGCCACAGAGGGACTGGAGAGCTCATCTCAAGGCAGTAGAAGCAGGGAGGTCAATTAGTAACATACCCTGATCATTCACTTCCTATCCGTGTCCTCCTTTCCTTCTGGCAGTCAACTAGTGTCACCTAGATGCAGACAAGGTTGCCCTGAAGTCCCCTCTCTGCCCACCCCAGGGCGTCCATGGCAGCTAGGGAGCACCCCAACTCTGAATGGCCCCACAAACCTGTGGGTCCTCTCAGAAGACAGAAGAGCCCACAAGGAAATGTTTTCTGTCCTCCATACCCCTCATCCTGCCCAGTATAGACAAAGCTGCCCCGTGACAAGCAGAGGGGAAGAGGATGACTCCATGGCTTAGCTTTGGCAGGAAACCCTCTGCCCTGCCACCATGAGTCAGCAGAACGTCGGGGACCAAGTCGGGAAATGAATCAGCATTTCCAGGAACTGACCCTTGTGTGGATCTCAGAGGGTTTGAGAAATCAAGGAAATGCCAGCGACTGATCCTCCTCTGACGTCTCCTGCTACTGTAGGAGGGCCTCCTGGAAGTCTGGGCTTTTAACACAGACCTGCTCACACCCTAGTCTGAGGTAGACACCTTGTATGAAATACCAGCACCTACTTGTGTGCATGCATGCATGTGTACACGCATATGAGGAGGAATGTCAGAGGATAACTTTCTGGTACCAGTTCTCTCTTTCTCCTGTCTGGGTTCTGGGGTTTAAACTTGGTGGCAAGTACTTTTACCGGACAATCCATCTCCCCAACTGTCATGGTCTGAATATGCTTGACCCAGGGAGTGACACTATTAGAGGGTGTGGCCTTGTTGGAGTAGGTATGTCACTGTGGGTGTGGGCTTTAAGACCCTCATCCTAGCTGCCTGCAAGCCAGTATTCTGCTAGCAGCTTTTAGATGAAGATGTAGAACTCTCAGTTCCTGCACCATGCCTGCCTGGATGCTTCCATGCTTGTCTTTTGACAATAATGGACTGATCCTCTGAACCTGTAAGCCAGCCCCAATTAAATGTCGTCCTTTATAAGACTTGCCTTGGTCATGGTGTCTACTCACAGCAGTAAAACCCTAACGAAGAAACCAACCAAATTTTGCTTACTGATACCCTTGAAACTACAACCTCTCGTGTGTGTGTGTGTGTGTGTGTGTGTGTGTGTGTTTCTGAAGTTATGGCTGCAAATCCATAAAAAACAAAGCACTGTGAGCCATTAGCCCTTCATCTACCCACAGCTTGAGAGGAGTATGGAGGCTAGCATTGCTGAGTTGTTCTCCTTCTCTATTGCCCATGGGGACACTGCAGATGGAATTCTAGGGGCTGTGGAGAGAGATCTGGATTCCATTCTTCATGAGGAAAACGAGATGGCTGGTGAGATCCCTGATGGCCATCCAGGGCTGAGACTCTAAACCACCACCTGCTGCGGCCAGATATCATTACTGAAAACAAAGCGGGGTTCTGCTTTGATCTTCCCAGGCAAGAGCACAGGTTCCCAAATCAGGGCCAACAATGTGGTTGCATGGGCAGGAGGAGGGGCAGGGAGGCTGTTCAGATGCCCAGAGCCCCAGACCTGGGGGCCCAGGATGGAGGGAGGATGAGAGTTAAGACCAGGACGTGGCTCAGCCAAGAAAGAGCTCAGAAGGGGATCAGCTGCCCCTGGACCAGACTGTAGACTGGAGGTTGGAGGTTGGGGCAAGAATTCAAAGGTGAGGGTACAGGCTGGAGGGTTTCCCAGGTAGAGGGCAGGTTCTGTGTCTGGTTTATAGGCAAAGAAGCTAAGGTTCCAGAACTGGCCAGGGCTCCCCTAAGGACGAAAAGAGCTGGAACGGAGAACCCAAAGGTCTCTTTACTTCCTAAGCTTTTCTTTGGATGGTAGTCGTCTGACGTGTTTATGCAGCATTGACTCTGGGGTCACAGCCAGACCTTTAAGTCAGAACCTCAGAGGAGAGAAGCAAGTCCAGAAAGAGGAGGCTCCAGCCAAGGCTAATGTCCAGCAATGGCCACTGCAGACCCAAGCTCCAGCAATGTCCCTGATGCTCACCCTAGCTAATATCTCAGCCATGGCCACTAAAGGGTAGATGTCCGGCTCAGCAGGGCGGATGCCTTAGGGTCCTACTCTAGTGCCCCACTGATTGATTGAGACTGCTCTTTTCCAGTGTGACACATGTGGTTTAGCCTTCCTGTCCCCTCAGGTCCCCTCCCTGTCCTCTCATACCAGCTGTCCCCCTTTCTTTCTGTCATCACACCTGTCTTAGCTACAGAAGGAATTCTGGGTTCCAGAGAGAATCAGGGAGCCCCAACCTCGCTGTCCTTTTCCATCTGGAGTCTCAGGGACTGACGCTCACACCAGGCTGTATTATGATATTGCCAGAGGAGCAGGTAGTGTCGCTCCTATGCCCAGGCCATGTGTCCCCTTCCTGTCCCCTCTCTCAACTACCCAGGAAATGGGTCCCTCTTTGGCCAGCCTAGTGATGAGAATTCCACACAACTCAGGATCTAAGGCAGTCAGCAACCCCTCCCTATGACTGTTTGCTGACAATCAGGAAAAGAAGTTAATCTCAGAAACAGCCCAGGTGGGAAAGGGAGTGAGGGGCAGCCGGGAGGGCCATATGGAACCTGTTTGAGGCACTGGGTCAGAGCCCAGCTACGCCTCCACGGGCTGGGGCGCCAGCCAGCTCTTGGCTTTACCTACTCGGCTCTGGCCAAAGAGGGGAAGGAGCGTGGGAGAACAGACAGGCAGGCCATGTGGGGACAAGCGTGTGCTACGTGTAAGCACCCAGCCCCTTGTTCTTTAGGTGAGGACATACTAGCTTGCTGTCCGTTGGTTGGAATGGAAGATGGGGGTGGATTTTACAAGGTCTAATGGCTCAGTCATGTCTGGGATCTTAGGAGGTCAATAAAGTGGCATTTGGGGTCTCCTCAAGGCAACGGCAGAATCTTGTCTAGGAATGACACTCTAACTGGCTTTGCCATTTCCAATGTTTATAAAGATTCTATCAAAAGCTCTCAGGAAGTACTTTGCCTCCCACCCCCAGAATATAGCACACAGCCAGCCAATCCTCTGCCTCTGTCTGCCCATCACAACCTCAGTCACACACCTGGATGTTGGTCCTATTTTTGCCAACTGGTCAGACCGATGCGATAATGGATCCCACTAAATATTTGACTCTACTGCTTGGACTCACCCTGCTGAACTCTGAGATTGAAATCCTGCCGGAGTTTGGATAGACCAAATTTCCAACTATCCACCTCAACCCATGTGAAGGTTTAACTTCTGTCTAGACTCCCAGGACTTTGAAATGAACTGACTGAGTTTCTGATTGATTTTGCAGAAGCTTTCCACAAAATCTGACTGAACGCAATAGGCTCTGACTTTCCCAGCCCTCCTCACCCTCCTCGCTTAACTGGGAAGCTCTACCCTATTTTTCTGGGTGTTATTTTAAAAACCAAACATCTTTACTACTTGACTGAACTTTCTGGACCCTTCTGCCCTGAGCTGGCCAAGTGATGAGTAAACGCAAACTTAGTAACAGGAAGTCACTCCTGTGACGAGGCTTGGATGATGGGCTCAGACACAGGATGCAGTCTCCACACACGCACTTGAGCTTCATCGTAAGAGGCGCCAGTGATGCCTCACATCCTTCTAGAAACTTCTCGAACCCTAGCACACTTTTATTAATTGCCACCTCTACCCATCATTCTCCTGCCCCAAACGGCTCTAGTTCTTGAATCTGCACATCATGGAACACTAGGAACCCATGCTCTTGGGTCTTTTACTTTGAGAAATTATTAGGAAGCCATGGGGGTCAGAGTTGCATATAAACAGTTACCAGGCTAGCCCACCAAGGCTCAGAGCTCAGCTCAGCCCACCCTAGCTCTCGGATGCTGGGACAAGCTTACAGACCTTTAGGGACCTCAACCTTCTTACCTTCTGCCACTTGCCTCTTGGGTTGGTTTTCTGCCTCTTGGCACAAATACAAAAGAGTCCTAGGGCTACTTGAGGAATCACTCTGAGCCGGGAATGTCCTGGGGCCTCTTGCCATCTCAGTTCCTCACTGGACCTTGCAAACACTCAGAAGGCTGGCAGGTGGCAGGATGGAAGATGCCAACATGGCTGAGCCCTTGTACTCCTGCCCCAAGCGCCTGCAGCTTGCTTCCCACTGATGGTCTGGTGTGGCTAGTATTGTCCCGGGTTGCCCAATGTGCTCCATGGGAGAAGGAAGCTGCTTTGGGGGGGTCATGTTTTAGTGTTAACAGTGTTATTTTACATTGTTTTAGAAACACTCAATGACTCCACCCATGCCCTGAGAGTTGGGTCGCTGGGGAGTATATATATATATATATATATATATATATATATATATATATATTTGCTTCATTGTGATTTCTCCTATCTCCATGTGAATTAGAGACTTCCAGCATTTGGAAATTGAAGCTTGGGGGTGAAAGGTTAGAGGCCTTGTACCGGTTCCTTCTTCATACCTAGACAGGTACCAACAGGCCCTGGTGTCCTGACTGTCAAATATCTAAACATAGACCCAAGGTTCTCCTTAAGGCTGGAGAAGGTTGGGCAGGTCCCAGAAAGAGGTTGGGTCATCCCCTTGCCAGGGTCCTATCTTCTAGGTCAGTCTCAGGGACGCCACCTCTTCTTGGGATAAAATAAGAGGCGCCCCGATGAAAGCTTGGAAACTTTAACAGAAAAAACAGTTGCAGTAAGAAAAGTGGAGCTTGACCCCAGTTCTGGCCACTCCCTGGTCTCTGTTTGCTGTGTCTTTCTATGAAAAAGCTGAACTCTGTCTCTGGGATGGACACAACCATCTAGGGAAAGCCATTCTGATGAAGTTTCTGTCTCGAAGGCGCTGGCCTGTCTGTCCTTCTATCTACCCTCCCTGATCTCTGCTGGTGTGGGGTAGAAATCAATCCTTAGAATAATAAGACAAAGGGGTTCAGGTTCTATCTCTGGCACAGAATAAACCTGTCTGTAATCCCAGCGCCAGGAAGTGGGAGGCAAGAGGATCAGAAGGCCAAGGTCATCTTCAGCTAATAAGTTTGGGGCCAGCTTGGAATCCATGAAACCTGTCTTTAAAAGAAAAAAAAAAAGGATGGGAAGGAGTAGGAGGAACAAGAGGAGCAGGAGGAGAAGGAGCAGGAGCGGGAGGAAGAGGAGGAGGAGCAGGAGGAGGAGACAGAGGAGGAGGAAGAGAGATGCTCTTCCATTTACAGATGCTTCGCATCTGCCCACTGCCCTTCTAAGGTGTTTCCTGTATGTTACCTCATGCTGTCCTCTGACAATCCCACCTGACAGATGTTACTGCTCACCCTCCTCTCACTTTATAGATGAGCCCTGTGGCTCCGAGAGCTAACATGATGGACCAAGTTGGAGGGATTAGAAAGCGGCGGATGCAGGTACTGAAGCCAGGCAGGACTGTCCTCAGAGCATGCATGTTTAATGGCCATCCACACAGTCTACAGCAAGATGAAAGACACAGAGTCAGAATTTACAGCCTAGAGGGCAGACATGCTTGTTTAGGAGCTACCCCTGATGCGGGCTGGGGGAGCTGCCAGTGACCCACGGAGAAACATAACATCCCCTAAGGGCCCAGGTTTGGAGAACCCTGTGTCCAGCTGGAAAGAGAAGCAGAGAGCTTTATGCAAGAGATGGGAGGGGGGATGACTGGGGAGAGGGAACAACAGAGGTAGTTTTTTGAGAGAAAGGAGAGAAGGAAAGAAGGGAAATCCGAGGGAAGCCAGCAAGATCTGAAAAACCCCCATGCTGGCTAGTTTTATGTCAACTTGATGCAAGCTAGCATCATTTGGGAAGAGGGAACCTCAATTGAAAAAAATGCCCCTGGAAGATCTACCTTCAGGCAAAATTGTAGTGTTTTATTAATTAATGATTGATGGGAAGGGCCCAGCTCGCTGTGGGTGGTACACCCCTGGGCTGGGGGTCCTGGGTTCTGTAAGAAAACAGGCTAAGCATGCCATGAGGGGTAAGCCAGTAAGCAGCACCCTTCCATGATCTCTGCCTCAGTTCCTGCCCCCGGTTCCAGCTCTGACTTCCTTTAGAGATGGGCCATGGGCCATGATACAGAAGTGTAAACTAAACAAACCCTTCCCTCCCCAAGTTGCTTTTGGCCTGGGTGCTTCATTTCTGGGTGCAACAGAAACCTTAACTAAGCCAGTCCCCATCATTCTGACTGAAGATGGTGGGAGGGACACCCGTGCCTGGGAGGTGAGGTATTCGTGCCTGTGACCCAGCACTTGCAAAGGCTGCAGGAAGAAATCTGACACAAGTGTGAGGCCAGCTTGGGCGACATAGTGAATTCCATGTTAGCCTGAGCTACAGAGTGAGACCCTGTCTCAAAAATCCGAGAGGCGGTGGAAGAACAGGTCACTGGAGAAGCACAGTTGGGGTGTGCTTCGGAGAGTCATGCGTAGAGGTTCCAACAGGAGAGAGTCTGACCTGAGGCTCAACTGATGGGCAAAGAAACCTGGTGGTTAGGGAGAGGTGAGACGTCCCATTGGTGAGAAGCATCCCCATCCCAAGAGACCCACAGCCATAGATGAAGGCCGGAAACCCCATCAGTGTACCCAGTGAGAGAGGAAGACACCCCTGCAGGCACTGAAGACATCTGGGAGATACAGTCACTGCCATAAATGTGACCCTGAAGAGGCATGGTGTAAGATCCAGCCCTTGACTCCACTGTGATGGCAGAACTAACTGGAATCATGGCAGTGTTAAGGGACTGGAGTCTGAGGTCACAGCACGGTGCAGAGAAAGAGAGAAGGGAACAGCAAAAGTAAGCGGAGGTAGGCGGGGCTGCCTAGCCCAGACTAGAAGGGTAGTGGTGGTACCCTGAGCAGGAACCAAAGCAGTGACTGAGAGAAGGGGGGGACCTGAGGACAACTGTGGGTAGGGGAGCTTAGAGGGGAAGATGGGCAAATTGTGGGGAGCCTTCATCTTCAAGGACAAGGGGAGGGGGCCTTTGGAACCTGCTAAGTGCTAGGTGTGTATGTAGCAGATCCTCAAAGTCGATCTAAAAATGTACTAGCCTGGGAGTTGACTTCACGTTCTTAATCTGAAGGCTCACCAGAGCAGAGCAAGTGGGGCAGAAAATGAGTGATCAGCCTGAGCTCAGAGTCCCCAGCATCAGGCCCTTACAAAAGAATAAAGTCTAGAGGCTGTTGGGAGGGTATCACATGTACAGGCGCGTCATGATTTGTCCCACCCAAGATGGCTAGAACCACAGTCACGAACAAAGGCCACCGAAAGTGGCTGCTGCCAGGACATCTACCAGGGACTGCCTGTCGGAGATTGGTTGGCAGTAATACCACCTGCTTGATGAGCCCTTGTAGCCAAGGATGATTGATTGAGACAGCCCAGGTCACCTTCCTCACTTCACCCTGAAAGGCTTCCCCTTGCCTTGACCCCTGATCCCTTACAAAATGTATGTAGCTTACCATGCGTGTGTCTTTCTGGGACAGCTCTCTACCTTTCCTAGGCAAATAGATTTGTTTTAGAGACTTTCCATTTGTGCTGTGTGTATGTGTGTGTGTACACCCATACAAGTACACACTCTTACCAATGGTTAGGTGGATGCCCATGGACAATGTGCGGAGTCTTCCTTGCTCTGCTGCCCCAGCTGCCATCTTATTTTTTGAGACAGGATCTCTCACTGAACCTGGAGCTCACTGATTGGCTGGACTGACTGGCCAGTGAGCTCCAAGCATTCAGTTGTCTCCTGCGACCCCTAGTAATGAGATTGCAGACATGGGCACCATGCCAGGCTTTCACACAGGTGCTGGGGAATCCAAACTCAGACCTCTATGCTTACCCGGCAGGTGCTTTGCCCACCAAGCCATCTCCCCAACCCACATTCACTACACGGCTCCCGCTGGTCATGGGCTCATTATGTGACAGGGCCATTACAGTATCATCTCTTTATCAGAGTCACCATTTACCTTGCCTCGACTTCCTGTGTGGGCCTTTCCCATTCTGCACAATGGGCATGGGAGGCACCGAGTATTCTAGAAGTCTAGGAAGATCTCGAAGCAAGGTTGTCACCTGTGGAAGCCATTGCTCCCCATCTGGAAGGACAGGAAGGACAAGTCCAGCGGGGAGGCTGGGGGATGGGCTAACATTCTCTCCGTGCCTAGATAGTCATTGTTGCACCATATTTTATGCAGCTCCTTTGCAGCCTGGATCTCAGGATGAATCTTTCTTTACCTTGGAAAAGCCACAGGAACTAATCAAAGATGACGCCTGGCCAGGCATCTCCGAATGAGCTTCCAACTCCATGTTTGCATGGCCTGTTCTTGTTCAGCAGGTGACCGGGGCAAGCCGCCTCAATGATAGATTGTAAAATAAACGATACCACTCAAAGTATTGTCATTATCATGTCGTAGGCTCTTGGCAGCTCCTCCAGTCTGGCTTGTTTTATGTCTAATTACATTTTGCTGTGCATGTCCCCCATATGTTATCTTTCACATAATAAATACATGGTAAATCCCCCTGTTTTTCCATCTGCCGCGGCCCAAAAACAGACGGATTTCTGGTGTGTGCTTACGCAATAAAGAAGCAGTTGTTTGAGATATGGTGACACCTCATAGCTGGACTTTAGAGGCCCCATATCCCGGATTGGAGGGCTCTCTGTACACTCTCCCTGCCAGGAAGCTGAGGGCCTGGTCAGGACCTGAGTCTTGGGATGAGTTGAAATGCAGCCAGTGCCTGAGTCTGGAGGCTGACATAGCTGGTTCCTGGAGAGGAGGAGGGACCACAAAGGTTTTCTGGTACCCTGCAGGTTCACAGAAAAGCAGGAGCACCAATCAATCACCCAATGTGTGTGTGCGCGCGCGCGTGCGTGCGTGTGTGTGTGTGTGTGTGTGTGTTGGGTGGGTGGGTGGTTGCTTAAGTGTGTCTATTCAGCAGCTCTATATCCCTGCCTGCTCTCAGTGCTAGTCAAGTAAGGGAGACCACGTTGAGGCCAGCATGCTGAAGAAATTCTCGAAAAGGTTCTGAAAGTGAGTAAGGGAACAGGCTACCTCTTCAAGGTTGAGAGCCACAGTGTACAGCCTGTGGGGTGTCACCAAAAAGGACTTTAAGCCTCAGTTTACATGTCTATAAAGTGGGGGTGAGAAGGGATGACTCCCCTTCTGGAGCTGTCATGGAAGTTTAGTAGGACAGAATGCATGGTAGACGAGATGGCTCAGCAGGTAAAGGTGCCTGTCTTCAAGCCTGATGACCTGAGTTTGACCCCAAGTCCAAACTGATGCCAGCATCCTTCCTGCCCAGAGTCATCTCTGTCTCTGTCTCCCACCCTCCTTCCTTCCCTCTCCCTCTCTACCTGCAGACCAGAAAGTAGCTCTCAGCTTCAGCTACAGCTACAGCTCCGCCACCCCACCCCCCCGCAGGAGGATAACGGCCCAAGCCTGTGAAACTGTAAGCCAGCCCCCCGTTAAATGCTTTCTTTCCTAAGAGTTTCCTTGGTCATGGTGTCTCTTCACAGCAATAGAACAGAGACCAAGACAGTCATTCTCCACCACAGAATAATGGTCCCTACTGGAATGTCTCCATGTTGTACAGTTCTATCTATGCCTTGCTCATTGTACTGTACCAGTGAAGAGCCAGCTATGAAAGGTAGGTTCTGAAACCTATATTCCAGTTATTGCCTGTGGCTCAAATGTGCACCTCAGGATTTTAAGAAGATGATGTTTTGCCTGGTAGTGGTGCACACCTCTAATCCCAGCACTCGAGAGGCTGAGGCAGGAGGATCTCTGAGTTTGAGGACAGCCTGGTCTACAGAGAGAGTTCAGGACAGCCAGGCTCTGTTCACATAAAGAAACTCCATCTCCAAAAAAAAAAAAAAAGAAACTCCATCTCAACAAGCAAACAAAAAAGATAATTTTGGGGGGAGGATTTCTGTTTCCACTATAGAATATATACATAAGAATAAAGAATTAATGAAAGTAGAAGTAGTGTATTTTAAAGTAATTACACTTCTGAATTTATTTTTCATAGTCTATAGTTAGTAAGACTAAAATACTGGCATGGGTAATGGGTGTACTTACTGGAAATGCTTTGACTCTGCTATATTTTCATTAAGGTTTTGAAAATTAAATTGAATATTAAACTGTTCTTTAAACAGCATCTGTAGTGGGGGAGGGGGGCTGGAGAGATGGCTCAGCAGTTAAAAACACTGGCTGCCCTTCCAGAGGACCCAGGTTCAATTCACAGCAACCACTCATAACTGTCTGTGACTCCAGTTCCAGGGGATCTGATATCCTCACACAGACATTCATGCAGTCAAAACACCAACACACATAAAATGAAAATTTAAAAAAAAAAAAGGTCATCCAACGCATGCTGCCCCCTTGCCTGGCTTTCTCATCACTATATATGGTGTGGCCATGTCACTGAATTCATTTCAGACTTTAACTTTCCCACAGCTTCCACAATTTGGCCATGCTTCTCACATAGGATGTGTCTGGCCTTTACTGCACTGCCACCACCCTGGGGCCCCAAGCCTTTGTGTCAGCACAGTCACTCTGGGAGGCTGCACCCCCTTTTCCAGAATTCAATTAGAAAACCACTGTCCCCCTCAAAGGCATCACCTAAACTTGCTGCCACACCCTCAGCAGGAATGGTGTCCTTACAAGGAGCATGGAACAGGCTCAGAAGACTGTTTTCGTTTGCAGTGATAGTTTTCATCCATTTTTTGGAAGCAGGGTCTCATGTAGCCCAGGTTGCCTCAGACTCTCTGTGTAACCAAGGATAACCTTGAACTCCTGACCCTCCTGTCTCTAGCTCCCAAAGTCTGGAATCACAGGTGAGAACCATTGTATCAATCCATTTTTAAAAATATTATGTTTTTATTAATTCTTTAAAATTTCATACAGGTTAAATGAAAGCCTCAGAGGAGACCTTGCCAACAGAAGGGATCATGTTGGAAGCAGGGAGGCAAGAACTGAAGGCAAGCTAGAGAGACTGGATTGCTCAATAACATCAATGAGGAATTTTTGAAAAAATATATGAGTAGAACATTTGAATAATGGTCATAAAAGAAGAAAAATGTCATGGTGGAGACATAAAGAATATCTTTAATAAAATCATAAAAGGAGAAGAATTTTTAAACCTAGAGAAAGAGATGCCCATCCAGGTATAAGAAACCTACAGAATAGCAAATGTACATGACCAGAAAATAACTCCCTATGTCATAATACAGTTAAAATACTAAAAAGACAGAAGGAAGAGAGGGATTGGAAGCTGCAAAAGAGAAAGCTCAAGTCACATATATATACAGGCTCATTAGAATAACATCTGAATATTCAATAGAAGCATTTAAAGTCTAGGAATGGCCTAGGAAAATGTATTCCTGATACTGAAAGACTATGAGTGCCAAAAACAAAAAACAAAAAAACAAAAACAAAAACCCAGACTATTATACCCAGCAAAACTATCTATTAAAATCAAAGGTGGGGGGCTGGGGAGTGGGCTCAGTGATTAAGAGCACTTGCCACTTGTTCAGAGGACCTAGGTTTGGTTCCTAGCACTTACATATTGACTCACAACAATCTACCACTCCAGATATACCCTCTTCTAATCTCCTTGGGCACCAGGCATGCACACAGTGCACAGATGTACACACAGACAAAATAATGGAACACATAAAATAAATAACGTAATTAATTAAATTAAAAATAGCTTTTCATTGGAGAATGTAAGACTTTCTGTAGTGAAAAACAGATGAATAGAATTTATGAACATTAAGCCAATGCCACAAAGGAGACTGGAAGGAGGAGAAGCAACCTTAGGAGGAGGTCAGTGACATTCCCATGCACCACCCTGAGTGGGCTAGGCCCTACCACAACAATCATCAATCAAGAAAATGCACCACAGGCTTACTCACAAGCCAATCTGGAGGGGCATTTTCTCAATCAATGTCATAGAGGAGAACCTAATGTGTTTACTCCCAAATGGACATAAGAATAAACGCTCACTTAAGTTCTTATCCTTTGACCGGCAGACTTAGGCAGCATGGGCTTTGGATCAGTTAACAGTACCAGGTTTAAGAAATATCCCTGACAGATTGGCCTGTGGACAAACCTGTGGTGCACTTCCTTGATTGATGTTTGATTTGGTAGGGTCCTGCTCACTGTGTGTGTGGGTGCTGCCCATGGGTAGGTGGTCCTGAGATGTATAAGAAAGCAGACTAAGCAAGCCATGGGGAGCAAGTCAGTAAGCAGCATGCTTTCATGGCTTCTGCCTTCAGGTCCTTGTCTTGAATTCCTGCCCTGACTTCTTCCATGATGAAATGTGGTGTGGAAGTATAATCCAAATAAATGTTTTTTCCTCCCCAAGTTGATTTTGGCCACAATGTTTCATCAAAGCAATAAAAATGCTAACTAAGATAATGTCAATTTGATACAAGCTAGAGTCATTTTAGAAGAAAGAACTTTGATTGAGAAAATGCCCCTCCAGATTGGCTTGTGAGTAAGCCTGTGGTGCATTTTCTTGTTTTGTTGTTTGTTTGGGGGTTTTTTTTGGTGTTTTGTTTTGTTTTTTGGTTTTTTGTTTTGTTTTGGTTTGTTTTTTGCAGTAAAAGGCGACTGATAACAGATAGAGCCATCACTGTTCACTAGACAGAGGATACGACCCTGGATTGCTCAGCTCTACATGTCTCTGTAGAGCTGAGACTAGAACTAACACCCTGCCTTAGTTAGGGTCTCCATTGCTGTGATAAAATAGCAGAGCCAAAGGCAACTTGGAAAGTAGGGGTTTATTTGACTTGCATGTCATGAGCCACAATCCATTGAAGAAGTCAAGGCAGGAACCTGGAGGCAGGACCGAAGCAGAGCCACAGAGAAATGCTTACCATTGGTTTACTCGGTTTGATTTCTTATACCTCCCAGAACCACCTAACCATGGATGGCCCATGCAAGCTTGGCCCTTTCACATCAGCCATTAATTGATAACATGGGCTACAGACTTGCCTGCAGGCCAATCTTAGGAAGGTATTTTCTCAATTAAGGTTCTCTCTTCCCAGATATGTCTAGGTTTGTGTCAAGCTGACAAAAGCCAACCTGCAAATACCTACTTCAACAGAGGCCACCTACTGTTAGTGGCCACTTAGCTAGGGGTGGGGGTTCTTGAGCTCCTTCCCCATAGCAATCCACTTTTACACAAAGAAAATATTGATACTCTATATCCATAGAGTCTATAGTTTGGTTATCTATATTACCCAACTCTTAGAGTTGGGTTGGGTTGTTTTTGTTTTTTGTTTTTTATTTATTTGTTTGTTTATTTAATTGCCACGCACACTGGGAAATGCCACGCACACTCCAGTGAAGTCTGCTTGACAGGCTGAGAAGCCTGGGAGCACTCACAAGGCAAAGAGTTTCACGGAAACTTACCTCCTGGAGCTTTGGCGTTCTCATTGACCCGTATACTCATACCCTATCCCCGAGTTAGTCTGGTGTATGGATCCATGTGCTCTCTTTTAGTATTGTCTTATTATAAGTGCCTTTTAAGATTGAATTCTGACATAGCCAGAGCCTTCGCCAGTGTTCCAAGGTTCCAGAAGCCAAGGAGCTTGGAATCAGGCAGGAATGCAGTAAGGAAGTTACCTATTCAGTAATTAATTAAGCATTATAAAAGATGGAGCCAGCAGCTCAGAGCTGGTCTGCAAAGTATTTACTAAGGACAGTAGCAAATCTCACCCAAACAAGGGAATACCATAATAGAGCTAGACAGGAATCTTCTCTACAGCCAGGTATAGCAAGCTTCATATTAGTAACAAGTTGGTGAATTCTTCTGAAGATCCAGGAAATAGGGGGGTTGTGGTATTGCAGTATTCATGAAAAGGTCTGCTAGTGCAGAACCCCTGGTGGTGGACTTAACAATAGACTAGCTTTACACCTGGCTCCCTTCTTAGTGGCAGCGGCCTGGTCCCTGCCTTCTTTTGATGTATACATTCCTTTTGTATTGTGGTGGATTGTATCTTGTCTGGTTTCTTGCTATTCTGCCATATAAAAAGTTTGATGCTCGACCTGAAAAAATACATTCAGACTCTACACAATCTCACGTGTTGGTCTGTCTGTCATTTGCCGACGCCTTGCCCACCTGCTCCAGAGACTCGTTCCACACAGACAAAGGGACCCAGAGGGTCTGCGGCATTTAATGTATGTGAGTACACTGTCACTGTCTTCAGACACACCAGAAGAGGGCATTGGATTCCATTACAGACGGTTGTGAGCCACCGTGTGGTTGCTGGGAATTGAACTCAGGACCTCTGGGAGAGCCGTCAGTGCTCTTAACCACTGAGCCATCTCTACAGGCTGGGTTGTTTTTTTGAGACAGCTAACCTAGAACTCATTATGTAGACCAGGCTGGCTTCAGACTGTAGCTATGGTCTCACTTCTGCCTCAGGAGCCCTGGAATCACAGGTGTGCACCTCCAAACTGGAGATCCTCTCATTCTTCTGGAAAAAATTAGCCCAAGTTTGGTACATTCCCCTGTTGATGGTCCTACTTCCAAGTGACAGCTTTGTTTTTCTTGAAACTTGGCTTGTTTGCTTGTTTGTTTGTTTGCTGGCTTGTCTTGATCACAGGTACTGACCCGTGAGAATTTTCTTTGAGCTCAAGAGTTGGCTGTGAAACTCACACTTGAGTTCCCACAAAACATGGTGACCGTCACATCCTCACAGGGGAATTACCTCTGGCCTCATGTGCAACTGGGGTGGATCTGAACAAAAATAGCAAGGGCTTTCTGGGCATAGCTTTCAAAGGACTTTCATGTCCATTACTTTGTCTGACTCTGTCATTGTTTTATAGGCAAGGAAGCTGAGATGAGATGAGAAGGCACAGGGTCGATGTAATGAAGAGTGTAATTTTGCCATTGTTATGAATCATAACGTACATGTCTATTGTGAGCCACCCTCCTCCATGGGGTCGTGATCCACAGGTTGAGAACCACTGGCGTAGAGCAAGCCAACAAGCACAGCCATGACTCCGACGACGTTGGCAGGCTTGTGCCATTTGTTCCCCAGGCTAAGCTCTCTTCTTCACGACACTGACAGAGGACTAGTTGTCTTCTGGCTGCCCTGAACCAGACAACAATCTGTGACCTCCCACTCACTCTGCTGAGCCAGGCTCAGTCCAGCCCCTCCAGGTCCTGTGAGTGTCAGCTGAGGTAACTCAGACGGGCCCTTCCCCTTCCCTTCCACTAACTGGCGGGTGGATGAGCTCCCCTGACTTAAGATGGTTTTGCTTTGGATTGTTTGTTGTTTGGTTTTCCTTCCTCTCAATCTGCCTAGCTTTCCTTATGGTAAAATAAGAGTCAGGACTAGGCCCCTTCTGGGTCCTCGTTCGGCCATGTTCTCTCAGTGGGGCAGCTCTACCAAGGAGGCTGGGTTGCTTGAGAGGAGAAGGATGGTAGAGGAAGGGATCACACAGCAAGACAATGTCAGATGCTTCTTCAAATCGCAAGGATGGCATCTCGTGGGATGGTGCAGCAACGCCAACCTTCCCATAATGCCTTGCCTAGAAGCACGCTAACTGGATGCTCTCCATCTTTTCTGCCTCTTTCAGGCTCCAGCCAGGTAGCGTGGGGTCAGCAGGAACAGGCCAGTCCATTGGGGCCTCAGAGCTCTCCAATGCCCGAAGGCCCCTTCGGATGCTCAGGTACCAGTCCTCTGAGGTCCCCAGAGTCACCCCTGGCTCAGGCTTCAGTCCACTGGCACCAACATGCCAGTTTTCTTAAGGAGCAGATGTTGGAGTGAGAGAAACTTCCTTCCTGGTTCTGGGCCAGTAATCAATAAAGCAAATATTGGCTTCCATAGGTTGTAATCGCCTCTGAAACTCACCATGAGGTCCAGCAGAGACTGTTCTGGAGGTTGCATTAACTTGCCTGAGCTCATGAACTGGGCTGGGCAGCATTGGAGAATTCTCCCTCGGCAGCTCTCAGCATGGAGCCTGTCACAAGTGTCCCTCCTGACTCAAGGCCACAGAGCTGCTCCTGACTTACAGGACAACGCAAGGTCTCCTTCCACATCCAGCAAGAGCATCTCTGCAGCTCTCAGAAACCAGGGGACAGTCGATCTCTGCTTAGAGAAGGGGTCCCTGTCAGCCTCAGGGGAGCCTCTTGCTTTCCATTGCCAACCTCAGTGCCCTGGATTTCCTGTGACTGCAGGAAACCCAGGTGGCCCTGGCTTTGCCTGGGAGGCAGAACTTGGCAACAAGGGGACCAGAGTGGAAAGCTGGGGTCACCATCTGGTCCTCTCAGGGGGTCTCAGGAAACTTGCTCCTGACAGGGTTTCCCCCTTACCCTGGAGACCAAAACTGCCTTCTGCCAGTGGACACCAGAGAAAGATCTGCCCTCCTCTGCTTGACTAGATCTACTTACTCAGCACTTTGGGGACAGTTGTCACTCCCACAAAAAAGTTTTGTCCTTGCTGTTCCCAGGCATACCATTCCTGATCTAGGGCAGGAGTCTCCTCTGCATGTGAGGTTCCCCAGGGCTCACAGAAATGCTGCTGTCCCTGTCCCTGCCCTACCCCTGGCCATCTCTCCATCTCTGTCTCTGTCTTGGGCATGCACACACACATCCTCACCCTTTCACCCAGGCAAGTCCATGTTCCTCAGGAGACATTCTTCCCCACGCAGAGCCACCTGTAAAATACCAGTTCCTGTCACAGACACTCAGGTGACAGGGCCAGTGAGATACAAAGGACTCTGAGGGACACCAGAGTTCAGAGTGGCATCTGAGACTCTGAGACTATTAGTCTTGTGCTGACAATTCTTCCAATTTGGGGTAGAAGGGAGGGGACTAGAAATCCAGGTTTGTAGGTATAAGATTCTCAAATTGAAATACAAACTGCTAACTCGAAACTAGTGATACAAAAGAATAGGGGGTGCTGGCGAGATGGCTCAGCAGTTAAGAGCACTGGCGGTTCTTCCAGAGGTCCTGAGTTCAATTCCCAGCAACCACTTGGTGGCTAACAAACATCTGCAGTGGGATCCGATGCCCTCTTCTGGTATGTCTAAAGACAGCTATGGTGTACTCATATATATGAAATAAAAAGAAATTATTAGAAGAAGGAGAAAGAGAGGAAGAAGAAGACTCCTGGGGATTGGGGATAAGCTCAGTTGGTAGAGAGCTTGCCTAACAAGGCCCTGAGCTTGATCCCAACATAGTATAAACTGGGTATGGTGGTGCATGATTGTAATTCCAGCAGGGTAGAGGCAGGGAGATTAGGAGTTCAAGGTCATCCTCGGCGATATATGGAGTTTAAAACTAGTCTGAAATACGTAAGACTGTATATAAAACAAAAGCAAAACAAAACACCAAACAGGCTCAAAGCCAAAAGACTGCTCAAAGAGGCAAAGACTGACTTCAATCCCTCTGACTACCAAAAGAAACTCAGTGCCGGGCAGTGGTGGCGCACACCTTTAACCCCAGCACTCGGGAGGCAGAGGCAGGCGGATTTCTGCGTTTGAGGCCAGCCTGGTCTACAGAGTGAGTTCCAGGACAGCCAGGGCTATACAGAGGAACCCTGTCTTGAAAAAAACCAAAAGAAGAAAAAAAAAGAAAAAGAAAAAGAAAAAGAAAGAGAAAAAGAAAAAGAAAAAAAAGAAGAAACCTAATTTACCTCTGGGCCAGTTTAGAGATGCTAATAACAGCCAGGTATCCCTTAGGGCAGGTCCTTGAGGAACTTCTAGTGTGTTCTTGACTTGTCAGTCAAGGCATTTTTTTCTCTCTGAGCTCCCTCCGTGGGTTCATTCTGCCTCTGTCATGCTAGGAGTTAGCAGATGTTGGCAGACCTACATCTGGTTAAGTGAGCCTTGTCTGCTTGGCCATCTTCCCAAGACCTCTGGGGTCTACCTACCTGTTGCTGGTCCCTGAAGGTTCAGCCAGAAGAGTCAATGGACAGACCAGAGAGTAACTCCTTCCTGGAGCCTAACAGGCTATGTAGTCTGACACTCCTAAGTATACACATTCCAAGTAGCATCACAGCTCTGCTTGGTCCTAGATGAGGACCCAGTTGTTCCTTCTACCCACTTCTCCTTTGACCAGCTCTGCCATGTGGCCTCTGCCTTGCCCATCGTATGTCTTATGTCCCTGGGGTCTTTTTTCCATGTAAGCCTAGGAAGGTGCCCCTGTCCCTCATATCAGGAGCACTGACGCTGGTCTGAAATGTGTCTCTTCTCAGGCCTGCCTGGCCTCCAGCCTACTTCAAGCATCTGGAACAGCTGCCTCCAGGAAAGGCCCACAGACACAGGGACCAGCAGGAATGGGTTCAGAGGCCAAAGTAGAGTGAGATCATTCATGGTACCCAATCCCCCGGGCTCGTGCATGCAGTGAGGTTTGGCAAGACAAGGGGGAACACATGGTGGTGGAATGGAGTGGGAGGCTCCAAGATGCTCACTGGGCCCCCACAGCATCTCAGGGTCTCTCTGAGCCTCAGATCTGAGACATTCAGAACAATGGGTCAAACCCATATGGTGGGGCCAGATGGACCTGCTCTGCAACCTCAGGTGAGTTCCTTAACTTCTCTGAGAGGCCAGCATGGTGGCAGATAAGAAAGGATGCCAGAACCTACCCTCTGTGACTGTTGGTAGGGCCACAAGAGCAGCTCACAGGGTAGCTGGCAGGAAACAGGGCTCAGCAATCAGGACCAGTCACGATTACTTCATAGGATTAAACAGAACGAGACAATGTGTACACAGCAGCTTGGTATAAACAGCGCACCGATGGAAGCAATTACCACTTATCAGACTGTCCGCTCTCTGGGCCTCACCACTGTCCTCTGCTTCTTCCTCGTTTATTTTTTCTGGCTTAACCTCCTTTTGGCCTCTTTTTTTCTCTAGCCTCTTTCCTTCCCTCCAACCCCTGTTGCTTGAACCAATATCCAACACCACTTTCATCTGTCCTCACTTCAGAGCACCCCATCAGCCCTCCTGTCTGAACCTTCTGTACCAACTACCAGCCTTACGCCCCTCTCCCAAGCCTCCCCTAGAGCCCCTCATGACCTCCTGCCTCTCTCCCTTGTACCATCTTCCCAGTCTGGTGCTCCTGTGTTACCAGTTGCCCATCTGCCCTTCAAACCCGGGTTATGTTGAATTTCCAAGTCTACAGGATTGGAACTCATTGCTCTAGGAGTAGAGAATCCCAACAGGCTCTCTCCTTGGCAGAAGGCCCTTAATGTGAGCCAGTATTTTCTGGCTGTGACCCTGCGGAGCTCATCCATCCTTTCTGGGTCTCCCTCTTTTGTAGTCATAGAGACTAAATGAAGTGAGTGGATTGGAAAGCCGCTGGCAGATGCTCAACACCCACACTGTTGGTAAGAAAGAGTCTCTACTTCCATCACTATGGGCCTTCGGTGTATAAAAGGAAACTATGAAGACCAGCCAGAAACATTCCTGTGTAACTGTGCAAGTAGTGGCCCCTTTTGTTTTGTTTGGGGGTGGTGGTGTGGAACATTTCTTGTTGTTTGTTTTGGTTTGGTTTGCTTTGGTTGGTTGGTTGAGACAGGCTCTCGTGTAGCCCAGGTTAGCCTCAAACTCAACATGTAGCAGAGGATGACTTTGAACCCTGATCTCCTGCCTCCACTTCTGAGTTCTAGAACTTCAGGCACACAGCACCACACTAAGCTTGTGCACTGCAGAATATGGGGGCCCAGGGCTTTGTGCATGCTGGGCAAGCATTCTACCCAACCTTGCTATGAGCTCAGCCCAGCAATTCTGTGTTTAACACCAAGCATCTTCTCTCCCCAGGCTGGGCGAATCCTCTCCTGTCTTTTGACATCTTACAAGAAGAGTCCTGGCTTAGTCTGAAGACTCCAAGAAAAAACACCAGGCACGTCATTCAAACCTTCAAAGAGCCCAGCTTTGGCCAGCGCCATGATTCATTCTCCTGCTCCATGGAGGAGCAGAGCCTCTACACCTGTATAACACCATCGGGACAGCAAGAGATGCTGTTGGGCTCAGCTGATGCCAAGCTCCTGAGGGCTCCTTGAAACTTCCGACCTGGTATAACAGCACTGCCTGGGTCAGCAGTTATGACTTAGTCCTCATGGCTCCCGATGATCTGATGCAACAACCATCAGCTTCTCCTGGCCCCTATGCCCTGTGGTGGAGCTCAGGAAGAGGCATCTGCCAGCTCGGGCATGCTCACAGAATGACAATGAAAACTGGGAAAGACATGCCGTATGGATGCTGGATATGTACATGGAAGAGAAATGGCTTAGGTACTAGACACAGGGGCAGAGTAAAGGGGACAATCACACTGGAGTGTTCCCAGGGTCTGGGCTGCTGAGAGAGGATAGTCAGAACCCAAGTACAGGCTTCCACCCAAGCCTGACCATCCTATATCTAAAAGGGTCTCCGAACTTCTGGTGTGAACTCCAAGATCCCTACGCAGAGCTTCTGAAGCAAGCTGGGCATGCCAAGGCCCTGGCGAGCGTCCTCCATGATGACTTGGTTCTGGGATCCTGGTGGGTCACATGACTTGGTCTTTTCTGAATCCCTAGCCCACCCTATGACCCTCCTGGTTAAAAAGAAGGTTCTCCCCGACCAGAAAACCCATCGTTTGCTCTCCTGGGTTATGTCTGCAAAGGTCCATGATCCAAGGACAGGCAGAAGACCCAGGCAGTACTATTAAACCAGGTCGGAAGTTTCAAGGAGCCCTCAGGAGTTTGGCATGAGCTGAGCCCAACAGGGTCTCTTGCTGCCCCGATGACTTTATATAAGTGTGACTTTATATAAGCTCTGCTCTTCCATGGAATCAGGAGTAACCATGAGTCATGGCACTGGCCAAGGCTGGGCTCTTTGAAGGTTTGAATGGTGTGCCTGGTGTTTTTTTTCTTGGAGTCATCCCAGGGCACATTCACTGAGCTTTTAATTCTGACTTTTAGAAAAACAGAGTCTCCTTATGTAGCGCAGGCTAGTCCAGAACTTGCTGTGCAGGCTAGCCTTGACTCCCGATCCTTCTGCCCCAGCTTCCCGGGTTCTAGGATTACAGGAGTGAGCTACAGAGCTGTGTTTACCATTTCCTTTAGAATCCATGAGAACTGAAGGTCCCAGGGACTCTCCTGGCTCTCAGAGCTACGGAGCTCAGTCAGTTGGATTCAGAGCTCCAGGCTGAGCTGCTGGTATATCTGTGTGTCCTCCATGGGTCCTCTTCCTCCCTTTGAGTCTGTTTCCCAGCCCTTTCCCGTCTCTCCGGTTAGTTCTGGCTTGTTCCTCTCCTTCATCTGTTTCCTGACCCGGGGTACAAAGCACAGGGGATCAGAATGGTGGCTTGGTAATCATTCTTCCCTGAACTTCAGGGGCGCACCAGGCTGAGAGATCCCATCTGAAGATCCTAGGCTAACCTGATGGATCTGAGCAATTGATCTCTGAGCAATCGATCTCTGCTCTAGCTGATTTCACAGAGGCAGCCACAGCAATCGATCTCTGCTCTAGCTGATTTCAGAGGCAGCCACAGCCCAGCAGCAGCCTCCCTCCCACAGCCCAACACTGCCAATTCCAGCGACCACCTGCCACTCCCATCAGGGCATCTTAAACTCTTTCCTCTCATGATTCCCTTCCTGGACGGGGTGGGTTTGGAAGCCCTGTGAGTACATACAGTAATGGCGATGCCAGGACCAGCTGTCAGGAGTCAGATCAACTTTATTTGGGGGGTGATTCAAAGCTTATATAGTTTGGGGGACAGAAGTAGGGGTATCCAGGATGGGCTGAAGGCTTAAGATTCTGAGCTGCCTCATTCGCACTGGGAAGCATTTCAGGAATCTCAGACCCTAGCTGAATGGGTTCTTATGGGGGAAGGAAGTTGAACCTATAATCTGAACCAAGGCTTTGTGACATCCTGCAGGTAGAGGCATGTGGGGGCTAAGGTCAGAGAAGGGGAAGCCCTGTTAGTAAAAAATTAAATATGCATTGAACCCAGAAGGCTATCTGGACAATGGTAGACTTCAACTTTAACAAGCAGGGATTTCCCACACTGGGCATGTAGCATATAATACATATAGAACATATAGGTATATAATATATAATACAAGTCATTCAAACATCTGCTGATATAAAAATATCTTAAAACAGTTCTTCAATATGCATGTCATTTTCATATTTATTAAAGATGAAAGAAAACGTACACACAGAAGTGCCTGTTTGTTTTACATAAAGAATTAAATCCTGGCATTGCAGGACAATATAAGATTCTAGTTCTCTGGAAAGTCAGTTATGTGAAATGTTTCGCTGGGACACACAGGGGAAAGGATGTCTTGCTAAAACAGACACAGGGGAAAGACTGAATGCTCTCCTGAAGCAGACACAGGAGAAAGGATGTTTTGCTGGAACCGACATGGGAAAGACTATTTCCTGAAGCAGATGCAGGTGAAAGGATGTTTGGATGTAGCAGATACGTGAAAAGACTCTTGATGAAGGAGTATAAATATGACCCCACAGACAGTGGGAAAGCACTGAGCCTTGGTTTGGTTTGCTCCGCCTTGCTATTGTTTGCTAAAGACAGGATGTATTGGTTCGCCTTACATAGGATTGTTGAGCTCAACTTGTGGTAATGTTGCCATTAAGAGAAACTAGCCCGAGAACTGCACGTGAGGTTCCTGTGGCAGCTTGGCACTTCTGTGGCCTTGCCTCAGGCTGGTTGGCAGGGATTAAACTACAGCTTCTTTGGGATTAAACTATAGCTGCCTGGTGTCTGCTTGCTGAAAGGACTGGACTGTAGCTGCTGGTTCATGCCTGGTGTCTGCCTGCCTGCCTAGAGAACTGGTCTACAGCTGCAAAGTTGTGTTTGGTGTTTGCTACAGGACTGAACTGCTGCTCAAGAAGATCAAGCTCACCCCCAAAGGTCTACTGCTAACAGGTCCACTTCCCCCATATCCTAATAACTTTTGTCTTCCACTCCCTCTGCTGGGCGGTGGGCTAGAGGAGAGGTTGAACCCTTATTAAAAGTAGGATGCACCAGGCGGTGGTGGTGCATACCTTTAATCCCAGCACTTGGGAGGCAGAGGCAGGCAGATTTCTGAGTTCGAGGCCAGCCTGGTCTACAAAGTGAGTTCCAGGACAGCCAGGACGACACAGAGAAACCCTGTCTCGAAAAACAAAACAGTAGGCTGCAAAAACTTTATGCCTACAGGGGATCCTCAATGTATTTCAGAGTTGACCAAAATTTTGACTTTAACTGCCAAAACTGGTCATGACACATGATTTCAACATACAAAATGGCAGAAGCATTGTTAGAGTAACTTCAGAAATGATTTGAAATTCTGCCTAAATCTCAAGCCAACATTTATTTAATTTACTATAGCATTTTTATGGTAATGTGTTTTGTTTGCCCGTACCCATGTGTACCACATGCGTGCCTGGCACCTGCAGAGGTCAGAAGAGGGTATTAGATCCCCTGGAAATGGAGCGACAGATGGATGAGCTGCCATGTGGGTGCTGGGGATTGGTCTTCTGCAAGAGCAGCAAGGGCTCTTCACTGTTGAGTCAACTCTCCAACACCATGATTTTTGTTTTAATGAAACTTTTCAGCAACTCAAACTGCAATTTGTAAAACCCAACATTTTAACATGACGCCATCCAAAGATGCACTGACTTGAGGTGTGCTGAGGAATGACAACAGGAAAAACATCGTCTTTGTTTTCCATATTTAATTTTTGACGTATCATCATCATCAGGGGCCATGTTCACATCACAGCACAGTGTGTTTGTGGAGTTTAGAAGACACCTTTCTGGAGTTGGTTCTTCTCCACCATCTCATGGGCTTCAAGGTTGGAACCAAGGTCATCAGTCTTGCCAGCAAATACATTACCCACTGTGCCATTGCTCCTCGGTCATATTGTCCATGATTAACCACTGTTTCTATAAGAGCAGAAAAGTTCTATGCATGATAAGAAATACTGTTGTTCATAACGAAGTAGGTTTGCCCCCCATAGATTCATGTGTTTCAATGCTTGGCCATAGGGAGTGGCACTAGTAGGAGGCGTGGCCTTATTAGAGTGGGTGTGGCCCTGTTGGAGGAAGTGAGTCACAGTGTAGGTGGGTTTTGAGGTCTCCTGTGCCCAAGCCCTGCCCACTGTGGAATCAGGGCTTCCTCCTGGCTGCTCTCAGATCCAGATGTAAAACTCTAGGCTCCTCCAGTATTGTGCTTCAGGCCACAATGATAATGGACTGAACCTCTGAACCTGTAAGCCAGCACCAACTAAATGTTGTCCTTTATAAGAGGTGCCTTGGTCACGGTGTCTCTTCACAGCAATGGAAACCCTAACAATAGCCCAGAATCCGAGCCAAGGTGTTTCAAGGCAGTGTTCATTAGTGTCGTGTGGTATACTCTGTGTACAGTGCAAAGAGACATACAGTGCATTCAGAGCCTAGAACACAGCGAAGTTGCAGGATGCAACCATGCCAGAAGTACCCTTCACATTGGCTTGAAATGAATTATTTGTGGTTAACATGTTCAGAAAAATATTCACTCTTACCAATTTTTCACCGTATTTCCCCACCCCCAATTCAGTTGCATAACCTGAAATGGAGTCCAGACCCACAATCTGAAACTGTGTCCCAGAACTCCTTCCCTGAAAAAAATCCTAAGATGCAAAGGAGCCCCTTCTTAGCTGGGCATGGCAGCACACACTTGTACCCTCAGCACTCAGAAGATGGAGAAGGAAAGGCCATGAGTTGGATGCCAGCTGGGTTACATAGTGAGACCCTATCTCCAAAGCAAAAACAAAAAGAATCTGTTGTCCAATAATCTGTATGAGAACCATTAAAACTCAGGGTGGCCGTCTGGCATGGTGGTGCATGTGGTACTGGGGAGTATTTGAGGCCAGCCTGCTGAGTTCTGAGCAAGCAGAGCAGCCTAGTGAAGCCCTGGCTCAAACAACCAACCAAAACCCAAACCAAGCAGGCAGGATGGCAGCCTTTGAGTAGAAGTCTCCCAAGAACTCAGGGGTTATGCATGAGGTACTGGGGGTCAGGGGAATGGCCAAAGTCCAGCCTGGTTCATCAAGGACATCACTCCAGTGTTTCCAGATTCCCAGTGGCCTCTTGTCTTCCAAGAGGAAATGCCATGAGACATCTCATGGCACTTGCACAAAGATGCCACCCCTTTCTCCAAGGCTCACAGAATCTTGGAAAAGAATTAAAAGTTGGGTGGGCCTGAAACAAGGGCAACAAGGGACATGCCAGCTGTTCTGCAAATGGCAAGAGAAGGAGGCCTCTGTTGTCACTGGGCACTCCCCGGGCTTTTCTGAGGACACATGTGGGCACCTGGCCATTGGCCTCCTCATTTCTGTCCCTACATATGACTGTCTCTACATCAAACCTCACAACAGAAAGGCCCTCAGTCACCTATTTTGGTACCCAGCCTGGCAAGAACTCTGCCCTAGCCAATTACTAGGAAGCTCAACCACACAGGACAGTGGCTGTTGCTGGTGAGCTAATGGCACAGGAGGGAGGAGGTCTGAAATCCTCTGGCAGCAGATGGAGGTAACAATGGCTTTCCTTCAGGAGCCTTCGCTCCAGAGACGCTGGTCCCATTAAGTGACTTGGACTTTCCATCTCTCACTCAGAAACACTTGACTCACGGGGGCCAGCAGATGCTCAGCAGACCTAGGGAGGGTGGAGAAGGGGATTTTCTTCTAGCTTAGAAGGGGTTTGTCTGGCTTCCTGGAGTTCGTGATGCTGCCAACAACTGGAGACAGTGAGGTCTTGGTAAGGGCCTGGCAGCTAGATGACCCAGAGAGCCCCAGATCCAGAGACAGGAAGGTGAGGGCCCAGATGGGAAGGGAGGGGGCACGTGGGTCTTAAATATAATGCCGGGCCATTGTTTCCTGGAGTAATTGTGTTTTGCCTCTTGAGAGGCAGTTGAAATGAGGAACTAGCCAAGACACGGCCCGCCTGGAAGTCCTAGGAGGACAAGTGTTTCCATGATGAAAATTCAAATTGTATATTTTCATGTTTAAAAAAAGCAAGAACTCCAAGGTCATACCTTGGCCTCGAGCCTCCTGGAATGAGGCTTGTTTGCTGTTCTTCAGTGTGACTGAGTAGAGCAGCTTAAAGGGAAGGATCAGCTCGAGACAGTCCCCAGGAAGAGGGCTGAGGCTACACCCAGTAAGGCATCCAGCCATATTCACTGAGGGAGACTCACAGGCTAATGTATGTGTCCCCTGGATGTGTCCAGCCCCAAGCCAGTATGCAGAGAGATAATGGATTTGTAGGTAAGAGGCTTGCAAGCATGAAGACCTCAGTTCACATCCCTGGAGCCCTTGTAAAAAGCTGGGCATGGTGTTTGTAACCTCCACACTGGTGGGGCAGAGACTAGAAGGTCATGAGAACTTGCTGGCTGCCAGCCTAGCTCGCCATTCGTTCCATGGGAGACCCTGACTCAAAAGGAGTGAGTTAAATATTGATACAGCAGGACTCCTGATATCCTTCTCAGGCTTCCATGTATGCATGAGTGTCTATGCCCACACACACGCACACACGTACACCACACCCACCCACAGACACACATACACCACACCCACCCACAGAAACACATACATATACATGTGTGCATTTGTGCACACAAAATAACCACTATGTATCTGTGTACCTGTGTGCTAACTCTCCTGCCCTTGTCATCCTTCCTCTTTAAATTCTGTCCCCACCCGTTAAAATGACATCTTTGCCCAAAGTGATTCCTGGGGCAAAATAAAGCCAGTCATTCAGGGCTTGGATCTTGCTAGTGTCTTGAAACTTCCATCTCTCAACTGCAGAGAGATGTCTGAAGACGCTAAGGGACCGCCCACTGGGCTCTCCCCTCCACTCTTCTGGTCCTCAGCCCTTCCTGGCTCTGCCTGGGGAGATATTGGGGAGCAATGGCTCCAGTCTCACTCCAGCATGTCTGTCCCCCAGTTCCTCTCACTGCTCCAGTACTCCTTCCTGTCAACACCCCAGGGAGTGTGACCTCCTGGTTAGAACATCGTGTTGACACGGCTGAGCCTTTGGCCACCAATGTAGACACTGCCGTGTGCTCTTGGAGCCTGTTGTCAATTTGACTGACTGTTCCAGCTGTGTGTCCGCATGGTCTGCTCTTGAGGAGAGGGTAGGGTGAGGATGCCAGGTGTGGGAGGGTGCCAGGAGCCAGCCTGCTTTCCCAGCAGCTCTCCTCTTGGTGGCACTTGGGCAGCTGGGCCTTGGAGGGGCAACAAGGAGAGACCCCCATTCCCCCCCAGCAGACCCAGCACTGTACTAAGCCATTTACATTGAGATGATAAGTCTTCATGGTCGTCTTGATGGGATTTAGGGTTACCATGGAAACACACCTCTGGGTGTGTCTATAAGGATTGTTCCAGGAAGGCTTTCCTTGAACATGGGTGGTACCCGCTTGTGAGCTGGGGTCCCAGACTCAACCAAAAGAAACAAAGAGAACTGGATATGTGGAAAACGTTTAATCTCAGCACTGGGGAGGCAGAGTAGACAGATCTCTGATTTCGTGGCCTGGTCTACAGAGAGAGTTCCAGGATGGCCAGGGCTGTTCCAGAAACCCTATCTTGAAACACACACACACACACACACACACACAGAGAGAGAGAGAGAGAGAGAGAGAGAGAGAGAGAGAGAGAGAGAGAGAGAGAGAGAGAAACAAAAAGAGCTGAGATAGTATTGATTGCTCTACTTTGATACAATGTGACCCAGTATCCATCATTCCCTCTGCTGAAGCCAGAATGCTCTTGCCACTATGATAGAATTCCCCACTCCTGCAACTGTGAGCCAAGCAACCCTTTCCTTCCACAAGTCAACTTTGTCAGGTGTTTTGTCGGCAACAAGAAAGTAGCTAACACATGCCCCCATCTTACAAAGGAGCCCGGGACCACAGGACCCGAAGGTTCCATTTCCAGCTGTCATACGTTTGTTTAAGCTTCTGCCGTAGAACCAATGTGGCCAGCTTCATGGCTATGCCTGTGCTCAGTATCTGGCAATTCTGCCTTTGGAGTTTTGTGGGGCCCCGTCCCCCTCACAGGCTATCGGGAGCTGTGTCCATGTGACTGTTGTCATTCTAGGAAGGCAAGCTGTGGCTTCCCTCTCCTGATGGCCACTTCTTGTCCACTGGCTTGGGAAGTCCTCTACCTGGGTGTCCACAGGACCACCTGAGCTCTGAGTGTGTGTGTGTGTGTGTGTATTCATGTATGGGAATGTCAAATGTCAGTGCACTGTGTGTGTGTGTGCCCATGTGTGTATGGGAATGTCCAATGTCAGTGTGACTGTGTGTGAAATCGGTACCTTGGTCCTCACCTTCCAGCTTGTGTAATCTTTCTGTTGCTTTTTGGCTTCCTCTGCATCTCTGCTCCCTGCAGGAGCACTGGAATCTCAGGTGCCTGTGCTATGAACCTAGCTGTTAGGTGGGTTCTCCCCAGAACTATTACAGGTCCTTACACTTGCAAAAGCTTTTACCCACAGAGCCATCTCCCCAGCCCTCAGTTTGTGTCTCTCTCAGGGCAGTGGCATCATGAGAGACACCAAGCCCCCAGGAGGATGGGGGAGAAGCACTTGCCTGGCATGCAGGAACTCCTGGGCTGGTACTCCAGCACTGTATAAATCCTGCATGGTGGCTCATGCCTGGAATTCCAGCACCCGAGAGGTGGAGGCAGCAGGATCAGAAGTCCAAGGCCATCCTCAGTGACCTAGCAAATTCAAGGTCAGCTTTCATTACGTGAGACCCTGGCCCACCTCACCCAATTTTTTCTCTTTTAAATCTATTTCAAGTGTGGACCTGTGAACTAGCTCAGGGAGAGAGCGAGCCTGCTTAGGTTAGGGCTGTGTGTTAGACATAACAACAATAAAACAAGCAGAATGCTAAAGGAGAAAGAAACAAGATGGATGAACAGAAAGGAATGTGGAATTCATAATGAGATAGGCTGTTAGAGAGTTTCAGAACTGGTCTGACCCGGGCAAAATGTCACCAAGTCTTTCGTTGTCTAAGGCTGAATTCCCATGATATCTCAAGGTGGCTTCTAGAATCTCTCCCTGCTTCTGGGCAGGGGGTTGGGCTGGGGAAGAATGTGTGTGTGTGTGTGTGTGTGTGTGTGTGTGTGTGTGTGTGTGTGTGTGTATGTGTGTGTGTGTGTGTGAGAGAGAGACAGAGAGACAGAGAGACAGAGACAGAGAGACAGAGAGAGAGAGACAGAGAGACAGAGAGACAGACAGAGACAGAGCAGAGAAGAAGGAGGAGGAGGAAGAGGAGGAAGGGGAGGAAGGGGAGGAAGAGGAGAAGGAGGAGGAGAGAGGGAGAGAGGGAGAAAGAGAGATAGGGAGAGAGGGAGAGAGGGAAGAGGGAGAGGAAGCAGAGGGGTGGGAAGAGGGGAGGGGGAGGGATAGGAGAGGGGAAGAGGACTCTCCCAACCAAAGCAGAGAAGTCTCAATTCACTCTGCCTTGATAGCATGTCCACTAGCATGGACTAGAGATGCACTATGTTGGTGGTGAATGTGGAACAGGGTCCACGGCCACCTGAAGCTAGGGGTCAAGGTCACTATGTCACCAGCAGGAGAGTTAAGAAACATGCCTTGTGGTCCCTGACTCTCTATCCCAGGGTGGTCTGGAGTTCCCAAGAGACCTGTCTCCTGTAACATCTGAACTATGGTCACTGGATTGTGATGTGTGCGTTGCCATGTTTGTCTGCCAACTCGTGGGTGAATTGATGGAAACACAGTTCACAGCTTAGGTCCCCTATGTTCCTGTGTCTTTTGGGTTCTCAGAGTGTCAAGGCTTTCCTCGGGACCCAGTCTTAACAGGCTCTCAGACCGTATCTACCGGGTGAGAGAACCTGGACAGAGATCATAAAACAGATGACCTTCTACCCAAAAGGGCCTTAACGACTTCCGGCCGGTTTTGAAATATACTTGTATTCTTTCTTGAAATATACTTGTATTCTTTTCTTCCCGTGATTTCTAATTCGGGAAGCTTGGCACATTAAGGTCCCCACAGACTGGGGGCAAGGGACAGGGCTCCGGGAAACGGGTGCTGGGCTCCTTGCAAACTGTTTCACTTCCTGCGGGAGCTGAGGAGGACAGAGGTAGACAACATCCTGCAGATGCCCGGCTCCCCTCCAGCCAGGGAGCCATAAATGGTGTCACTTTTGACTCAGTCACTGCACTCACACCACCAAGACAGGGACCTAGGGACCAGCCACAGGAAACCTAGCACCTTGTAGGGTTGTCATTGCCACCTTACAACATTCAACACTGGCAATAGAAGTGGTCTTTGGGCAGAGTGTGTGTGTTGTGTGTGCATGTGTGTGTATTGTGTGTGTATGTGTAGTGTGTATGTGCATGTGTGCATGTGTGTGTACTGTATGTGTGTGCATGTATATGTGTAGGGTGTGTGCACATGAGTGTGTGTGTGTATTGTGTTTGTATGTGTGTGAGAAGGGTTCCTCCTGTTGGAAGAGTCCCAGGGAGGCCGGGGCCCATCAGACTCTGTTCCAGGAGGCCTTGGGGGGCTCCAGACCCCAGAGGCAGGTAGCTGTTTGACTAAACCTCATGTTTTCTTCTGTTGACACCATCTTTGTCTAATGTCTTTGGTCTCCAGAGTTCCATGGACGTCGACGAGCCCCTTCCCTCAGCCGTGCCACCTTACACGGTGCCTGTTCCAGAACTCCTAAGTATACAAAGTTTCTAAATTTCTACCCACCCATGCACAGGACCTAAAAATACCCACAAGGGAGTGCTTAGTCACATATGATGGGACCCGTAATGGGGCCACGCCCCAGACCTCCTCCTCACAAACCAGCTGTGTAAACCTGCTGTGTATGTGTAGTGGAGTGGTTGCTAAAACAGGGTCGGAACACAAGAAACCGTTAGGCCCTGTACAGCTCCTTTGAGACAGCCCTGGGCTCCACCTACTGTGCAGGCTCCACCTACTGTGCAGGCTCCACCTACTGTCCAGGCTCCACCTACTGTGCAGGCTCCACCTACTGTGCAGGCTCCACCTACTGTCCAGGCTCCACCTACTGTGCAGGCTCCACCTACTGTCCATGCTCCACCTACTGTCCCTTCACTGAGAAGGCACAGACCAGGAGAGAATTCTGCAAGAGCCATGCCCTTAGAGTTTGCAAACGGCTTCAGGAGGCCTAGTGATGGCCTTGCTATTTCTGAGGGAAGAAGGGTGAGAGGAAGCAGAAAGGAAAAAGTGAGCATTTCACATTCCATCCAAAGTTGGAGCCTGCAGTGTCCCCCAAAGGCCCAGGTTGCTAAAGGCGTGGTCCCCAGTCTACAAAACCTTCAAGAGGAAGGAAGTTGGGTCAGTGGGGACACACCCTTGAAGGGGACCTTGGGACTCCCTCCCTGTCTCTCTTCCTACTTACCAGCCGCCCAACCTGGCCTCCTGATCCCGCCATGTTCCTTCTCACCACCCCCTCCCCCCTCCCCCCCCCCCCATGTGCCCAAATCAACAGGCTGAGCAGCCACGGCTGAAACCATGAGCCACAGTTAAGGTTTCCTCCTTGTGAAGTGATCTTTCTCAGTCAAACACAGAGCGTTTACCCACCCACCCACCAAAGTGGTGAGGAGGCATGTTTGCCTGAAGCCATCAACGGTGTAGGAGAGAGAGAGAGAGAGAGAGAGAGAGAGAGAGAGAGAGAGAGAGAGAGAGAGAGAGAGAGAGAGAGAGAGAGAGAGGCCTGGAAACTGTTACTCGGGAAACACGACATACTATATAGATGATTCTTACTAATACAAAATGGAGCTGGAAAGCAGATTGGCCACAGGAATGAAAAGAAAATGAAGGAGGAGGATGGGAGGGAAGAAGGGAGAGAGGGATGGGGAGAGGGGGGGAGAGAGGGAGGGAGGGATCACCAATGTATCAAAGCCAGGCAAGATGAAAGCTGCCTGCCGCCTTCTCTAAGCCCCCAGCCCCTCTCCGTGTGGCTCATCCAATGACCAGCCTTCCTACCTGGTCCTCAGAGCTGCTCTCAGGACGGAGCTGGCTCCGTGTGAACTGGTTTTAGGCTGGAATACTGGAGAGGACAGCCACCAATTCTCACCCCCGCCCCGAGTCTACCTAGGATAGACTTTAGGTGGTCTAGAACGACCTGGCTCACCTGGACACTCAAATGGAGCAGCAGGACAGGATCCCAGGGAGTCTGGTGTGTCACGTGCTCCCTAAGAACTCAAGAGCCAGCACTAATATCCCTTCCTGGGCTGCAGGCCTGTTTCCATGGTTACAGAGACCCTCATGCCTTGTAAAGCAGGAAGGGAAATGGACCACAGGTCCCCGGGAGCCCAGCAGCCTCTCCTAGCCCTCCCTATCAGCCCCTCCCCTCCCCTTACCCCCTGCCCCTCCTACTAGGATCCTTTGTGTTTCACTGTTCAGCAAATGCCTCTGGGGGGTCCCTCACCCCCCTCTGAGCCCCCTCCTTCTGTCTGAGGTGGCACATGTTCCCTCTTCCCTTGACTGATCTATCTGGCAGAACAGGGAGAGAGGAATCTTTAATGAGTCTCCTGCCTTCATTCATTACTGTAATGGCTTCAACTTGGGGGACAGGGGCTGGCAGGCACTTAATATGTTTTCATGTCCACAAACACATTCCCTGCTTGGCAGGGAGAGAGGAGGTCTGGTTTAGGTTTGCACTGTGGGGGTGATTTATAAAAGACACCAGCACTGGGGACTCCCCTGCCAGGACTTAGCCTCCTTGTAGCCCTAGCTCTCCCTTTGGCCTCCCCTAGTCCCTCCACCTCAAATGCTCCCCCTTTTAGCACCCTGTCTTAGGCTGGGCTTGCTTCTCCATCTTCCCTATGCCCACCTTCTCTCCAAAGCCACTCAGGGGAAAATGGCTGCTGACAGACACCCTCAGGTTGCATTTGATGGCTTCCTGCATTGACTCACATGGCCTCAAAGGGTATTCTGGGTAGAAAGGAAGGAAAATGGGTCCACTTTGACACATTTCTCCGTGACCACCCACCTGGGCAGCTGCCGAAGGTGCTTTGTGCATGATGTTGCACAAACCCTTGGCAGAACAAAGATACTGGGAAGAGAGATGGTGTCCCTCCCTTGGCTGGCAGACTATTACTCAAACCACTGACCCTGGGGGACTTCACACCAGTAGAAGGAAAAGACTGAAGTGTGGTGTAGCCAGAGGAGGAACCTGGCCATCACCAGCAATTGATCACGGCTCTGACCGCTTGTCTGCCCACCTTGCAGAAGAGACTTAGAGTAGAAACAAGGGTGAGCCAGTGATGGGGCGGACCACACGCCCTGGCCAGGGTCACTCTGCTATGCACACCTCTAGTGCTTTAGTTAAACTAAAACAACATGTTGTTGCTTCAAGTGTGGACTTGAGGGTCACAGGACCTCTTTGTCTGTTTCCTTTCAGGGTGGCCAAATTGTGTACATCTCTTCTCTCCACTTCCATTGGTACTTATCTCTGTAATCGATCTATGGAGGATGGGTGGCTAAGCCTAGCTCCTTAGGGCTACCAGTGTACAAGCTCCGATCCTAAAACCACAGTAACAGCATAAGAGGGGGAAGTTTGCAGGGAAACCTTGTGTTAACAAAACACATTGGGACATCATGGCTGGGAAAATGCTCTGGGAGAGGCGTCCCAGTTTACTATCATGGAGAAAGAACCATTTGGGCTCCATTGTCCCTAAATAGAAGCTGCTGAAATATAGAAAAAAAAAAACAAAAAACAACAACAACAAAAAAAACCAACAACAAAAAAAAAAAACCCAGCCACAAATCACTTCTCAATGAGGTGAGAATCTCCAAGGCAACCTGCCCAAGGCTGAACACCAGGAGGGAGGAGATGCATGGTCACCATGGAAACCACATCCTAGAAACCCATTGGTATTGGTTTGCCACATTGCAGATGAGGTAATGGGGGTGGAGCTAGACCTGCAGGGTCCCTGGAGACTAGAGTAAAGAAAGGTGTGGGAGCAGGAGAAAAGGAAAGAGGGTGAGGGAGAGGGAGAGAGAGAGAGAGAGAGAGAGAGAGAGAGAGAGAGCTCGATCCAGGCCAGGCTCTAGGCCATCTCTCTGAAGATATATGAGGGAATGGGCCAGGAGCTGAGATGAAATAGATAAAGAGGCTGGCCTAAAGCCCAGAAGGACGAGCAGTTGTAGCAAGGTGCCACCATATTGAAAGTCTTTATGGATGTATTCCATCTCTCTAGGTCACCCACTCAGCATGAGTAATTCTCTAGTGCTGCTCCATCGATGATAAATTCAGAAGGATTTGGAATCAGAATAACCCTTCCTGGGTCCCTCAGGTCCTCTGGTTACCCTGGGTGCTCAAGCACAGGGTGCGAGCTCACCTGCAAAGCCTGCCTCTGGCTCCAATTACTCTGACACGTTGGCTGGTCCTTTTCTTCCTAGAAGCTAAGTAGCACCACCTGCTGGTGGTTTCTGGAAGCAAGGCAGCAGTGACTGAGTGGTCTCTCCCAACTGTGCCTCCGACCAATCTCTCTCTTCAAGCAGGTGGGAGACTAGGATCCATCTCTAATCACCCTCTGGTGTCCTGGGGACCATACGAGTCCTGTGATAGAATGAACCACAGAACACAGCCTGCCCAGATCATCGGTCAGCCATGTGACCTCAGCCAACCATTGGCATCCCTGGGCTACAATGCATGTCCGTGTTAAGGAGTTTGTATGAAATTCCCCCATTGGGGTTCTTGACAGCTTGCACAGCAAGCATTAGCCTGTCCTGCAGAGGACAGTTCCATCAAATCTGAGGAAGGAGAACACCCCAGAAATACAGTGCCATGTGTCTCTCAGCATCTATGTGATTTAAGGCAACCTAGACATACATCAGAGGAGCATAGCTGGGAACCACAAGACACTGTGGGGACTGGCCTCTTCACTCTTTGACACAGGAAGGTCTCCACAGTGAACAGCCACTCAGAATGCAGAGATGCCGGCCCTTCCTGAAGCTGGCTATCCGGGAGATTAGTGCTAGACCAGTTTGGTGGGTGGGGATGGTAGACCTTAGTCTGGGCAGCTAAGCTCACAGCCCAGCTTTGCCGTCTGGCGTGACAACATCCTTGTCCTGTTTTCCCACTGGCACAGCCAGGTCTACCTCTCAGGGTCTGCTGGAAATTAAGCAGGCTCTCACGCTCCATCTTTCCAGGATGAAGCCTGGTCCACAGCAACACATTCATCATGATGCTCTCTTAATCGAGATCTTCCAACTTCTTGCCCTATCAAGAGCGTGTATACAGCACGCTCCCGGCTGGTCCCTCCACCTGTATAATCCTACTGAGCACTTGCTGTATGCAAAGCACTGTACCAGACAGCAGGGCTAGAATGATGGGAAAGGTAGTTTGGATATTATAACCCACAGAGCTTCTGGTCTAAAAGAGAGTCAGGAGATGGACAGACATCAAACTGACAGACTCACAGCAAAGCTGCTGAAGGACCATATGACAAGAAGGAGTGAACCTGAGTGGTCAGAGAATTATCTATGCCTCTCTTCCTACATGCTGGAAATAAGGGTGTGATGGCTGGTGCTTTGCAGCTATTGTGGATTCTGAGGCAACGCTGGGGTGGCCATCATTCTTGAGAACCATCATTGTCTACTCTTGGCTTTTATGAAGACTGAGGGGACATTTATCCTGTTTTAAGAACTTTAGTTACCTAGTTGCTTCTCTGTCCTCCAAACCCTCTGAACCACATGCCTAGAATTAGTAAGGAACAGGCTGTCTCCCCATTAGCCAATAGGAACCTGGGTCAGAGGAGTCTGGGCAGGTTTTGGTTAAATTCACTTGAGTGGAAGGAATTAGTAGGAGACAGAAGTCTTGCTGAATAAAGCAGGTTAGAGATGAATCCGGGGTGACAAGCTGGGAACAATCTTTAGGGCCATCTGCAGACACAGCTCTAGAGTCAGCAGTTAAAGACAGGCCTGAGAGAAGGGACTCAAAAGCCAGGAGGCCCAGCCTCCACACCAGAGACTCCTCAAGTCCAGCCCCCGGCTAACCAGGACTATGCCACTCAAAGATTTCAGGGTCAGTGACCAAAGGTTCAGGCTTGAATTCTACCTCTGACTAATTGAGATGGCCAGGCAAGCTCTCTGGGACCTTTGCATCTTAGTGTACTAAAGGGACGATGACAATGGGTTGTGTCTGCACAATCATGCATGCCCACAGACTGATGCAAAGGACACACATCTGTTTTTTTCTTTTTTTGAGACAGAGTCTCTCACTAGTCTGGAACTTGTCAAGGAGGCTAAGCTGACTGGCCAGTGAGTCCCAGGTATATGTCCGTCTCTGCCTCCCACCACAGGATCACAAACGTGTATCACCACGCCTGGCTTTGCGTACATACATATCGGAGAGGGCGGGTTCTGGGAATCAAACCCAACTCCTCATGTTTGAAAAGCAGTTGCCTGCCTGAGATGTTTCTCCAACCCCGGGCCAATTTCTTGACAGCCATACCTTACAGGTAGTAACCAGATTTAGACATTTTCCTCCCCCCCCCAAAAAAAACTGGAATTTTAAAAGCAATTTGAACTTTAAATATTCCTAACACCGTTGGCAGCTTTCCTTGGAGTCCCTTAGGCTGTGGTCAGATTTAAACCACTTCTCTGTGCCACTATGCCTCAACCCAGACTCTACCTACACACTTCTCACTGGGCCCAGAAATGGCTGTAGGTAATCCACTCTCCCCCACTCAGACAGGGCAACTGAGACACACCTGCCCAGAGATGCAACAGATCTGCCTGACAAACACTAAGTCACTGTCACCCTGGAAGAAATGACAGCCATGTCATGCGTCACATCGATTTAAAAAAAAACATAGGGCACCACACTCTTGAGCAAAGCTAGGAGGGGCTGAAAGGGGCTAGTGGACAATTTCTGGATGTTCTGGGCTATATGTTTGGCCACCCCTACTTACAGAACACACAGCCCTAGAAAGGGACCAAGTCTCCCCGACTCCCACTGGGCCACTTCATGTGTCACCAGAAATGTGGACTAGAAATAACCAAGGATGTGAAATGGCACTAAGAGAAGCCATGACTCATCCTCCCCCAGCGGTCCCCAGGCACGCCAGCTTCAGGTTTCCTGACGTCATGTACTGAGGGGTAGAGAGGAGACCATAAACCCAAGAGAGCATCTTAGTAGCCAGTCTGACTTCCTCTCCTAAGCCTGCATCCCACTGGTGAAAAAGGAAAGGTCCACTTTGATAAAATGACAGGAGGCTTGTAACTCTCCCTGACGCTAGACTCAGACCAGGGTGAAGTCACAGTTAAGTGTGGATTAGAATAAAACTGTAAGTGCTCGCCTCCAGGAATTTCCCTGGAAGGAAGCCATGCTCCTGTGCAGACTTTCCACCAGGTGGCGCCATGAGTCAACTTTCAAAACAGGTTTACAAGGCAAGCCTGTGACTCTCCCAGGTGGGTACAGATATAAAAGCACATTTTTTTTCTATCTCATGGCTTCCCTTCACCTTAACCCTGATGCTCATCAAACAAGGTGGCAGAGGAAGAAGACAGACACTAGCTGTGCCAAATGGGTAACCACCACCTACTAAGCTCTGCTATGGGCAAGAACAGGCCAGGCCAATACATTTGCACTTGACAGCTGATATGGTGAAGGTGACCATCCTAATGCTGACCCTTTAATACAGTTCGTGTGGTGATGACACCCCCCCCATCATCAAATTATTTTCGTTGCTACTTTATAACTGTAATGTTGCTACTGTTATGAATTGTAATGTAAATATCTGACTGCAGGATACCCAATTGAGAACCAAGCACTCCAGCGGTTTCCCTTGGCTTTTGCTGGCACACAGGTGTTTCCAGAATGTTTGTGAAGCTCAGGGCCAAGGACCAAGTTTATACCTTGCTGAGTTACACACCCGGAAGCAGCATTTCCACTATGACCTACACCCAGTTTTGGGGTTACGGTTCTTTTGGGGGTCTATGTGATAGTACCCCACATGACTGAGGTCAAAAAAGGACCACAAACTCACCCCATGCTAAAATCCTATGGCATGAAATTCTTGACCATAAAATGTGCCCAGATAGCCAAGAACTAAAGAAGGGAAATGTGTTTAGCTTATGGTGATATATGAAAAGGAAAAATTCGGTGCTGGAGAGGTGGTTCAGTAGTTAGGAGCACTGTCTGAGTTCAATTTCCAGCAACCACATGGTGGCTCACAACAATCTGCAATGCGATCTGATGTGCTCTTCTGGCATGCAGGTGTACGTGCAGATAGAGCACTCATACATAAATTAGTATATATATTTAAAAAAAACCCTACACATTCAAATATTCATGTCTGTTCACATTGGCATAAATTCTAAGAAACTGGGCCAGGTGGTATAAATTTGTATTCCTATTTCCTTGAGAAGTTGAGGGAGGTGGCTCCTAAGTTCAAGGCCCACTTGTTCAGCGTGAGTTCAAAGCCAGAGTGGACAACTTATAAAAAGTAAATAAAATGAAAAGTCAGAAAGGGGATTGCAGGTGTAGCTCAGAGGTGTGTGTGCCTTGCATGTGCAAGGTCCTGGGCTCAATCCCCAAATAATAAAACAATAATAACAGCACTGTCACAGCATCAAATGCCTATGATCCCAGCTACTTGGGAGGCTGAAGCAAGAGCATTACAAATTCAAGGCCAACCTGGGCTCTCTATAAGCCCTGGACCACACAGGCCACCCTTCCAAGGGCAGGGCCGGGCACCTCTGCCTGGATTGGATCAGGTCGTCTTAGCACTTTCAGACCCATGGTTGGAGAATCAAACAGAGCAGTGTCAATGAACCAGAGGCCAAGGACACAGAGTCAGGACACAGACCCTTGGGCCCCCAGCATCCCATCCCATCCGGAAATGGGGGTCTTGCTCACTTCCGGGTGAGACCTTGCTGCCTCTGGGTCTCTCTTCGGAACCTGAAAGCTTGCTCACTGTCTTCAATGACGCATGTATTCTCTTCACAGGGTGTGGACTCTTTGACTTTAGAAAAGGAGACTGCATTTCCACAAAGGCCCCTTTCAACTGTGACGCTCCAGTGTGTTACATGAGAACCGTAATTCACATCCCTTAAGGTATTCCATGCATGGAACAAGTCTCGCAGACTGAAAGAGGACCCTGAGAAACAAAATGGCTCTGGGGAGCAGATGAGGGCAGGCAGTCTATTGTGGCTGGGGAAGGGAGCAGATCGACCTTCGAGGGTGTGAGATGTCACTGTGAACAGCTGAGATCGAAAGCAGCTGACAGCTACACTCCTTTTCCACCAAGAATGCGCCCATGTCCCCTCCTGTCATGTGCAGAAATGAAGATTCAGGAAACCTTTGGTGAAGGAGTTCCACCCTGACAGAGGATCCCAGCCCCAGGGAGCAGTGGACAGACACATGGCCTGAGGGAGGTTGTTCTATGCAGAAGAGCAAGGTCAGGATAAGAGAATAGCATCTCCGCAGTCGTCAGCCACCCCTGGCCACATAGAGTCACCCTCAGGGACCTGGGAGGGGGAGGCTGCTGGTACCACGGCAGGCTGGGTCTTCAGGCTTCATTCTCCTGGAGCCATCACCCTGAGCCCACCAGACCTGAAAGGCCACCCACCTACTGCCTCTCTCAGGCAGTCTCCAATGAAGACTCGAGTTCAAGAGCTGCAGGGTGGTGGTGGTGGCACATCCCTTTAATCCAAGCACTGGGGAGGCAGAGGCAGGAGGATCTCCAGGCTAGCCGGTCTACAGAGTGAGTTCTAGGACAACCATGACTGCACAGAGAAACCCTGCTTCAAACAGCCCTTCCCCAGCAAGAGAGAGAGAGAGAGAGAGAGAGAGAGAGAGAGAGAGAGAGAGAACCAGCCAAACCCATGCCTCCTGTCAGGAAATCAGGGCTCCCTGGTCCTGAGACCTGCTAAGGAGAGGTCACTATGGCCAGGGCTTCTGAGAGCTGCTGATGGCTGGCTGGATGAACCTGAGCAGCCCCTGGGTCGGGCCCCTGAGCAGGAAAGACCTCAGACATTCAATACACTCCATTCTTTCACTCCTTACACACTCCGCCCCCAGTCATCCAAAGGACTCCACCCCCACCCCAAAAGCTGACCTTGGAGTTCAGAGTATTGGAGTGCCTAGAGCTCCCCACAGCACTAGGCAAGGGGTCCAAGCCTGTACCTCACCTCCCAACACTCTGAGAAAAATCTCCGACATCACAAGGTCAAAGGCCCTACCACCTCTTCTCCAAACCCAGCCACCCCACCAGCTTCTTCAGGCTGGGCAGCCGTGAGTCAGTCATTCACCGGCTTCTTAAAAGGGACTCCAATTTATTTATTGAAAATATCACAATAGCTGGGCACAGTATCACACACCTTTGGTCCCAACACTTGGGAGGAAGACGCAGGAGGATCTCTGTGAGCTGGAGGCCAACCTGGTCTCCATGGTGAGTTCCAGGCCAGCCAAGGCTACACAGTGAGACTCCTCTGTCTTGGAAAACCCAAAGAAAAGGAAAGATCATGATAAATAGAATGTCAATGTCCTTCCTCATACATAAGATCAGCCAATAAAAAAAGGACACCATTAAAATGAAGGAATGCTATAAAACTCTGGCCAGTTCCCAGCTGCTCTCAGCTCCAGGTTTGCGCCTGGTGGGAGATTTATGTTCTGGGAGAACACAACATACTGAGCCTTTCTTATTCTTGCTTGTGCTTTTTAGCGGAAGCCCTATGCCCCCTAAAAACATTCCAGGAAACCACAGGACTCTCTTTTTCAGCAATGCTGGCCCAGAGAGACCCTCTGCCTCCTACAGCGGGAGAAAAATCTACAATGCCTGCCTCATGCCCATCACACCTTCTGAGCCCACCCAAGCTCCCTCCCCCTGTGCATGATGTCGCACGAAGCCCAGTCCAGTTGATCCTACTGAACACTCCCGCCCTCATGAGTCCCCCGGAGGTCACCGCTGACTCAGATGAGACACCAGGTAGACCAGGCCCACAAGCAGAAGGCCACGAACCCCGAGCATCATAAGCAGGAAGAGCAGGAGGATGGAGGTCACAGGTTCCACCACGTGGTTCCCAAGGTGCCATTGTGGGAAGCCCATGTTCACCAGCTGCCGGTTCAGGTCACTGAAAGGAGATTGGGCAGCACCCAGTCGGGCACCTGCCTGCTGCTGGCGGGGTCCAGGGCCCCCTGGAGGTGTGCCGTGGCCTCTGTTGAAAAAGCCCTGGAAGATTAAGACAAGACATATGAGTCCAGGTGAAGCTTCCTTGGAATTGAGGCACCAACCAGAAGACTCCCGGCTGGGCCCTGCCCTCCCCCATGGCCATCCTACAACCATGCTTCCTTCCTGGGACCAACCAAGGTCCAAAATCTCAGAGCCTGTGCTCCCTAACCATACCTGGAAAAAGATGACCAGGATGGACAGGAAAGGAGAGGGGAGAAGCACGCAGTGGGTAGGTACCCTGAGGTTGGCACTCTCTCCATAACTGAAGCCAGCATCTCATCTCCATCCTACATTCTAGAGATGCTGGTTCCACTGGCAAACGTTTGCAAAGGCCACCAAAAGAGAGGAAGTCCCCAGGTCTGAGGCCTAAGGGGGGGCTCCCTCCCCAGAAGGCAGGAGCCAGACAGTTAGTCCATTCTTACTCTGCTAGATGCTCTGTGGAGAGTGCGTCGAACTACATAGAGCAATGGTTCTCAACCTGTGGGTCGCGACCCACCTCTGGGGAGTCAAATGACCCTTTCACTAGGGTCCCCTGAGACCATCAGAAAACACAGGTATTTGCATTACGATTCTTAACAGTAGCAAAACTGGCGTTACACAGGAGCAAAGGAAATAATGTTATCGTTGGGGATCGGCACAGCATGAGGAGCTGTGTTCAAGGGCCTTGGAGTTAGGAAGGTTGAGAGTCACGGCTGTAGAAGGTAAGCCGGGCGCTAGAGACTGGGAATTGGGGCCAGCTGCTACAGTTCTCTTCAGGATGGCTGCCTACCTGCTGAGAGCTGCTACTTCTGTGCTGGGTGGTCGTCCTCACTCGGGGGTCATCATCCTGAACGATCTCCCCATTGGCCAAGATCCTCACCATTCTCCCTGGACGCTGGGAATTTCTGCGGCGCTGTACCTGCCAATAAATGCATGCCCTTTGATCGTCTAGGGGCAGATCTTACCCCTGACCTCAACGGGCCCCCGCTACAGATAATTGAAAGAGGATGTTTTTCGGTGGTGATCATACGGTGGCCCACCCTTAGCAGGTGCTTGTCCTATTAACGAAAAGAGGTGGAAAAAAATGCACGGGAGGAAGGGGAGGAAGGGGGAGGGTGGGTCCCAGGGCCCTGGCCAAGTGGCGCACACCTGTAATCAACCACCAGAACTCCAAGGAGGTACAGGCTGGAAGGTCAGGGGTTAAAGACCAGCTTCTGCTAAGTGAAACCCTGTCTCAAAAAAGAAACAAACAGAAAGGCAGTGTTTTGTATGCTAACGTTAAAACAAACAAACAACAACAAAAAAAACAACAACAACCAAGAAACAAAAATATAGGGTTAGGGTGCGGTTCCCAAGCACTGCCAAAAAGAGCAGGCACTAGTGATCTACGTAGATCCTCTTAGGTCTCCACCCGGGTGGCAGAACCCGGGAACATCACGCTGGGGAGGGTGGACCTCCGCTGCGGAGGGCACGCCCCCTGCCCCTCACCTTCAGGGAACACCCAGGTAAAGGACGAAGTCCAACCTCCCACCACACGGGGTGTGAGCTGCAGCTGCGGCTCTGGGGGACCCCAGCTTTGCAGCCCCTAAGTGTGACGATAGGCCCGGCACTGTCACCCAAGGAGCGCCTCCGTGTTCATCTCAACCCGCCGGGGCACCGAGGCAGGTTGGGCCCGGGGAGGAGCACAGCGTGGAGCGGGCAGGGTCGCGGTTCCGCGCGGCGTCCCGTGCTTTGTCATCCCGCAGGCTGGGCCACCCGCGCCGCTGCAGCGCCTCGGTCAGGCGTGGCTCCAGGTCCCGCAGCGGTGGGGAGGGGTGCGGATCCGGGACCCGGCGCGAACACCACCCACCTGCGCGCACGGTTCCCGGGGCTCGGCGTCCACGGGCGGCCGTTTCCTCCCACCTGACCTCACAGGAAGCACTCACCGCAGGGGCGAGGCCCAGCTCGGGGCCCCCTCTGTCGGCTGCCGGGGTAACTGCAGCTGCGCATCGGGACGGGAGGAGAAGGGAGGGGAAGGAGAGAGAAGGGAGGACAAGGAGCAGCTAGATTGGGGAGGAAGGACTATCGGGAAGAGATGAGGAGGCTGAGAAGGATTGGGATGGGGAGTGTGGGAGAATACATGATGGGGAAGAGGACCAGGGAAGAGGGGATCACATAAAAGCCCAGGACCTGGGATACCTGGAAGTAGGCACAAGGTGAGAGCCCACAGGTTTACAAGTCTGCTCAGATCTGCCCAGCTAACTCTGCCTGTTCCACTTGAGAAGGACCCAGCCTCGCCCCTCAGGAGCTCCAAGCTCCTTGGGGACCGAAGAGGTTTGAATCACTGGCATGTTCGGTCAGTTTGCAGCAGGCTTCACTCAGAGCGGGTTGGGGGGCGGGATCACCAGATTAATTGTTGGTCTCTAGTGAGTCCGGGTGTAGTGGGGAGGAGAAAGGAAGGATAGACAGCCTGAAAAGGCAGAGTCAGAGAAGAGATAGGGGACTGGGGGGAAAGTGTGAGACAGGACAGGTAGATAGATAGATGGTTGAGCTTCACAGCCTGACGACTTGAGTTGGATCACTGGAACCTGCGTGGAGGAAGCAGGGACCTCACTCCCTTTACAACCCTGTGACACTGTTCCGGTAGGAATCCTGAGAGAGTATTGCAGCCTCACGGAGTGGGAATCTAGGTCAGGCATCTCCGGTGTTGGCTCTGGCTCAAGCCAAGCATCTATCACCTAGAACCACCCAAGAAGAGAGTCTCCTTAAGGTATTATTTAGATCTGGTTGGCCTTGGTGCTTGTCTGTAAAGAATTGTCCTATTAATTGACCAAGCCCATTGTGAGTGGCACCATTCCCTAGGCTGGACCCTGAGCTATGTAAGAGTAAAGAAAATCAGTGGGGAAGTGAGCAGCCAGCATGGGTGCCCTGGTCTCTCTCTGCTCTTGACTGGATGTGATGTGATTACTACTTAAATTCCTGAAGTGACTTCCCCTGCACTGCAATCTGGAGTTGTTAACCAAAATAAAGCCTTTCCTATAGCCCTAAGTAAATTTTCAGTGAGAGTATTTTTACCATTGAAACAAAACCAAAACAGATAGCCAACAACAACAAATCTGGCATCTGGAAGACAGAAAGAGTATATGAGTATCTGCAAATGAATAATATAAGCAACCAAGTTAAAACATAGGTGAAAGATTTCATCAGGCATATTATAAAAGAAATCTAAATGGCCAGTGAATCTTAATACTGTGCTCAATGTTACAAATTGGGAACCTTATGAATCATTGGATGGACTGGGAGGAGGAAACGTGATGATACCACATCCTTGATGCTGGGCAGTGAAGAGTGTTTCTGTGCTGCAGGTGGGTGTGTGAATCAATGCACACCACTCGGGAGAACCAATACGAGCTGCGTGGAAATTGTGCCAGGATTTGCTCTTTTTTTTTTTTTTCATCCCTGTGATAATATAACTGAAGTAGGGAAATTAGGGGAGAGAAAGGATTTATTTTGGCTCATGGTGGGAAAGGCTTGATGGCTGGGACTCCATCTTGTTTTGTGACCAGAGGATGTGGCTCTTTTAAGATGACTCTAACTAGGAAACAAAGGAACAGGGGCAAGAAGTGGGGCTGGATTAAAGTCCTTAAGTCCCAACCCCAATTTACCCACTTCCTCCAAGTAGGCCCCCATCTCTTAAAGGATCTGCAACCTCTCAAAGCATCCCCACCAGCTAGGAACCCAGAGTTCAAAGTCTTAGCCTATGGTGGGCATTTCACTTTTAAACCATGAGTACCTGTGTTCTTTATGATGCAAGAAGAAATGCTCATGTATGCCTGGTGTGGTTTTTATTAATGGAAACTGGAAAGGAATTTAAATGTCTATGTTCAAATCTGTGTGTTTATTCCACACAAAAGTCTCTCAAGCTCTGTGCTATGCCAAACTTCCAGGAGCCTTCAGAGGCCATAATCCTCAGAACTGGGGCTACACTCTGCAGTCAGCTGAGCCCCTTATTTCACACTTTACCATCAAAGTTCAGGTTACATCAGGGCTAGGACAAACCCTCACCCTCCAGCCTGAAAGGAGTTTCAGAGCCATTCTAACGAAGGGCCAAGAAGCCCCACAGACTCATACTGGCTGCTTGCTTCTGTAGCTAGGCCTAGATCTGATTAGCCTCAGGAACTAAGGTGGCACCCTTTCCTACTCCAGAACTCAAAAGAACGGACAGAGATGTGAACTGAAGTTCCCAGAAAACAAGTCCACATTAAAGACTCCACAAGTTTGAGTCATTAGAACTTTGTGATTGTAGGGAGTTGGAATGTTACAGCTCCAGAGCCAAATTATCTTGGGCAATCTTTAGTTCCCCCTTCATAGTTACTCATTGTGTCTGGCCTAACATCCTGTAGTTATCAGGTAAAACCTTTAGGAATGTATTAACAAGCTACGAGCTCCCCAGACAGACAAAAGCTAAGCCTGTTCAAAGGCAGCATCAAACCCTGTAACAGAGATCACCTCGCCTTACTGTATCCCCCTGATGTTCTCACCAGTGTAGCTGGAAAATCCCCTGATTTATGACTGTTTTATTGTCATTGTTGTTCTATAACTGTGAAAACTGGGAACATGTTCCCTGGGGTAACCTCAATCCATGTCCCTAAGCTGTGGTCACTCATAAGTGACTCCAGGATGAAGTCTTATATTCCCCTAGATGGAGAGCTGTGTTTTGAGTCCGGAGAGATCAGATTGTGAGGAGAGAAGAGCCAGGAGGTGGCAGAGCCAGCCTTTCATTCCAGTCCTCCCTTAGAAGCCTAGGCAGAGACAGAAGGGTGGGGGTGGGGTGAGCAAGAAAGCATCTGATGGCAGAGAATGAGGCTTGCCTGGCCAATGGCTTTTTGTGGGGTCTTAATTAAGCTCAGCAGCTCCATTGTTCCTTTCAGGATGAAACATATGTTCAGGGCCTGGCTGAGGTTTGGGACCGGCATTTCAATGGTGCTTGGCCCTATGGCCTACCAGGGGAAGCGGGGTGGGGGTGGAGGGGGAGTGGGAAGGAATACACTGTCCTAAGCTATACAAGACTTACAAACATCCCCAGCCCCAAGTCTCACCTCCTACTGGGACAGGTTATAAACAACCCAGTGTGGGCACCCACAGCCCACAGGGTTGACCTTCCTTGGGCACAGTTGCCAACTGTGTGTCATTCAGATGAGGTTGAGAAAACTGGTTCTGAGATAGCCATCACTATGAACAGAAGCCCTCGGAGTGGCCATTTGAAGGGATTTAAAGAAACCATGTAGGGAGTTTGGCACAGGATCCTTGAAGTGTGAAGAATGTTACTGCTGTATCTCCTGGCAGACCCACTCCCTCGACTTCAGAAACAAGACTTCTGAGCCAGCAGAGCAAGAAAGTAGCCAAAATGTTGCTACAGAGTCACAAGGGGAGGTGTGCTCTCTGCCTTTCCGGTTCCACCTCTTGACCCTTGGGTGTCGGAGAGACTGTGCCACATTCTGGACTCTGATTGCTTTTCTGGAGGACCCTACCCCAGCCTTCCAGCCTGTTGCTACCTAATTGGTGCTGTATCTGTGTCTTTTAAAGTCCATTCCATCATTCTGCCAAGCCGATGCCTCAGGATGATGGGGACATGCTCAGACCAGTAACTCGACTCTGAACATGGGCTCACCCGCAGCACACTTTTCTGTCCGTGAAGTGAATGCCCTGGTCAGAAGCAATGCTAGGTGGACTGTCTGGACTTTGAGTGAGGCCTTTTGTTAGTCCACGGATGGAACTTTAGGAATAGCATCACATGCATAAAACACAAATCTGTAACTAGAGGTGTCTGCTCCAGTGAGGTCACAGTGTTGCCCTCCCTATGAAGAAGTGGTTCCAGTGCAGCCAGCCACCCTGTCATCTGGCCACTAGTTGGTCAACCCAGCAAATAGTGCCATTTAGTATTGATCTATGTGACTGGCACTCAGCAGCCACTGTAGCCAGATCAGCCTTGGTGAGGGGAAGTTACGTTACTGAGTGGGTGTGCCCCCCCTCCACTGTTCATAGGACCTCTACAAAGCCGAGGAGAAGACTGTCCATGTGGCAGGCAATTCTACCCACTCGGTTACAAAGTAACTCAGTGACCTACTCAGTTACAAAGGTTTCTCTCTGATACATCTCTGTCATCTCTTGCCCATCTGTACTGGCTGGTTTTATGTGTCAACTTGACACAGGCTGGGGTTATCACAGAAAAAGTACCTTCATGAGATCCAGCTGTTGGGTATTTTCTCAATTAGTGGTCAAGGGGGAAAGGCCCCTTGTGGGAGGGGCCATCTCTGGGCTGGTAGTCTTGGTTCTATAAGAGAGCAGGCTGAGCAAGCCAGGAAAAGCAAGCCCGTAAGTAACATCCCTCGGCAGCCTCTGCTTCCTGCTCTGCTTGAGTTCCAGTCCTGACTTCCTTTGGTGATGAACAGCAATGTGAAAAGTGTAAGCGGAATAAACCTTTCCTCCCCAACTTGCTTCTTGGTCATGATGTTTTGTCCAGGAATAGAAAGCCTGACTAAGACACCATCCCAACTCACTCCCACCCCTGCTCCCCCACACACACACGTTAAACAGGTTTTTGTTGCGGTTGTTACAAGGTTTCTTACATACATTTGACAAGTTAAGGGTTTTTCTATTTAAGTTGCTACATGATCATCTGCAATTTCATCTCAAATCCTTTTGAGACATGAGTCCGGAAGTCAAGAGAGAACAAAGCAGTCCAAAGCGAGAGGAACAGACCCACTCTGTTCTGGCAGACTTGAGTTGGAACAAGTCACCCCGGGGCCATCCCTGTCTTAACATGAGACACAAATATCCATGTCCCTTGCCCATTGGGAGAATTCTAGCCACACTCTTTTCCAGTTGTGTTCCTCCCAAGTCCCTGATCATTGAGAAAAAGGCACTACACCACAGGCCATGAGTCAGTGTACAGTCACCCACCTGGGCATTTTTTTCCTTCCAAACAGAATGTAAAACCAAGTATTGTTGCCTCGAGTTCTGCCCACTGTGAGGATTTACCTTCAGCAAGAACTTTCAAGGTGTCTCCAGAGGGGACTATAATGTCACAAGTGTCCGTTTTCCAACAGAGTTTGCACAACACACATAACGATCTTTAAGACTGGCATAGTCTTTCTGACAACTGGTCCCCATGAGGCCACAGGTGCATGCTGGTGGACAGAAGGCACTGGGGTGGGGACCATGCACCATGGAAACTTGGGCTATAGGGATTGCTGATCTGTACCCACCACTTCCTGGCTTGGTGGGTCAGATAACACCTAGCTCATGGTGGGCCGCTGGGGGTCACATGATGTCCTAGTTTACTTTCTACTTCTGCCATTAAAAAACCAATCTGACCAGAGGCAACTTGGGTGAACAGGGATTCATTTGGCTTTTATTCCCATGCCATGGTCTATCATTAAGAGGCAGGGTAGGAACTCAAAGCAGGAACCTAGAGGCAGGCGCTGATGCAGAGGCTATGAAGGAACGCTGCTTACTGGCTTGCTCCCCCATGGTTTGCTTATTCTTCTAGATTATCCAACCCTGAACCACTCACCCAGGGGTGGTACTACCCAAAGATGGCAAACCCTTCCACATCGATTATTAATAAAGAAATTAGCCCACAGACTTGCCTACCAGTCAATCTTACTAAAAAAATTTTTAATTAAATTTTCTTCCTAGTTGATTAGTTTGTGTCAAGTTGGCAAAAAGCTAACTAGCATCCATGGTTAACTTGGTAGCTAATGGGTAAGTGTGGAGTTTCTACTAAAGACCAGCAGCAGGCCAAAGAGCTCTCTCCCAAAGGGAGAATTGTGTCTGCAGATTCTCCAAAATCCATGGGCCTCTGACGGGAGTCTTCACCCATAGGTGTCTGCCAAAGACTCCAAACAGCATCCCTACCTGCCACTAAGGACCTGAGTACTCTCAAGTTTCCTTATAACCCAAGAAGCAAGCCAGTGTGCATAGCATCCTGGACCTGTTCTCAGCCTCACTCAAAACTAGCAGTTTTCAAAGTCATTGGGAATATGGTCTGGAATAACACAGCCTTCATAGTCCACAGGCCAATGAAGCATTGTGCTTCCTTTTTGGTAGTGGAAGGGAGCAGACGCAACCTCAGAAGGGCTATCTCTGCGTATCCTGTACAGACTCTTAGAATATCTAATAGGGGATCTTTTATTCCCCACCTTCTGGCATCCCAATGCTTTACCAAGAGTGGCTGCTACCTCCTGTTCATGGTCCAGTTGGCATAATGCCATCAATGGAATGGACTGGTGTGATTGATACCTTGTGGAAGAGACAGGTAATCAAGACCCCCAGGAACTAAGCTATGGCTCAAGGCTAGAGAGTTAATATACCCCTGAGATGGAGCTATAAAGGTGTGTTGTGAAGGGGGGGTGGTTCCAGATAAAAGCAAATTGCATCCAATGGTCCTTATGAACACCCTTGCAGGGAAAGCCATTGGCCAGGTGACAAGCTGTACGTCAAGTGCCAGGGACATGTCAACCTTCTCAAGCAGGGAAATCTAGCAGGAACAGCAGATACAGTTGGAGTCGCCATGCTGATGTGTTTGCAAGGACCAACTGTCCACCTTCTACACAAGCCACGTTCAAGAGTTAAAGGGGGATGTGGCACATCTTTCAAGTCCTTCCCAGTACACGGATCTCTGTGCTCTCTCCAGGGAATGAGCTATTGTTCTTGGCTCACTAGTTCCCTGGCAGGGGTAGCTGGTTCAAATGGCTTAGTAGAGCTTATACTCACTCAAGAACCTTCACTCACTCCACAGATCAGGGAACCAGTATGGGATCATTGAGTACCTCAATCCCAATTATATACATTCTGAACTGGGGGAACAACCACAGGCCAAGTCTGGGGACCCATCAGAGACAGACCTTAGCTAATACATTATCCTTCACCCCTCCATAAATCTCTATTTATGGGGCCACAGTGCTGTTTAGGTTCACGCAGAACCAACATCAGTGCAAAAGCATCCAGTAGGGCCCCAAAGGACTGATCTTGGAGTCCCCCACCCCACTCCAGTGTACAAGGCTGAGGTCCCCCTTAGAGGATGGATGGTGAACGATGAACAGTAAAACTTGTTGGTAATGTACCAACGTGGTCCTTCCTCAGCAGAGCCTGACCTTCTTCTCATTCAAGGATCTCTGGATCTGGAAACCAACCCAAGTCCTGAAATTGCTGAGGAGTCCTGGTATTTCTGTTACTGAGTCAAGGTCGCCTCTGTTCACTAGTGCTGGGATGTTCCTGCCCATGCAGATGGAATGAGAGTTTAGCAGTCATCCTATTCCCTTCTGGGGACACGATGATTAATTATCTGGTGTCAAGCCATTACTGATTATTGCTTTGACCTTTGCTCCACATTGGTCCCTGCCACTCTGGGATTTAATTATACTGTTTATATTTCCCACATGGATGACAGTGACTCCACGGTAAAGGTCTGGTGCACAGAGAAGAAGAATAGCCATGAATCAAGGGTGTGGGTGCTTCCTTAGGAAGCCTGTCTCTGACAGTAGCCACACAGGACACAGATACCACCTCTGCACCCAACGGGACATCACAGAAGATTAAGTGGAAGGATTGTGAGTCGAGATTCAGACTGCTAAGAAATGCTGCCTTCAGGGCAGGGGCATTGCAGCCATAAATACACAGCAGCTGTGGCTACTGTATACACTTCGGACATGCACACGTGCACGCGCGCGCGCACATACACACACATGCACAGTATAGGAAGGGGAAGTGGTAGTGTGACGTGAATATGCTTGAATTACATTTTATACCTGTATGAATTTGTCAAAGGGGTGTAAATGGCCACAGTACTATTCCCGCCAAAAAGTGTGCATCAACCTGTCATATCACACTTGAAATTTTTGTTGTTGTTGTTGGTGGTGGTGGTGCTGGTGGTAGTTTTTGAGACAGGGTCTCATCTGTAGCCCCGGCTTTTCTGGAACTCACTATGTAGATCAGGCTGGCCTTGAATTCACAGAGCATCTCTTGCCTCTGCCTCCTAAGTGCTGGGATTAAAAGTATGCACTACTTCACCTAGCTACATGTGAGATATTGAAGTATCTCTAAATCAGGCTGCTAAGATGGCCAAGCAGCTCAAGGTGCTCGCTGCCAATCCTGGTAACCTGAGTTCCACCCCAGGCCACCACATGGCGGAAGGAGAGAACCACCTCTGAACCTATCCTCTGACTTCCACATACACCCCCATGGCATAGTGCGTGCCCATACATACACTAAGTAAATAAATATAAAAAATGTTAAAATAAGCCGGGCGTGGTGGCACACACCTTTAATCCCAGCACTTGGGAGGCAGAGGCAGGCGAATTTCTGAGTTTGAGGCCAGCCTGGTCTACAGAGTGAGTTCCAGGACAGCCAGGGCTACACAGAGAAACCCTGTCTCGAAAAAAACAAAACAAAACAAAACAAAACAAAACAAAACAACAACAACAACAACAAAAAGTTAAAATAAATTTTAAACTGTTCAAAATCAAATGAACTGATCCACTAACCCAAAGTATCAGCAGCAAGTATTGACAAGCGTTCTGGGTAACTCTGTCACAGAGGAGGGCTTTGTAAAAGTAAATCCACAGTAGCAGCCCCAGCTCTTTGAGCCTTTTTTTTTTCTCTGAGACAGAGGGTTTCTCTATGCAACCCTGGCTGGCCTGGAACTCAACATGTAGATCAGGCTAGCCTTGAGCTCATAGGATCTGCCTACCTCTGCTTCCTGAGTACTGGGATTAATGGTGTGTGCCACCACATCAGGCCCACAGTTGGCCACTTTTTTTGGTGAGTATTGATGTCAACCACAGAAACTGTTGGCTCCCTTTCTTTTTCCTCCTCCTTTTCCTTCTGCTTCTCTCTGTGAGCTACTACATTAACCCCCAATTTCCAGCCTAATGTCCCATGCATCTATAAACATGACCTAGTTTAATGTTATATTCCTTCCACCATCATCCTACACTCTTAAAATCTATTTCCACACAAGCACTCTTGTCTCATGAGTAAACTCAAGGTATTCTTTGGGATGACAGTGAGGCTCACCTCTAGAGGCCTGTGGAAACTTGACTCAGGTTCTAGATCTAGAGGCAAAATGAGAGGTAAGTGTGGGTCCCCAGGAAACCAGCATTGCCTCACCTAAAACTTATGTTGGAGAGGCCATGACTGTTTCTATAAGCAATACCAGACCAGATCTTCCTGGCACAGCCCAGGAGGCCAGCACCTCAGGGGTGAGGTAGGGATAAAGCCACAGCTAAGGGTGTCAAGGTTGTTTCTTTCAGCAGAACAAACTCATCAGAATTGAGGAAAATTTTTTTCAAAGAATTATTTATTTATTTTATGTATGTGAGGACACTGTCCTCAAATGCACCAGAAGAGGGCATCAGATCTCGTTACAGATGGTTGTGAGCCACCATATGGTTGCTGGGAATTGAACTCAAGACCTCTGGAAGAACAGTCATTATTCTTAACCACCGAGCCATCTCTCCAGCCCAGAATTGAGGAATTTACAGGGCCAGTGATATGGTTTAACAGGTAATGGGGCTTGCTGCCCAGGCCTGGTAACCTGAGTTTGATCCCTGGAACTCACTTGAAGGTGAAGGAACAGAGCCAACTCTACAGAGCCTTCTTGGCATGTGCCCCTCGTACACACAAGTAAGTAAATACACACAGTTTAAGAGTTCAATTTCCTCTGCCTCACCAGCATCTTCCCCTGCATTCCTACCCCACATTAGAAGATCCCATTCTTTGAATCAGTGTCCTTACTTTAGTGGCTGTCACACTTCAGGCTGAGGTGTAAGCTGTTGCCATTTGGTCATTCAGCAGCTTTGTTCCTGTGGCTACATGAACCTTACTTTAGATCTTCTAGGGATAAAGTATTACATATGGCTACTGCTCCACCTCTGCCTTCCGAGTCTCATTCATGCAAAACACACACTATGGCAGGTGCTGACAAGTTCTGCAGTGACTGTCGTGATTAGCATTTTGATGAAGTTGACAGAGTCCCAGGGAGATGGGCCTCTGGGGGCCCCTGTGGGGTGTAATTATCATCTTTGATTATATTAATGGATGTGGGAAGACCCATCTTCAATGTGGACAGTACCAATGCCAGGGCAGAGCATCTTAGACTGTATACAGAGAAAGTGAGCCCTTCATTGGTCCCTGTGTCCTGCTTGTGGGTGAGCTAGGACAATTGCTTCAGGCTCTTGCCGCGGGGACTTCCCCACAATGATGGAGAATAAACCCTTTCTCCTTTAAATTGTTTTTCTTGGAACATACACACACACACACACACACACACACACACACGCATACATATATGTATATATATACATATACACATATATGCATACATATACACAATTACATATATTATCACAGCAACAGGAAAGGTAACTAAGATAGCTGGTAGATCAGAGCCTTCTGCCAGTCAAAAGGAGAAAAGTTTTATTTTCCATTTGCTGTAATACTCTGATTGGAAAAGTAGCTGAGGCAGGAAGGAATTGTGGCAAACATCGTCCACTTTATCTTAATCGGAGACTAACCACACTGGGCCGGAACTCTCAGGGATTCTGTGAAGAGACGAGTCAAGCCTTTCACCTGCCTGTTCTATGTGTGTTTTATTTAAGGAATCACATACCCACTCACTGCAATAGGCCATACCTCTGACCATCTTGCACATGACCCCTCCAGTGGCCTGCCTCAGTACTGACCATACACCATGGTCCCAGAGCTCTGTATGCTGAGAGAATATAAGTCTGATGAGGAAACGCCTTTAAATGTCTATTATTTTCAAGGGGGGAAAGAAAATGAGCAGAAGGGACATACTCCCTGCCCCACACATGAGCAGATGTTCTGTGGTTTAGATTGAACTGTGTATTTCAGGACATGTGTGGGTTTGTGTGCCACTTTAAGAAATGAAGTGAGGAGATTTTTTTGGATTCATTTATTGGGTTCTTATATCTACCATCCTTCCAACCTTTATTCCACCCTAATCCCTTCTGACCCTCAAACACTAGGTAGGAGAGAAAGAAGGTTAGAAGGGAAAGGGGATGTAGACCTCTTTAGACTACTTCCTGTTGACTAAGGGTGTTGAGTTCCCTAGGGCAATGTTCTTTGTCATCAGAATAACCAATTTCTTCTTCTAGTCTCTTTGCTCAAGACCACTTAGTACTGAAGCAGCAGGAAACAGCAACAGCAGCAGTAGCCACCACCTCTATTGCCCCTCCTTGGAGCATACCCTAGCCCTTCCAGGGTTTCTAGCATTTATACTCTCTGATAAGTTCCCAGAATTCCCAACATCTCACACTTACAGAAACTATCTGCAGTTGGCAAAATCACGCCCCTGCTAGAGCAAGAGACAAATCACAATCACCTGCTGTGAAGCAGCCTCTTATCCCACACCTGGGATTAAAACAAAAACACATTCACATAACATAACTGGGTTTTTAAGGAAACCTGAAAATCTCACCACAGAGATCCTGTGTAACCTTCCCCTGCTTGCTTCTGGCAGAGGCATTGCTCTAAGCTATTGTAGTTTCACACCAGGTAACGGATATGGGCACAGTCAAGACTCAGAACACTTCAGGCCCCACCAGGACTGCTCACAAGGATTGCTCACAGGAACCTATTTTGTATTTCTACATTTTTTTTTCAGTTCAGGAATAGTGTAGAGCTGGCCAGATGGCTCAGGAGGTAAAAGGACTTGCCATATAAATTTGGCAACCTGAGTTCAGTCCCTAGAACCCACATTTTAAAAAGTCAAATGCAGTTTCAAGCCAGGTGCAAGTTCTCAGAAAACTGGGAATTGATCTACCTCAAAACCCAGCTATACCACTCCTGAGCCTATACCCAAAGAACACTATACACTACCACAAGGACACTTAAGCAACTATGTTCATAGCAGCCTTATTCATAATAGCCAGAAACTGGAAACATCCTAGATGTTCCTCAACCAAAGAATGAACAAAGAAAATGTACCACATTTTCATTGAGTGGAAGATTATTACTCATTTGTTTAAAAAAAGATTGACATTGTGAAATTTGCAGGAAGATGGATGGAACTGGAAAAGACCATCCTGGGTGAGGTACCCAGACCCAGAAAGGCAAACATGGTATGTACTCACTTATAAGTGGATATTAGCCATAAAGTAAAGGATAGTCATGCTACAATCCACAGACCAAAAGAGGAGTGGACTGAGGATGGGTGTGGATGGGCGTGGATGGGTGTGGATGCTGCTCATACACTCACATCAAGGCTGGATGGGGTAGTCCAATAGAAGGGGGAAAAGCAGGCCAAAGAGTTAGAGACAGGCCCAGCTCCACTGTTAGGAGTTTCAGGAGAGATCAGGTGTGGGGTTCAGAGGTGGAGGCAGAGGGTACTGGGAGAGATGCCTGGAAGGGGGGCACATTTCAGGGGTGAGGCAGAAACCTAGTGCAATGGAAACTCCTTGGAATCTACAAGGGCAACCCCAGTGAAGACTCCTAGTAATGAAGATACAGAGCCTGAACTGGCCATCTTCTGTAACCAGGCAAGGTTTCCAGTGCTGGGACTGGGACACCCTCCCAGTCACAAAATCTTCAATTTGTGCCAACAAGATGTTTCTGGGTGAGATGACACAGAACTTGTGGGATTAGCCAACCAAGGAGTGGTCCAACTTGAGACCTAACGCCGTGAGAGGCAGCCCATGCCCAACACTGCCTGGAGATGCAGGAACCAGAGGCTAGACAGGCCAGAGACGTAGGATAGAGCCAAACATGACTGGTAGAAAAAGAAAGAAAGAAAGAAAGAGAGAAAGAGAGAGAGAGAGAGAGAGAGAGAGAGAGAGAGAGAGAGAGAGAGAGAGAAAGGAAGGAGGGAGGGAAGGAGGGAAAGAAGGAAGGAAGGAAGACCAACACACACACAAAATCAATGAAATGATTTCTATTTTGCTTTGTTTTGTTTTGTTTTTTTGTTTTTCAAGACAGGGTTTCTCTGTATAGCCCTGGCTGTCCTGGAACTTACTTTGTAGACCAGGCTGGCCTCGAACTCAGAAATCCACCTGCCTCTGCCTCCCGAGTGCTGGGATTAAAGGCATGCGCCACCACCTGAAATGATTTCTAATAATATTTTCCTATACCTGTAGACTGGAACCTAGCATAATCGTCATCAGATAGGCTCTGTCCAGCCACTGATGGGAGTAGATAGACCGACACACAGCCAAATATTAGGTAGAACTCAGGAAACCCTTCAGAAGAGGGGGAGGAAGGACTCTAAGACCCAGAAGGGCCAAGGACATCCCAAGAACACAACCCACAGATGCAACTAACCCAGGCTCCTAAGGGCTCACAGAGACTGAACGGACAATGAGAGAGCCGTGTGGATCTGACCCAGGTCTTCTGCATACGACGCTATGGTTGTTCAGCTTGGTGTCCTTGTGGGACAGCAAGTCCCACAGTGGAGCGAGGCCTGTCTCTGACTCTTTTGCCTGTGTTTTTGTTTGTTTCTCTTCTATTGGGTTACCTCATCCAGCTTTGATATGTGGGTGTGAGCCCAATCTTTTTATAACTTGTTAAGCCATGTTCAGTGAACATTTCTGGGAGAATGACCCATGTCTGAAGGGAAATGGGGAAGGAGTGGATCTGGGGAGCAGGGAGGTTTGGGGTGGCTGGAAGGAGAGGAGGGAGGAGAAACTATGGTTGAGATGTAAAATATGAAAGAAACAACAAACAAAACATTAATACTCCCATGGAGAAAATTGTAAAAATAAACAAACTGATGCAATGGTGTGGATCTGGATTCCCAGACCCACACCCTAGAGCAAGATGGGGGAGGGGGCAGAGACAGAAACTTGCCAAGAGCTTGGGGGCTGTCGAGTTTGCCGACTGAGTAAAGGAGAGACCCTGCCTCAAAAAAAAAAAAAAAAGTTGTTCCCTTAGGTATAAGTCATGGCAGTGAAAAAACTGGGAGACAACAATATTCAGACAAAATTCAAAGTATAAAGTGGGTGTCTGTAAGTCTACACTGACATAAAAAACCACCAAGTCTATAAGCAAATAAGGAGGTGGATATTTTTCCATATTGAAGAATTCCAAGTAATTACATAAACATTTTTTTCAGGAACTGAGACTTGATTCTCTGTTCTTTAAGTATGATTGGTACTTAGACACACACACACAAATACAAAAACCACACCACACATATATGTCACTAAGATACACACATACACATATATGTCACTAAGTATCAACAGGGTACTCTCTATATATCCCTGGCTGTCCTGGACCTCTGTATGTAGCCCAGGCTGGCATTAAACTCACAGAGACTCTCCTGCCTCTGCCTCCCAAGTGCTAGGATTAAAGGCAAATTTGATCATACCTAACCCCCCCCCAAAAAAAAACAAAAACAAAAACAAAAACAAAAACAAAAAAACACTTTTTTTTTTTAAGATAGGCTCTCTTGTAGCCCAGATTGGTCTCTAACTCACTGTTCAACAGAGCAAATAAAATAAAATAAATATATTTTTAAACTCCTCTTCGTGGATTAGAAATTGAAAGAATTTTCTGTAAGGGTGAAGTCCTTCTATGAAAACCATAGATGACATCATACTTTGTGGCGAGAGACGAGAGCCATGGGCAAGGAGTAAAAAGTCCTGATGAATTGGTAGATTCCATGTCCCACAGGAAGTGCCACAGGAGGTGCCACGCTAGAGGGGAAATGGAGAAGTTAAGCACACATGCTTGGTGCACTACAGGCATGTGCCTCTGGGCTGGAAAGAAACTTTCGGAAATGGGCTGATAGAGGCTACAGTTTTCTCAGGCTTCAGACTGCAATAATAAACTTCACCTATGACCTGGAATGCTATACACATATACATATGCATATGCATTTACATATACATATACGTAAATTACATAGATATGTGTGTTGTCATATGTGTGTTGCCATGTGTGTGTGCGCGTGTGTATGTGAATGCGTGCACACACAGACCCAAGGCTCTTCTCCGGAATCTTCCTCAATTGCTCTTCATCTCATATAGAGAAGCAGGGTCTCTTAATTGAACCCAGAGCTCAAATGTAGCTGGCCTGGCTAGCCACCTTGCTCTAGGGATCCCTTGTCACTGCCATCTAAGGGCTGGAATTCTAAGCAAGCCACCATACCCACCAGAATTATGTTCTGCTGATCCAGTAAATGGACTTCATTCTTATTGCTTATAGGACAAGTGCCTTAACCACTGGGGAATTCCCCCAGACCTCACAGAGCTATTGCAGCAGATAAACAAGTGTCCCTTAGCTGTGCCCAACTGGTTTCGACGCTTCCCAATGTCAGGACTTCTCAATGTGTAGTCTGTAGAACTGGACAGTTACCCTAACTCTATGCTCATGACATCATAGAAGGAGATAGGACATCCGAGACTTATCCATTTCCCTCCTCTAAGGAGATCACAGTCATTTCAAGTCAGGGATGATGTCTTTGCAGACAAGATTCTACCTTTTGTACAGAGGACTCTCACCATCATCTGCTGAGGATGACATGGTTGCTAAGAGAGCTCTAGTCCCTGCTTTTTCTAATCCAAGCCATTTTCCTTAGATCTAATTCCTGGGACCTTGGGGGAACAGCTGGCCACCACCTCCTCATAATGACACTTCATAAACATTTATGAGACAGAAGGAACATGCAACCAATTGACCCAAGGCACCTTGATGCCTGCGCATTGATAAGACTTGATTTGTAACTTCCTGTGCCGACTGCTCTTTCTATACATGGGTCTGCAAAATGCAGCCTTCGAATTCAGTCAAGGCATATGGAGGGTGTGTCAGAGCCAGATATGGTTTACATAGTATCTATGGTTTCCCGTGAAAAAGAATGGATGTGCCAACTGCACACAATGTCACCTGGCCTCATCTGTTAGCCTCCACTTCCTTTCCTTGCTATCATCCAGCCAGGATCTAAGAAGCATTGGTTTGTATTGTATTCTCAGAACTGGGACCTAGTGTGTAACACAGAACGAAGATGGATGGGGCACAGATTTGGGTCAGGCCCAGGGATAATGTACAGAAATAGGCAGCCTCCTGGAAAGGTCACAAGTTCAAAGCCAGTTTGGATAATTTACCAAGCTCTTGTTTCAAAATTAAAAACAGAGACCCAGAGGGCTGGCACGAGAGCTGTATAGCCCTTGCCTAGCACTGGTGAAGGAGGGGCTATGCCAAGGATGGGAGGGTCAAGGAAGCCCTCTGTCTTGGTATCATGAAAAGTCTGGTCCTTTCTCCAGGGCAGTGGCTCTTAACCTTCCTAATGCTGCGGCTCTTTAATCCAGTTCTTCACATTGTGGTGCCCTGGCAATCATAAAATTATTTTTGTTGCTACTTCATAACTATGATTTTGCTACTGTCGTGAACTGTAATCTAATATATATGATATTTCTGGTGGTCAGGTGACCCCTGTGAAGTGGTCATTTGACCCTCAAAGGGTCATGACCCCCAGGTTGAGAACCACTCCTCCAGAGCATAGATGGTTCAAGAAGCTCTAGAATGCCTAGGAAGAGGAAGCCTCACTATTGTTCAAAACCTCTTCCATTCCTTGTGCCCATAAAACCCCAATGGAGACTTGCAGGTCCCAAAGGGCGGAGAGATGGAGACCTTGGATACAGGCAGAGGTGGGGAGGGGTGGGGGGCCGGAAGAGCCACACAGTGAGAAACTTTCCCTGTTGGCTAGCTGGAATGGATACAGAGGAAGCTGCCTTCCAGTCTGGGATACTTTGGCCTTAACTGATTATATGAGCATCTAAGAAGGTGATCTGCCTCCCTTACAATTCCATATAAATAGTACCGTTTCTTAGCACTGGATGGTATGCATGGTACTGTTACTAAGTCCGAGTGGTATGAATAGTACTGTTAGTATGTATCGAGTAGGAAGCTCTGCTGCACCTCAGCTTGCTGCTTCAATACTGGCAAAATCAAGAATTGACTAATTGTTTTTTATTGTATTGTTTTACATGTATGGGTGTTTTGACAAGCTTGAACGGTGGCTCGCCACATGCATGCAGTACCCGCTGAGACCAGAAGAGGGCGTCACACTGCCTCTCCATGAAATCGCAGGTATAAACAGTTGTGTAACATGAGTGTTGGGACTGAACCCCAGGATGTCTGAAGAAGCAGCCAGTGCTCTTAACTGCTGGGCTCAGCTTTTTCTAACAAGTTCTTTGCTAGTATGCTTTAAGTACTTAGATTCAACTCGTAAGAACAGATCCACGCTCACACTAAAAGGAACCAGTATAGTTTTCTCCAGAAACAGGTTGGGGAAGCACCCAAGAGTCATACCAAACACCCGGCTGGAGGAAATGGAGGTCAGAAAGTCTGGCATCAGGACATACTGCCATGACGTGGCCCGGGTGTTATATGTGTGCCAAGGGCTGGAGGTTGGGGGCCAAGGATGGCTTTCTAAACACCAGTATCAAACGTGTGCCTGCTACCCTGACCACTGTGGCTCTAGTCCTCAAAACTATCAAGCCATTGGCCCGAAGTACAGCCGGTAAAAGAGAGACTGGATGTATGGGGGGGGGGGGGTGAGGGGTGTTGATAGTCAAGACTTCTAAGCTTTGTGTGAACAGAAATGTCACAAAGTATGTCCCCCATAGCGTCTTCCTTCAGTAGAAAGGAAACCAGGAGAGGCTTACAGAGGTGACGCGATGAAGCACTGTGCCAATCTGTCTGGAGACAGTGGCAGAACCAGCCTTACTGTCCGCGCTGTGGGCACGCGCGCATGCATAGGCGCACGCATGCGCACACACACACACACACACACACACACACGCACACTCCGTGCACTTCTCACTATATTTTGTCACCTAGGCCAGGTCTGAAAATTTGCACCAACCTCAAAGAAAAGTGACAATTTCGAGAGGTGTGGTGGCCCCAGATGGGTCGTCAGAACCCAGAGTCTGGAGAGGGCCAGAGTTCAGACGCTGTGGACTCCTTTCCAGGGGAGGTCCAGGCAGCCAGCCATAAGGCTCATTCTGAGCCCTTCTCCAAGCGCTCACTTGGCTTGAGCGCTTCATAAAAGGGTAGGTATCAACGTGGTGACCATTAGAGGTGGCCTTTCATCTCCTCTGGCTTCCCTTGTTTGTTTTTGGACAGAGAGAATCACGAAGTCTGTTTATTTTCCCAACCTGGGCAGGCGAGGAGTGGGACATATGGGCATTTGCGCTCCGCATCTGTGTCCCCAGTTGCAGTTTCTGTGGATGCTTGCACGTGTGTGTGTGTGTGTGTGTGTGTGTGTGTGTGTGTGTGTGTGTGTGTGTGTTTGGGACCAGACGCTGGGAACAAACGTACATCTGTTAAAGTCCTAGAGTTAAGCTGCCAAGATTCAAGATTGGGGCGTCAGGGGAGGGGGGGCGGGAGACAGAGGGGGGAGGAGAGCTGGAATCTCAAAGGCGAGGCCAAAGCGCCTGGCCCAGGTATTATGTCGGGAGAAGGTGAGGCGACCAGCTGCTCCTTCTCGCGGGGTGGGTATGGGAGCGAGGGTGCTTGTGCGCCTGTGAGGAATACACGCGAGCTGCCTAACATATGTCGCCACAAATCACAGAATCTTTCCCTCCTCCCGCCTCCCACTCCCCTGCAGCTCCCGACCCAATGCAGAGCTGGAGACCGCTCTGAGAAGAGGCGTGGGTTCAACAGGTGTCTGGGTGCGCAAGGCACCTTTTCAAGCATTGATAGGCGCGGCCCGCAGCAGCAATAATGTGGATACTTTGTTTCCTGGCTCTGCAGCGCGAGCTGTGGGCGCTCGGGGGAGGTGGGGGGAAGCGGCTCCAGGCAGAGCGGGGGATCTGGAAATAAAGACCTCGGGTGCTCCAGAGCGTCCCAGCCCCTCTTCTCCCTTTGTTCGAGGACTCCCTGGGCCGAAGCTCCCTCGTGCGCTCTGTGGGGTAGCATATGGCGCCCTCTCACCTACCCAAGAAAAGGAACCAGCCACTCATTCAAGAGCGCACGAGCTCCCAGGGCCCCCAGAGGGGGGAGTCACTAAGGGAATGGCCCCTCTCCTCAAGCCCATGAGCAGCTCGCCTTATCTGTCCCCACCCAACCTGCACCACGCTCTCAGCTGGTGCAGCAGCCGTTGGGTGGGGAGCAAGGCGCTGGGCCACAGCAGCCAGCGGAAGCGCCCCAGCTCCTGGCAGATGAAATATGGGGTTGGTGAGCCCCTGGAGACCATATGCTTTCAATAAAAGAAGACAAATAGGATCGAGATAGGCCTTGCAGCCAACCTGTTATAAATGAGTGGCAATTGGGCCAATGTACACGGGGGCAGGGCCCCTGGGGGGGAGGCCCGCTCAGTGCCAAATCCATGTGTCAGCTTCTAGGACAGGTGTGCCCAGGGGCCAGGGGCCAGGTCTCCCCCCTCCGGGTTTATCACGGCAAAGGTAATATTGTGCTAACTATGAGTAAACAGTCATTGTGAAGACCAAGGAGAGTTTATCAGAGGCAAACTAGTTGTGGGGGAGGCTTAACAATAAAGTTGCTCGCCTTAGGAGCAGGTGATGGCTGGCTACGCAGACTCCCGCCAGAGATGTTTTCCAAAGCATCCCGCTTTACAATCTCTTGTAATTATTTATTAAACGGAATCTATTTATTATTATTTTAGCAAACACTGGGGACAGGTGGGGCTTTCTTTTCGTCGTCTCCTTTTGTTTGAAGGGCTGTTTGAAGTGGCCAGTCTCGGTCCCGGCAGCCTCGCTCGCCAGATTTTTGTCTTCCTCTCTTTCAGGGCCAAAGCGAAGGCGAGAGAAAGAAGCCCCCTCCTCTGGCAAGCCATTAGCTATTCAGCTTCCCATGGGGGCCCCCCTCCTTGCTCGATCCTCAAAGAACCCCCAGGCAATGCTAGCTTTACCCCCTCCCAACGGCAAGACGCTAGGGCCAGCCGCTGCCTAACCCTCTATACCAAACTGCCGACCATCTCCAGGCTTCTGGCTGTCGCCTCTCTCTTAGAACCCCTCAAACCTCCAGGCAAGCCTAGGTCTAACAAGGTGGAGGGGCACAGGAGTCTTGGAGGCCTCAGAGGCGGTGGATGGATGACCCCTCGCTGTAAGAACAGGCTGTCCTGGGGGCGGGCGCAGAGGGCGATTTACAAGCACAATTGGTGCGCACTGCGCAGTCAACTGCGCCTTGACCTCCACCTCCGAAGGCTCGGGGGATTAACTTTGCATAGGGATCTGTGAGTCCCCTGCAGCTAAGGGAGAGGTTGTGGATCCTGAATCTCTAAATTTCTAAGAGTCCCGGGCATTCAGCTTGGCCTCCTGGCTAAATGAAGAACGGCAGGGAGTTTGGGCATTTTTCAGACAGTGCTGTGCGCTCCTTACTCTGCTTTTTACGCAAAGCAACTTCTGGCAGTCTAGCCTACAAGCGCAGAAGGTCCCCGAGCAGGAGAGATGGTGGAAAGCCTGTACAAGAATTCCAAAATGGTCTCTGCCTATTAAGAAACGTCTACTAGAGCCCCCAGAATTCTTTCTGTCTCGGGAAGTTCTGCGTTCTAGCCAAAGCCCATTAGTCTCACGGGATAGATCCAACCAGTCCCATTTCCATTTCAAGTCTAGAGGCAGATGAGAGCCACAGGTATACATAGCTCTTCTGAGGCCCAGGGAGTCACACGGTGGCTTGGTCCCTTACAATCTGGGTTCCTCTCCACAGACCCTGGTTGCATTTTTTTTTAAGAGCCCTGGGGGATGCCTTTTAAGTCACTTTCCCAGGTTCTCCTTTTTCAGAGAAATAATTCAAGCAGAGTTGTGATCTGGGAGAGAAAAGCAGAAAAGCCTAGCACATCTCTGGCTAGGAGAGCTAGTCATTAGTCTTCACTAATCTAATCCTGCCAGTTTTGAAAGACTCAGAACAGCCTCTATTCTCTGCATTTTGGGGGTGTCTCTCAATCTTCCCAAAGCAAATCATGCCGTCCAAGGGGGAAAAGATCTAGGTCTCAGAGTCTTAGGCTTTGAATTCTTCATAGTTCTGATCGGATTTGCCCTGTGACCTTGGGCAAATCACTTCCTTCTGGGGACTTGGCTTTTCCATCTGTAAAAAGGGCCTTACGTCTCCATTCCTGGGACCAGAAGACACTTGCTTGAAGCAAGGCACGTCCTAAAGGAAGACCTACTAGCAGGAGATAGAACCTGAGGACCCAGTTCACAGGAAGGTCTACCCTTGCCTGCAGATTCAATTTCTCTGCAGTGGGGAAGGAATTCCCTCCTCACTCTCGATCATTTTAGGGGTAGTGCCATGCCCCCACCCAATCCTACAACCTCCCCTCCTGCTGAGTGCCAAGCAAATCATCCTCTGCCCAGGGGATTTTGTACTGCTCCCTCCTCTTCCCTGCAGCCCAGGCGGCCAGTGGTCATCACAGAGTCAAGTCACACACCTACCTCGACCCTGACTCTACGCCTTTAGCCTCCCAGCCAGGGTATGACTCCTTCTACAATATCCGGGAGCTTCGGAGTTAGAGAACATACTAGAAAGCTTAGAGTTACTGCCAAGAATCTTTAACTCCCAGCCACAGCTTCCTCCCATGCACATCCTGACTAGAAGGGGGGGGCAGGAGAGAGAGAAGGAGGGAGGGAGGGCAGGAGAGAGAGAGAGAGAGAGAGAGAGAGAGAGAGAGAGAGAGAGAGAGAGAGATCAGCGGAAGCCACAACCCCTCACCCTGAGTGACCGGAAACAGAAGACCACGGGGTGTCCGAGGCGGGGACAAGAGAGGCGGGTCTGCAGGGAAGAAAGGACAATGTCTTAAGGCTCACAGAAAAGATTTCCAGATAGCTTTAAGAGGGACAAACCAGAAGTCTCCCTGCCCTGGGCTCACCCACAGTTCGGGAGTGATGGGGAGGGAAGGGACGGGAAGGAGTAGGACTAGGTGAAGCTGCTAGTCCTCTCTGGTCTGTGATTGGACAGGGGCACTAAAGGGAGCAGAAAGTAGATCTGCTTTTCTCCCAGGGCCTGCACACGGAGGCATTGAAAAGACAAAAAAGGCTAGCAGAGAACAAGTCCCTCCTTGACCTTTGCCTATCACCTGCCTCTCGGGTCAGGCCTTCCTGATAGCGTCCATAGTGGGGCGGGGCGTGATGAGATGCCCCCTCTGCACTCTCTCTACAACCACCCTCGCCTCCCGAATAGAATCCAATGTCTTGGATGAGAACTATGGTGGGGGTTTTCAAGGTCTGGTCTGGGGGCTGGAGGGTTGGATCCCTGGCCAAGCGATAGTTTCTGAGTAGAAAGGACTTGAGCAGGGACCGTCTCTGGTCACTCTGTCCTCTTTCCCAGAATGGAGAGAGTCTGTGAAACATGGTTGCACACACATTTCCTGACCCAACCCATAGTGGCGGAGAGCTGGATAGCACTTTGAACTAATGGGCGCTCCTCCCAGCGGCCAGCCAAGAAGACACTTGACTCCTTGATCGCTGGTTGATTTAGACAAGCCATTTCCCTCTCTGAGCCAAAAGTCCCCATGTGTAATACTCAAAGAAGAGGCCTTCCTTATAGGCACCCCCCAAACCTCCTTCATGCTACCAAGAAAGGGTCTGGACACATGCCAAAAAGAAAGAGGAAAAGGCAAGGCTCTCCCAGGCGGCCAGACCTGAGCCAGACGGGACTCTTCTGGCTGGGCGAGGCTCTTTGAGGAACTGAGAGTTGCTGGGACTGAGCCCGCGACGGGGAGGCGTGGAGTGGGGGAACAAACAGAGTGCTGCTCCCCTCCCCCGACCCCTGCCCTTTGTCCGGAATCCAGCTGTGCTCTGCGGGTGGGGGCTGGGGGGGGGAGGAGCGGGCTCGCGTGGCGCAGCCCCTGGGCCCCCGCTGCTGATTGGCCCGTGGCGCAGGCAGCAGCCCGGCAGGCACGCTCCTGGCCGGGGGCAGAGCAGATAAAGCGTGCCAGGGGACACACGACTTGCATGCAGCTCAGAAATCCCTCTGGGCCTCACCACTGCAGCAGTGGCTGAGTACCACCTCGGAGCTTTTCTACCACTTCCAGACTCAATTTACTCCAGGCGAGGGCGCCTGCAGTTCAGCAGAACTTCAGGGGGAGCAGAGAGGCTCAGCTATCTACTGCGGCTTGACACTGACCCTATCCACTGCTGCTTGACACTGACCGACCTGCTGATCTCTATTCTTTTGAGTCCGGAGAACTAGGTAACAATTCGGAAACTCCAAAGGGTGGATGAGGGGTGTGTGTGGGGTCCCGCGTGCAGTGACCTCTAAGTCAGAGGCTGGCACACACACACCTTCCATTTTTCCCCAACCGCAGGATGGCGCCTCATCCCTTGGATGCACTCACCATCCAAGTGCCCCGAGAGACACAACAACCTTTTCCCGGAGCCTCGGACCACGAAATGCTCAGTTCCAATTCCACCCCACCTAGCCCCACTCTCATACCTAGGGGCTGCTCCGAAGCAGAAGCGGGTGACTGCCGAGGGACCTCGAGGAAGCTCCGCACCCGACGCGGAGGGCGCAACAGGCCCAAGAGCGAGTTGGCACTGAGCAAACAGCGAAGAAGCCGGCGCAAGAAGGCCAATGACCGGGAGCGCAATCGCATGCACAACCTCAACTCGGCGCTGGATGCGCTGCGCGGTGTCCTGCCCACCTTCCCGGATGACGCCAAACTTACAAAGATCGAGACCCTGCGCTTCGCCCACAACTACATCTGGGCACTGACTCAGACGCTGCGCATAGCGGACCACAGCTTCTACGGCCCGGAGCCCCCTGTGCCCTGTGGGGAGCTGGGGAGCCCTGGAGGTGGCTCCAACGGGGACTGGGGCTCTATCTACTCCCCAGTCTCCCAAGCGGGTAACCTGAGCCCCACGGCCTCATTGGAGGAATTCCCTGGCCTGCAGGTGCCCAGCTCCCCATCCTGTCTGCTCCCGGGAGCTCTGGTGTTCTCAGACTTCTTGTGAAGAGACCTGTCTGGCTCTGGGTGGTGGGTGCTAGTAGAAAGGGAGGGGACCAGAGCCATCTGGAGTGGGAGGTAGTGGAGGCCCTCAAGCATCTCACCTCTTCTAGCTTTCACTACTTGGATCACTAGCCCTCTCACTGGGCCTCACTAGGCTTCTCATCGGTACCCTTGCTGCTGCGCACAGCAGACACTGGGGGCTGCTCTTCTCTTAACCCTTCTCGGTGCAGCCACCTCAAACTCTCGCTCCAAGCATTTGAGAATGGTAGCACTACCTAGTCGGAGACTCCCATACTTCCTAGTGAGTCCGCCCTCATTCAAATCCGTGGGCCTCCAACCATCCATCACTTTTTCCAGGGTGACCTAATCCAGTGTTGAGTCTTACCTCACTGGCTCCTCCATCCAGCTCTTGGCCCATAGATGATGTTCATCGTCTTTACTGCAGAGTTTCTGAGCTTCTCCATTCTGCCTTAGTCCACGAAGGTGATCTGCCTTCTTCTGCACTTTTCGAGTCATTACCCTTTCCCCAGGGGAGACCGGGCTGTGAACCGGAAAGCCCTAGCCTATGGCTAGAGCAATCTCTCCAACTTGTCTCCCGTGTCTAAAGTGTGAGTTGCAGGGACGGGTTCCTGAAGCACTGTTTGTCTCCCTAAAAAGGAAAAAGGAAAAAAAGAAAATCAGTTTGTAAATGATATAATGCCTTTTGAAATGAATTTTGTTATGGTAAATTATATGCCTCCTGCCCCATTTTTGTATTTGTATTTATTGATGCTATTTCGTGGTAGGAGAGTTTATATTTTGTACATAAGAGTATCAAGGACTGGTGATTGAGATTTTGAGATAACAAATAAAAGATGAACCATTGAGAATCTTCAGCAAGGTGACTCCATTGTGTGGAGAGAAGGGGAGGAGGGTGACAGCCAAGGCTGGGGATGTCTAGAGTAATTCTACTCTGCGAAATGAGAGGAGCGAGGTGAGAATTTCCTAGGGAATCTCTGGGACCTCTCTGCCTCCGGTGCTGGGCTGGAGGTGGGGCAGACTCTTGGTGGAGAGTATGAAGTCTCTTACGAAGTCATTAATTAGTCAGGGGCTCTTGTTTTCTCTATTTCCAACAGCAGTTTAAAAGAAAGGCAAATCTCTTAACTGGGGCTAGTGATTTTATAAACCCTACACACATACACACACACACACACACACCCCTGCTTGGATCTAGAACTACACCGCCCTTAGGAAAAGAAGTAACAATAGGAGTCCCTAGAAACACCACCCCAGGGATTCCTCCCCTAAAGTATTGAGATACCCAAAAAGACTCTACCCCTAAGGCACATTTTGCTGACTAAATCCCTAGAAAACCATCTTTTCAAACGTTTAGCAGAGAAGGTAGAGGCTCCAGCTGGAATCTCTATACCCCCAGAAACCTATACTCTGGATTGAAAGTGTATTTGCTTGCAAAGTGCCCTCCCTGGCTTTGGATCCCAGTGGGCTCTCTAGCTCTCTGGGTGGCCTGAGACTGACTCACTGTAGCACTGGAAGCTAGCTGTCCAGACGATACTAGGAGAGAACTAAGGCATGGAACTGATTCTCCCAGAGAAGCTGCACCGAGCTATTAGAGAACTGCACAGCTTATCTCTTGGGGCCAAGATAATAGAAAGCAGATCCCCAGAGACCAACCCAAAGGAGGAAGAAAGAAGCCAAGCCACCCAGGTGGATTGCTGTCAGTGAGTGGTTTGTATGCAGATTGCCTCTGTGCTGGAGTTTATGGTGGCAGTTTCTCAGACTCTGATGCTAATGCCTCTGGTGTCTCTCTCTTCTGTGCCCTCCCCCCTCAATCTGAACATTTTCTCTATTCCCAAATCCCTAAAGGAAGCTCAGGGGAGCTGTCTTCCTTATCTAGGATAGGGGTTGTTGGAGGGGGTGGGAAGGGGACACTGCAAACAAGTGTATGAACAGAGCGTTGTTTCTGTTGGTAGCTTTAATCTGGGAGGGGGAGATTAATGGGTTATTGGAAACTTCAACAACAGCCAACTTTCCACCTGGGGCACTGCCTGGGAGCAGGTGTCAAAGAGCTCCGTGCTGTACACAGATCAAACCAGTTATGTGTTGGGTACGGGGAGTGGGGGAGGAAGGGGGTTGAGGTATAGGCAAATTTTTGAAAAGCAGGAATGTTCCCGCCGCCTTCTGAGACAGTACAGAGACAAAAGTCTCTCAAGACCAAAGTAACATTGTTGCTACTTGAGAATGAGCCACAGGTGGAGGGTGAGACAGCTACCTGGGCTTGGACTGCAGAAGGCTTGCCCAAGGATGTCCTTGGGAGGGGGGAACTCAATATATGGATTGCTGAAGCAGAAAGATCACTTTTCCTGTACCAGACTGTGGAAAGTAGCATTTCTCTAGAGAGGGTGGGAGCTCCTTTGGTACAAGAGACTTGGTACAAGCTAGAGAGAATCGGGACAATGGAGAAGGCTGAGGTGCATCCACTGTCCACCCTCTCAGAGTTTCTAAGCACTCTCTAATGGAAGTGGGCACACACACACACACTCATCCTCTGCCCCATGAATGTACACATGTACAATTTAAAACCCCCCTCCCCCAGCTCAGCTGTTAACTATAGAGTTGAGGGTGGATCTGACTCCAGAGCCATCTGAACTGTTCTCAGTCAGGAGGGGTGGATGAAAGTTTAGGGTTTGATTTGAATGCCTGCAAAATTTTGGTTTCTGCGCTTTGGATAGCTGCATCAGCCTATGCTTCTCGGAAAGATGGGTGTATCAAACTCCAGCCGTAACACTCCCCTGCCTCCCACCACTCTGGACAGCTGATGTTTAGCATCCTTTAAGGCTCAGTGTATCTACTGGGAGCTCCTCTGGCTGGCCTTTGGTTAGTCCTGTGATCTGGGGTCACCCTCAGTATCCAGCTCCCAGAAACCCTGATCAGATTCCAAGTTCTGTCAGGAAAAGCCCTTGGTTAGAGTGAATCTTCTTCCTTCTCTCTAGTTTTTTGTCAGAACCCAGGCCTAGCTCCCAGAACTGCACATGAATCTTGGGCTCAATCCCTACCCCCAACCCCTTCAGCACACACAAGCAGGTAGATTTATGGTGCCCTGCCCCCATCCCACTCCTCCCACCCCCACCCACAGCCGGCCTTGGTTGGCGGACAAAGCAAAACCAGAGCTGTTGGAATGCTAATGTCTGGGAGCCAGGCTGCCGGGCTGGCACAAAAGCAGGCAGGGCTGAGAGGACCCTACCCTTTGGGGCTGCAGTGCTGTGTGACCTTGGACAAGTCGCCAAGCCTCAGTTAAATCTAAAGGATGTCAGAGACAGTTTCTAATAACTAGTAAGTGGGTACCTAAGAGAAGGCTATGCTTACAAAGAATGAAGTTATAAGCTCCCAGTACCCCACCTACACTTCTACCAGAAATGGTATAAGGAAAAAAACCACACCCTTAAGTCCCTAGCACCAAGGATGGTATAGGAAGGCTTGGGGTGGAATAGTTTACAGAATAAATATCAAACAAATCTAATTGCATTTATGTGATTTTTTTCTCTTTTGAGTTCCTCCTCCCCACTGTACCCCAACTTCAAAATCCTGGCAAACAAATGCTCATGGAAAAAAAAGCAGGAGCTAGCATCTGCTGACCTGCCTGCCCCATCTTCAAGGAGCCAGATGCAGGGATGGATGGTAAATGAATTAAGGCTAGGCATCCATCTTGGGTACCCTCCTGAAGCCAATGTGCAGGGTAAGATGCATGCCCTCACTCATGGGGACATGGATCCCAGGAGGCCAATTGTCATTTGATGACCATGGGAGAAACCAGACCTGGGATCCTGACTCTAGTGATTTGATGCTTTTCACTCTCTGCTCTTAGAGGAGGAACCAGAGTTGGGGGACAAGCAGTTGCGCAGCTATTTCCCCCAGGGTTCCAGTAAGACCTAGAGGTTCCCTTGTATGTTGCTCCACCTGACTTCTAGTGCTCCTGGCCCACTTCCAGGTCCAGACCATTACCTCTGCGTCCAGTCTGAGATGCCTAATTTTCCTTAGCTACTCCTTAGCACTGAAGCCTTAAGTGTGGCCCTGACCATGGTGCTGAAACAGTCATGTTGTCCTAGCACAAAAGATGCTCCTGGACATGTCCTGTTCTCAGTACAGAAAACTGTCTACCTATTCCCTTTGATCCATGTGTCCAGGATGGATTCCTTGGGATAAAGAACTACCAAGTTTCTATAAGTGGGTAAGTATGAGTCTTTATTGCTGCTTAACTGGGTAACTCTAGCAATCTCCTCTCCCTCTCCCTCTGCCTCTCTCATAACCTCCCAAATTAGGAGCTGGAATTGAACAACATGTTCAGAAATTTTCAACATATCTAAGAAGCCTGGAAAAGAACAGTGTTGCAAGTTTAGTGTAGGGAAACCCTAGAAAATAGATATTATTTGAAAACTTTTCCCTCAATGTGTGTTTTTAATCTTCGTTACAATGAAGCTTTAAGGATTCCAAGAACCAGAATAAAAGGAAGTCTTACAAATGCAGATATAGAATACCAAAGAGTTGGCTAGCCACTGCTTTAGACACAGATACACCAGTGTCTTGCCTTCACACCCAGAAATACTGACCTGTCAGAGTTTCCCTTGGCCACACACAGACATTCTGTGCTTTCCCCACTAGTGTTTTCTGAGCGCCCCAAATCCTGTCTCCTTTCCCCATTCCCCAAGCCTCCAGTATGGAAACTTTATCCATATTGTTTTCTCCCCTTGCTTCATACTTCCAGAGGATATTGTAGGTGAATATCCACCAATATGTACATACATGGGATGCTGTGATCTAAATATACAGTACAGAGGCAATAAAGTTAATAATACACCCTCAATTCATTAACTTATTATTTCTTTCTATTGCATTTACTAATTTGGGTATATATGTAAGTGCACACATGCCGTAGCACATGTGGATGTCAGAGGACAACTTGTAGAAGCCAGTTCTCTCCTTCTATCATGTGGGTCTCAGCACTCATGCTTGGTGGCAAGCCCCTTTACCTGCTGAGCCGTCTCCCAGGCTCTATATTATGTGTGCATATGCATGCATATGTGTGTGTGCTGAGAATACTAAAGATCTGTTTTGAAATGTACAATGTATTATCACTCATAGTGGGACAGTTGGAGTCACCTGGCCAGCACGCTCTCTCACGCAAACTAATTTCCAGTCAAACTGAAGCCTCGCATCCTTTGATCCAGAACTTCTCCTGCTCCCTCTTCCTTCCTCCTCTTCTCTGGTCCCCACCTCTCTATTCCTTGTTTCTTTGGGGATGGAATATTTTAGTTCCACAGATGAGCAAGGTCACACAGACTTTCCTGTGCCTGGCCTATGTCACTCAGTGTCACATTCTTCTGTGCCTTCTGTGTTGCTGTATAGAATTCTACTGTGGACATGGGCCACATTTTCTGAATTCATCCATCTGTTGGTGAGCACCTGGTTTCAGATCTCGGGTATCATAAATAGTGGATGTGCAGGCACGTTCTCTAGATGCCAATTCTAATTCCAGAAGTGGCTTGCTGGATCTGTTTATTTAGTCTAGCTCTTGCCCACTGGCTACCACATAAATACTGGTGAATGTCTGTTGAATAAATAAGAGGTTGATTCATGTATAGACCCAAGGCTTGTACAGACTCATATTTTCTTATGGACCAGAATAACCAATGTCTTAGTTAGGGTTTGCATTGCTATGAAGAGACACCATCACCAAGGCAATTCTTATAAAGGAAAGTATTTAAGTGGGGCTGGCTTACAGTTTCAGAGGTTCAGTCCATTATCATCATTGTGGGAAGCATGGCAGCATCCAGGCAGACTTGGTGCTAGAGAAGGAGCTGAGAGTTCTATGTCCTGATTCAAAAGCAGCCAGGAGAAAACTGACTTTTGCAAAGTCTACCACCACAGTTGCACACATCCTCCAATAAGGCCACACCTACTCCAACAAGGCCACACCTCCTAATAGTGCCACTTCCTGGGCCAAGCATATTCCACTCCCTGGCCTCCATAGGCTTGTTCACATGCATGAGTCCATACCTAATTGTCCCACTTTACAAATCCATAGTCTATCACAGTCCCAACAATGTTTAAAAGTCCAAAGTTCAAAGTCTCTTCTGAGTTTCAAGCAACCTCTTAACTGTAATTCTCTAAAGATCAAAATAAAAAAAAGAAAAAGCAGATCACATACTTCTAATATATCGTGGCACCGGATATACATTACTAGTCCAAAATATCTTAATGAAGAAATACTGGACCAAAGCAAGACCAAAACCCAGCTGGTCAAACTCCAGACTCTGCATCTCCATGTCTGACGTCCGACTCCTTTCAGCTTTGCTGACTGCAACAAACTTCTTTCTTTCTCCTGGACTGGTTCTACTTCCTGTTTGCAGCTTTCCTCAGTAGGCATCTCACAGCTATGGCATCTCAAACATCGTAGGGTCCCAAGGCATCTTCAATTTTACAGCTTCTTGTTCCAATGTCTGGGAGCCACACCTGATCTTCTGGGCTCCTCCAAAAGGCTTGCGTCACTTCTCCAGCTCTGCCCTCTGGAGTACTCTAGGCTCAGGTTGATCCATTCTGCTGTTGCTGCTGTTCTTGGTGATCCTCCCATGGTGATGGCATCTCCAAAATGCTGAGGTCTTCTACTGCAACTAGGCTTCACCAATAACCTCTCATAGGCTCTCTTCATAATGCCAAGCCTCAACTTCTTTCTATGACCCCTTCAGTCCTGGGCCTTCAAATGCAACTGAGATGCCACCTTCATCAATGGCCTTCTATGGCCTCTCACAGTGCCGAGCCTCAGCTGCTCTTCATGACCCCTTCATGTCTTCAAAACTAGCACCACCTGGGTGGCTCTTACACATTACCAAGTCCAGCTGCAGCATGAGGTGCAACCTTGGCTATCTCTGCAAGGCAGCTTCTTTGTGCTCTCAGAAAACACTTCCCAGAAGGTTTCACCTCAGTGATGCTGGTCTCAATCACCGCTAATTTCTTACCTCCAGGTAACTAAGCATGAATTGTCCTAGTAACCCCTTCTACTTTTGACTCTAAAGCCAGAGTCACATGGCCAAAGCTGCTTGCTGGGGCTGGAACATTACATTATCAACAGCTTTCTGTTTTCCAACTCTTTCACACTGCCTAAGCTTGGCAGTCCTGGAACTTGCTCTGTAAACTGACTTTGAACTCTGAGATCTGCCTGCCTCTGTCTCCTGAGTTCTGGGATTAAAGGTGTGGTCCACCACCCCTGAACCTAAGCTTTTCTCTACTTAGAACTTGATCTGTTCCAGGATGGCCTTGAACTCAAGAGATCTGCTTGCCTCTGTCTCCTGGGATTAAAGGCTGTGCTACTTACTGTGCCTGGACCTACTGCACCTAAGCTTTTCTTTTCTTTCTTTTTTTTTTAAATTAAAAAAATTATTTTTATTTATATGAGTTTTTTTAATATCTACTTATTTATTATATGTCTTCAGACACACTAGAGGAAGGCATCAAATCTCATTACAGATGGTTGTGAGCCACCATGTGGTTGCTGGAAATTGAACTCAGGACCTCTGGAAGAGCAATCAGTGCTCTTAACCACTGAGCCATCTCTCCAGCCCCTGAACCTAAGCTTTTCACGCTCACTATTCCTCAAGATCCAGATCAAAAGCCTGTGTCTTCCAGCCACGAAATCTGGATCACAGGTGTGCCCTCCATTTCTGGATTGTAGTTCATTCCAGATAAAAAGTCCAAATGAAAGCAATAACCAGGTAATAATAGTGTCTAAAGTGATATAACTGTCCCTTGTTCAACTGAAAACGCATAAGCAATAAACTTAGCTGAGTGAGGTCTTGCCTGAGTTTACCATTCCCTTCATTTATCCCTGAACACAGGATTTAGCTACATTCTGCTCCAGCTGCCCCTTTACTCTTTGATCCATACATTTTATATTTTCCCTTTTAAAGCTTGCTACACTTGATCAAAATGCTCTTGTTGAGAGTAAACCAGAGGACACAGTCTCTGCTGGGCCTTTCTGAGACTTCCTTTGTCAATGCAAATCATCTGAATCTCCTCACCGTCGCCTCACGGAGACTCTTCTGACAAGGGCAAAAAGACGCCACAGTCTTCATGAAAGCATCCTAAGAACAATCTCCAGGTTCAAATCACCCTCAGCACCAAAATCTTCCATGTTCCTGCTATGGTGGTGCATTAAGTCCCACTTAAAGCATCCCATGACTTTCCAAATCCAAAGTCCCCAAATCCTCATTCCTTTAAACAAAAGCATGGTCAGGCCTATCACAGCAATACCCCAGTCCCTGGTACCAACTTCTGTCTTACTTTGGGTTTTCATTGCTGTGAAGAGACATCAATGACCAAGGCAACTCTTATACAGAACAACATTTAATTGGGGCTGGCTTACAGTTTTAGAGGTTTAGTCCAGTGTCATCATGGCAGGAAACATGGCAGCATCCAGGCAGGCATGGTGTTGGAGGAGCTGAGAATTCTGAATTTTCTTCTGAAGGCAACCAGAAGACGACTAGGGAAGAAGGGAGAGGGGACAGAGAGGAGAGAGGAGAGTGGGGAGAGAGGGGAGATAGGGGAGAGGAGAGAGGGGAGAGAGGGGAGATAGGGGAGAGGAGATGGAGGAGAGGAGAGGGGGTAGGGGGAAAGGGGAGAGAGGGGAGAAGAGATGGGGGAGAGGAGAGGGGGGAGAGGAGATAGGGGAGAGGAAAGGGGGAGGGAATAGAGGGTAGAGGAGAGAAGAGATGGGGGAGAGGAGAGGGGGGAGGGGGTAGAGGGGAGAGAGAGAAGAAGAGATGGGGGAGAGGAGAGGGGGGAGGGGGTAGAGGGGAGAGAGGGGAGAAGAGATGGGGAAGAGGAGAGGGGGGAGGGGGTAGAGGGGAGAGAGGGTAGAAGAGATGGGGAAGAGGAGAGGGGGGAGGGGGTAGAGGGGAGAGAGGGGAGAGGGGATAGAGGAGGGTGGAGGGTGGAGGTGAGAAGAGATTGAGGAGAGGAGAGGGGGTAGGGTGTAGAGGGGAGAGAGGGAAGGGGAGAAAGGGGAGAGGGGAGGGGAGAGAGGGGTAGAGGGGAGAGAGAGGAGAAGAGATGGGGGAGAGGAGAAGGGGGAGGGGGTAGACAGGAGAGAGGGGAGAAGAGATGGAGGAGAGGAGAGGGGGGAGTGGGTAGACGGGAGAGATGGGAGAAGAGATGGGGGAGAGGAGAGGGGGAAGGGGGTGGACGGGAGAGAGGGGAGAAGAGATGGGGGAGAGGAGAGGGGGGAGGGGGTGGACGGGAGAGAGGGGAGAAGAGATGGGGGAGAGGAGAGGGGGGAGGGGGTGGACGGGAGAGAGGGGAGAAGAGATGGGGGAGAGGAGAGGGGGGAGGGGGTGGACGGGAGAGAGGGGAGAAGAGATGGGGGAGAGGAGAGGGGGGAGGGGGTGGACGGGAGAGAGGGGAGAAGAGATGGGGGAGAGGAGAGGGGGGAGGGGGTGGACGGGAGAGAGGGGAGAAGAGATGGGGGAGAGGAGAGGGGGGAGGGGGTGGACGGGAGAGAGGGGAGAAGAGATGGGGGAGAGGAGAGGGGGGAGGGGGTGGACGGGAGAGAGGGGAGAAGAGATGGGGGAGAGGAGAGGGGGGAGGGGGTGGACGGGAGAGAGGGGAGAAGAGATGGGGGAGAGGAGAGGGGGGAGGGGGTGGACGGGAGAGAGGGGAGAAGAGATGGGGGAGAGGAGAGGGGGGAGGGGGTAGACGGGAGAGAGGGGAGAAGAGATGGGGGAGAGGAGAGGGGGGAGGGGGTAGACGGGAGAGAGGGGAGAAGAGATGGGGGAGAGGAGAGGGGGGAGGGGGTAGACGGGAGAGAGGGGAGAAGAGATGGGGGAGAGGAGAGGGGGGTGGGGGTAGACGGGAGAGATGGGAGAAGAGATGGGGGAGAGGAGAGGGGGAAGGGGGTAGACGGGAGAGATGGGAGAAGAGATGGGGGAGAGGAGAGGGGGGAGGGGGTAGACGGGATAGATGGGAGAAGAGATGGGGGATGGGAGAGGGGGGAGGGGGTAGACGGGGTAGAGGGGAGGGGAGATGGGGGAGAGGAGAGGGAGGAGAGGGGGAAGAGGGGAGAGAGGAGAGGGGGGAGAGGAGAGAGAGGGGGGAGAGGGGAGAGGGGAGAAGGGAGAGGGGAGAGTGGACAGGGTGGAGATAGGAGAGGAGAGAAGGGAGAAGGGAGAGTGGACAGGGAGGAGAGGGGAGAGAGGGGAAGACAGGGAGACAGGGAGACAGAGAAAATGAATAAGACCCAGAGAGCAATCTGGAGTGATGGGGCCCTTTTAAAGGGGGCTGTATAGCTCTGCAACACTTTTTGGAATTGCTCCCAACCTGATGAAGGAAGGTGACGATGTAAGCCGAGTGGGTGAAAGGCAGGCTGACAGAGCTCGCTGACGGAGCTCACCTGATTTATAGCAACAAAGATGGAGAAAACCACAGCTGCTCCTGGAGTTGGAAGATGATGCTGATGAGGGGGCAGCTGTATTCACACACTTCTGATCACGCCCTCAACGTGAGATTCAGTTGGGGTACCTCCCTCACCTCATCTTATTCCTATAGACTAGCAGAGAAAGCTTGACTGAGGAGACAGTGGCATGGCTCGTCAAGCACTCAGACCAGGCATCCTGAAGGCACATGGACGGGTTGCCGTCCTAATACTATTACCAGCAAAGCCGCCTATGTATTATGGCATAACCGATCACACAACATAACTTCTGAAAGCAAGTGACAGGACGCATGTGGGTCCTCTGTGGGTCCGGAATCTTTGTGCGGCTTAGCCCAGTGCCTCAAGGCGTCTCACTAGGCTGTAGTTAAGGTCAGCTTGCTGTGACCTGATAACCTGACAGGAGGGGAAGCCATGTCTTCTCACACCCATGTGGCTGTGGCCAACATTCAGCTCTTCTCAGGCCATTGAGAGGAATGCTTCAGATCCTCACAGACTTTGGGATGGAGGCCTTCCTCTGGCTCGTGTCATGTAGCTCTGGTCACATAGGGCAGCACAAAACATGGCAACTGGCTTTCTTGTAAGTATGTATGTATGTATGTATGTATGCATGCATGCAATTTTGATCTAGGGTCTTACAATGTAGCCCTCACTGGCCTGGAACTCACTGTGTAGACCAGGCTGATCTCAAACTCACAGAGATCCACCTGCCTCTAACTCTCCAGTGCTGGTATCAAAGGTGTGAGCCATCTTACCTTGTCCTGCAAATAGCTTTACTTAATGAAAATATTGAAAGGATGTGGGGCACCCAAGACGGAGGTTATAGGCTTTTTGTAGCCACGGTTAAAGGTGGAAAACCAGGCAGGTGATCCTGGTACTCAGGAGGCAGAGGCAGGAAGGGTGAAAGTTCCAGGCCAGCCTCTCTCTCTGTGTCTCTCTGTCTCTGTCTTTCTGTCTCTCTGTCTGTCTCTGTCTCTCTGTCTCTCTCGCTCTCTTTCACACACACACACACACACATACACACATACATGAGTGACAATCCACACGTAACAATCCATCACCTTTGCAACATTCAGTTCACCAGGAAGAAATTCATGTCCACAGCCCAGGGGTAAGGATTAGACAGAGGCAGAGGTCCCTGGGGCAATCGTAGAGGTGTGCAGTATTTTCGAGGTAACTGAAATCTTGGGTACCTGGAGACCTGAGAGATGACTCAGCAGGCAAGAGAACTGCTGTGTAGGTTTCAAAACCTGACTTCCCCCGACACCCTCCCATGTCACTTAATTCTCTGTGGCTGTGATAAAGACCATGACCAGAAGCAACCGGAAACAGTTTACTTGGTTTTACACTTCCCGTGACAAGCCATCACTGAAGGGAGCCAGGGTGGGGAATTCAAGGCAGGAAGAGAAGCAGGAGCCATAGAAGAACCCCACTGACTGCCTTGTTCTCTGTTGCTAGCCCATCCTGCTTTCTTATATAGCCCAGGACCACCTGCCCAGGAATGACTCCACATCCTACATCAATCGTTAACCAAGAAAATGTCGGCATAGACTTGCCTACAGGCCAATTTTACAGAAGAGGAATTTCTCAATTAAGATCCCCTCTTCCCAGATGTGTCTAGCTTTGTGTCAAGTTAGTGGAAACCAACCAGGGTATCACATAGAGATCAAAGAGTAGTATTGGCTTTCACACAGTATCCTCTAACCTTCCCCTGTGTACCATTGCCCATACACACCTGTACACACACACACACACACACACACACACACACAGCCTCTTTGGGGCAAGCATACTAGAGCTTTCACAAAGGAAGCCCAGGTATTTTCTTTGACTCCTGAAGCTAGAGCAGGTGTCCCCTTGTCTCCAGTGCATTACGCTAACATATAGAGAAGGCCCAGAACACCCTTCCTCCCTCACTGAATGCTCTCGCCGAACCACCCCTACACACACACACACACACCCCTGCGAATGGACATCCAACCATTCGCCGCTTTCACAGGCCTCCCTGCCCCCACTCCTGAGGCAGAGATTTAGGACGTCTGGGGCCAGGACACAACACCCACTGAAGAAAATTTACTGCCTCTGGAGAACCAGGGCCTGACTTGGGGTCTTGAATGCATCTTTTTCCCCTTTGCCTTTGCTTTATTAGGTTAGTCATTGCTTGAATTGGTTGCCATGGTTTGGGCAAACCCATGGCGACTCTATAATGAAGCCTGAAAGACTTAGACCCCATTTATCATCCTCAGTGTTTGGGAGGCCCAGAGCCTCATTTGCCTGCCCCAGGGCCTGGACACCACTCTTCTGCCTGCTTCCCCAACTCCTGGGCCCCTTTTGAATGAGGAATGAACAGGTGGCGACTTGGAAGAAGAAAGAAGGAGACCCACACAGGTGGAATAAGAAGCACACAGTGAAGTCACACACTTAGACATGCATATGCCACACGCATGCACACACACACACACACACACACACACACACTGCAGGAGTCTGAACACAGACCAAACACATAGGCATCTCTGCCAGATGTTTTCTTTCTAGGGAGTAGAAGACAAAAGCATACAAGGAGTTTGCAACCTCTCTTAGAAATATGGGGACCTGTGTCCCGTGAGATCAAGGTGTTGCCATAGATCCCTGTCTACTCCAGGAACAGTCTGAGCAGCATGGCAGTACCACAATAAGTCGGGACAGATGGGACATGGGACCAGTGTGGAAACGGAGACACAGAGAGGTTCAGTAACACATTCGAAATCACTCAGGGCTGGGCAGCTAGGATACGGGCTGGAGCCCATCAGATTTATGCTGGAAAATGTCTAGAGAGAAGAGCTTTGTGAATTCTCTCATACCCATTGCTCAGTTTCAGGAATTATCACTTCAGAGTCCATCACAGCGGACACAGGTCCCTGTCCACTCCCCTCATCACTCCTCTGTGGATTATACTGAAGCAATCCAGGAACCATACAGTTCCAACAGTGTATCCTTCATTGCTGTCCCCCTGCCTTTTTTTTTTTTTGACTTAGTGTGAATTGTATAATACAGTATAGTAGTTGATTGTCTTGGCTGTGAAGACAAAGGCCTAGGTTTCTAATTTAAGCTTCTCCTCTCCCCAGTGTGGTGTTGAACCCACCCAAAGGTCTGAGCAGGTCAATCAGGGATGAAAGGGAACAGTGTTGGCCTCTTGCAGCCTCATTGTCAGAATTAAATGGCACACAGACAGCATCCAACAAGAGCCAGCACCTGTGTGGACACACGAGGCTTCTGTGACTTCCATTCTGGGGACCACTCCGCCAACACTGGATGGTGTTGTCCTAGGCAAGAGGTCAGCCTTATAGCTATTCCCCTATTTTAAAAAATAGTGTGTATGTATGTGTATGTGTGCATGTGTTTATGTATGTGTGCATGTGTGTTCATGTATGTATCTGTGTGTGTCTGTCTGAGTGTGTCATATAAGTGCAGGTGCCCACAGCAACCAGAATAAGGTCCTGGATCCCCTAGTGCTGGAATTACAGGCAACTGCGAGCTGTCCAGTGTGGATGCTGGCACCCAAACTCAGATCCTCTGGAAGGCAGGAAGAGGCTTCAATGGCAGAGCTATTTGTCCAGCCTTGGAAGGTCAGCTCTTGGCCTTATGTCCAGGTGACCTGGTGTAGGTCCTTGGAATGGAAGCAAATGTCCTCTTGCTACGCCATCTGCTACACTATGTCCTCAGCATCGAGTTTGGCCCCAAGTGCTGACATGCCCCAGCCTCAATTCCCACAACCATCTTAGCTATGCCTCACAAATCTCCCAATGGCCTTAATCAGGTCTGCTTTCTCCTCCTTTTGCATCTTGGGTTTTGCAGCCTTTTCACTCAGTCCCACTTGTGAGCACCTTTTATGTGTGTTCTCACGTGTGTGTGTGTGTGTGTGTGTGTGTGTGTGTGTGTGTGTGCATGCGTGCATGAGCATGAGCTTGCACTCCATTCCCTGGGTGAGCCCCCCCACCCCCATTCTTGAGTTTGTGCTCAGCCATTCAGAGAGATGCCAGGACACCCACCGTGACCTGCCCCCACCCCTGTGGCTCCTGACTGACTGACAGATCAGGAAGAAGACTAATCCCTGGGTAGAATATTGAGGTGCTGAGTTTTCCTGGCAGAGGCAGGCAAACATTCTACAATGTGAGGATGTGCTGGCAGAAGCTTTGTGCAGGTTGCAGCTCAGGGAAGGTGGGTGGCCTGTCTAGGTCCCTTGTACTTTTGAGGCCTGATCTCAGTAGCTGGCCTGTTCCACGAGGCTTTTGTTTGTCCCAGGATCCTGGAGGCAGAGTTAGGAAGGATTCTGGCTGAAGGGCATAGTTCAAGTGGTTCTGGCTGAAGGACATGGTCTCCCTCCAAAATGCACATTTTTTTAAAAAAATATTTTTTAATGACAACTCATTGTTATTGGGATAGACTATGTCTTATTCATTGTTACAGGGGCATGCTATATATGACTCACTGTTACTGGGGTTTATTTCACTGTTACTGGGGTATACAATATCTGATTCGTTACTGGTGTATACTGTATCTGAGTCACTGTTAGTGGGGCATGCTGTTTCTGACTCACTGTTACTGAAGTATACTGTATCTGTATCAGTCACTGTTACTGGAGTATACTGTATCTGACTCATTATTATTGGTGTATATTGTATCTGATTTACTGTTACTGGTGTATACTGTATCTGACTCACTGTTACTGGAGTATACTGTATCTGACTCATTATTATTGGTGTATACTGTATCTGACTCACTGTTACTGGAGTATACTGTATCTGACTCATTATTATTGGTGTATACTGTATCTGATTTACTGTTACTGGTGTATACTATATTTGAGGCAGTCCTAGTGCTTTCTGCATATTAGTCTATGAAAAAGAATGATCTTTTCTATCCTGCAAATGAAGCAGAGACAGGGAGCAGTTAAGTAGCATGTTCCTGGCTGCCCAGGGAGAGATGGCCTTGGACAGAGTATACAGAGAAGAGACACTGTATGTTCATGTATATCGCTGAGACTCTACTTGCTAAAAGCAGTGAGTGAGGAGAGGCAGGGAAAGGCTGGAGGGCATAGGAGTGTAAAGAAGTTTGCCCTGTGGCCACTAACTCAAAGCCAACCTCTTTGATTCACCTCTTTGCAGCCCATCCCTCAACCTGAAGAAGCAGCCCAGACATCTGTCACCCCACATTATATCTATTTTCAGATAAAAACTCTTTGGAGAGATACTATCTCATGTAGCCCAGGCTAGCTTCCTAACTCATTATGTAGGTGAGGATGACCCTGAACTTCTGATTCTCCACCCCTACCTCCTGATACTGGGATTACAAGGATACAGCACCACACCTGGTTTTATGTGCTGCTGCCGATAGAACCTAGGGCCTTACGCTTGTTGGGTAACTGTCACCTGAGCTACAATTCCTAGTTCCGTAAGGCCATAAAAATGTAACCACAAACACCAACCTGTTTTCACATCTAACAAACAATTGGGCAGTTACTCCCTTCTTATCCCTACCATATGCCACCTTAGGCTGACTGATCATCCTCATTTTCTGAGACGTCTGATATTGGTACTGTAAGTCCCCTGTACAAGGCAAACATGGATGGTTGGTCACCCCACAAGGAGCCAGAAACCCGGAGCCCACCCCAGCCCTCTCTGCCCCTCCTAGCTCCACTGTGGGGTCCACTGAGAGAAGAGGGAACCTAGCATTGAATTTCAAGGACCCTTGAAATGCCAAATAATTTACCGAAACCTTTGAGGGGCCCTGGCGTGCCCAGCTCAGCAAGGAAAGCCCCGAGCATCCCCCCTCCCACCCCTGCCGCCAGCCGCCAACACCACTGGTGTATCAGGGGTCTTTTTCACACTCAGGAGGCCGGATTCACTGGACTCCTCCCTCTGGCTTTGGCCCTCTCCAGATCTAATGACAATCCAAAGAGTTCCTGATAGGGTTTTAAAAGATGCTACTCCATTCACTGTTCACCAAGCATGAAAATCCAGCTCGTTTGTGTCCATTCTTCATCCCTAAAGGCCTAGCCAGCCCAGAGCCTGCAGCCCCAATCTTGTCAGTCAGCTTTTCACTTGCTTTTGTTGGCTTCGCCTTTATTTCATTCTTCTGTCTCCTCAACACACCCTCCTCTCCCCTCTCCTTGCTCCGTCCCTGTCCTCCTCTGTCCCCACCCCCCCAGGACGTCTCCGGTCCCTCTTTGCACATACAAAGCAGTTAGGCCAGTCTGGGAATTTCTATACAGACCCAGGGCTCCCACCCCACCCCACCTCACTCCACCTCACCCCACCCCTTTTCACCCCTTGCCTTTTAGAACATTCATTCATAGTGGAAAGTCAGCAGTGGCTAAAAAGGACTCAGGACCGCATCTCCAAACAGCTTCATGGCCTGGCTGGAAATGGCTTTGGGGATCTTAAAAGTCCCTACCGTGGACTTTAGGGATGTGCAAAGTGAAGGTCGGGAAGTGGGAAGGGACTGGCCCAAGGTAACCACAGAGTTAGTGGCATAGCAGGGTACAGAGCTAAGAGGGCGGTCGCTCAGCCTCAACCTGCAGCAGAGAATTCTTGAGTCTGTCCTCGGTGTTCTGTGGGATAGGAGCATGAGCTAGTCAGTCACAAGCCTGAGCTAGTCTGGCTTTCTCTGCACTTGGCCCCATGGACTTGGCCTTGAAGTTCCTGTGGAATCCTGCTCTAGCTCTCTCACACGATCTTCTCCATGGACTATGGAGAAGTCAAAAGATCCCAGCCCTAGAAACCTGTGTATGGAGCCCCTTGCCAACTCTTCCTCCAGGATAGTTCACACAACAGAACCTAACTGGAAGTGTGTGTCTTCCCTAATACAGAGGGTTCCGAAGCTGTTTCCTTTCTTTAGTAGACTGTAGTGATCCAGGGTAGTGGGACCAAGGGACAGGTCTGCCTCTACCTGCTTGGTGGCCCCAGGCAAGCTCTATTGGCACAATGCTATTGTGAGACATTAGGACAGCTCTCACAAAATGTAGACTGAATGTGGAGTGTACACAACACAGTCACCCTTCAGACAGAAGCCCAGGGGACTGACTCCAGACCCCCCTGGATTCCAAAATCCAAAAGCACTCAAGTCCCTTGTATAAAGTACATGGTAATGATCTTGAAAACAAAATGCATTAGGGAGATGGTTTGGTCATTAAAGTACTTTTAGGGCAACCTTGTGGAACATAGTTCGAATCCCCAGCACCCGTGTGAATGCATGCACCTATAATGTTAGTTCAAGAAATATGGGGTGGGCAGAGACAGGAGGATCCCCAAAGCTTGAGAGTACTCAGTCTAGCTAATCAGAGAGCACAAGGTAGATAAGAAGTGCTATCTCAAAGTCCAAACCAAACCAAACCAAACCAAACCACAAACAAGGGATAGGAAGACATACAATATCAACCTCTAGCTGTGACACACATGTGAACATATATGTACACACACAGAGACACAAACACACAGACAGAAACACAGACAGATTATATATTTATAATTCAGTTCTCTCTCTCTCTCTCTCTCTCTCTCTCTCTCTCTCTCTCTCATTCCCTTGGGCGATTGGGGATCTGTCTCAATGTATAAGAAGCTTGCCTCACAAGCATGAGTTTAAATTCCCAATAACCATAAAAGCATCAGGACAAGGGGGTGTGTACTTGTAAACTCAGCACCTGGGGACCAGAGACAGGCAGATCCTGGGGTTCACTAACCAGCCAGTCTAGCCAAATGATGAGGCTGTCAGTAAAAATTAAATTGGAGAACAACAGAGAAGGGTATCCAAAGTTGGCCTCTGACTTACACACACACACACACACACCTACTGTCCATTTACATTAAATAGCAGCAGCAGTTGAATCCCACCTGAGAGGCTGAGCACCCAGAGGTCTCTGGGAGCCTCAGCGATCAGTCATCCCACAGTAGCTGTCTCTCACTGCAGAGGCCTGCAGCCTGGTATTTAGTCTACAGCACTCCTAATTTGGCACTGAAAACCCAGAAGATTCCTGGCCAGCTGCTGGTCCCTAGTTCACGATAGAAGCCTGAAATTCTGGTTTTGACACCAGCAAAGGTACTGTCATCATCATCTTCATCATTGTCCTCAGCAGCAGCAGCAGCAGCAACAGCAACAACAACAACATGGAGCAAACTAACACAGAGGGAAGAGGGAAGCTGAGAAACCAAAAGGCTCCATAGGGTATTATCTGTTTACATTAAATAGCAGCAACACGATATTCCTCCTGAAGTATCCTCTTGTTCCCCAACAGTCAGGGTGTGCCTTCCTGAATCAACCAAGGCAGCCAGCACAGTTCTTCAGGTGAAGCCCCTTGCTCAGGGGACTCTAACTTGTGGCAAGATGACGTTAAAACCAACCACAGCTCTATGTCCATGCAATGTGCATTTATTCACATCTCCATGTGTCTCCAAAGCCTTAACAGTTGCATGATTGTTTAGGCGTCTATGCTGGGGCAGGAGAGATGGCTCTTCCAGGACTGGAGTTCTAGTACCTTCATCCACATGGTGGCTCACAACTGTCTTTAACCCCAGTTCTGGAGATTCTGATATCTTCTAACCTCTGCAAACAAACACTGAATGCATGTGATACATCGGCATTCGTGCAGGCAAAACACCCGCACACATGGAATGAAAATACATACATCTTCAAGGAAAAACAAAGAAACCCATGCTCACTGGAGAAGTGGTAGGACATTTGCTTGACTTGTGAAATCCTGGCTTCAATCCCCAGTACAAAAAAAAAAAAAGTTTATGTTAAAAGTCTTCCTTGGTCTCCTTGTACTAAGGTCAAGTCTAAGTGGATCAAGGAACTTCACATAAAACCAGAGACACTGAAACTTATAGAGGAGAAAGTGGGGAAAAGCCTTGAAGATATGGGCACAGGGGAAAAATTCTTGAATAGAACAGTAATGGCTTGTGCTGTAAGATCGAGAATTGACAAGTGGGACCTCAGGAAACTGCAAAGCTTCTGCAAGGCTAAAGACACCATCAATAAGACAAAAAAACCACCAACAGATTGGGAAAGGATCTTCACCTATCCTAAATCAGATAAGGAACTAATATCCAATATATATAAAGAACTCAAGAAGGTGGACTCCAGAAAGTCAAATAACCCCATTAAAAAATGGGGCTCAGAACTGAACAAAGAATTCTCACCTGAGGAATACCGAATGGCAGAGAAGCACCTGAAAAAATGTTCAACATCCTTAATCATCAGGGAAATGCAAATCAAAACAACCCTGAGATTCCACCTCACACCAGTCAGAATGGCTAAGATCAAAAATTCAGGTGACAGCAGATGCTGGCGAGGATGTGGAGAAAGAGGAACACTCCTCCATTGTTGGTGGGATTGCAAGCTTGTACAACCACTCTGGAAATCAGTCTGGCGGTTCCTCAGAAAATTGGACATAGTACTACCGGAGGATCCAGCAATACCTCTCCTGGGCATATATCCAGAAGATGTCCCAACCGGTAAAAAGGACACATGCTCCACTATGTTCATAGCAGCCCTATTTATAATAGCCAGAAGCTGGAAAGAACCCAGATGTCCCTCAACAGAGGAATGGATACAGAAATTATGGTACATTTACACAATGGAGTACTACTCAGCTATTAAAAAGAATGAATTTATGAAATTCATAGCCAAATGGATGGACCTGGAGGGCATCATCTTGAGTGAAGTAACACAATCACAAAAGAACTCACACAATATGTATTCACTGAGAAGTGGATATTAGCCCAAAACTTAGGATACCCAAGATATAAGATACAATTTACTAAACGCATGAAACTCAAGAAGAATGAAGACCAAAGTGTGGACACTGTGCCCCTTCTTAGAATTGGGAACAAAACACCCAGGGAAGGAGTTACAGAGACAAAGTTCGTAGCTGTGATGAAAGGATGGACCATTTAGAGACTGCCGTATCCAGGGATCCTTCCCATAAGCAGCTTCTAAACGCTGACACCATTGCATACACTAGCAAGATTTTGCTGAAAGGACCCAAATATAGCTGTCTCTTGTGAGACGATGCCGGGGCCTAGCAAACACAGGAGTGGATGTTCACAGTCAGCTATTGGATGTATCACAGGGCTCCCTATGCAGAAGCTAGAGAAAGTACCCAAGGAGCTAAAGGGATCTGCAACCCTATTGTCGGAACAACATGATGTACTAACCAGAACCCCGGAGCTCTTGTCTCTAGCTGCATATGTATCAAAAGATGACCTAGTCGGCCATCATTGGAAAGAGAGGCCCATTGGACTTGCAAACTTTATATGCCCCAATATAGGGGAATGCCAGGGCCAAAAGAATGGGAATGGGTGGGTAGGGAAGTGGGGGGCGCTATGGGGGACTTTTGGGATAGCATTGGAAATGTAACTGAGGAAAATATGTAATAAAATATTAAAAATTAAAAAAAAAGTCTTCCTTGGGATTCAAAGGGAGTCCCTGTCAATCAAAAAGAAACTGACATATTTCTAAAATACAATACCACATAGTAAGCATTTCCATTCCAAAAGGGAAGACATTTTACTTTGCTAGCATCTCCACCATCCTGGGTTCTCCATTGCAGCTTAGGTCTTCCCTTACAGTTTCAGAGGGAGCCTGGCACTGCTACACATCGTGTGGCCTCCTGAATTTCTTTGGCATCTAGGTGGAAGCCTCCATGACCCCACAATAGCTCTTGTATTCTGCATGCCTGAAAAACCTCCCCGACACGGTGGCAAGCCTGCTTCCAGCTTGAGGGGTAGCTAGGCCTTCTTAGACTGTGGTGACCTCTGAGTGTTTCGGCAGCTGGAACAGGTAAAGCATTTTCTCGACAACTCTGTGCAAGCAAGGAACCTAGAGCTCTCCTCTTAATCCAAGTCTCTCAAGTGAGTTAAAACTTTACACCCGTAATCCTGTGATAGGTCAAAGCCCAAGGTATCTCCTCTGCTGTCCTGGTGCAAGGCACTCGATCTCTTTAATAATCATGCCCTTCCTTGCTGTTCACGACTTTAAACATGCTCTTTTTCTGGCCAAGTTGTATGATTTTCTAATCTCTCTCCTCTACTTTTTTTTTAAAAAAGAATAATTTATTTATTATAGGTATATGAGTACACTGTAGCTGTCTTCAGATATACCAGAGAGGGCATCAGATCCCTTTATAGATGGTTGTGAGCCACCACGTGGTTGCTGGGAATTGAACTCAGGACCTCTGGAAGAACAGTCAGTGCTCTTAACCATTGAGCCATCTCTCCAGCCCTCTCCTCTACTTTTTGATCCTGAGTCTCACTGTAAACCTGGCAAAAAGCCGACAGCACTAACCATGCCATGTAACCATATACTGTTACAGTATTTTCTCAAATTGGTTAGTTTGTTTCTTTTAATTTTGGCTTCATTCCAGTTTGTAAGACACAGACAAATTCTTTGCCCAGATATAAGAGGAATGGCCTCTGGCCTCCTGAACTCCAAGTGGAGTTCTCATTTCAACCTGAAATCCCACGAGTACAGTCTTCACTCTCCTGTCATTATCAGGATGTCCTATGACTCCCACCAGAACCACCCACTGAGCTGTGCTTATAAAAGTCTCAGCTTTCTCCAGCCTGCTTCACCACAGTCCTTCCCAGTCCTCCAAAATCCTTCTGGGAGCCAGTTTCTAAATTCTAAGATACATGTACTTGGTCACAGCAACAGCTCGACCTTCTCTGAAACCAATTTAAAAAAACCCAATTGTATGTCTCATTACTCTGACATGATCAGCTAGAAGGATGAAAGATATATCTTGGCTCACAGTTTGCAAAGGTCCAGTCTGTGTTACGTAGCCCCATGCACGAGAGCAAACCACCGTGGTTGGGCTCGTGGAGTGGAAGTTCTTCGTTTTATGGTGGTGGGAAGCAGAGAGAAAGGAAGACCAGGGATCAGTTATAACTTTCACAGGCCCTCCTTCTGTATCCTACTTTCTACAATTCCTGCCTTCTAAATTCTCCACGACTTCCCAGAAGACTGCCACTAGTGATGACCAAGTATTCTTGTTTTTGTTTTTGTTTGGTTTTTCAAGACAGGGTTTCTCTGTATATCCCTGGCTGTCCTGGAACTTACTTTGTAGACCAGGCTGGCCTCAAACTCAGAAATCTGCCTGTCTCTGCCTCCCAAGTGCTGGGATTAAAGGCACCATCAAGCCCGGCTGATAACCAAGTATTCAGTATGAAAGCCTGTGGAGACAGTACACACCAAAGCCTCACGCTTGCATGTGTGTGTATGTTGGGGACATCCATGTGTGCCCCAAACCTCATGAACAAGCTGGAAATTGAGGTAGATCCAGCCTTAAGCACCTGGACAGTTTAAGAAACGAATTTCAAGGCTGAGGAGGTGGCTCAGTGGTGAAGAGCACTAGCTGGTCTTCCAGAGGACCCAGGTTCAATTCCCAGCAGCTCACACCTGTGTGTAACTCGAGTTATAGCAGATCCAATTCTTTCACACAGACATTCAGACAAAAAAGCAATATACATATAAAAAAAAGAAGAGAAAGAAGGAAAGAATGAAAGAGAGAAAGAAGAAAAGAAAGAAATAGAGGAAGGAAGAAGTTCCTTCATATATTAAAAAACCTGGAAACTATAGGTTTTTTTTTAAAGATTTGTTTATTTATTTTATGTATATGGGTACACTGTAGCTATACTGATGGTTGTGAGCCATCATATGGTTGCTGGGAATGAAGATTGCTTGCTCTAGCCTAAAGATTTATTTGTTATTATATCTAAGTACACTGTAGCTGTCTTCAGACACACCAGAAGAGAGTGTCAGATCTCATTACAGATGGTTGTGAGCCACCATATGGTGGCTGGGATTAGAACTCAGGACCTTCAGACAAGCAGTCAGTGCTCTTAACTGCCGAGTCATCTCTCTAGCCCAGAACTATAGTTTCATTGGCTCAACATTAAGGTGCTACTTTAAAAAAACAAACAAACCAACAAAAAACTTGTAACTATTGTAATTAAGAGTCCTTCTGAGGCTAGAAAGATAGTATATAAAGCACTCTACTGTGGCGGAGAAGATATAAGCAGGATTCTCCCTACTCTCCCTATGGCGTTTGAAGAGAGACCTACCTGCTGCACCCTTGGTGTCGAGCTCTTGCCTCTGGATTGTGAGGCAATACCATGTTGCTATGTGGCCTGATCTCTATTACCTTAGGCACTGGGTATGCAGTAGGTTAAGTTGTAACAGCAGCTCTAGGAAGCTACTAGGTGTTTTCAGAAGTCACTCTGAACCCCTCAGGCCCATCCTGTGTGAGCCTGTCTGGGGTGCAGCAAGTAACACAGAAATACCAGCTTAGCAATACAATATTAGCAAGTAACACAGCTCAGCAGATATTGGGTCTCCGTGCCCATGTGCCTTAAAGATTAGGAAGCCACTGAACAAGTCACTCTGGTCCCATTCTCTACACTTTTGGTCCTCTGGTGATGTGCTGATCCATTTGCCACGTGGCCCAGACTGCATTCTCTGTTATCCTGGATAGGAGTTAGCCACTCTTTCCCACCTTGATGTTGCTATGTGGCCTGGGAACGCTAACCCATGCTTAATGGGATTGGTGTGGATGGAGGTATGGAACTGTGACGGGAGCCAAAGGGCTTTTCCTGGTGATGAGGTGTGAGCTTGAGTCATCGGGATGTTGTCAAGGGATGGGATGGAAAGAGGCTTTGTCTAGTGGGGAAGGGGCAGAGACCCTGGAGCACAGACAGAAGGGTGAACTCAGCACAGAGTGCAGAGCCACAAGAGTCTATAAATGGTCCCTGGACTGTTGGAAGAGAGCAGAGACCCAAGTTTGATGTATGTTGCATGGGGCCCTGCCTCCTGGCTTGAGAGAAGAGTCAGTTTTTAGAATGACTAAAGTGACCCAATCCAGGTTAGCGGGCAGGTCCAAGAAGGCTCCTTTTAAAGAGGTGACACTTTGAAGGTGAGAAGAGCAGGACCACATGGCAACATGGACAGGTACTTGGAGTCCAAAGACTGGTCAGTTGGTCATCACTGAACACAGCGGGTAGCTCACCTCCCAAGCTGTTATTCAGTTGTACACAGAAGGGAAAATCCAAACCCCAATGTCTCATTATGTGACTGGCTGGTTTTGTGTGTCAACTTAACACAGGCTGGAGTTATCACAGAGAATGGAGCTTCAGTTGAGGAAATGCCTCCATGAGATCCAGCTGTGGGGCATTTTCTCAATTTGTGATCTAGGGGGAAAGGCCCCTTTTGGGTGGTCCCATCCCTGGGCTGGTAGTCTTGGGTTCTATAAGAGAGCAGGCTGAGCAAGCCAGTGGAATCAATCCAGTAAGTAATATCCCTCCATGGCCTCTGCATCAGCTCCTGCTTCCTGACCTGCTTGAGTTCCAGTCCTGACTTCCTTTGGTGATGAACAGCAATGTGGAAAGTGTAAGCTGAATAAACCCTTTCCTCCCCATCTTGCTTCTTGGTCATGGTGTTTGTGCAGGAATATACAGACACCCTGACTAAGACACTATGCTTAGTCCATTTTACCTTCTACATACAAACATCCTTCAACCTCAGTGAGACACAGATCATTGACCTGCCTTGTCTTTTGTTGTTGTGGAGACAGTGTCTCGTGTAACCCAGGCTGGCCTTGAACTCCTGATCTTTCTGCCTCCATTTTCCAAGTGCTGCAGTTACTTGCCTGCATCACCACAGCCACCTTTTAACTTGCCATTAAAAAAAAAAAGTTTAATTTTATCTTATGTGTAAGGGTGTTCTGCCTAAGAGTACATCTGGTGCCTATGGAGGCCAGAATTAAGTGTCAGATCCTCTGGGCCTGGGGCTACAGACAGTTGTGAGCTGCCTTGTGGGTGCTGGGAACTGAACCCAGGTCTTCTGCAAGAGCAGCCAATGCTCTTAACCGCTGAACCACCTCTCCAGCCTTTAGCTTTTCATTTTAATTGCAAAAGTCATTCCTTCCACTTTCCCATTAATTAAAAAGTGTGAAAGCTTTCCAAGTCCCGATTTCCATGTACAGAGGCCACCAACCACAGACTGAAAACATTCAAAAAAGTAAATTGCCTCTTTGCAGATCCTGGAGGGATTTTGGGGGTAGGGAGAGGGGATCATTGCTCTCTAAACAATACAAGATGAGAACTATTATTAAAATGTAGGAAGCACTGGTATTCCTTCCCACTCTCCAGAGCTCTTTCTCTTAATAAATTTCTTTTATAAATCTATGCTCACTTTGTGTTAAAGCTATTCACATAGCGTCTACACAGTGTGAAGTATATCATGTCATCTAGAGATGGTTTAGACGGCATGGAAGGAAGATACGTGGACACATCACTCCACCGTGTATTAGGAACTCAGACGGGTCCCTCAGAGAAGCCCTAGCACCCATCCTAGGTGGACACCAAGAGATGGTCATGTCTGGTTTCCCCTGGGATGAGGGGAGGAGGTAAGGAAGTCATGGTACTGCAGATTGTGTTGGGTACCAGGTTTGTGTGCAGCTCATTGATGACTGCAAGATGAACATGGCTTTGCTGGGCATGGCGGCGCACATCTGTAGTCTCAGAACTTGAGAGGCAGAGGCAGGAGGGTCTCTGTGAGTTTGAGGCTGGCCTGGTCTATGTGATCAGTTCAGGCCAGCAAGGGCTATGTGGTGAGAGTCTGTCTTTAAAAACAAAACAAAACAGCAACCAAAAAGGTAGGCTTCTTTTGTCAGCTCTCCTTTCTGGGATCTGATGCTGGAGCCCGGAGGTAGGGAGCTGGTAGCAGGAAGAGAGCTGCCTGCTGGTATCTCTTAATCCATCAGCGTTGACAATCCCAGGCCCCCCACGAGGGCTCCAGCCCCAGCTGCTGGGCAACAGCAGGCCCTGAACAGGAGTTCCTCCTGGGGCCTCACACTTCCCTCCTAGGTCAACAGACAGAAGGGGCTCTGTCAGCCAGGTTAGGACAGAAAAGATTAATGGGGCAGGTGCAGGTCAGAGTAGGACAACCACCTGGCCTGACAAGGTCCCTCCTAGAGATTGAGTGCCTGACCCAAGCCAAGAACCAGACCGGATAGCATCCAGCTGGTCTTGGTCTTGGCGGAGATGGTCCCCCCTGTTCATTTTTTCCTGCCCTCACCTGGCCACACCCGGTGAAGTCTGGCTGCACCTGGCCTCCTGTAGGTGGGGCTCAGAGAAGTCTCTGCAACACCCAACTTTAATACAAACACCTTTCTTGTTTTGGTTTTGTTTTGCTTTGTTTCTTCAATGTCCCAACTAACTCACTACTAACAAGATTTTTGGTTTTGTTTGAGACAAGATCTATATAGCTCAAACTGGCCTGGAAGCTGCCATCCTCCTGTCTCAGCCTCCTAAGTGTTGGGATAATCGGCTTTGAGAAGAAAAACATGGTTTCAATCCCCCAGTGAAGTCACCATTCTATGTAGGGATTTTTAACTGTCGTCAGCAGTGTGGTAAAAGGCCCCAGACCACCACCGCTGCTAGCCTTCTCCTTTAGGTCCTCCATACAAGTAAAGCTTGACTCTGCTGCAGAGAAGGATTTCATGGGATTAGAGGGATGGCTCAGTGCCTAAGAGCTCAGACTGATCTTATAGGGGACCCAAGGGCAGTTCCCAGTACCCCATGTCAAGCAGCTCTTAACTACTTGTAACTCCAGGGAGAACATGGTGCCTCTGGCCTCCCTTGGACACCCACACACAAAGACACATACCCACACAAACATGTACCTAATCAAAAATAAAAAGTTACTGGGTGTGGTGGGTCGTCTTTAACCCGGGCACTTAGCTGGCAGAGGCAGGCAGATCTTTATGAGTCCCGGCCATCCTGGTCTACATAGAGAATTCCAGGCCAGACAGAGATACATAGTAAGACCCTGTCTAGATAGATAGATAGATAGATAGATAGATAGATAGATAGATAGATAGATAGATAGATAAATAGAATCTTAAAGAATTCCAGAAAAAGATACTATGAAGCAAAGTTGGAGTTTATTAAAACCAGATTTTTTTCACATGTATGGGTGTTTTGCTTACATGTCTATCTGTGTACCATGCCTGGTGCCCTCAGAGGCCAGAAGAGGGCATCAGGTCCCCTGGAACTGAAGTTATAGATGGTTGCAAGCTACCCTGTGGATGCTTGGTATCAAACCCAGGTCCTCTGGAAGTGTAGGCAATGCTCTGTTCATAGAGAAATCTCTTCAGCCCCTTAAAAGAGACTTTAAAAAAATAGATTTATGCACAGAGGCTAATAGAAAGACAGACAGGTGCTCCGGGAAGGACACATCTGAGAGTGTAGGTGTGGGTGGGCTTCCCAGCAGTCTCCTTTGTCTTCACAATAGCTGTGTATGTATATGTATGTATGTGTGTATATACATATATATGTGTATATATGTATGTTTGTATGTGTGTATATGTGTGTGTATTTGTGTGTATATGTATGTATGTGTGTGTGGATATGTGTGCATATATGTGGATATATGGATATATGTGTGTGTTTGTATATATGTGTATATGATTTTATAGGTTCAGAAGTTACCTCCAAAGGGTTGGTAAGGAATTGAAATACTGTCACTGGTGGTTTCTGGGGTGCAGTGGGCAGGACTACAAGGTAAAGTAACATCCAGAGCAGGGGATTATCTTTGTGTTGTAAGCAAAAGCTAGCAGCCTTGTCTGTGAGGTACTCAACACATACCTGTAAGAGGCATGAAGCCACCCTCCAGACCCTCAATCACTCGGGCTCAGACACAGTTTACTGCTCTTCAGCAGCAGCATCTGAAACCAACTCTGTACAAAAGGCATGCCCAACCCTCCCTCCCCCCCAGCAGGTCAGGTGCTCATCTCACAGGCCTGAGGAGTCTGTTCAGAACCATACCAAAGCCAGCTGTGTGGCAGCCCACCTGGAACCCCAGCACATGGAGGCCAAGATGGGAAATCCCTGGAACGAGGTAGCTAGCCAGACCAGCCGAAATGGCGAGCTCTGAGCTCAGCAAGAGGCCCTGCCTTGGGATCTAATATGGAGAGAGATTGAAGGAGACAGCTGGCCATCTTCCGCCTCAATCCTCCACGTGAAAACACGTGTGTGCATCCCACACTCACGGAAACGTACTTACATCTGCACGAAAAATAAATGTCTTTACGGTTGCAATCTTCACAGCAAATGCTGTTAATAGACTGATAGTTTTTTGTTTGTTTGTGTGTGTGTGTGTGTGTGTGTTTGAAACAGGGTATCTTTACATAGCCTGAACCAGCTTGGAACTTACCCCGGAGACCAGGCTGGCTTTGAACTCACAGAGATCCATCAGTTTCTACTTCCTAAGAGCAAAGATTAAAGGCATACCTCCCCACAAACCCCCAGGCTGTGCAAAAATTCTTGATTCGCTGATGGCAATCAAGAGAGTTTGACCAGACTCTAGAGTATATGGCTCTGTTTTCTCCCTTTAATTTTTCTTTCTATCCTGCCTCAATGGCCTGGATCTCTTCATCCCCCTGCCTCAGCTTTCTGAGTAGTAGGATCATGCATGTATACACCATGCTCAGTTTAGCAAAGGTATTGCTTTCTGGGTTTGTTGTTGACTTATTTTTCTTTTGTGTGTATGTCCGGGTATCTGTGTTCCCTGCAGATGTGCAGCGCCCGGAGATCAGACAAGAGATTCGGCTCCCCTGGAACTGACGTTGCAGACAGTGGTGCACGGCCTGAGTGGGTGCTGGAAATCAAGCCCACGTCCTCTGTAAGAACAGTCAGTGCACTTAGCCACTGAGTCCAGCCCCATAAATACTGTATATGCAAAGATTAGCTTTTTGAGCTTTGGATTTTGGTTCAGGTTTTGGCTTTCAAACAGGGTCTTATACAGCACAGACTGCCCTCAAACTCAAACTCTGTGTAGCCCAAGATGATGGTGAATGTCTGATCCTCCTGCCTGTGCCTCTTAGTGCTGGGATTACAGGTGTCATATGCTGTTCCTGATGACCAATCTTGCACACACAATCATCCCTCAGAACTCGAGGTGGGACAGGTTGATCCAGGATCCCCAAAGAATAAAGATGCTCAAGTCCTTTGGGTAAAATGCATACAGCTGGTGCTCATCCTTTGGCATGCTGGGAACCATGTGTTGGCTGCATGTAAGACCTAACGCAACATTAGAGCTAGATAAATAGTTGCTAATATGGTATATGGTTTAAGAATAATCACAAGAGGGCTGGAGGGATGGCTCAGCAGTTAAGAGCACTGACTGCTCTTCCAGAGGTCCTGAGATAAATTCCCAGCAACCACATGGTGGCTCACAACCACCCATATATGAGATCTGGCGCCCTTTTCTGGTGTGTCTGAAGACAGCTACAGTGTACTTATCTATAATAATAAATAAATCTTTGAGCTGGAGTGAAGAGGGACTGAGCGAGCAGGGATGACTGGAGTGAGCAGAAGTCCTAAATTCAATTCCCAACAACCACATGAAGGCTCACAACTATCTGTACAGCTACAGTGTACTCATATACATAAAATAAATAAATCTTTTTTAAAAAAGAAAAAAATGAATAAAAACATGTACACAATCTGCACAAATACAATATCATTCATTTTCTCTCTCTCTCTCTCTCTCTCTCTCTCTCTCTCTCTCTCTCTCTCTCTCTTTCTCCTTTTTTTCCCAACAAATCCTGGCTATCCTGGAATTTACTATGTACTTACTATGTACATTAGGCTAGCCTGGAACTCACAGAGCTCGGCCTGCCTCTGCCTCCCAAGCACTGGGACTAAAGGCATGTGCCACTCCTAGCTTGCAATGTCATTTTTGAATACCCTCAATTTTCAAGTGGGGACCTTTAAGATATAGAGGGGTGACCATGCACTGTTTTATTGTTTCTTTACGCAAATGCCTCAGTGTGAAACTGCTGGGTCGGATTGTGTGTTCTGAATGGCTCCTGAACACTTGGCTGCAGGCTGGGCCCGCATTTCCTGGTGCCAGTAAGCCAGCTGTCCTCTCTGTACTAGAGACCGGGGTGAGGAAGTGGGGGCTGTTGCAAGGGGGCCATGCATGCTCAGAAGTTGGAGTTCAGGCCAATGGAAAGGGAGTTCCAGCCTCCTGGTGTGTGTCACCCAACTTCCACCCTAGTACAAAAGATGAGCAGGCGAGCTTTTGGAAAGTGAGTCCCCAAGGCAATACAAGAGTCTCAAAGTCAGAGCAGAGAGGTCAAAGTCCCCCAGGGGAGAGGAAGTCCTAGCAGACTTCTTGAGATGGTGACGTTTCTGGAGCCTTACCAGTGAAGGAGGAGGTGACTTAGCATGGGCAGGAAGGAGAAGAGGGAAATGGAGGCTCACGGAGTCTGCCCTTGACCACCCTCCCCCACTCATGTTACTGAGTTCTCCACAGATGAAGGCCTCCCCCATGGCCAGACTGGAACTAAGAGCAATTGCTAGCTTTGTGACCCTGAGTGGGGTCCTTGTCTTGCTTTGCTCCTTGGCTTACCCATTTGCACAGTTACTTGTGACATGGGGACTGAAGGAGCGGCACAGGGTCAGCTTTTGGAAGCGATGAACCATCCAAGAGGTGAGCCATAAGAAGTAAATAAGCAAATGAAAGCACCTCTCTAGCTCCCATCCCGAAGCTGAAACATCGCAGATCTCTGAGTTCTCACGCTACCCACCTTTCTTCCCTACCTATTGGACAATGAGAAACAGGTCTGAGATTATTCCACAGCATCCAGACAGGAAGCCCCATGGGGTATAACTGGGGGGGCTCTGCAGGCTTGGGAGAGTCAGGTCTGAGGCTGTAGAGTGGAAGGCAAAGACTCCTGGGGCCCCCCTGCCTCTGCCCCCTCCTCTGGCCTCCTCTGTGTGGGGCAGCCAGCTGGTCCCTGACCTTGTGTCTCTGACAATGATTTAACTGCAAGGTTAGGATCTGTAGAGCCATCAGTAGGAGTTGGGGGTTCAGCCTGGATCCTCTTGCTCAGCTGCTGCTGAGGTGAATTGGGACTCAGGAGGCGGCCAGGGGACCTTCTGAGTGAGTCCTGTTGCTGCCTCTCCCTGTCATTCCCCAGAGCAATAGGAAGAGGAAACCTACAGAGTCCTCTGCTGATTCCCCTTCTCTGCCTGCATCAGCGTCCCTCGGTGTAAACCCAGGCAACTGAAATATTGTCATCTTTCTCTTGTTCCATGATGATGACGTGTTGGTCACAGCACATAGTGAACATGGTACTGCCTGGGAATCCAGGAACTCTGGTTCATATTGAAGCTGCCCTGTGTCTACACAGAGACCCCAGTGCAAGGACCATGGGAAAGTGAACATGCGTGAAGAGAAGAGCCATGTTAGGGACAGTGGCCATCTGACATGTGATAGTAATCACAATTACTATTTTAATGCAGCCACAAAGATAAAATCTCTCTCTCTCCCCCGCCCCCTGTCTTTTTAGTTTTGGCATTTTGAGACACCGTCTGATGTAGCCTAGATGCACTGCACAGCCAAGGATGACCTTGGTCTCCTGGTCCTCTGCTTCTGCCTTCCCATTGCTGGAATGAACAGTGTGTGTCACAAGCCAGGGGAGACAGAACTTCCCAAAGTAAGTTGGAAATTCAGATTTGTAGGTGATAACTTCTCCGTGTCGGCAACTAATTGGAACAACAGCAACAAACCAAACTGGGCGTAGCGGCATACACCTGTCATACACCTGTCGTTCTGCCACACTCCGTCGGAGTGGAGGTGGGAGAGTCAGGAGTGCAAACTCAACCCTGCTCACAAAGGAAGTTTGAAGCCAACCCAGGCTATGTGAGCCTTTGTCTAAAACGGAGCTGCACAGCTGGTGAGATGGCTTAGCTGGTAACGTCAAGCACATGCAGTCTGAGGGCCTGAGTTTGGGTTGTTAGCACCCATTGAAAAAAATTAAAAAGCCAGGTACAGCTCGAATGCCTATGACCCCAGCATAGGGATGGCAGTGACCAATCCCTAAAAGCTCATTGGCTGGCAGCCGCATCCAATCAGAGTGTTCCAGGTTCAATGAGAGACACTGTCTCAAAAAAAAATAAGGCAGAGAAGTGATCAAGAAAGACCGGAGAAGCCAACCCTCTGGCACACACACACACACACACACACACACATACATGAGTACCTACCTACACACATACATGAACTCATATGAACAGGTGCATACAAACACATGTATATATATGTATGAGTACCTACCTGCACACATGTGTGCACATACAAGAACAATTGCATACACACAAATGCATACATACAGACACACATACAGAATTCAAATGAAAAAGAAACTCATAAATTAAAATGTTTTAAAAGTTGCCGTGATGCACACCTTGAATCTCAAGAGCAGAGGCAGGCGGATTTAAAGAACTAAAATACGACCCAGGCCAAACAAAAGAAGTCTGTGTGTAGCTTTGCAGTCGAGAACCACAAGCCCCTTAGGCTCCACGGAACAAGTATGAAGATTACTTAGCAAAATCCCTTTGGCTTGGTTGTGGAAGCTAAAGTTGAAATGTAGGATCAGGGAGGCACATATTCTGGATAGGGGTCCACATGGGCACAGAATCTGCCTCTCCTGCACCTAGTGTGCCCTCACCCCAACTTTGCAGGATGAGGGGTCAGTGGGCAGACACTGAAAATCCTGAGGAAGGAACCTGAATCTGGGCTCACCCGAGGCATCTTAGATCCTCTGGGCACAAAGAGGCCCTCGTACCTGTATACAGAGCACTGAGAATTCCTCTCTTGACCAGCAATATCCCCTCTTGCAGCAGCCCCAGACCAAGCTTCTGTAATCAACCGCACAAGGCAGGAGGGACAAGAGGGACTCTAGTAACCTGCTTTCCCCTAAAACCAACAGGTGAGTCCCCACCATGACGTATGACACCAAGATGGGGGTGCGGGAAGAGGGAGAGCGGATGTGTTGCTAAACGCTGACTTTCATCTTATTCTTTCCATTTTTTTCCATAATGAAAATTAAACCCCAAGCTCCATGCATGCCAGATAAGAACATGCCGTGAAGGAAGACTGCCATCTTCATAAATACTAATGTAAATACTTTATTACACAGAGAGAGGGAGAGAGAGAGAGAGAGAGAGAATGTGTGTGTGTGTGCACCCATACATGCACACGAAGGGTGTTCCATAGCACACTTGTGGAAATCAGAGGACAGCTTTCAGGAGCTGGTGTTCTCCTTTGAGCATGTGTGTTCAGGGAATGAACTCAGGTCAACAGGTTTGTCTGCAGCCCCTTTATCTGGTGAGCTGTCTGTGACCCATGATATTTAAAAAAAAAAACAAAAAACAAAAAACAAAGCAAACAACTGGGTAATTTTAATTAGCCATAAAGTGCTGTGTTTTGTTGTTTTCCATTGATACTCTCATGTCCCCTCTAGTCCAGTGGTTCTCAACCTTCCTAAGGCTGTGACCCTTTAAGTCAGCTCCTCATGGTGTGGTGACCCCCAACCATAAAATTTTCTCACTGCTACTTCACAACTGTAATTTTGCTACTGGTATGAATTGTAATGCAAATATTTGTGTTTTGCTGATGGCCTTAGATGAACCCTATGAAAGAATCATTTGCTCGCACAGGGGTCACGACTCACAGGTTGAGAATTATTGCTTTAACCCTTGAAAAGACAGATATGGGGACTGGGACACTGACTGCATCAGCAAAATATTACACACACACAAGGACCTGTGTTCTATCTCAGAACTTACATAAAAGTCAGGTATAGCTAGGGAGGTGGAGACAGGTGGACCCCTGGGACTCATTGGCCAGCTGGCCTACCCTCATTGTTGAAAGACCAGACCCTACCTTAAAAAATAAGGTGGAGTCAAAATTAGAAATCAGTTTCCTAAACAAACCCATAATGAATGAACAGACTGCTTCGAGGCATAGGCAACAGGCACCAGTACGATGAGCAAATCTGCAAAGGAGAGACAGAATAGAAAAAACTGTGCTGCGCATGTGCGGCAGAGAGAGGGTGGGGCTGGAAATGAGTCGGACTGTGTCCACGGTGAGGACCAGGCAGATGTGAGTGGCCCATACTGCCCTCTAAGGCCATAGTGATGTCCAGATTTGTGCGGCCACTTGAGGGTCAAGACTGGGTCTAAGGCCCTATCGTGGCTGTAGTCTATGTTGATGCCCATGGCCCACACTATCACTGAAGGCCACTCAGATGTCATGGTCTGTGCGGCAGCCTGAAGCCATGTTGATGTTCCTGAGCCATGATGCCTCTAGGGGGTCTTATCAGTGAGTAGTCTGTCCTGCCACCCGAGGTCCTGGTGACATCTGTGCTCCATGCTGCTTCAGAGGGTCTCATCTGGGACTCTGAACCTACTACAGCAGTTGGCTATGTTAGTAGTCTGTGCTGTCCCCGGAAACCATATGGAAGCCTGTGATCTATGTTCCGACTGATGGTAAAAAGCAACTTAGCATTGTTACCAATGACTGCAGATGCATAGTTGAGGAAGAGGGACATGGACGACTTCTCTGACAACCCCTACCCCCACCCCACCCCACCCCACGCCAGAGAAAAAGAAGAGTAATAGCCTAAACAGAAAGCCATCGGAGAGAACTCTTAAAAAAGTGCCATAGGATGCTGAGGCTGCCATTGATGGCTCCTGCCAGTTCTACTTAAGGGGCAGGCCACTGGGAGTTTGACCATGCTCTACTGAGTATACAGACAATACAGATTGGATCTTTAATTTTAATTTTGGGGATGGGGAGGTCACAAGGGTGGGGGTGGACATGGAAGGACTAGGAAATAAGTGTCATCAGGGTACATGATGTGAAATTCCCAAAGAATCAATAGAAAAAAGTTGAAAAAAATACTTGCAAACAGAATATAGACATATAAAAAGATTATTAGCCATGATCAAGTTGGCTTTATCCTTGAAATGCAGGGATGGTTCAACACAAGAGTGAAGAAAGATAATAAACCAGGACTTAAAGACAAAAATCACATGATCATGCCAATAGATGCAGAAAAACAACTTTTGATAAAACTCCAACATGCCTTCAAGATAAAAGTCCTAGAGAATGTAAGACTACAGGGATCGTGCCTTATGTGGTGGTTTGAATACGCTTGGCCAAGAGAGGAGCCTTGTTGGAGGAAGTGTGTCACTGTGGGGGCGGGCTTTGAGACCCTCCTCCGAACTGGAGACATTCTTCTGGTTGCCTTTGGGATAAGATGCAGGACTCTCTGCTCTTCCAGCACCATGCCTGCCTGGATGCTGCCATGCTTCCCACCATGATGATAATGGACTGAACCTCTGAACCCATATGCCAGCCCCAATTAAATGTTGTCCTTTATAAGAGTTGCTTTGGTCATAATGTCTCTTCACAGCAATGGAAACTCTAAGACACCTTAACATAATAAAAAACTATACCTGAGAATCCAGGATCAGCATCATCATAAACAGAGAAAGGCTTACATCAATCCCACCATGGTCAGGAATGAGACAGAGACACACATCACCCCCACTCCTTTACAATGTTGCACTCTCTGGAACAATAAGGCAAGAAAAGGAAATCAAACTATGCAAACAGAGAAAGAAGTCAAATGATCCCAATTTGCACATGATGGGATTAGAGATCCCAAAAGATTTATCACAAAACTTCTAGAACTGAGAAGCAAATTTAGCCATGAGGCAGGACAGAGAGACAACTTGCACAAGTAAATAGGTTTTCTAGACACCAACAATAAACACACAGAGAAGGAGATCATGGCCACATTCCTATTCACGATAACCTCAAAGAGAACAAAATACCTAAGCACAGCCCAAGAGGTGCAGGGCATCAACAACTCAAACTTCAAACTCTGAAGAAAGATAGAGAAAGGCAGTAGAGACTGGAGAGCCGTCCATAGGGACTGGTACAGTTAACACTGTAAAAATGGCCATGATGTCAAAAGTTATTTGCAGATTCAGTGTAATCTCGGTCAAAATCTCCATCTCATCTTCACCAAAGTAGAAAAAAGCTGTCCTAAAACTCATATAGAACCACAAAAGATAAATCCTGAGCAGGAAGGAGCAACACTGGAGGAAATCACAAGAAATATCACAGAGCTGTCGCAATAAAAGAACTATGTCACCAGCTGGCCCAAGACCAGACATGTATACCAACGCAACAAAATTGAAGACCTAAACATGAGTGCATGCAACGTCAACCATTTACTATTTGACAAAGATGCCAAAAAGCACACACTGTAGGGGGAAAAGAAAGCATCTTCATTCTTCATCAAGTGGTACTGGGGAAACTGTATGTCCACATGAAGAAGAATATCTCTATGACCTTGTACAAAAGCTAACTCTAACCAGATCAAAAACCTAAACCTGGAACACCAAAACAGCTAGAAAATAACATAGGTGGTGCCTCCATGGTGAGGACATAGGAAAGGACTTCCTGCATAGGATCCATCTGCCTGAGAACTGAGGCTAACAACTGACAAGCAGGGCTTCATCAAGAAGCTCAAGAAACAATCAATCGAGTTAAGAGGAAGCTCACAGAATGGGAGAGAGTCTCTGCAAACTATACATCCAATGGAGCATTAATAGCCAGAGCAAAAAACTCAAACTCAAAACAAACAAACAAACATGGCACCTTCAAAAGGTGAGATCTGAACAGAGTCTCAAAAGAAGAAAAACAAATGAATAAGAGATCTCTCTAAAGTGCACATTGTCTCTAGCAATTAGGGAAATGCAAATCCAAAGAACTTTGAGGTTTCATTTTATCTGAGTCAGAATGGCAAGGGACAACAGAACAACTTACAACAAATGTGGGAAGGGGCGTGGGGCAAAGGAAGCCTGCATTTTGCTGCTGAGATTGCAAACTGGTGCAGCCTCTATGTACATCAATGTAGAGAATCCTCCAACAGCTAAAAGTAGCTTCATCATGTGACCCAGCTATACCGCTCCCCGGCATATGCCCAAAGAACTCAACATCCCTATGGCTGTGACAGAGCCATGGTCAGTGATGCTCTATTCACAACAGCTAGGGATGGAAATAACCAAAATGTCCTAAGACTGAAGAACGGATAATGAAAATGTGCTTCATTTACACTGTGGTATTGGTAAATATTTAATATCAAGTGGGGTTTCTACCCCACCTCAGTGCCCAGATAAAAGACCAACAAAACAAAACAAAACAAAACAAAACAAAACAATTTTATATTTATGATAAGCCTTAAAGCCCTAGATAGAATTAGGCAGATATCCCCTCTATGCTATTATGTCTACTTCCCTATGAGTAACCCCAAGTTATAACTTGCCATGTTCCATCTGGGATGCTCTTAATTCCAATTGGCCAGCTCTCATGGCTGGGTTCTCGAGATCCACCTACCCCATGGTATCTTCTCCTCTCTCTACCTTCTTCTCTTTCCCATTGTGGTCCTGCCTCATACCTCAGGCCCAGAACTGAAATACCACCTACCTCTCTTCTGCACAGCTATAGGCTGTAGGCATCTCTACTGACCAATCAGGGATAACTTACTTGGGGGACCGGGTGACACAGTATTATGTGGTATGCCTGAGAATCTTCTTGTCCTGGAGGCAACCACAACCAGCCCAGTATTCAGTATTATAATACGCAGCATCAAAGCAAATCTCAACACAATGGAACACTACAAAGGTGTCAAGAAAATTTGCAGGTAAATGGATGGAACTAGAAAAATTCATCTTGGGCTAGATAACCCCGACTCAGAAAGACAACGTCACATGTTTTCTCGCCTGAGGTTCCTAGTTCGAAATCTTCAGATGTGAGTGCATATCCTGGGAGAACTGCAGAAATGAGCACAGTAAAATGAACTACCATGGGGGCAGGGATGGGGCAGAGAGAGGAATGGCAGGGTACTAGTGATCTGAAGGGGGACTGGGAAACCTGGGGACTCTAATGAGGAAGGAGAGAGAGAGATGAATAAAGGAGGGGGGAGGGGAGAGTCCAGTAAGGGCTTCTGAAACATTCATATGGAATCAACCTGTTAACTATCTACCTAAAAATACCTATAATAACCTTAACTCAGTGTAGAAACATATACAGTTTAAATGAAATTTTCTTCTAGGCTGATAATGCTTCCTCCAAGAGCCACATAGACCATTAAATACAAACCCCCAACACCAGACATAAGAAGACCTTTTTTTTTTTTTAAGATTTATTTTATTTGTATGAGTATGCAATCACTGTCTTCAGACACAACAGAAGAGGGTATCGGATCCCATTATCGTTGGTTGTGAGCTACCATGTGGTTGCTGGGAATTGAACTCAAGACCTCTGGCAGAACAGTCGATGCTATTAACTGTTGAGCCATCTCTCCAGCCCAAGAAGACCTTCTTTGAGTTGTCTGTCAGAGTTGTCAAAGAGACTCCCAAAGCATTCTAGCTACCACAGTTGCCCTTGGTTGTCTCCTTCCCTTGGAGGTAGAATGTAAAGTCCTTATTGCTGAAAACACCTTGTACTTCTGAATGGAGCTGAGACCTCTGAACTGGAACTGCCCTGAAAGTCTCCCTGAAGGCTAACTTTCATATTGCTAGAAAGCCATGCAGACTCCCAAAGATAGTCCTACCCAGCTCTGGCACCTATAAACTACAATAACCAGTATGGCACTGTAACCCCAAGGGTGCAGTAGTGACACACACCTTGCTGGTACCCAGCAGCTCTCTAACTGGATGTAAGCCCCTTTAGCAAGAGGGAAATCATGTCTGGTACTGGAAGGGCTAATGAAGGCATGGATCTGGAAGGAGAAGCTACAACAGCGACTTTACTAAACCAATGTGATCCCTAACTACATATTAAATATGTATTCCTATGCCTGCAGATACCTGTAGTTCTCGCCTCTTGTCCAGGAAATCTCTCTTTGCAACAGATGGAGACCACTACAGAAGACCACAACCAATCAAAATGCAGAGATGTGCAGCTCAGTCCCAATGGCTACATCTATAGTACAACTCCTGTACCCAAGGCTCAGGGACCAATATAGAAGAGGAGATGGAAAGATTGTAAGAGCCGGAGGACCAGGGAGTTTACTGTGAGGTTGTATCACTTAGAAATGTCAAAAGCTACATCCACAAAGTCCCATTAACACAGCTACCTTCCCACTTCCATCATTAATCAAGAAGATACTCCACTGGCTTGTCCACAAGCCAATCTGGTGGGGACATTTCCTCGTTGTGGTTCCCTCTTGTCCAATGACTCTAGCTTCTAGTAGGGCTGACAAAATGGCAGGAAAAGAAGTTTGTGAAGGCTGCTATGTCCTCAGCCCCAGGTTTCAAAGCTCACAAAACTCTTTGGGCTATTTGACATAAATTACATGAATCACAGGTCTCAAGTTTTATTTTCTTTCATCATGACTACAATATAAGTACCCGTCTACTGTTTATACCCTGGCCCAGTCCCGTCGCCCGACATTCTATGAGTTTTTGCGGGGGTGGAAGAGTATGCAACACCTACTATGTTTGCACCCTGTTCCTTCTCAACTCAGGAAGAAGAAGAAGAAGAAGAAGGAGAAGGAGGTGGAGAAGGTGGAGGAGGAGGAAGAGGAGGAGGAGGAGGAAGAGGAGGAGGAGGAGGAGGAGGAGGAAGAAGGCGGCACACAAAAGCACCACAGACTTGTATCAACAATGGAGATAGACGCTCTCAGCTTGAGTGGTATATAGTCCTCAACAGTGACTACAGCTGGTGCACAGCCCTCAACAGTGACTCAACTCACCATTTTTTTCCTTTGGAATTTATTGCTCACAATGAAGTTGTCCAATTTATCGATAGCCAACAGAGAGGTTTATGGCCCCTGACATAGATATTGTAGGAAATATCCATGCCGATAATGCAGAATAATCTCTAAGATGCATTAAGGGGAAGAAAAGCAATGGACTGAGGTTTGTTTTGAATGGCTTCATCTTTCTGAAGGAAAAGGTTAAGGGCAACCATGTGTGTTCATATCTGTTTGTATGTTCACAAAGAAACCCCTGATAGGCCCATAGGAATCTCTAAACAAGTGGTAACCCGAGTCGGGTACAGATCAGAAGAGGTAATGAAAGTGGGATTCCTGACCAACTATAGCCTCCCCAACTCATGTTGAAACCTACTTGACGCTGAAACAGTGTGAAGTGAGACTCTCAGGGTGTGGTGATGTCATGGGAGTCCTGCCACCATGCAGGAGTCAGTGGCTGCTGTTACTCTGGGGATTCCTGTCCAGTGTGCTCCTGAGAAAGGAGAAGAACAAAGCTTGAGTCCTCTCTGTCTGGGTATACTGGCTTGTCCATTCTGCTTTGTCATGACAGGGAACAAAAGTTCACCAGAAGGTGATACTGTGTCCCTAAGTATCCCAGTCACCAGAGGTATGAGCAAGATAAATTGTTATTCTTCTGGTATACTAGTTTTTCTTCTCAGTTTTATATTTGTAATGGAGTCTCAGTCTGTAACACAGGCTATTTTGGAACATGCTCTGTAGCCAAAGTTGGCTTACAACTTCAAAAAAAAAAAGAAGTTCGTGAAGTGAGACAGGCAACTTGAGTTTGATCCCTGAAACCAACATAAAGATAGAAGGAAAGACCTGACTGCACAAAATTGTCTATGGCATGCATGTGCGCACCCCCGCGCCCATGCGCGCATGCACACACACACACACACACACACACACCATCATTATCATCATCATTGTCATCGTGGTCATCATCGTCATCATCATCATCAATAACAACAGCAGCAATTCTTCCAAAAGGAATGAATGATAAGCAGGAGATTTCTGCACTAAGATTCAGGACTGGACTAGGGATGTGGATCATGGTAGGGGCACTTTATTCTCCTTGTCCAAGACTCTGGCTCTGATTTTCAGCATCACCGTTGCCAACAAAAGACTTAGGTTTGGAGAGGTCCCTTTAACTGTAGAAATCCTGAGCAGATTCCTTGTTAGGAACCTGCGTCCCACAGTGAGGAGAACACCAAACAGTAGAACAAGGAAGAGGCAACCACCGGGTCCCCGGAAGTCAAGAAAGCTGAGTTAGCTGGCCTTGGCGCATGCATTGAATCTTAGCACTGGGGAAGAGGGCCGGGAGATCTGCTAGTTAGAGTCACCCTCATGATGTGCCATCAATACACACACAAGGAAAAGAGAAAGAAGAAAGGAGGGAACAAGTAAGTGGGGGAGGGGAAAGGGGAGGGGAAGTGGGGGACAAGAGAAGGGGGAGGGAGAAAGAGAGGAAGGCGGAGAGGGAGAGAGCTAAGTCTAAGTCTAGCTTCTAACCAAGGGAGAGGCTTTCTCAGAGTCAAAGGACTAGCTGTGGGCAGGGAGTCAGAAAATGCTGGGCACAGCCAGTCACAGTGGATCAGGGTTCTGAGCCAAGTCAACCAGCTTCAACAACCCTTTGGCCCACTGCAGTGGAGCACCAGGAAAGGTGGCAAGAGGGTGTCTAGGAAGTCGTGGCTGCCGCTGTCATTATTTGCCGATTTTGTGTGTGTGTGTGTGTGTGTGTGTGTGTGTGTGTGTGTGAAAACTCCATGTTTCCTGACTGCTTCAGCCCCACACCATTCTCTTAGTCTTCCAACTCTTTCTCCTCCCTGAGAAGCTAACTGGAGACCCTCTGAGAATTACTGGGGACCAGACTTCCCTCCTTGACCATTATGAGAGCAAGGGTAACATGTGTATGTGTGTGTGTGTGTGTGTGTGTGTGTGTGTGTGTGTGTGAGAAAGAGAGAGAGAGAAACAGAGAGAGACAGAGAGAGAGACAGAGAGAGACAGAGAGACAGAGAGAGACAGAGAGAGCCAAAGCCCAGAGAGGTCCCTAAACTGCCCTTGTTCTGGTGGGTGTGGCTTGATCTGAGCGTGGCTCCCACAAGTCCCGCCCATCCCACTCTTTGCCCCAGGTGGTGGGGGTCAGAGTTGTCCCATCCTTGGGGACTAAGCACCTCGTGGACCACAGTGCCCCCCAAAACCCTCTACACAGTAGATGAAGATACAATGTGCCGATTTGGAGAGGGCACTGGCCCAACAGTTAAAAATCCTGACAGCCAGCCACCCTCCCTCACCCAAGCCTTCAATCTCAGTCCCTGTGTCCTGCAGGAGTCTTCTTGGAACAGGAGTGTTCTGGCAGGGGAGAGGGATGTGCCACAAAGGGGCTCGGCTCGCTGTGTGGCCTGGAGACTCGGAGCTTTTGAAGGCCGATTTGCTCTGGCTGGGCCTGAGGAAGCCGGAGCTAATTTCCTCCTAAGGGGGTCTCCAGCCCTTCCTCCCAAGGGAGGGAAAGCTGGGGAGGGGGCTGGGCTTGTCTGACCTCTGAGACTGTCAGTCTTTCTCCGCCTCCTCTACCCACCCTCCCGCTTCCTTGGAGCCTGGAGCATGAAGTAGATCCACCAAACAACACCTTGAACTCCCAGTTCGTCCCTCTTTTCTGGAGAGGAGAAGATGCACTTAGCCTCGAATAAACAAAGTTAAAAGCAACCCTGAGCTAGGAGACAGCCGCTGCCCTGGGGAGGTGGAAGGAAGCCGTGGGCAGCTTGCTTGGTTGCAGCTATTTGAGCCTTTAAAGGCTGAGGTCCAGGAGATGCCTGGGTTTGCTAACCACCCAGATTCCACACAGGTCCTGACCACCCCAACACCTGCTGAAGCTTCCAAGTGCTGGGGAATTATCTCTTTTTAGAATTATTTTCTACGTTTTCCCCCTAATTTCTAACTTTTAAAAAAAACCTTTATTACATTTAATTAGTTAATTGTGTGTGTGTGTGTGTGTGTGTGTGTGTGTGTGTGTGTGTGTGTGTGGTGTTTGCTTACACATTTGGAGATCAAAGGACAGCTTCTTCTCCCCTATCCTGTAGGTCCTGGTCCTGCGATGGGACTTAGGCTACTAAGGATCAGCAGCAAGTGTGTCTAGCCACTGAGCCTTCTACCTCGTCTCCTTATTTTATCTTGTATGTCAAGTTTAAATAGTAGACTTTCAACAGATTGAAAAGGCAAAGGGCAGAATGAGGGGCTGGGGGCTGGCCTCATGGGGACAGAGGTGGGGACAGAGGGTTGTGAAGAGGAGCTGCCCTCAGCAGCCTGGAGTCTTGGCTCTCCAACTCAGGTTCTCTGTAAGTAGGGGCTTGGGGAGTGGAGCTCTGGCCAATGGCACAAGTTCCTTCCGGCCTACATACAGGTCCCCAAGTCCCTAGAGGGGCTTTTTTCCCTGTCTGCCTGCCTGCCTGTCCGTCTGTCAGTTGGTCGGTCTGTCTGTCTGTCTGACTCACTCACACACACACAAGCTTTCTCTCTCTCTCTCTCTCTCTCTCTCTCTCTCTCTCTCTGACTCAATCTGTCTCTCTCTGTCTTTGTCTCTCTGTCTCTTTCTCTTACACACACACACACACACACACACACAGAGTCACCAGGTCCCCTTCTTCTCCTCTTCCCCTCCCCTCCCTCTTTCTGCAAGGCCCCTTCAGGAGCCCCTTTGTGAGGTAATTGGATTTCTTCCCTTGTTAACTTGCAATGAAAATGTCATCTATTCCGGGCCACTGCCAGGGAGGGGCCAAGCCCCCATTCAGCAAACCAAGGCCCAGTGCTCTGTGACGCTATTCAGGCCTCCCAGCCTCTCAGTGGGGCAGCTGCAGGCTGTCTTCCCTGACAAAGCACCTCTTCCCCTCTGGCATACCAGTATTCCCATCCTGAGTGTGGCCCTGACAGGGCTGGAGTTGAGTGACTAGATTCTGAGACTTCTGGAAGCCCCTTTGGTCAAGAAGAGAAGGATTTGATTTTAAGTGCAGCCCCCGAAGATGCCACCACCAAATTTGGGTGCGTGTGGTGGAGCACGCTGGGAATTCTGGGATGCTTAAGAAGCAGGAGAGATTACAAAGGACAAATGCTGTTTGGGGAAGATGGGCATCCAGAGAGTTAATCATTGTCAACTTGACTGGGCTTTGAGTCACTATGGAGACACACTCTGGATGACTGTCATTTCCAGAGAGGTTTAACTGAGGAGGACAGATCCACAGTGGATATAGGCGGCATCGTTCGGTGAACTGGAGTCCCACACTGAATAAAAAAAGAGAAAATGAGGCTTTGAGGGATGACCCAGTCTGCAAAGTGCTTGCTATATTGCGCAGAGCCTAGCTGAGCAAGGCTATGCATTGCTCTCTGCTTCCTGACTGTAGGTGTCATGTGACTGACCGCTCTCTGTTTCCTGGCTGTGGGTCTCATGTGACCTACCGCTTCTGCTCCAGCCACCTTGACCTTCCTTGGGACAAACCCTTTCTCCTTTAAACTGCCTTTGTCAGAACATTTTAGCTTAGCAACTAGAAAAGTCCCTAAGACAGTCAGTCAGCTGGTACATCTGAGCCTTTTGACAATTTGGGGTGGGGGTGGAGGGCGCAGGTGTTTCTAGTTGACTTTGTGACTGGGGCACGCTCAATCAGAAAGGACAGGCTATGGCCAAGTAGCAAGTGGAGCCTGTTTGCTGAGTTCCTTTATAGTTACCACTTTAGTGACACCAGGTCAGACCTTTTCCTCCTTTTCTAAGAAGAGGGTTGATCATGGTGTGGAGGCTGAGGGTGGACTCAGTCTCTGGCCTTCCCTCCTACTGTGTATGCCCAGATTCTGAGAGGCTCCATGACAACCATCTTGGATCTTCCTCTGGACTTGGTCTGGCACATGAGCATAGGTTCGCCCGCTGGCTCCTGGGACTTCTGAAACCCAATTCAGAATTTGCACCCCAGGAGAGCAAAACAGATGTCTGAGTAGAGGCTTTCCCTTTATTGAAGAGGCTTTAAGGCAATTCTACCATTCCCTAAAGACAACAAAAGATAGTTTTTTAACTTTCTCCTCTTCTTTGCGTTTTAGCATCAGTACTGACTCATGAGTGAAATATTTGTAAGATTCCAACCCATGACACATATTATCCCCATTAAAGCTCATGTTGATTTTGCCTGGTGGGAGCCTCCTTAAGTTGGCTCTTAGGTCTTTGACAACATCTTGGTAGCCTTGAGAAAGAATAAAAGGCATGGAAAATTGGACCAATATAAGAAGGGAAAGGGGCCCTTATTCTAGAATCTAGTTGAAGCCTCTCACCAGCAGCTGAGCAAGGAAACCCAGCCCAGTTACCAGCTGCTCAAGGCCCTTCCTTCTCTGTGAAAACAACTTTTCTTCACCTAATGTAATTGTCATCTCCAAGGCTTAGTGCCTGAGTCAGCTAACCTAGGCCTAGTCCTGGACGCTTGCAGCCTCCATACAATCTAATCGAGGCCTAGAACGTTTTCAGCCTCTGAGACTGACTAGGACTAGGCTCACCCTTCCTAGTTCTTTCTGAACTCTGGCTGGCTGGTTCCACTCAGCTGTTCTGGCACAAAACTCCTCTTCAAAGAGACTGGTTCAATCTGGCTTCTCTCCTACCTTCTCCTGAAATGCTCTGCTTGGCCTCATACTAACTTTGACATTTATGTTCTAATCTTCTGGCTCCTTCTCATTCTCTAGCTTGTTCTCTCTCTGCAACCTGTGTCTGTACCACTGTCCCAGTAAAATTGCCCCCTCTCTATCTCTCTCTCTGCTCTGCCCCTTAAGTAGTTTCCCTTTCCTCTCTGTTCTTGTGAGAGTTGAGTATATCCCATTCTGTCAAATCTTTCTCTGATTCATCACTTTGTCTGCCACTCAATTAGACATCACTTTTAAACATGGGTGTTTCCTTCTACAAACTAATTTTACCTTCATTGTTTGGGATTAAAGGTGTGTACTAAGGACATGTCTGCATTCCAGCTAGAGGGATTAAAGGTGTGTGTGTGTGTGTGTGTGTGTGTGTGTGTGTGTGTATGTGTACACGCACATATGTGCACTAAGGCTGAATCATACCACATCTAGAAACATATTTTTTCAGTAAACAACACAATCTCAGGGTTCACCATGTAATTAAATATCCTGCAACACTTCTTCTCTAGCTACAAAGGATACTCACTAAGCCCCTTGTGTGCCATTGGTGGATCCTGATTTTCCCTACTAGTTTATGGTTCCATCCAGGGTCTTATCAGTGCCTCCTTGAATGAAATCTTATCAAAAGAGAGAGAAAGAGCTAGGTGTGGTGTCGAATACCTTTAATCCCAGCACTCCGGCAGGCAGATCTCTGTGAGTTCGAGGCCAGGCTTGTCTAAGGAGTTCCAGGACAGCCAGGGCTACACAGAGAAATTCTGTTTCAAAAAAAAAAAAAAATACAAAGCAGGCATATAGACAGAGAGACAGACAGACAGACAGACAGACAGGCAGACAGACAGACACACACACACACACACACAGAAGGGGGGATCAAAGGATTTCTTAGTAACCTTCTGAGATGTAACTTGAGAGCCCCTAAAACAATGTCAGAGCTGATGCTTGGACAATGTCTTAATTAGGGATTTACTGCTGTAAATAGACACCATGACCATTGCAAATCTTATAAAGGACAATATTAATTGGGGCTGGCTTACAGGTTCAGAGGTTCAGTCCATTATCACCAAGGCAGGAACATGGCAGCATCCAGGCAGGCATGGTGCAGGCAGAGCTGAGAGTTCTACATCTTCATCTGAAGGCCACTAGCAGAAGACTGGCTTCCAGAGGCAGCTGGGATGAGGGTCTTATAACCCACACCCACAGTGATACACCTACTCCAACAGGGCCACACCTTCTAATAGTGCCACTCCCTGGGCTGAGCATACACAAACCATCCCAGACAAGTAGCCACTTACTGAGAAGCCCAGACTCAGACCTGGACACATCTTACCCCACCTACCCACCCACTGCGGTTTTCCTTGAAGTATATGCTCCCACTCCAGTGACTCAGTTTCTTTAGAACACTTCTCTTTCTCTTAACTACTCCAGCTTAAGCCTACATTAAAATATTGTCAATAAAACTTCCATTTCTGCGTCACTATCCTGTAGGATAGTCCTGGAACCAAATTAGTGTGGCTCCGGCAGGTCCCTAAAATCGTGGGGAAGACCTTGGGGTGCTGAGTGTGGAGTTGTGTCCCCTCACCCCAGGAGCTGCCTAAATTCTTCCAAGCCTGCTACAATAAGATGGCTGTCTTAGGTAGGGTTATCATTGCTGTGATCAAAGCAACTTGGGGAGGAAAGGGTTACGGCTCACTCTTCCATAGCACTGTTCATCAGTGAAGGAAGCTAAGGCAGGAAACCAAACAGGGCAGGAACCTGGAGGCAGGGGCTGATGCAGAAGGCAATGGAAGGATGCTACTTACTTGCTTGCTCCCCATGACTTGCTCAGCCTGCTTTCTGATAGACCCTAGGACCACCAACCCAGAGATGTCACTGTCCACGGTGAGCTGAACTCTCCTACACCAATCATCAATCAAGGAAATGCCCCACTGGCTTGCCTATAGGTCAATCCCCTGGGGGCGTTTTCTCTATTGAGGTTCCCTCCTTCCGGATGACTCTAGTTTGGAGAGACATTGTAAAGACAGGTTTGACCACAGCCCATGGTTCCTCTTCCACATGCTTCCATTTGATCCACCTTGTTTGCCTTGGGACAATGGGAGCTGTTGGGGTGATGTCTATTTATGTAGATGAAAATGATTCTCGGAAATGAAACACCTATTAAATGAGCAAGGAAGAGGAGCCTAAAGCCAGAATTGGTTGTTACCGCCTAGATAGCCTTTATTTTTCCTTACGACATAGACGGTGGATAGAACTTGAAGCATGCATATTCATGGTGAGGCATCCCCAGAGAAGATAGTCAGAGAAGGCTGTCATCAGTAGAGTTTAACAATAGAGTCGTTGTGGGTGACAAGACCCTCAGCTGGCAAAGTACTTACCATGCAAGCCAGAGGGCCTGAGTTCAATCCCCAGAACCTACATAAAGATGGAAAGAGAGACTGGTTCTACCAAGTGTCCTCTGAGCGACTCATATGCCCCACAGTATGAAGGCCCCACACCCCACACTTGCAATCATAAAGTTGTTGAAGCATCATAAAAATATTTACCAAAAGAACCAAGTATAACAAAATCGAAGAAAACTATTGAAAAATTCTCATCTCTAGGTAGTCTGGATCAAAGCTCACTTAAACACCTTGTCTGTCTGGTCCTCCTGCCTCTGCCTGCTAAATGCTGGAATTATGAGCACACGCCACCATCCCTAGCTTATAAAGGGCTAGCGATCAATGCCAGAGCTTTGTGTGTCTGAGGCCAGCATTTTACCAACTGTGCCACATCCTAAGCTCTGTTTCCAAGTTTTAAATAAAATAAAAGAGTTGGGGGCTGGATAAATGACTCGGCAGTTAGGAGCATATTCTGCTCTTCCAGCGGACCTGGACTTAGTCCCCAGCACCCATGCCAAGTAACTCATAGCTGCCTGTGACTCCAGCTCAAAGGATCTCAAGCCCCTTTTCTGGTCTCTGCAGACAGTGCTGTACATGCACACAGATGGTCATAAAGGAGAACAAGTCTTAAAGGAAGGAAGGGAGGAAGCAAGCAAGCAAAGCCATCTAGCTAAGGCTAAGGTTCCACTGGGTCCCATCTTCCTTCTCTCTCCCTCAGAGACTTACGAATTTGAAATATCTCCTTCTACTCCTTAGCATAATACCTCCCCTTCTTATAGCAATACCAGTAAGCACAATATATCATATTAGCAATTACACAGAGAGGGTCCAGAGAGATGATGGCTCAGCAGTTAAGAGCACCGACTGGCTGTTCTTCCAGAGGTCCTGAGTTCAGTTCCCAGCACCGGGGTGGCTTGAAAATAAAAGTACTCCAAAGAGGCCAGGTGTTGCAACACACATCACAGTAGGGAGGGAAAGAGAGAGGGAGAAGAAGGGAGGAAGAAGGGAGAGGAGGAAAGGGGAGGAGGGGGAGGAAGAGAAGAAATAAAATTAAAAATGTTTAAAGAGTCTACTTTGGCAATTTTTATTACAGCTAAGATTTCTTTAATCTGGAGTATCTGAGAGAGCAGGGAGCACCTGTCACAGGATGCTCTGTCCTCACCACATCCTCCCCCTTTGGATGCCAGGAATGTTTCTCCAGCTGCTCCGCTACATCTCAAATTAGATTTTCAAACATTTAGGTCTACTATTTTTTTTATAGTCATTTGTATTTAAGTGTGCGTGTGTGGGTGCACTGCATGCATATACACGTGTGTGTGTGTGTGTGTGTGTGTGTGTGTGTGTGTGTGTGTGTGCAGGAAGAGCCAGAGAGTGCAGCAGATCCCCTGGAGCTGGCATTACAGACAGTTGTGGGCTGACTGACATGGGCGCTGGGAACTGAACCCAGGTCCTCTGCAAGAGCAGGATATCTCATCCACTGAGCCAGCTCCCTAACCACATCTAATTTTCATTGAAATACTACACTTTTTGTTGACTGTTGTCCCCTACCATGAATTGCCTTTACTTGTGTGTGTGTGTGTGATGCACACATGCACACACATGCACACTTGTGCACATGTGCACCCATGTTGTCTTCATACATGCATGTTTGCACATGCGTGGATGCATAAGTTTGTGCAAATGTGAGTGTGTGTGTGTGTGTGCGTAGAGGCCCCGGGTAAAACTAACTGGCTTATTGTGTGGATACCTCATCTCTAGCCCCGTATTCTGGGGTTACACACAGGCTGACTGCCACATCCACACAATGTTGAGTGTGTTTGGGGATCCAATCCTCACACCTGCATGACAAGCCTTTCTTCACAGAGTCACTTCCCCAGCCCATGACCCTCATTTAATAGAAGCAGTATTCTCTTGTTCCTTCAAAGGAGCCTGTTTCAGGTGAGGGGTTTTGTCACCATAACAAATGCATCAGAAAGAAGCTTAAATGGAGGAAAGACTTGCTCACAGTTTCAGAGGGCTCAGGTCACCCTTGCTTGGCCCCACACACTTGGACAGACCACCATATTGATGGGACTATGCAACAAAGGACTGCACTCACTTCACGGCAGCCACTCACTTCACAGCAGCCCAGAAACAGATGGGGGGAGGGGCACCAGGCCAGGACACGGGACAGTCTCCAAGGATATTTCTTCAGTTAGGCCTCATCTCCAAATGTTTCCAGCCCTTTCCAAAACAGTACACTAGCCAGGAACCACAAAGCTTTAAGTTCTCCTTCGAGAGAAATGTCTCATATTCAAATCCTGACATCGTCTAAAATACAAATTATTCTAAATTGGACATTAATCTATTTAATGTCATAGATTCATCTGTCAAGTATTTACTGAGTATCTGGTGACCCTCTGGAGATGCCCTAATGACAAGATACCATTGGAAGTGGGGGTTCTGAGGTCCCTGGTACTCAGTCCTGGCAAATATTCTCCACCTACTGATTCTTCTTTGACTTGGGAGTTGTATTCAAATCCTCCAGGAAAGAGGTGACTCCGGTCTGCCTTCTACTTTTAGAGCCCTCCTCCTCCCCCTCTTCCTTCCTCTCTTTCTCCTCCTCCTCCTGCTCCCCCCCCCCACTTCTCTCTTTTCCAGTCACAGCTGGTTTCTAAGACCCACTCTGGCTGCCAGAAGAGTCCAAAGGACTCTGAAAGGCCCGGGACACCTGGCTCAGGAGCATCCATAACCAAGGCCGAGTCAGCACCCAGAGAGCACCTGAGGCTAGCAGGCAGAGCCCCAGCCCTGGTTCAGTGCCTGCCTTCCTAGCTCTGCCTCAACACAGCCTCAGGGTCCTCAGTGGATGCAGATCAGGCTTTTTCTAGTCACGTGATGTCTTTGGTTCCCTCTAGAGGTTGGGGCCCAGAATGTCTATTTTGGCTGATGGAGAGGACACAGGACCAGTGAGAGGACAGGCAGCTAGCTAGCTCAGTCACCAGCAGAGTGGCAGGCAGCATACAAAGGCATCCGAATGTGTGCAGCTACTACATCTAGACACCTCAGATGCTTCTATGGGAAAGGAGAAAGAGGCTCAGAGGGAGACAAAGATTTGGCAAGGCTACATTGTGTATCAAGCCTGGTCCTCTGCTGGTCAGAGGTGGGATACAGCTAGCCCACTGTATCCCAGAAGCCCCAGGGGCCATCCCTGTCTGCTCCAACCACTGCCCATCATCTTTTAGTCCGAGGTACTTAGTGACTGTACACCATGCTCCTGGAACAATCTAAGCTCTGTGGAGACAACAGTGCACGCGGGCGCACACACACACACACACAGCAGATTAAAATCTTGCTTTAAGTGGTCTGGCAAGCAATGCAGTAGCAATGTGAGGCCAGTGATACTCGAGTGTGCATGCATGTGTACATGTATGCATAGTGTGTGTGTGTGAGTGTGTGTGTGTGTGTGTGTGTGTGTGTGTTGCATCCTGCCATCAGTAACAGTGGAGGGAGAGCAGGTACTGAGCACCCTCCTTCCATGTCTAGTCTCCTGGCAAGGTAAAGATGGTCACCCTCGTGTCGCAGGGTGAATACATACTCCCATGGTCTCATTCTGGCATAGAAGTCCTGCCCCTCTCCTTAGCTTCTTCCTCTCAGGTTCTTGTGAATGCCCAAAGGCCCAGACTTCCCCCCAGTGATTACATAGTGATGGAGGGACAAGGGCTGCACTGGCAGAGAGAAACTTCATTCACCAGGTGCCCTGCCAAGATGGGGCAAGGAGGAAGCACAGGACCATTATGGAGGCCTTCAAGGCCTGGCTCTTGTGATTTCTCCTGACTATGTGACTTTGGTGAGCCACCTGGCCTCTCTAAGCCCCTCCGTCCCCGCTGACACATTGCCACACAATAACCAACCACAATAATCTCCTTTCCCTGGTCTATGCATCCACGAGGCCAACAATTTGTTTTGAAACAGGATCTCACTCATCTAGCCCAGGCTTGCTTCAAACTCAATGTGTAGCAGAGGCTGGCCATGGATTCCTGGGCCTCCTGCTTCCCATTTCCTATGTGCTGTGTGTCTCAACAGTGATTTCATTAAGACTCCATTACGGTCCAGTAGCTGGAGTGTAATTTTTAACCTTCTTCACCTGTGGTCCGTCCTTTTGGGTGAGGAGGAGGCAGAGCACAGTTGCTGAGCTTTGGAGTGTGTGGGGACAGCGCCACCTGACGGCCATATGCTTCTGTTCCTGCTGTTGGCTTTTGTTTTCTGACTAGGCTCTCAAGACTGCGACTCTGGCTCCCCCTAGGGGCTGGTGGGGACTGGCGCTCCATCCCTGAAGTTGTGAGTAAATTGTAGGTAATACAGACGTGATTGTAGGGTAAACTACAGAAGGGTTCACGGCCTGGCCACACGAGGGCTGCCTCTAAAATTTCTCCCCAGAGGGAGACACAGGTAACGTCTACCCTCCCTTCTAAGGTCGCAAGGACAAACCAAGGCACAATTTCACCAGAGTTCATTCTGGGGAACCGGTAAGGTTTGGGGGCTTCCTTACAGAGCACAGGTAAAAGGCTACTTAAAGGAGTGTGGGTGCTCCTCCCGCAAAAGGCTGGAAAACCTTCACTCAAAAGGAATGGTGACAGCCGGGTGTGGTGGCGCACGCCTTTAATCCCAGCACTCGGGAGGCAGAGGCAGGCGGATTTCTGAGTTCGAGGCCAGCCTGGTCTACAAAGTGAGTGCCAGGACAGCCAGGGCTACACAGAGAAACCCTGTCTCAAAAAACCAAAAAAAAAAAAAAAAAAAAAAAAAAAAGGAATGGTGACTTACCCAGGGCTGCATAGATGGAGATCCAGTTCCTAGCTTACACTACTCCAGCCACCGGAGGCCAGTTGCAATTAAGGCAGAGTGGTTCACCACAGGTGTTTGGGAGCAGCTGATGAGATTCTCCTGACCCTACCCCCAACCCCTCCATTAGGGGACACAGTTGGGATGACTGTTTTGCAAGAAGGCACAGAAAAACTTTCCCTGCATCATGGTTACTTGGCTGGGAAGATTGGCACAAGGGTACTCCTCCTCCTCCTCCTCCTCCTCCTCCTCCTCCTCCTCCTCCTCCTCCTTTTTCGAGACAGGGTTTCTCTGTGTAGACCTGGCTGTCCTGGAACTCACTCTGTAAACCAGGCTGGCCTCGAACTCAGAAATCCACCTGCCTCTGCCTCCCAAGTGTTGAGACTAAAGGCGTGAGCCACCACTGCCTGGCTTGGCTTTTCTTTCTCTCTGTCTCTCTGTCTCTCTGTCTCTCTGTCTCTCTCTCTCTCTCTCTCTCCCTCCCTCCCTCTCCCCCCCTCCCTCCCTCCCTCCCTCCCTCCTTCCTTCCTTCCTTTTTCTTGTCTTTTTCTTAAGAGGCAGGGCTCACTAATACCCAGGCTGCTCCTAAACCCCTAGGCTTCAGCTCCCTTTTCACCTCACGTTCCGTACCCAGGACAGCAGGCGTGTGCCTCTCCGGCAACTTGGTTTTCTTTATATGTATGTGCACTGCACATGTGCAGGTGCCCTCGGAGGCCAGAAGAATGTTGGACTCCCTGAAACTGGAGCTACAGACAGCTGTGAGCCACCGTGCAGGTATGGGAACTGAACCTGATTCCTCTGTAAGTGCAGTCAGTGTTCTACACCAAGGTTGAGAGAAAACATAGATTTGCAAATTATACATATATAGTAAGTGGCTTGTATCTAGAATATATAAAGAGTTCTCCAAACTCAGTAATATGAAAACTAAAAATACAGTTTATTAGTGGATGTGTGTGGATGTGTGTGTGGTGTGTGGATGGGTGTGGTGTGTGAGTATATATGTGTGTGTATGTGTGTGTTGCATGTGTATGTGTGTGTGGTGTGTATGTGTGGTGTGTGTATGTGTGTGGTGTGTATGTGTATGTGGTGTGTATGCATACATGCACATGATATACATTTGTGGATGTAGGTCAGAGGACAACTGGCAAAACCTGGCTCTCTCTTCCCATTTGTGTTGCCCTTAACTACAGAGCACTCTTGCCAGTTCAGGTATGTTTTTTGCATAGATATGCAAATGTTCATTGCAATAACAGAATAAAGTTGTCACTGAATACAGCAACGCATATCTTTGATCTCATGGACATCCTTGAGTTTGAGGCCAGTCAGGACTACAAGTCTCTCTTGTCTGTCTGTCTGTCTGTCAGTCTCTCTCTCTCACTCTCTCTCTCTCAACAAAAAAATGCTAAAAATGCCCATTGATTGGTAAATGCATAAACTAACTATGGTGTGTCCATACAACGGAACAGAATACAACTTGGCCACAGAAATGAATGGCTTTCAAAATAATTATGTTAAATGGTAGTAGCCAGAGCCTTAAAGAGATCTCTCGAGTCCTGTCTCGTAAAGGCTTTAGAAAAGAGACTGATGAGCATGCAGAGACAGAAAGCAGCTGTGGGAGGGGGCTGCCTTGGGAGGCAGCAAGCAGTGCTGGGGAGAGCTAGGGTGGGGGACTGCAAAGATTAGGAGAAAAATCTTTAGGGCAATCATATGCTTATCGTCTTAAATTGCATCCCTGATTTTGTGGACTCTGTGTCCCCCCCACTGTAAATACCAGAGTCCCATCTTAGTTACTTTTCTCATTGCTATGGTAAAACACCAGACTGAAGCAATTTAAGAAAGGGTTTATTTTTGGTCCATGTTTTGACCTCACAATCCTCCTGCCTCCACCCCCTGAGTGCTGGATTACAGGCATGGCTCAGCCCCCATGCTCAGCAAATTACTATTTACTTGTGCTGTGCATATTTCAAAAGGAAGTTTCTTCAACAGTTGTTTTTTGTTTGTTTGTTTGTTTTAATTTTCACAGGAAACCAGGGTCCCTGAACACATTTTTCTCTTTTCTTTTTAAGATTTATTTATTTTTAAAGATTTATTTATTATTATACAAATACACTGTAGTTGTCTTTAGACGCACCAGAAGGCATCAGATCTCATTATGGGTGGTTGTGAGCCACCATGTGGTTGCTGGAATTTGAACTCAGGACCTTCGGAAGAGCAGTTGGTGCTCTTACCCACTGAGCCATCTCACTAGCCCAAGATTTATTTATTTTATGTATATGAGTACACTGTAGATGTCTTCAGACACACCAGAAGAGGGTGGGTGTCCATTACAGATGATTGTGAGCCACCATGTGGTTGCTGGGAATCGAACTCAGGACCTCTGAAAGAGCAGTCAGTGCTCTTAACCGCTGAGCCATCTCTCCAGCCCCCACATTTTTTTGTAACAAAAATCTTCAAAACTGAAGCTCATGTGAGTGAAGAAAGGGACTAATCTTGAGGGTCATTCTGTTGGGTTTTTAGAAAATATTTAATTATTTTATTTATGAATACACTGTCGCTGTCTTCAGATGCACCAGAAGAAGGCATCTGATCCCATTACAGATGGTTGTGAGCCACCATGTGGTTGCTAGGGATTGAACTCAGGACCTCTGGAAGAGCAGTGAGTACTCTTAACCACTGAGCCATCTCTCCAACCCCTTGAAGTTATTCTCTATCCTTGAGAGACAAGGTGGCAAGGTGGTGCCCTTGGCATTGGGTAACAGAAACGTGCCATAGCAGGTGACCCCCCAGACTGGCTGGTGAAGCTCTGTGGTTTTATTTTTCTTGAGAGGCAAGAGACAGCTTTGTCATTCAGAGGGCATATAGAAACTCGGGCCTGGGTAGGCACCAACCCCCATCCTTGATGGCGGAGAGAGGGAGAATGACAGAGTCACCAGGCTCTGATCCCCTCTGAGTGCCCCAGCCATATTGCTATACTACAGGATTCTGAGGATGGCTAGAGCCAGGGCCAGAAGGCTCACCACCCAGCCCTGTGCCCTGATCAAAGGGGTTCAGTGGAGCCACGAGATAAAGAGCTTTCAGGCCCCAAATTCCATAAACAGGGAGTGGTGGGACTCACCGTGATCCCAGCATTCTCGAGAAAGAAGCTCAGGAATCAGGAGCTTAAGGATATCCTCAGCTACACACTGAGCTGGAGGCCAGCCTGGGCTACGTGAGACCCCATCTCAACACCAAAGGGAGATAGGCAGAAGCATCGTTAGGGAGCACGGGAGCAGCAGTCCCAGCCATGCCTGGTTTCGCACACCTGGGATAGTCTGTCTATACACAGAGGCAACTCAGGCAGAGGTTCTTCATACACAGCCCCATGCCTCAACATGTTGGTTAACTGTGCCTCTGTTTCCATATACAAAATTGTGGTTACAGGGATGACCACAAACAGCTGTGAGCATCAAGAGTTTCCGTCTATGCTGAATGTTTAGGTCTGGCCTCTGGTGTGTGCATGGTCACCGTATTCTTTTTAAAGCCCCGCCTCCACCCTTCCTCATATGGAACACAAGCTTCCCTGGTGAGGAGAATTCCCTAACCCAGGCCTCGCACAGAAAATCTAGAAACCCAGGTAGGGTTGGGGTGACACTTGGACCGACTGCTCCTGCAAGGCCAGATGTCTCCAGCAGGGGGCAGCAAGCACCAAGCTTTGTTTGGCATGGGTCCCTACAGATCCCTACCTCCATTACTTTCTATAACATGGGTTGTGGATACCGTTCTCCTACGGGAGCCCTGGACTCAGCTACTTCTCCACGTAACCATGGACTCTTAAGTCTTACTATTAGTTTCCCATAGTGTGTGAAATACGAATGCTGTCCATTCTTCCTCCCTGACCTCAGCGCCCCAAGTTATACCAATCTTCACCCCAGGGCAGCCTTCTCTCAATCTGACAAGAGACTTCCAAACAACACAAATAAAAGACCACCCCCACAAACACATCTTTATTGTTCAATTAATGAACTAACAGGGAGGGGTGAGTGGACTCGGTCGGGGGTGGCTAGTTTTGAATAGCCAGAAACTCTTGTTAATTGTATACAAAACATGGTTATTAAAAAAAAAAAAAACCACGTAGAAAATGGGTGGGCGAAGCAGGAGCCTTATGAGGACTCAAGGCACCTGGGAATTTGAGACACAGCCCAACCTCACATCTAGAGCAGTGTACCAGGGCTGCACCCAGGACTTCCCTATAGATCAGATACACTCCCTTCTCGCCTTTAAAAAATAATCACTGCAAAACTGCCCTTGAAGGGGCATAATGACCACTGGCCAAGGCACTGCCAGAAATAAAAAGAGCCCACATGGAGCCCTGAGCTGCCTTCTCCAGGACTCAGAACCAGAGCTGGGCTATCCCTGTTCCCCGGGATCCCACAGGGTTCAGCTTTCCCCTGGGAGGAGTGGCCATCAGACACTATACGCAGGCACATACACCCTGGGCTTTGGTCATCACCGTGGGTGGGCAGAGGAGCTGCAGCTGGTCCTGTCCAGCTTGTGTAGACTTAGATGCACTTTGCAGTACAGTCCGGCTGGGAGCTGCTGTGCCGGGCCAGGATAGCACAATCAGCATAGCTAATCGGGATAGCACAGGCAGCATCCAGTGCCTGCTGTGTCCGTGCTGGACTTGGCACCAGGTCCCAGCAATCCATCCGTGACAGAGTGCTCCGAGATAATATCCTCCACACGGGTGATGTACAATAGGGTCAGCAGCACACCAAGAAACTGAGGACAGAGAGGGAGCCGGTGAGAGCCTGCTGGCACATGGGCATCCTTCCCTGGCAGTTCCCTCCCTGGGAACTGGGCTGGGGAAGTCAAGACACCCCAGCACCCACTGCCCAGGCAGCCCCAGGCTGGACCTCCTCTACCCTTCCCAGGAACATGGAGACTTCCTGCCCCTGTACATTAGCATGGCCCCTCTCTGCTGGTCTTCTGCCTCGATCCCAGCTCTGCCACACCTTATCCAGGGGACCCTTGGGAAAGTCACTTCACTCTTCGAATCCTCCATTTCCACTACCGCCACTAAGCAGATGTGCTAATCAGACACACCAACCTTGCTGACGGACTGGAGGCAGAGCCAGTGCAGAGAGAGCAACTGAGACTACTCAGTTTGGCTCTCCTTCCAGACCCCAGCCCTCCCAGAGCCTCTGAACCCTTCATCACTCAGCCCGGCTTCATCTGCACCCACGGACTACCCACCTGAGGAAGCAGGATGCCCAGTAAAAGGCCCGCCATGATGGTATAGTTGTCCATGAACCATATCAACACGGCGTTGGTGCAGCCCCGCACGTGAATGACGCTCTGTGCATTCAGGCGCTGTGCGGGCAGAGGGAGAGTATCGTCAGCATGGGAAGGTGGCCCTGGGTTCTCTAGTGCTGCTCCTGAGATGGCACTGGGGACACTGTGATAGTGCTCTGGTGGTGAGAACTGCTGGGAACTGGCAGAGTGTGCCTGCATGCCTCCCAGATGCCACCCAGGGCTGCACACTGTTACCTGAGCCAAAAGCCTACTCCAGGTATATGTGGAGGGAAACCCTACATGGTTTTAATGTACACTGAAGTTTCTAGAATTACTATGTTACATTTACCCATGAGTGGAAAATCCCTTGCCATGAAACTATTTCATGTACAAATTATTAAAACCATCATCATTTGAAACTTTGTTTCATGTACAAATTATTAAAAACATCATCATTTGAAACTTTGTTCCATGTACAAATTATTAAAAACATCATCATTTGAAACTTTGTTTCATGTACAAATTATTAAAAACATCATCATTTGAAACTTTGTTCCTAGTACAAATTATTAAAGACAAAACCATTTGTGGATGGCACTACCCTCTTCCACATATGAGTAGGACTAATCGGACCCACTGGGTTATTAAAAGATGAAAGAAAAAAGACTGGGCACAGTGATTCCCACCTTTAATCCTAGTGCTCACTCAGGAGGCAGAGGCAGGGGAATCTCTGTGAGTTTGAGGCAGCCTAGTCTACATAGCAATTGCAGGTCAAATGGGGCTACATAGACTTGCCCAGAAAGCTGAGGCCCGGGGCCACCCAAGGACTTTCTCTTCCCCAGGAACTCCTGAGTCCCGGGCAGGTAGTACCAGTGTGAGCTGTCAACAAACTGCAGGGCTGGGCAGGCAGCATGGGAGGGGCCCTGGAAAGTCATGATATCTCACTCAGATAAGCCTGCCTGGAGCAGGGACTCAGCAAACCTGGCCAGATGACCTCCCCTGGCACCCTGGGTCCTTCTGTGAGTGACAGCCAAGGAGAGCTGGGAAATCTGAGTAGCCAGGAGCCCTCTGCTAGAAACCCTCTACTAGCTGAGGAGTGGGACAAAGGGAGCACCATCTGGGAACAAAGGGAGCATCATTTCTGGGGACAAAGGGTTTCCAGGCTGTTACCTCCTTGTCGATTGTTTTGTAGCCACACATGGTGTTGACAACATCTGTCTGAAACAAAAACACATCGGTCACGGTTCTATAGGCTATAATCTGAAGGGCTCGCCTTTTGCAGAAGAGCCAAGGGCTGGGTATACAGTCTGGTGGGTACTGATGGAGCTGAGATCTCCTGCCACCAGGATCAGGCTCCAGCCTATATCTTAGTGACCACCTCCAGGAAATGCCCCAGTGAAGAACCATGGGCAGGCTCCCTCCCTGGGGGTTCATGTGAGGGTCACCCCTCCACCAGCAGCAGTCTAAGCTCTTAGCCGGAGGCACCCCCGTGGCTCCCCGTGGCTGAGCCATGCTGTTCCCATTTTACTGGCTCTCAGAAAGGAACTGCTCAAACCACAACTGGGCCCCTGCCAGCTGTGGTTTACCTGAGGGCAAGGCTGGGTCACTGGCCACGCTCCCCTGCCCCTTCAAAGCTGGCTTCGCCATCAAAGAGCCACAGAAGTTCCTCTCTGAAAGAAGGGCGGCTCTCCAGAGCTTTTATCCCTGGAGTCGCAATGGCTGGGCTCTAGCCCCCATCAAATTCCTTCCCAGGTAGGCCCCAGGACAATGCCCACCACTGCGTGGGCCCTGCTTGGTCCCAACCTCAGCCACAGGGGAAAGGTAGACCCTCAGGCCCAGCCCGGATCCAGCCTGGGTCCCTGCAGTGACAAGGGAGGGGAGCAGCAGAGGACCCCAGCTCTCACAGGGCACCTTCACTTGGTGATGTTCCAGACTCTGGGTGTGGCCCTACCCACGTGTACCCCATTTTCATGGTTACAGGCTGGGGTGGTAGGCACAGCTATTGAAACCATGAACAAGAGACTTTCCAGGAGAATAAACATGTATACGAGTGGTGTATGTATGGTGTGTGTGCTGTGTTGTATGTGTGGTGTGTGTGCTGTGTGTGTGTTATGTTTGTGTGATGTGTGGTGTGTGTTATGAGTGTGTGCGCACGTGTGTCATAATTGCCAGGCTTTTCTGCTCCAGTCTCAAAACTGGGCAGTTCCTGACATACTTGTCACACATCAGGGCTGACAGGTGGTGACCTCACAGCTCAGCATCCCAGATGACTGGGAGGTGACAGCTGAGAGGCTCCCACTGGGGAAAGTGGAGGCTGGCATTTATGTCACCACATGCCGCTGCCCAGGGCTCTGCTGCCAGTGCTCACTGCACCTGCACTGTACTCTGCCTCCAGCGACTGGGTAGAGCCTGCCGCCCCTGCCGGGCACTCTGGCTCTTTGTTGCTGGGCAGAGCCCTGCCAACCCTGGGCAAGTCCCAAGAGGCTAAAGCAACACTACCCGGATTGAGACCCTCCAAAGCTGTTGTAAGGACCGAGTAACTACAACCAAAGAGCCTGGGCCAGGCCCGCACATGCTCACTGACACACTCCCAGAGGAAGCTGCCCACGCATCTCCCATTGCCAGAGCCCCTGGTCTAAGGCAAGCTCAGCCCCGGCCACCACGTCCCACCCACTCCCACTGCCTGCTCCACTTGGGCAGAGTGAGAGCAGTGTTTAGCAAACTGGGTGACCCTCACATCCAGCACCCATGCAGTTACCGTGTTCCTGATGCAGCAGGTGTAGGGCACCCCGCAGGCCAGGGGCCCGGGGGCGCTGCAGTCGTGGTACTGGTTTTTGCTCCAATCTCTGTAGTCCTCCCCGCCACAGCACTTGAACTGAGGGGAAAAGCACCAAGGAAGAGCTGTGATCACTGCCAAGGTCAGGGTCAGATGGCAGGAAGGAGGTGTGCATGTCCAGGGGTGGAGGTGGGGATGGAGGTACCAGAGTGGGATGGGGGCACGAGGGCCCCATGAGGCCATACTTTATTAGGTCAGAGCTATCAAGAGCGGCATGGCCATGAAGAAGGGGGTGAGCCCTCCACTCTGGAGAGCTCACATAGTAAGGCTGGACACTTCAGTTGGACACCAGGTGGTGACTACACTCTGGGAGGGACGTCTGTCCTCGGCAACTGGTCTGCACCTTCTCCTCAAGACTCAACCCCCTGAGGCAGGGGTCTGGCTAGAGAAGACAGCCTCAGAGGCCAGGGCCTGTGGAAGCCCTGCTTCACCCTGACCTTGGAGACCCGAATACCTGCCACAGGCTCTCCCCTTAGCTCCCCCTCCCACCTCTACTCGCTGCACAGGAGTCAGCTTCTTGGGCGGGAAGAACAGAGAACAGTCCTGCAGAGAGTCTAGCTGGGACAGTCCTTCTGGGCTCTGCATAGACTAAGTACAGTCATCTGGGGAGACAAGAGTACTGCCTAAGTGACAAGAACCATGGCCAAGCAGGCCGGCGCACCAACAGGAATACTACAAGTTTGAAGCCAACCTGGACTACATAGTGAATTCTAGTACAACCTGGGCTACAGGGTGAGACACCATCCCCCCAAAAAAACCCACCCCAAATTATACCAATTCCACCTTGGGAGGGGCATGATCTCCTAGGAAGGGATACTGTGTATCTGGGCATAGGGAAGTGGAGAGGTGGGGGTGTAGCTTTATAACTGGGAGGACAGGAAAGGCTGCTGGGAGGATAGGACAGTTCATCTGCAACATGAACAAGGAAAAGACAGTCAACACCCATGTGCAAAGGCCCTGTGAGGGAACAAGGCTGCATCCAGGGAACAACAGCCATAGGTAAATGAGCGATCAGCCAGAGCAAACAGAGCTCTGGGACTGTGTTCCAAGGTAGGAGGCTGACGGATTGGTGTTGTAGGAGGCACTGAGACACAATCTGGGCACCCTTCTGAAGTTGCCACAGTGCCCTGTAGTCCCTTCAGGACTCGGGATCCACAAATGCCTATCTATCAGCTATGTTGGACAAGGGCCATTTGTTCTGCTGCCAGATGGATACACGTTCAAATCTCCACGTCACCACTCCAGCCGGTGGCCACAGGCAAGGCCGTCGCCCTCTCTGGGCCTCGGATGCTTATCTACTAGAAAGAGCGATGCCAACTTCGCCTGGCTGGGTTCTGACTGTAAGAGGAGTCCTGCATGAAGCATTCTGCACGAGGTTCAGTGAACATGAGTCACCTCCTACCCCCACCCAAGGAGAAATTAAACCCCCGAGCCAGCTAGGGGCTGGTTCCAACAAAAGCATCTATCTACCCAGAGTATGACTCGGCTCTCCCAGCCGGGGCTGGCAGGCACATTGCTGGCACAAACAAATCTCCCAGGAGCTGCACCTGTTTCTTCTACAGAGAAGCACAGAGCCAAAGGCCTGGGGTGTGGTGAGGTTGGTCCCCACTGAAGGCTCGCACAGGGGACCAGGCACACCCAATCGCCAGACTCCACCATCACTGTCCTTATCCAGGGAGTGAGGGTGACCCCACCGCACTGGCTCTGCCCTAAGCACCATCATAAACAAACCAAGGGAGTCTCAGCTACAGCAGAGGGAGAGACCAGAGTCAGCTTCTGTGGTGCAGACAAGAAATCCAGGCCTCGGGACTAAGAGGGAGGCAGGCAAGCCCAGGGAAAGGGTGGCTTCTGCTGCAGCTGTAACTGCCGCACCCACATACTGGGCTGGGCCTCGGAGAGAGGAGCAGTGTCTCAAGGGGACACACAATTATCGACACATTCAAAGATGTGTCAGAGAAAAGGGAGGGGTCTTGTTCCGTGTCCAGTGGAGGAAGCTGGAATTAAGAGAGAATATTCTCACCACCTATGAAGTAAAGCTCTCCACACTAGAAGAACTGGGTCCAACAGGCTAGACACCAGGCCAGCCAGTCCCAAAGGGAGATCCTTGCCACCCAGGGGGTGAGCCCTGGGGCTCTGTAAAGTGACCAGAGACATCTGGCTTTGTGGTGAGTTTTCCCATGTTTGAAGGGACCATCCATGGACCAGCACTGGGAACGCACAGGTCAGCTGGCCCCTCACCCCACTCTTTGTAACAGAGGCATGAATCCAGGGCAAGGGTCCTGGAGGTCCCCCCTCTGCCCCTCATCCCCCGCTGCCCGGTCACCTTTTTCTGAACAAAGTCCATGATGTTCTTGAAGTCCAGATCATCGTAGTAGTTCTCGATTCCTCTCCGGATGTTGTCGTTCAGAAAGTCAATGGTCTACCCGGAAGAAATTGCCAAGGAAAAGGAACACACATCAGAGGCCAGCCTGGATTATTCTAGAAGTCCAGGTTAGCATGGAGATGAGACCAACAGTTTCCACCTACCTGAGCAGAAGGTCCCTGACATACCCCACCCTGAACACCTGGCACTGCCCAGACCACAGACATTCACTCCAGGCCCTGCAAGGCTGATCTGCCTGGCTCCAGCTCTGAAGCAGTATGCTGGATCCGGGCCTCAGCCCTCCCAGATCCTGGCATATTCTCTCCCTTGCCCAGCAACAGCTGTGACCATTGGTCCTCCAGCCCATTCTCTGCTCCCATCACCCAACCTCTTGCTTTATAAAGAAGGAAACTGAGTCCCCAGGGGGAAGAAGTCCATGGGGGTGAGAACTGAGAGGAAACAGAGATGAAGACAGACTTTGCTCTGGGTAACAGCAGGCTGGTCAGGACTAGAACCCAGGTCCCCTGACACCCTACGTGGGCTTTTCTTCATCCCTTGGTGCTCTGACCCTCAGGCCACACAGTCCCCTCCCGGTTTGGGAGTGGCCAATCTCCACCCGGAAGAGCGAGTGGAGCACTGGAATGCCAGCCTCTCCCAGTCAGGCTGGGCTGAGATCCCTGGAATACAAAGAGCCCACAGCAGGCACGGCTGGGGCGGGTGAGTGGGCAGCTCAGCCACAGGCTTGTTGTTGTGACAATTGAAGCTTTCAGAGCAGAGGCAGAGTCTGGGCACAAAGGGGCATTCTTGGCTCTGGTACAGGACAGAGTAGCCAGGCAATTCCTGTGGGTGGTGGGACCAGCTCCCAGGCCCTGTTGGGGTTTTGTTTCCCATTGGTGAGCCAACCCTGGGGACCTTTCAGAATTAAGCATTAGAGGCTAGCTAAGCCAAGGGGGAAGGAACATCAAGTCTCATAGTCAAGGGCACAGTCCCCACTGCCACCGGACCCCAGCATCTCTTAATCTCCAAGCCCCCTTCTTTCATCCACAAAGGGAGGCAAATACAGTCAGCCTTCTGGAGGTATCAGGAGTTTGAACCCCACAAAAGTGATTGTGGATGCTGGTCACACTGTAGGTCCTGGTAACACCAGCATCTCTGCATGTGGGAAACAGATCTCTCGAGGTGTCACAGAGGAAGCCTCAGTCCCCAGGGGTGTTAAGGCTCACAGCTTGCCCAGAGGACTTCCTGCAAGAGCGGTAGCCCCCGCATGTGTGAGCATCCTGGAGCTTGCCTGAGACACCTGCAGCCCTGAGACTAGTATACTTGTCCAAGGTTGCCCAGTTTCTGCCTGCCACGCTCTACATTACAGGCTAAGAAGACTCAGGTGTGACTGCCTGTTCCTGAGACCCACAATACTCAGATCGAGCTGTCTGGAGGACCCCATTCCCACCCCGTGATGACCAGCAGCAGCACAGACCTCAAAGGGAAAGAGAAGCCATGGGCTTCTAGGAGAGGCTCTAAGGTCATCAGCACACAGCCCTTCATGGGTCAGGGCAGGGGTTGAGTGGACCCGTCAGCCATACTGCATTGGCAGAACCAGTCAGCTCTCAGCTTGACCTCCGCATCCTGTGCCTCTGGGGGAATGTGGTGACAGGCCAGATGGCTGGGGTGGAGTGGGGATGAATAAGAAACAGGACACCAGGGCGAGGTCTGTGTGCCACCCGCCCGAGTGGGGCAAGGGAATGAGCTCACCAGCCTTGAATGATGCACTGTAGGGGCTCCGCTGGCTGAGCTAGGCTTGTGGGTGACACCGCCATTAGGGTCTTGCCTAGGCCAGGAGGGTAGAAATGTGGCGTGCGCAGTGACTTTCCACTCTCCAGGCACCAGGGCTGGAGACCTGGCTCACCCTGGCCTTCCATCCCCCCCCCCCCCCCCAGCCATCCTTAGATCTCCAGGGAGTCTCTTCTCTCAGGAATGGATAAGGGCAGGGTGGCCAGGCACTCTCACTCTCTCTCTCTCTCTCTCTCTCTCTCTCTCTCTCTCTCTCTCTCTCTCTCTCTCTCTCTCTCTCTCTCCCCCCTCCGTCCCTCCCCTCCCTTCCTCCCTCCCTCTCTCTCCTGATAAGTCTAACTAGTATGGTATGTGCTGGCTGCACTCAAGACAGACCAACAGACCAGGCAGACCCACACACCCATGAGGACCCTATCTCCATCTAGTGAGCTGCCTTAGCCCTGTTGGGGAAGAAGGTCCTGCAGAGAACCTCTTGCTTGACAATACCCAGGGTACAGATGATCTGCCCCGGTGGGGACAGGGCACATAGGGTAGGAACTCCGCTCCCAAAAGCCAGCCATACCACTGTCCCCAGACAAAGCTCTCAACCAGGTCACACCAACAGGAGCAACTCCAGCTAGCAAGATGCCTTTCTCTAGTGCCACTATCACAGGCCACGGAGGGACACATGACCCAGAGCAAGCAAACATCGAAGGCCACGTGATTTTCAAAGTGTGTTAAGCCACCAGATAAAGCCACAAAGACCTTTCTTTCCAGAATTTGTCTTTCGGTCTGCATTTCTAGCCTCAGATACCTCTGCCTCTCCCCAAAGAAGCCGTGGACTATTTTCAATGAATGTGGCATGTAGTGTAATCCTGCATAGACAGGTGTCCCTCCCAGGCTGACTGCCCCAGGATCCAGCCCCTCTGGGGATAGAATTACTCTGGGTCCCCGCAGGCTGCGCGGTTTCTGGGACCTCAGGCTGTGTGGGAGAGGATGTATATGTTTGGGTGCTCAGCCAAGGGGGACTGAGGAACTACCAGCTTTCTCCTGCCCCTGGGTTCAAGGCATCCTAAGTGCTGGCTAGTAATGCTATACCAGGTAAGATAACCAAGTTGGTGCTGCCTGCCAGTCTCTGACCTGGCATCAGGAATGACTAAAACATCCTCTGATCAAGACAGAAAGTGGCTTGCAGTCATCTTGTTTCTATTGGGAGAAGTGGCATGAGGCCTGGGAGACCTACCAGCTAATGCCAAGGCCCTCTGGTGTTTCCGCTCAGTTTTGTCACCTCCGACACCCCTGATACCCTCATGATGAAACCTGGGGTAAGCTAGGACAGCAATAAGTATGGAGAATCCAGCTCAGGTTCTGAGGTCACCAAGTCCCATGCCCATGCCCGGGGTTAAGGCACTGAGCATTTTTCTGCTGGCCCCCAGTTGACCCCTCACCACACACCACACGTGCACAGACCGAGGAGCCACTGGGCTCTGGTGGCTGGGTCCCCCTGCTTGCAGCTGCCTCACCTGGCTCAGGGACACAGTTTCTTCTCACACCCAAGCATCTACCTCTCACTAACTGGCCTCAGCCATATCAGGCTGCTCTCCGAGAGCCTAGCCTGGTGACTAGTACTGTCACCACAAAGCACACTGTCAGAATGAACAGGTAGGCCCATGGTGCTGGACACTGACCTTGTTCTACAATGGCTAAAGAAACCTGCCTTTTCCTGGGGAACACTTCACTTGGGCACCCTCCTCTCCCTCTTCCCCCTCCTCCTCCCCTCCTCTTCTCTCCTTCCCTCCTCCTTCTCATCCTCGCTGACACCTCCCCCACCCAGTAGCTTCCAGTAGCTTCTCCTTCCCCCATGCCCAGCACAGGCCTGGCTCCTGTCTTACAAAATCACATTGCATTAGCGCCAGAAGAGGCAGGCATAATGGTTTGTTTTTGTGGTTGCTGCTGCTTTTGTTGTTGCTTAATGTGGCATTTCCAGACATCACCAAAAGAGAAAGAGAGAGAGAAATTTGGGATCTAGAAAAAAATATATCTAAAGGAGAGAATAAACCAATGCACCATACTCCTCAGCTTCCAGAAATTTTTCTCCAGATCGTTTTTGTTTTGGTTTGGTTTTTTGTTTTCTGTGACAGGGTTTCTCTGGGTAGCCCTGGCTGTCCTGGAACTCACTCTGTGGACTAGGCTGACCTTAACCTCAGTGGTCTGCCTGCTTCTGCTTCCCACGTGCTGGGGTTAAAGGCATCCACCACATGCCCAACTTCAGGTCTTTTAATTTTTTTTAAAAAATAGGGATTTACTTTGTAACCTACATAGGCCTCAAAGTTGCAATCCTCCTGCCTCAGCCTCTCAAGGTCTGGGATTATAGGTGTGCATCACTATGCCTGCTATAGTCTAACAACTTTAAATGTTATGATGAATATACTGTGAATTTTTTTTAAATAGATAGTATCTTGCTGTATACCTCTGGCTAACCTGGTACTCAGTACATAGTTCAAACTCTCAGCAATGCTCCTGCCTCAGTCCCCCTAGTCCTGGGATTACAGGCATGTGTCACTACTTTATATGTTTGCTTTCTTTTCTTTTTGATTCCTTGCTTATGACCCTATTCCCCAAGGATGGCCAAAAACAAAACAAAACAACAAACAAACAAAAACCAAGAAAAAACCTAACCAAAACAAAAAGAACAAGCAAACAAAAAACCCGATAGGTTCTAATTCTCATCTTTCCCAGTTCGGGAGGCCACAAAGATCTGCTCTGAGCCATCCTTGTCTGTAAGCTCATTCCAGAGGGTCCTGCGGCAAACCTACGAGAGAATGCTGAAGCACCTTCAGATAGGTTTATCAGCAGTGGTCTCCATAATGATTCAGTGGAAGTTTGAAGGGCTGAGCAGGAAATGTCCTGGAGGATGGGACACTGGGGGAGGTGCTGGGAGCTGCCTCCACCTTCTCCCAAACACCTCTTCTGCATCCTTTACTATGGCTTTGACATTGGGGTTTTGCTGTTGTTGTTTGGTTGGTCTGTTTTTTTGAGAGTCTGTCTGCATAGCCTTGGCTGTTCTGGAACTCATTGTGTAGCCAAGGCTGGCTTCAAACTCACAGAGATCCACCTGCCTCTGTTTCCTGAGTACTGGAATTAAACCACACCTAGTCTTTGGCATGCTTAGTTTTGAGACAGGGTTTTGGTAGCTGAGGTAGCCTCAAACGTACTAAGTAGTTGAGGGATAGCCTTGAACTTCCCCCACACACTGTGAAGCACACATTTCAGGGGTCATGAGGCCCATAGGGTGTGGGAATAACAGGAAAGTCATTTGTGACCAGGCCCTGGCTTCCTGAAGGTCCCAAGAGGCTCCAAAGCACTCAGCTCAGACTCCTCATTTAAAAGAAGGAAGCTATGTCATGGTCCCAAATGAACTACAGAGCACTGAAATATGACAAATCTGAAAGCCTTGGAGAGGCACATAGGAACCAGGACCAGCTCATTTGGTAGAAACAGGTTTATTAAAGCCATGAATGGTGCTGACCATGAGCTAGCCCCGGGGTTGTGGCAGGAAAGTGCTAACCTAGACCCCGGCAAGGCCACTGGCCAGCTGAGAGCTGTTCACACACAAAAGCATCGCATCGCTATATACAACTGCAATAAATACCTCTCTCTACTTAAGGCTTCTGGGAAATGAACCAATACCTCCTTCCTGCCAACTCAGAGGAGATGGTGTGAGAAGCAGGAAAAAAAGCAAACAAACAATTTAAGGGCCTGGGGTATGGGTGGTACACACTGCTAATCCCAGCTCTTGGAAGATGCAGGCAGTAGGCTGTTGAGGTTTGGTCTTTTGCTATGTATTACTGTAATGCTAAGTGCAGGCCCCCAAACCCTGATTGCTGCCCTAGAGACAAGAAAGTCTATAGATCCAAGTGATGCTTTGTAAACTTGCCTCCAAGTTATTTCTGATTGGTGGAGAAAGATGCTGATAGCCAATAGCTGGACAGGAGAGACATAGGCGGGGTTTAGGATCCCTGGGCTTGGGGGTCTGAGGAGAACCATAAAGGGGAAGAAGGGGAAGAAGGAACAGAGAGGTGCCATGTGTTTAGGAGTTATGAAAACATGGCACCGAGGGCTGGCCAACTGGAGTTAACATAGTAAGTAATAGCTCAGGGTTATCAATAGGAAAGTAGATTCTAATAGCATAGAGGGTAGATAGGCCCAGCTCTTGTGCTGATCAAAGCTTATTGTAAATATAAAGGTTGTATGTGTCTTCTACCCAGGTAGAAACCCTGGCTTGGGATGAAAACATTTCTACAACCGCAGGCCATCTCTACAACCAAGGTCATCTTTGTTACATAGCTAGTTTGAGGCCATCAAACTATAGAGGTCCTATCTCAGAAAACAAACCACAGGTGCACACACACACACACACACACACACACACGCACACACACACGGGGGGGGGCACTGTTGACTCTCCATCAATACAATGGGAACTGTCCCACTTTCCCTCTCCCCTGAAAGCCTTGGAAATCACCCACTAGGAAGCAGACCCTGAGGTCCTCAGTAGGTCAGACTTGCCCAGGGTTGGGTCCCACTATTCCTGTTCTCTCCTGGGTCAGAAAACCACCATTCTCATGCAGGCTGTAGCAGGGATCAGACATGGTGTTCTCTGAGGGTCTCAGACGCCAATTGGTGACTTGGGATCAACTTTCAATGAGTTTCTGGCATGATTTGCCTGTAGCCTGAGACACAGTCATGTTGCCTTGAGACAGGGTCTCTCTACATAGCCCTGTCTGTCCTGGAAATGGCTGTGTAGACCAGGCTGACCCCAAACTCACAAAGATCTGCCTGCCCCTGTCTGCTGCTGAGGCACAGTCTTAACAGGGCCAGGGACCAAGATGTTAGGGACCTGCAGGGTGAGGTCAGGGAAGTGGACAGGAGACCTAGACTTCTACAATGGGCCTTGCTCAAGCCCTACCCATAACACCACCCAAGGAGGAAGAAGGCAGAAGAAGATTACAGAGGGAATCTCTGTGTGCAGCAACAGTAGAGCTCTTGACTAGCATGTGCAAGGTCTTGGGTTCCATCCCAGCATCCCTAAGTCAGAAGACAGCTCTACACCATCACTAATGGGATCCTGGACAAGAAATGCCAAGAAGGGTCTAGTAGAGCGCTTCTCAACCTATGGGCTGCGACCCCTTTGACAAACCTCTATCTCCAAAAAAATATTCACATTATGATGTATAACTAACAAAATTACAGTTATGATGTATCAACAAAACTAACTTTATGGTGAGGGGACTCTCCATAACATGAGGAACCATATGAAGTCTCGCATGTCTGAACCATACATTGAGGACCTGGAGCTCTGAGACTTGTGCCCGCCTATGGGGTCCTCATTTCACAAACAAACACTGCTGGGTCTTGGGTGTTACTCAAGCTGTCCCTCCCCTCAATCGTATGTACATGTCTAAAACACGCATCAAACCCCACCGTCTGTGGTCTGGGGATATCAGTTTCCACTTCCACCTGAGCCGCCATTATGTCTTCTCTGGGTGACTGTCACAGCCTCCCATGTCACCCTTACTTCCTACTGCCTGTTCTCCACTCGGCTGCTAGAGTGAGATGTGAGTCAGGCAAAGTCCTTCCTTGCATATATCTCTAACAACTCACTGCCTTTCAAAGTCACCCAGGGCACCTAACCCTTGGCCTATGAGGTCCAACGTACACCCCCCGAGCCAGCCATCCAACCCCGCCTTCCATCTTCCCCTCCACACCTCACCCTACTAGTCCAGTAGACCCCCCCACACACACACCCATACTCTTCTGCCAACCTGCCCAGAGGCTCTGCCCACCTCTGCCCTCCTAGCCACTTAGCATGATGCAGAGCTGCATGGCCTGGGCTATCCTAGTTTACCTAACCCTCTTCTTAAGAAAACCATCTGTCTACCCTGCCCATGGCAGCACCCTGGGTACAGCCCAGAGCATACCCATGGGCGCTTGGTACACATATGGCCAATGATGAACCCACAGGCCTACCTGGTTCCGGAAGATCAAAGCCACTATGCCACCAATAAGCTCCATGACCAGGCAGATCCCCAGGATATACATAAACTGTAAAACAAGATGAAGAGATTCATTTGGGGGTTTGTGGGAAGGCTCAAGGGACTCCCCACCTGTGCTGAGATCAACCGTAATAAGGCACTAGCCCTCCCTGACTGGGTCTTGCGGCTACTCCTAGAGAACACAGGGCTGTGCAAGAGAAGCCTTGAATCTAGAGACTCGTGATTTCCCCAGGGGTCCTCAGTGAGGTCTAGATGAACAGTGGGCTCTTCCTCCCTCTAACACACCAGAGGAAACAGGCCTGGGCACCACTTCCAGTCCCTGACTCCCCACAACAGTCCTAACAGCTCAGAAGAGGTTTCCTAGTCAACCAAGTATAGAAGGGGTCCCTGAGGTTTGGAAGACACACGCTCCATTCCCTTACCCTGCCCAGAGGTTCCTCCTGCCTCTCACCCCCCCCCCAGTCCCTTTTCATGACGCAGAGCCTCATGGCCTAGGCTTCCCAAGTCACCCAACCTCATCTCTTTAGTTACTCTATGGGAACCACCCATCTACCCTGCCCACGGCAGCACCCCGGGTTAATAGATACTGATCAAATATATTCTAACAACTTCCAGCCTTGGGCAGTACCAAGATCCTGCTTGTGTGACTATAAAGGTATCCCCTCAGATAACAGAGGAAGTGAGTCTTCACACTCCGGGTCCCCAACATTGGGGTGTTGTCCCTCAGCTATAGACGGGTTGTGTTGACTAAGACCATCCACCTGACGGACATGTGATCCGAGCCAGGTCCTCCAGTGTACTAGGACTCCAACCAGAGTGTCCAAGAAAGATGCCCTTAGCTCAGCAATAAAGACTCTGAGCCCAAGGATGACCAGGGATAGCAGGCGGTGGCAAACAGGCTGCCCAGCCTGGCCCAGTGGTGCTGTTAGCATGCGCAAGCCTGATGATTCATCACACCCCACCCCCACCCCCTGGCTTTGCCTGCTTGCAGCTAACTGCCATTTCTCCCATGACAACCGAGAGCACAGAGATCCCAGCATCTCTGTGACAGCAGTATTCAAGTCAGCTGCACCCGCTGATGTGAAGTAGATGGGGCGGACCTGGACCACTGTGCTCCAATGACTCCTGGTTCAGGAAATGTTCTAGGGTGGCTGGATTGTGTAAGAGGCAGAAGGAATTGAACTGGCCAGGGGAGAGGGACAGCTCTTCAGCTTTCTCAGAGACAGCAAGAACCACTCCCTATGTACCATGAGGGTTGGGAGGAGCCACTTACCGACTGCAGAAGGCACAGGTTGTCCCGGAGGGAAGCCAGCACCCCGATGAAGGAGACGATGAACATGACCACCCCAAGGAGGATGAGGATGATGGCGGGGGCCAGGAAGGCACTCTCCAGGGTTTTGTATTTCTGCCGCTCTGCCTCTGCGTAGATCCCCACCGACAGGACCAGGCCCCCAATCAGCTGCAAGAGAAATAGAAGGTGAGGGCCCATGGAGGTGTGATAGTTCCGTTGGAGCATTGCTTGCCTGGCATGCAGGAGGTCCTCCTCTGTCCACTGCTGAGCATAAACCAGGGGCGGTGGTGTATGCCTATAGCCCCAGCACTGAGAAGTAGGGTCAGGAAGATCAGAAGTTCAAAACCATCCACACATGAATTTCAGGACAGCTGGCCTACATGAGACCCTGTCTCCCATAGATAGATAGATAGATAGATAGATAGATAGATAGATAGATAGATAGAGATAGTCACTAACGTGGCTCTAATCCATATGAGTGCTGTCATTGTAAGAAATTACAGGCTGGGAGAGTAGCTCAGTCGGTCAAGTGCTGCAGATGTCCTGGGTTCAATCCCCAGCGCTGCATAAGCCGGGTGGTGGTTTATGCACTGGCCAGTTAAGAGCAGAAGAACTAGCAGTTAAGTCCTCTCTGGTTCCATTCAGGCTTGAGGCCAGCCTGGGATACACAAGACCCTGACTGAAGAGGAATGAGAAGGAAATAGTGAGATTATTACAGAGAAACACACAGAAGGAAGGGCACAGGAAGATGCATAAGGCAGACATCCCCCTGCGAGCCCTGGAGAGGGCTTGGAACTCGCCAGAACTTAATCTTAGGCTCTGACCCACAGACTGTGAGGAAGGGGAACTCTGTGGTGGTGTGCTATAAAAGCCCCTGAAGACAGGTACTAACTATAGAGGACAGCGCTCATGGACCAGGGATACACCACTGCCTGCAGAGTCAGAGAACATGAGTCTCCGCTCCGGGACAGACATTCACCAGGAGTCCACATTCTCATCTGAGTAATGGGTATGAACACACTCATTCCGTTCCTGCTCACCCCACAGCTTGTTGATAGGTCTTATGAGATGATAAAGATGGACGTTCTAGAAACACGGGGTACAGGGTCACCGACATGCATACTCAACAGGCATGCCGCCCCAGGGGCTTTTCCCAGCTGTTCAGAGACAGACACTTCACTCGGTATAAAATCACAAGCAAGGAATTTCCCTTCAGAATGACTGTTGAGAAGGCTGAAGGTCAGAACAGGACAGGAGAGATTTCTAGGGGATTTAGGTACACTCTCTCTCTACTTACTAGCATTTTAACACTGAGACATGGTACACATTTTAGCCACACAGGCTTACCACATGGCCTTCTGTTCCTCCTTAGCTTCCCCCTGACATCCCAGGGCACGATCCCCCAAACCCTTCTCTGAGTGTGTTCGGTTGTTATGGGTCTCGTGAAGCCTTGGGGAGCCACAGTATTAAACACTGAAAATCCCCAACTGCCGTGGTCTACATGCTTGTGATTTTTACCTCCCAGGAGGCTAAGTGGGAGGGTTCCAGGTTAGCCTACATTAGAGATGCGCTCCCATTTTCTCTCCCTCCCTAACCCTACACACAATCTCATGTAGCCCAGGCTGGCCTTGAACTTGCTGTGTAGCCCAGGAAGACCTTAAACTGCTAATCTCCCCACCTCTGCCTCCCAAGTCCTGGGATGACTGCACGCACCATCACTCTGGGATTTGTGCTTATTAGTATTAAATAGACATCATTTTTAAAAATTTGCATTGCATTTGTCTACTTACTTGGGGAGAAAGGCAGCCTGTGGAAGCCAGAAGACAAATTCCACCATGCGAGAACTGAATACCGAACTCAGGTCAACAGGTTCATGGCAGGCACTCTGATCCAGAGAGCTACCTCACTGGCCTTTATTTACCCCCTGTGCTGGTTTGAATATGCCTGGCCCAGAGAGTGGCATTTAGGAGGTGTGGCCTTGTTGGAGGAAGTGTGGGGGTGGGCTTTGAGGTCCTACGTAAGCTCTGCCCAGGACAGAAGAAACCCTTCTCCTCGCTGCCTATAGAAGAAGACAGTCCTCCTGGCTGCTTTCAGATCAAGATGTAGAACTCTCAGCTCCTTCTCCAGCATCATGCCTGCCTGGATGCTGCCATGCTTCCTGGTATGATAACAGACTGGACCTCTGAAACTGTAAGCCAGTCCCAAATAAATGTTTTCCTTTGTAAGAGTTGCCTTGATCCTGAATTCAAATCCCAGCAAAAACATGGTGGCTCACAACCATCCGTAACAACATCTGGCACCCTCTTCTGGAGTGTCTGAAGACTACAGTGTACTTACATATAATAAATAAATAAATCTTTAAAAAAAACAAAAAAAAAAGAGTTGCCTTGATCACGGTGTCTCTTCACAGCAATGGAAACCCAAACTAACACACCTCCCTAAACATAATTCCAGGACAGGCAGATTTTGACAGTTCAGAGTAGACACACACACACACACACACACACACTGTCACTGAAGAAGCCTGGTCAGTATCTATACCCCATGTCTGCAAAAGAACGTGGACTGCACTTTCCCACAGGCTTCAAGGTCAGACATCACTTCCCCCAAGTCTGCACAACCAAGGATTCTGGCACCGGAGCTGTGTATTCTGAAGGGCAGGGAACGAGCACTAGCTCTATGAACTTTTCCAGTCCACAGCAAGCAGTAAGGAGGAATAACAGAAGCCATGTCCAAAGTGAGAGAAATGTGGGAAATCACTGACAGTGTTAGCGAGCTACGCTGGCGACTCAGCAAGCACTCAGAAGCACAGAGGCTGCCCCACAATGACTTCCAGCCTTTCAGTGGCCATAAGAGGCTCCTTATAGCCTATGGTAACCTCACATAGTGCCAAGGCTATCCTGTGTTAAGGGATGTGCCTGCTTCCGCCTGAGCTCAGAGAAGTGACAAGCATGGCCAGGAGCCACACCTCTAAGACACAGAAACAGCTGATGGGATGATCACCAGAAAACCAGCTCTCTTGGATCCAGAGTCCTCTTCGATTTGAAGCTGAGTCTTCCTGGTTTGCAAAGACTTGCTACATTCTGGTTTTCTGAGACCCACCTCCTTGTCTAGAAAGAAGGTCTCTGTGGTATACATGACCAGGAGGGTTGACAGCATGGAGGGAAACAGCTGGCAGTTCTGTATGAGCAGGTTAGAAAAACTCTGGGCAAAGGGATGCAAACAAGTACAGCCTGGGCTACATGAGACCCGAGATATATATATATATATATATATATATATATATAGAGAGAGAGAGAGAGAGAGAGAGAGAGAGAGAGAGAGAGAGCGCTCACGAGAGGGAGTGGGAGAAAAGAGAAGAAAGAAGAAAGAGGAGGAGGAGGGAGGAGGAGAGGAGGAGGAGGAGGAAGAAGGAGGAGGAAAAGGAAGAAGAAGAAGAAGAAGAAGAAGAAGAGGAGGAGGAGGAGGAGGAGGAGGAGGAGGACTCCACACTCACGGGGCTGCTCACTGCATCCTAACCCTGTGTGGGTCAGCCCCAAGACACCCGCACCTCGGGCCTCTGGATGCACTTCACAGGAAGAGAGTGAGGCTAGGCTTGGCCTGGGCTTCTGTACCCTCAAAGCCTGTCTCCCAGTGTCACTCCTACTCCAACAGGGCCACACCCCCTAATCCTTCCTAAACAGTCCACAGACTGGGGAATCACACCACCCTTCACACCACCATAGATGGTGCCATTCCACAGAGCCCAGGCATTGTCAGAGTCCAGGCATTGAGGCAATCAAATAGGCGGGGACCCAGTGTTCTTGAGGGGAGGAGGGGGTGGGGCTTCATGGAGTCTGTGGGGGGAAAGTTTGAGTCTCATCTTGTAGCCAAACTGTACAGCCCATCCACGTTAGTATTTTATGGATTGATTCCATACGTTCTGCAAGGTTGTAAGCATCGTGGTCCTAAAGCTGTCCTCTCTCCTACAGGATGGGCTCTGGGTCCTAGCATCTCCCCTCTGCTGGCTGCCCTCCTACCCACTTCCAGACCCCAGGCTTGTCCCCACCCCTCTCTCCGGTCTGACTCTCTGCTTCTGCTTGGCCTTTAAATCCATCCCTTAAATCCCAGAGCTGCAGGACAATTTCATACACAGCCCATCTCAGCCCTCGGCAGAAGGACAATGGGTGGATTCTTTTATTTTTACAAGCTCCCTGGAGCCCTGGGACCACTCCAGGACAGCCCTGCTGCCAGTAAAACCAAACTTCCTTTGGTGTGATCGCACCCCCCTGCCCCACCCCCACTCCCCATCAAACACCATTACTATTGCCTTGCTAGGGCTAACCAGGGGCAAGAGCTCCTGGCCTCCAAACCCTGGGCAAAATTTCCACAGCAGATCAGAAAGCCCAGGCCTGCTGGGCGTGGTGGCGCACGCCTTTAATCCCAGTACTCGGGAGGCAGAGGCAGGAGGATTTCTGAGTTCGAGGCCAGCCTGGTCTACAGAGTGAGTTCCAGGACAGCCAGGGCTACATAGAGAAACCCTGTCTCGAAAAACCAAAAAAAAAAAAAGAAAGCCCAGGCCTCCTGACTCCCTCATTACCATACACCTCGCCATCATAGACCCATCCCTCAAGGTCAAAGTGACCCTTCACACTGTCCCCATACCAGCACAGGCTAACCCAGCACAGGCTAACCCAGGGTCCCTGAGCAGGTGTTCAGAGCATCGCTGATCAGGACAAGAAGCTGGCATGAATCTTCCCGGGAATTTAACATTTTCCAAGTGATATTTACATCTCTGATGACATCAATTCACCCATCTGGGTATAAAGTCATCAGTCAATGACAGTGCAATCCAGTCCCCTCCTTCGCTAATTATAGCCCTGCCCCAGGCAGCCAGCCTCCCCAGCTCCGGTGCAGGAAGCAAACAGATCATTTGTCAAACTGGATGGCTTCAGCTAAACAGGCATAGGGTAGGGGCACAGGCCACACACAACTGGGACACGGTGGGAAATGAACGTGACGCCGGCAGTCTGTGGCTAGGCCTTAGGCTGTGGGACCAAGCTGCCTCTTTGCCCTTCTGTTGTCCAGGATGAACTGGGTCCTTTCAGAACCAGCCTGGGGCTCAGCTTTCTCATGGGCAGAGCCAGGCCCAGCTATACGAAGCTGCCGGGAAACAGGCCATCCTGTGTGGTGCCCAGCACCTGTAGGTCCTCAGGATGCATCTGGTTGGTGCCTGGCTAGCTCATCCCATCTGGAACAGCCTTCCACTTAAAGGAGTCTATGAGGTCTTCTTCCAACCCTAATCCACATTACAAGCTCCTGCTGTGTCCCCGGTGAACTGCCAGGCTTCACCCAAGGCCACAAGGACTCAAAATCGGATAGGGAGCAAATGCCTGTCCCACGGATGGATTCAGAGAGTCTCTGGAACATTGGGCTGCAGGGAAAGTCATGTCTTTTTTTTTTTAACTGAGTGTCTCTCAGGGTATAAAACTTGTAATAAAGGCTTGCCCCCCAGGGTGGGGCTGCTGGGAGCTGGTGGAGCCTTGAGGAGGTGGACCAAGTCATTAGATCACGGCGCAGAGGTCCCAAAACAGTGAGCCCAAATGAACCTTTCCCCTTCCGAGTTAATTAGCTCAGGTAACTTGTTACAGTACTGCGGTGCGGACTAACACTGCCTCTAACTGCAATATACTCTCCAGTCTTACCAATGGAGGCGACTTAACAGTACTGGTGATGGTCACTGATGGATTCCAGCATGTCTCCCCGTGCCTCTGTCCCAGCTGTATAGAGCAGGAAGGAGCAGTGAGAGGCAGGAGACAGGAGCTAGCTTTCTGGGCCTGCCTTGGCGTGGGTGCATCCTTACTCTGATTCCTAGGACACTGTCAGATAGTAAAATAAAGCCCGACGCCATAACAGAGCATCTTTTTAATGCATGTATGTGTCTTGTCTACATGTGTGTCTGTGTACTAGTTATGTGTCTGACACCCAAAGAAGCCAGAAGAGGGAGTCAGATCCTCCGGGGCTGGAGTTATAGATGGTTGTGAGCTGCAGTGTGGGTGCTGGCCGTAGGTTCCTTAACCACTGATCTAACACCACAGGCTCCTTTTTTATAGGCAGAGTGTCATGTGGCCCAGGCTGGCCTGGTGCTAACTCCGTGGAAGACCCTCCCTGAACTTCTGTTACTAGTGTTACATCAAGATCAAGTGATTCTGGGATCTTAGCATCTTAATCAAATGATTGAAATAAAAGCAAAAAAAAAAAAAAAGAAAAAAGAAAAAGAAAAGAAAAACAGCCAGCAAAGTAGCAAGGAAATGTCGTTCAGAAGCCAAGTGATAGAAGTCACCAACCACACTGTCACCTACACAGCGGGCCACCTGAATCAAATGGCTCTCAAAGGCCCTGGCTTTCCTTTGAGGCGCCCTTTGATGGGGTCCAAGAGAAGGAGCTTGGTTGCTAAGAGGAGCAGCCCAGGTGGTTTTCTTTTTTGACTGACAGGCTTGGACATATATATATATGCTTCTACTCACGGCAAATCTCCTTTCCCACGGCACATATGATTTTAGCCATATGCACACCGAAATATGCGTAAGACTGCAAGTAGGGGACGTTCCCTAAAAGTTCCCTAGGAGAACACAGTTTCACTCACTGTGAATGCACTCAAAACCAGTTCAGGCCAGATCCATGCCCCGTCCCCACCCCCACATTCCCTTACCTAGAAATTTAAGCAGAAACTCTTCGCAAAGGGGCAGTTATTGGTGACTCATAGGGAGGGGGAGCCTCACTTCACTGTGCAGATCCGTGCAGGCCAGGGTGCAGGTATGTAAGCTGGTCCCCAGGTTAGCCTGCCTCCCTTTGGAGCATCCTGCAACTCTGCCTGGCTTGTGGGTTTTCTTTATGCCAGTCTTATTTAGGAACAGGGTTCTTTTCCTCGCTCAGGCTTTTCTTTTCCTCGCTCAGGCTTTCCTGCGCTGGATAAAATCTTCAGGGGGCATTTTGTAGCCTTCCCAAATTGGCCCAGGGGTGGGAGCTATGGCAGTCACAAAACAGGCCCACCTAGGAGGCAAGGTAAACATCATTTTCTACCCTCCTGTTGGCAGAAAGTTGATTTCAAAGACTCCCCACGTACACAGTGCACACAGCGCATTCCAGACAGCGAGGGAGAGAGGCTGGGAGGTTTGTAAAACCAGTTATTCAGTCCAGCCAGGGCAGAGTGGAATTTCCAATCAAGAACCACACCACAGCCAGACAACAAAGTAACAAAGTGTAGCCCAGACAGACAGGTGGGAGTCACAAGAACCCAACCGCATACTGAGACAAGACGCAGCCATTTCTTTGCCCTTGGGAGTCCAGGGAGGGTCCACTGCAGTAAGCCTGGAAGGAGGCGCTGAGTTGTGCACCTGGGAGGGTAAGTCTGAGAGGTGACATAGCCTGAGATGCTTCTGGACCTAAAGAAGGCCCTCCACAGTAATCCCCTTCTAAACAGGAGAGTGGATCATGGTGTGTGAAAAACCACGGAGGTGGCTATAGGAGGGAGGGGAGGGGCAAAAGTAAGTCACCTTCCCCTCCTTCCCCACCCCCACCCCCGTCCTCCATTTCCCCTAATACCCCCCATCTCTCTCTCTCTCTCTCTCTCTCTCTCTCTCTCTCTCTCTCTCTCTCTCTCTCTCTCTCTCTCTTACACACACACATAACCACACCTACACACACACACCATACACACACACATACTCACACACCATACACACAGACACACACACAGACACACACACACACCAGCTCTCTCTAACACTCTCTGCCCTGCTTCCCTGGAACCATCCCCATGGTCCTTGGATAACGGTGGCTGCCAAGGACCTACTTCTGGTCAGCCTTGATAGCTCATTGCCAAGAGCCCAACAGAGTACAAGGCCATGTTCCCTGTGGTGCCCCCTGTACATCTGACCCAGGGGATTGAAAATCCCCGACTCAGGCCACTGCAGGAACACTCAGATGCAGGGCCAGAGCTGTACTGATGGTAGGAGAGAATAGGGAATTCTGGGATAGGAGCTTAGAGACCCAAGGGATGAGATCCTTACAGGGTGGGGGAGATCTGCTGACAGAGTCTCTGGGGCTCAACCTTCTTCCTTCTCATCCCACCCAAGACTGCCTTCCCCTACAGCCCAGGGCACCCAGACAGCCAGAAACAAACAGTCAACATGAATTAGGGATGTAGCTCACTTGGCAGAATGCTTGCCTAGCATGCACGAGGCCCTGAGTTTAATCCCTAAACCTGCAAAAATCCAAATATGGATCAGAAGTTCAAGCTAGCCTTGTCTAGAAAAAGAAAAGAAAAAAAAAAAAAAACTAAACAACCCAAACTATTCTATTTACTTATTTGTAATGCTCAGCTCAGAGCGCTCCTCTCCTGGGAATGCCTCACAGTTCACTGGGTAAAAGGGATCTCTCTGCTCTTCTCAACGGCTACAAAAGCAACAACAGGAAGCCCTCACTGGTGGCAATATGAACCATACTTACTGTGCCCTCTCGGCAGTCCATAGATACATGCATGGCTTGGTGGCAGGAGCCAGCACCACTTACCAACTGTGACCTCGACACAGCACATTATCACAAATGTACTAACAAGACCCAAACATCTATGGACAGGACGTTGAATGGCTTCTCCACATACCACGCTCTTACCACAAAAGCCAAGGCGGTTAGTCAAATCAGCTTACAATGACCAAGTGACCACAATGCAAAAGGACACTCCAAAGTTCTGGGCCTCCAGCAGGTGCTCAATAAATGTTACTTCCTTCCTGTAGCTCACTCAGGGCTCACTGTTAGGCACACATCTCAAAACCTAATTCTGATGTCAGAAAACAAATAACAAACAGAAAAAACAACCACCTTTTCATGACAGCCACTTTGATCCAAGCTTACCTTCCAGAGGGAGGAAAGAGTCCTGTGGACTTCAAGGAAACACTCCAGCAAGTCTCAGACATTTGAATACTTGATCCCCACTTGGTGGGTATTTGGGGAGGATTAGGAGGTGTGGCCTTGCTGGACAAAGTTCATCACTGGAAGAGGCAAGCCTTGGGGTTTCAGAAGACTTGTAGATTGAGATGTGAGCTGCTCAGCTGCGATTCCCCTGTGCAGAACGCCCCCTCCAGTCTTCTGTCATGGACTCTAACCCTCTGGAACCAGAGGCCCAGAATAAATTCTTCCCTTTCTAAGTTGCTTTGGTGATGGTGTCTCTTCACAGCAAAAGAATAATAACTATGACACATCCTATGGTACATTCTACATCCATCAACCAGGCCACCGTGTGCCAGGCACTGGGACTGAATAGGTAGGTTATCGCCTCTGTGACTCAGTGGGCTCCTGAGTGGCCTCCATCTGCACCCCTCTCTATTCTCAACATGACAGGCTAAGGAGCTTACTTAAATGTCACAATGAGAGGAGCCAATTAACTACTGTAACCAGGGATGGTGGCATTTGGGTGAAGAGAGGGCCCGAGCTTCCACGGAGGAGCATCCAAGCAGGACCTCCGGGCCTAAAAATTTGTAACTGATCAAGGATCCTGACTTGGGAGCTGCGGTGTTTTGAATAGAAATGGCCCTATAGACTCATTTGTTTGAATGCTTGGCCCATAGGGAGTATGTGGCCTTGGTGGAGTGGGTGTGGCTTTGGTAGAGGAAGTGTGCCATTGTGGAGGTGGGCTTTGAGGTACTATGCTATGTCAATGATACTTCAGCTGCCTGCGGATCAAGATGAACTACTCTTGACTCCTCCAGTGCCATGTCTGCCTGCACGCTGCCATGTTTCCTGCCATAATGATTATGAACTAAACCTCTGAACCTGTCAGCCAGCCCCAATGAAGTGTTTTCCTTTATAAGAGTTATTGAGGTCATGGAGTCTCTTCACAGCAATAAGACCCAAAGTAAGACAGGTGTCAAGACAAAGAGGTGGCTGATTGCTCTGGGCAGGGCAGAGACCTCGAATATGCATAGGAATGATCTGAAGGTCTGTGAGTTTCCAGATGCTCTGCAACCCTTGGTGTCAAAAGGACACCAGTTATAGTACAGGGACTATGGGTTCTGTTTTTTTTTTGAGACAGAGTTTCTCTGTATAGCCCTGGCTGTCCTGGAACTCACCCTGTAGACCAGGCTAGCCTCGAACTCAGAAATCCGCCTGCCTCTGCCTCCCAAGTGCTAGGATTAAAGGCGTGGACCACCACTGCCCAGTCAGGTTTTTCTTTTTTTAATGTCTGAGAAACGTTTTAGATACAATTGGAGCACCTTTTTAAATTATTTCTTTATTTTATACACATTAGTGTTTTGCTTGCATGTATGTCTGTGTGATGGTGTCGGATCCCCTCAAACAGGAGTTAAAGACAGCTGTGAGCTGCAGTTTTAATGTGGACCTGAAAGGGGTATGCTTAGACCCAAGAAGATTTTAAAATACACCCTGGAGGTCAGCCATAGTGATGCACACCTTGAATCCCAGCACTTGGGAGGCAGAGACAGGAGGATCTCTGTGAGTCTGAGACTAGCCAGGTCTATATAACAATTTTCAGGGCAGTCAAGATTATAGAGAGAGCCCCTGACTCAAAAAATAAGCATGTCTTTGATCCTCATACTTGGGAGGCAGCAGTAGGTAGATCTCTGTGAGTTCAAGGCCAGCCTGGACTACTGAGCTAGTTCTAGGATAACCAAGGCTATAACCTGTCTTGAAAAACCAAAAAATAAAAATAAAAAACCAAAAAATAAAAATAAAAAATAGCTGGGCAGTGGTGGTGCATGCTTTTAATCCCAGCACTTAGGAGGCAGAGGCAGGCGGATTTCTGAGTTCAAGGCTAGCCTGGTCTACAGAGTGAGTTCCAGGACAGCCAGGACTATACAGAGAAACCCTGTCTCGAAAAACGAGAGAAAGAAAGAAAGAAAGAAAGAAAGAAAGAAAGAAAGAAAGAAAGAAAGAAAGAAAGAAAGAACCATGCTCCATAGGAAGCCTGTTGCAGGGCTCAGGCCTCATAGCATACAAGGTAGCATTGGCAGGGAAGTGTCAGGGAAGACAGCCAGGGGCCAGAGGTGGGTGGCCTCTTCTGCTCCCAAATTAATGGCTAAACTGGAGACTTCACCAACTGCTAATTGGAGCTAAGTACAGGCTATAACGGGAACTTCCCTCTTACACACTGAAAACAAGACACTGGGGGCTTTAGAAAAGTCAGAGAGAGCCGGGCGTGGTGGCGCACGCCTTTAATCCCAGCACTCGGGAGGCAGAGGCAGGCGGATTTCCGAGTTCGAGGCCAGCCTGGTCTACAAAGTGAGTTCCAGGACAGCCAGGGCTACACAGAGAAACCCTGTCTCGAAAAACCAAAAAAAAAAAAAAAAAAAAAGAAAGAAAAGTCAGAGAGAGATAAGTAGGAAGACAAGGGGTTGGGGATGGGGAATGGAGAGGAGATGCCTGGCATCTTAATCCTTCCTCCTCAGCTTTGAGAAAATGAAAAACAAACACAAGGCAGGTGTGGTGGCTCACACCTGCATATCCTATTGCTTGGGGGACTGAGGTGGGGCAGGAGCTGTGCCACAGCGTAAACTCCCGCCTCAGAAGATAAGAAGAGACCATTGTGAACACTACCCGAGCTCCCCGCCCCCCTCCACGGACAGAGCTGCTCTGAGCCTGACAGCAGAAGCCCACATTACTTAGAGGCTCTTGGGGTGCTGGGAAAGCCAGGGCCCTCTCTGAGTTCTATTCTTCCTCTCCATTCTAAAATACAAATGCAACGATCACTCCAAGGCTCCCCTGAGATGGCCAGCCTCCTTTGTGAACTGTGACCTACTGGTAAGAATCCTGATTCTTTCAGAACAAGGTGGCACAATGACAGAGTCTCCAGAAGAGCCAGACACAGTCCGTGGGGATTTCCATGTATCCCAAGTCCACTGGTCCCCAACTTTGTGCATGTTTGGACTTGGATTGCCATATGCTGCTTAGACTTATCAATTAGGTTTGTGTGTGGGGGTTATCTATGTCTCTCGGTGTGTCTATGCCTGTCTGTCTGTGTGTAAGTGCCTATGTCTCTGTGTGTATACATGTGTATCTATGTCTGTCTGTCTGTATGTATGTGTCTATGTCTCTCTGTGTGTATGTGTATCTATGTCTCTGTGCGTGTGTGTGTCTATGTCTCTGTGTATGTATTGTGTGCCTATGTCTATGTGCCTATGTGTGTATGTGTGTGTGTGTGTGTGTGTGTGTGTGTGTTACTTCTTCACCTTATCTTTGTTTTGAGACAGGGGTTTTCTCTCTGTACCCCAGCCTGGCTTGAACTGGTAATCCTGTCTTCCCAGCTTCTAGAGTGCTGGGATCACAGGTATGAACCACCCTGCTGGATAAGATTTTTTCTTTAAAATGGTGACTTCTCTGAACAGTCCCAGACCTAACCCAACCAGCACCTATAAAATCAAACATTCAAGGTTCTTATTTTCTAAAAAAGTTTGTTTGATGTGTATGTACCTGAATGTAATGTATGCACACTACATACATGCCATACCCAGAAGAGAATGACAGACGCCCTGGAGCTGGAGTTATAGCCTGTAACTAATGAGCTACCCAGTGTGGATGCTGGGAATTGAACCTGGGCCCTCTGGAAGAGCAGCAAGCTCCCTTACCCACTGTGCCATCCCTCCAGCCTCTTAATTATTTTCAGTAACAAACACTGCTCTTAATACACAGATGGACCACAAGACAGTGCTGTGACCTCCTGAGATAAGCAGGCAGATCCCGGCTGCCCAACCCCCTTATTGTGCAGATGGCAATCTGAGAGGCACAGTGATCACTCCCCCACAGTGTCACACAGTGAATTAGCCACTGGTCAGCAGCTGTGACCCAGTTCTCTAGACTCCCAGGCCAACTGTCTCCACCGAAGGCTGCCCTTCCTCCTCAGGAATATGAGTTCTCACGCCCTGGCATATCCTCTCAAGAAAATAAAATAGAAAAAGAAAAAAGAACCATTTTCATGACAGTAAAACTGGTTCTACTTCTGCTTCTTGCAACTCCAGGGAGCCTGATGGGACCCAGACCGGGGAACCTCAGTCACTAGGGCTCTGCCCACTCCTTCCTTTCCCACACTGGACCATGGTCAGTTACTTCCCTGGTAGAGCCCCCACCCCTATTCCAGCACCCAGCTTCTTCCAGTCAAGCCTCCAGAGGATCCAAAACTCCCAGCCGCCAAAGAAACGTTTGGTGACTAAAGCCATCAAGCCAGGATGACCTCGAAGAAAGAAATGCAGAACAAAAGAGGCTACCTGCAGCAGGCACTAGGTAGCCAGCCAGCCAACCAACAGTCCTGTCAGAGCCGCACACACTCACAGGAACAGGGAAGGGACAAACAGCTGCTCCCTGGGGCCTGCAAAGGCAAGCATGTCTAGAAAGCAGTTGAGCTGGGATCGACAGGCGGAAGAGCTCTTCATTGTTAGCTCCAAGAAGACAAAGGAAGAGGATGTGGCCCTGAGGCGGCACAGGGGGGTTTCCTGGCTGCAGAAGGCCTAGCTTAGGGGCCTGAGGACAGAGCTCCATTGGCAGGGTGTTTCCCTAGCATGCAAGAGGCTCAGACAGATGGGCACAGGGATACCCACTTTTGATCTCAATACTCAGGAAGGAGAAGCAGGAGGATGGGGAATTCAAGGTCATCCTCAGCTACATAGCCAATTCCAGGGTAGCCTGGGGTAATGGTTTCAGAAGGTTTGGCCCCCCCAGAGATTTTTGAATGCTTGGCCACAGGGAGTGGCACTATTAGGAGTTGTGGCCCTGTTGGAGTGGGTGTCACCTTGGAGGGTGGGCTTCGAGATTTCCTAGGCTCAAGCTACACTCAGGGTAGCTCAGAGACTCGGGCTGCTGCCTTTGATCAAGATGTAGAACTCTCAGCTCCTTCTCCAGTACCATGCCTGCCTGCATACTGCCATGCTTCCTGCCATGATGATAATGAACCAAACCTCTCTCTAGGCTCCCCATCCCCACAAGCCCTTCAGGCCTCAGGACTCCCGTAGTAGCTCTGCTTACTGGCTGCTGCCGCCTGACTACAAATTCCATCTTTTCTGCAAGTGAGCCCTAGGAACCACACAGAGGTGTCATCTTTAGTCTACTTGGTCAAGCCAGCCTTGGCCCAGGGGTCTAGCTCAGAACTGTACACATGTACAGTGTTGACAGCTACCTGCTTGACACTCCTGGTGTGTGTAGACCCTGCCCCACCCCCACTCCCGATCCCCCAGAAATGCCTTGTCCATTTCTCTGGGTTCTGGGACCAACTCTCAGAGCCTGGTGGAACATTCCTCACATGGGCCCATTGTGTGGCTTTCAGTCTCTGCTGGTATACCCCCAAGGCCCTGGGTAATGAGATGGTTAATACTGTATTGCTTGCTTGCCTTCTTGCTGTGACAAACAATCCAACAAAAGCAATTCATAGAAACAAAGGTTTATTTTAGCTCGGTGTAATCCAGCATGGCAAAGGGTCATGTTGACAGGGTCTGTCAACTTGACAGGGTCTAGAATCATCTAGGAGATAGACCTCTGGGGATATGTATGAGGACGTTTCTAGAATAAGTTAATTGAGGTAGGAAGACTCTCAAACATGGGCTCCGGGACATGGGGCAACAAGGTCCCACATGCGAAGTCCAAGACTGCATGAAATGGAGAAGACCAGAGGAGGAGCAGCTCTGGTCATCCCTCTGCTTCCTGACTGCGGCTGTAATGTGCCCCCTGCCATGCCAGACTACACCGAGCTAAAACAAACCTTTGCTTCTATGAATTGCTTTTGTTGCACTGTTTGTTACAGCAAGAAGGCAAACAAGCAATACAGGCAGGAGGGCCCCATAACCTGTCACCCTTGATGGGTCGAACCTCTCAGCTAGAGGCCACACCACCTGTTCTAGAAGCCAGGGATTCTTGGAAGGCAGCCTCCGCCAGCGTGACTGGTTCTGAGGCTCCTCAGCTCGCTCTCTGTGCAAGGGGACGGAACATTCCTCAGGCTCTTAAAGACTTTATTTTACAGGAGCCTCTCAAAGCCCTTGAGGGGTGTCTACAGATGAGGGTTCTGGGAAAGGCAGTCCTTTACCCAGTTCACACAGAAAAGATGACAATGACCTAGGTCTCCTGGGATGTCCCTGCCAACAGCCCTGACAATGAAACGTCCCCTCCCAGTGACTCTGACCCTGACCCTAAACTCCATATACAATCAAATCCCCTCTCCCTCTCCACCCATATCTGGCTTCTTCTAGGTTCCTCCTCTGCACCAGCCTTGGCCCTGCCTTGCCTGCCTCATGGCCTTTGTACTTTGCGCCCTGCCTGCCTGCCTGCCTGCCTGCCTGCCTGCCTGCCTGCCTGCCTGCCTGCCCTGCCTGCCTGGGGTGTTCTCCACAGGATGTTCCTTGTCAATTGCAACCCCCCCACACACAAAAGCCAGCTCCTGGTGAAGACTTTCCTTGACCAGAACACCTAAAGTGGGAATTCCTAGCCTTTCCCACTGACTCCTGGATTCCCACCTTAGCAATTATGTCCCTCCAAGGGTTTACCCAAAGACCTTTCTTGTTCATGGTTGTGTCCTGTACTGTATGTGTCTGGTATACAGGAGGTGTCAACTCATTGACAGAATGAATTACTGTGCTTTCCCTACCTGCCCTAGAAAGAACAGCTGGTCTAGCCTAGAGCCTCCTGTCTCCAACTAAGGTGTCAACCCAAACCAACTCATGTCCAGAGTCCTTTCTGGGTAAGCCTTTCCCTGTGCCCTGTGCCCTAGTTCACCCAGAAGGCATCTTTGCTGTAGGTGGTGCAGGCTGGCACTGGAATTCCGAGATCAGTTCCTTATCTGGTTTCCTATGAACCCCACCCATGGGTGTCCCCGTGAATCACCTAGAGAGAAGAGAGGCAGAAGGAGGGCTGGTAGCCCTGCCTGTTTCTTTAGAACCAAAGCCACAGGTGCTGGGTCCGGTTGTACAGGTTGAGGTAGCCATTCCTCTGCAGGAGAGAAAGGGGCCTGTGCAGAATTCTGGACCCTACAGCTGTTCCTTTATACAACAGGGACACTAGAGGGCTGCAATCCTGCCTCACCCTGGTTCAGGCTAAGGGAGGCCCAGACCCGGGCTGTGGGAAGGCCATTCTCTGGCTTCCAGCTGGAGTTTCACTGGGTTCTCTTTAAAGCACCTGCCTGGAATGTGAAACGAGCCCTGCCCAAAGAATCAAGGAGAAAACACCAATTCCGGAAGTAAAAACCTTTGCATGTGTACAAGACGTCCAAACAGATGTCAATCAATATGTGACAGAGGTCCCATACTGGGGTAGGATCAAAGGTAAATTATTGTCTTCATGTTTTCCTAAATTGCTTTAAAAAAAATTAGTCAGGTACTTGTATGATTTTTCTCAAAAAACAGGGCTCATTTTCAAAAAGAAAAAACCTGCAAGAGTCTGGTGTGGAAGCACACACCTGTTAGCATTGCTCTCTAGGCTGAGACAAGAGGATCACTGGGAATTCCAGGCCAGCCTGGGCTTCATGGTGACTTCCTGGCTAGCCTGGGCTAGGCATTCTGTCTCAACAAGTAATGAAAATCTGTCAGAAACCACTTTGCTTTCTATCTGCTATCACCTACCAGGACATAGGTGGAGGAGGATGACTGCTCGAGAGTGGTCACCTCCCACTCTAACCCTGGAGGTGTGAGCTACAGGGGGTGGGGGGCGGGGGGCGGGGGGGGGTGGGGGGATTGAAGGTTGTGAAGACACCTATTTCTTGGTCTGGGGGAGCATTCTAAGGCAGCTCCTCACTTTGCTCCAGACTCTGGTTTCTTCTGGACCTCCAGAGGGGCTTTAGGGACCCATCCCAGGGAGGCCGTGGCCCTCCTGGAGCGCGCTAGGCAGTGCCCTGTGTATATAAGGAGTGGAGTGTTTGCCGTGCCAGGCCCAGCTCCCAGCTCGGTTTACATATCTGTCCACTTACTCCCAGCAAGTCTGGGCGTGCTCTGCTCTTAACACGCATTTCACGGATAAATCCTCAGAGTTGCCGCCGCTGGGTGCAGAGTTCACACTCTGACAGCGAAATACAAAGATCCAGGGACTGTAGAATCGGGACTCTAGTGCTAAAGGTAGAATGCTCACTGAGCAGACGCACGGTCCTTCAAGGATTCGCTCGCCAGCACCACATTAAAAAACCCGGGCATGGTAGTTGCATACTTGTAATAAATAGGAGTATTTGGGAAGTGGAGGCAGGAGGATCCAAAGTTCAAGGTCACCCTCACGCACAATAGGAGTTTGAAACCTGGACTCAAAAAAGGGGGGAGGGGTGGGGTGGATGAAAAGAAGGGATGGAGAGATGGCTCAGTGGTTAAGAGTTTGCTGCTCCCAAGTCCAGTTCTCTGGGCAGCACACTGGGCAGTTCACAACTACCTGTAACTCCCGTTCCAGATCTGACACCCTCTCTGGCCTCCTCAGACACACACATGCACACACACGGTACACATAACCTCATGTAGGCGCGCGCACACACACCCATAATAAATAAATACACGAATCTTTAAAAACAGAAAAAGATTCTGAGGAAAGGCTTAGAAGACTAGCCTATCATTACAAATTATTTCCTCCTGCACTTGTGACCTCGGCCACCATCCCTCCCCATTCACCACTACTACACAGGATTCTTCCCTTCCTGATTCCTCAACGACACTACACACACATACACACACACACACACACACACACATGAACACATACATACACACATACACACACACAAGCACACACCCACTCATACACACACACACACACAAGCACACACACATATACACATACACACATACACACAAACACACACACACACACACACACAGATCCAAAAGGAGACCCAACAACAGGCTTGGCTTTCTAGAGAGCCAGTGGCTGGCCGTGAATTCAGCCTAACCGACTTGAAGTTATGCCTCAAAATCTGGCCAACAGCAAGGAATTACACACAGTGGCCAGGCTCAGCTCTGTCCTAGGTCCAATCCTAGCCCTGTGGGTACAGGGCAAACTCCATCACCCTCAAGCCCTAGGCTCTCCCTTCCCTTTGTACTACGCTCAGTCCTAAACTGGTATTCCTAGTGAGCCACACCCCTGACCTCCAGGAGCCCAAAGCCCAGCAAGAAAAAGCAGTGTGTGAGCCGGGCGTGGTGGCGCACGCCTTTAGTCCCAACACTCGGGAGGCAGAGGCAGGCAGATTTCTGAGTTCGAGGCCAGCCTGGTCTACAAAGTGAGTGCCAGGACAGCCAGGGCTACACAGAGAAACCCTGTCTCGAAAAAACCAAAAAAAAAAAAAAAAAAAAGCAGTGTGTGTAAACAGATCTCCAGGATGTCCTGGGCAATGCTAAAATTAGAGAGGTGACCCCTGTGACCTCAGGGCACACGTGTTACAATAATTCACCCTGCCTGTGGGAAGAGGCAGCTCGGGGTGCCTCTGGGTGAGACTCACAGTGACAACATGGAGACACGGTAGAAGGAGCAGGGGGACCTCTGGGCCAAGACGATGAAACTAGAATGCTCAGTTCAGCCCCGTGGGGTGACCCTGAGCACATCATTCAAGAAGCCCCCTCAGTGTGGGGCATCAGAACAGGGGGTTCAGATTGGAAACAACCACAGAATTCCCCAGCTGTGGCCAGAGAAATAAAACACTGGCACAGCCTAGACTGAAGACTGTTAAGACTGCCACATAGAAAGAGGGCAGCCCCTTGGGGCCTGTGAGATGGTTCAGTCTGTAAGAGTTCTTGCCTTGCAACCCCAGCAACCTAAGTTTGAGCCACAAAACACACGAAAAGGTGGAAGGAGAGAACCAACTCCAAAAAGCTATCCTCTGTCTTCCACATGCAAGATATGGGACTTGCAACAGATGCATGTACACACACACACACACACCATAAACACGCAACAATTAACCAACTAATTAGAAGACAGAGGCAGGCCCTAGCAGATCACAAAGTTTACAAAGATTTTTCTTTGAGTGAAGTCCTAGTGATTTGGTTTATTTGGTAGTGTTTGGCTAGTATGCGCAAAGTGAGCCCTGGGTTCAATAGTTAGCATCAGATAAACCAGGTGGTGATGCTATAATTCTAGCATCCAGTAGGATCAAAAGTTCAAAGGCATCCTGAGACCCTGCCTCCCAAACAAAAGCACTAAAGCATTAAATGAAAAGATGAGGCTTCCCACATTTCCTTGCACAGTGAGGAAAAAAATAATACATAATATTATCAATATAATATTATTAATATAACATTAATATATAAAATATATAGAAACAATATATAAGTGGTACATAAGTAAATAATAATATGTAAATATTACATACTGCATGTGTATGTTTGTACCGAGGTCATTCTTTGCCTTGGATAACTTAATAGCAGGGTTCCCTCTGTTTTAGACAAGCCAGGGAAGGAAGGGGAGGGTGCCACTGGCCGTCTGCTTCACTTTTAGTTTTAAGACAAAAAGACCCCTTTTAATTTTTTTAAAATTGTATTTATTTTTATTGTGCATGCATGGGCGCATGGGTTATAGGGAACACATGAAGCTAGAGAACAACCCTAGAGTCAGGTCTCTTCTTCCACCTTTAAGTGGGTTCCGGGGATCAAACTCAGGGTGTCAGGCTTTACCCACTGAGCCATCTTTCTGACCCCTCCCCCCACCGCCCTTTCTACTTTTTATTTATGTATCATTGCATGCATTTTCTGTCAATGATGGGTTTTTTTGGAGGGAGGGGAGGAAAGGGTTTATTCAGCTTGCATTTACAGATCACAGCCCATCAATGGAGGAAGTCGGGACAAGAACTCAAGCAGGGCCTGAACCTGGAGGCAGGAGTTGGTGCAGAGGCCACGGAAGAGTTCTGCTTACCTGCTTGCTCAGCCTGATTTCTTATAGAACCCAGGACCACCAAGCCAGGGATAGCACCACTCACAAAGGCCTGGGTCCCCCAAACCCCCATTGATCACTAATTGAGAAAATGTCTTACAGCTGGACCTCATGAAGGCATGTGCTCAGCTGAGGCTTCCTTCCTTTCTGATGAGTCTCGCTCGCTTCAGTCAAGTTGACACACGAAACCAGCCAGCCCAGCTCCCTTTTACATTCTACATGGAACAGTCCATAGAGAAGATGCTAAAGATGCTCTTGCTGTACCCATACAGAACGGACTCTAACGGAGTGTCACAATCAGTATCTTGATGCTACGAAGAGACACCATGACCACAACAACTCTTATTAAAAGACGGAGGAGGAGGAGGAGGAGGAGGAGGAGGAGGAGGAAGCATTTAATTGGGGCTTGAAGAGCAGTGAGTAAAGGAATGGCCAGCTAACAACCTGCACAGTGTGAGACCCGTCCCATGGGCAAGCACCAATCCCCAACACTATTAATGAGACTCTGTTATGTTTATAGCAGGAGCCTAGCGTAACTGTTCTCTGAGAGGCTCCACCCAGCAGCCGACTGAAACAGATGCAGAGACCCACAGCCAAACATTGGATGGAGGTCAGGGAACCTCTTAGAAGGGTTGGGGGAAGGATTGAAAGCCCTGAAAGGGATAGGAACCCCACAGGAAGAGCAACAGTGTCAATTGACCTGGACCCCTGGGAACTCAGGGACTGAGCCGCCAACCAGGGAGCATACATGGGCTGGACCGAGGCCCCCAGCACATAAGTAGTAGAGGGCTGCCTTGTCTGGCCTCAGTGGGAGAAGATGCACCTAATCCTGAAGAGTCAATGACGATCTTTATAAGCTAGGCATGGTGATATATGCCTACAATCTCAGGATTTTGGAGGTACATCAGGGAGATTATGAATTCATGGTCATGGGGCTGGAGAAATGGTTCAGTGGTTAAGAGAACTGGCTGTTTTCTCTTCCAAAGGATCCAGGTTCAATTCCCAACACTCTCATGGCAGCTCACAACTGTATATAACTCCAGACAGATCTAAGGGATCTAATACCTTCTCCTGGCCTCCATGGGCACCAGACACATATGGCAGGAGCCTGGGTGACCTTAAAGCAGCTCTTCAGGAAGGTGTGCCCCCAGCATAGGTTACAACTCCCCCATGACTTTGTAGATGAAGCCCCCCCAGTTCTTCCCCATCAATATACTCTACCCCCCTCCCTCATACCCACCACCTCTGGCCAAGCCACACGCACTTCCAGCGGAATTATATACAAGTGGTTGGGAAGAGTGGCCAGAGTCCCTGTAAAGGACCATCAGGGAGGACTGTGCAGTGTGGGAAGACGCAGGGTGCTGATAGAGAAACAACTATATGATGGTTTCCCCCTCTGGGATGGAGATCAAATCCAGGGGCTGCTCACACTGTGCAAGAAGTGTTCTTGCACGCTCAGCCCAGATGGAGCCCCTTCCTTTCCCTTATCTGTTATGCTTGGAATAAAAGCTTTGCTGGTTTCAACAGCACACAGACAAAATTGGAGCAATGTGGGCAGGCTTAGAAAAACCACCGCCGCCGCTGCCCTGTGGGACGAGGGATTGACCTCCAGAACGTGTATGGGACTCCACCAGCTCAACAGCAGAAAAGCAGTTCTGATTTTACACCAAGGTTCTCATCTCTAAAGACATTTCTCAGGAGACAAAGAGTCAAGGAGGGCCAGCAAGATGGCTCAGCAGGTAAGAGCGATTGTTGCTTACTCCTGACGGTCTGAGTTCGATCCCCAGAGTCAGAGTGGAAGAGAGAACTATCTGATCCAGAAGTGTCCTCTGATCTCCGTATGTGTGTATAATCCATATAGCAAGATAACAAATGAATAGTTGACACTATTTTGAAAAAGCATTTAACACAGCTTCCATGCAGGCAAAACACTTATACACAAAATAAAAATAAATAAATCCTATTAAAAAACAAAACAAGGGGCTGGTGAGATGGCTCAGTGGGTAAGAGCACCCGACTGCTCTTCCGAAGGTCCGGAGTTCAAATCCCAGCAACCACATGGTGGCTCACAACCATCCATAATGAGATCTGACTCCCTCTTCTGGAGTGTCTGAAGACAGCTACAGTGTACTTACATATAAATAAATCTTAAAAATAAAAAAATAATAAAAAAAAAAGAGACCAAAGCTAAAAGAGCCTGACAGAAGATCAGAAGGTTCACTGTGACAAGATCTCCCTCTCCCTCTCCCCCCTCTCCCCTCCCCCTCTCCCTCTCCCTCTCCAGCTCAGGCTGGCCTCAAACTCATAGAGAGAGAGAGTGAGCCACCTGCTTCTTCTGCCTCTCAAGTGCTGGGACTAAAGGGCCACCACCGCCCTGCAAGCACTCACACTCTGGGTTGGTAAGTAAATAACCCTTGCCCTGACCTGTCTTCTTGCCAGGGAGGAGGCAGGAGATTGCATCCAGATAATGGTTTTTTCTGTAAATGCTTTTCAATTAGCAGGAAACTCAATCCAGACAAATTACTTAACCGGCAGCCGCCCGCTGCCACCCTGCAGTCACCCTGCAGTCACACTCTGGTACCTGGAGCCATCCCAGCAGCCTTGCCCACAGCTGAGTTCTTGGCCTGGGTGGGGAGATTTTTTTTTTTTTTTAAGTAGAAATACTGCCAGAGATGGCTTGGTTGGTACACAGCAGGCTTGGTTGGCTAAAGAGGGTGGAGTGGGAGGTGGGGAGGGGGCTGCAAGGGGCAGTGATTTGGGCTTTGTGAGCTCTTCTGATTTCATAGAACTGTGTTTTACTTTGACAATGTTTGGGGGGTGGGGGGTCTGTACCTCACCAGGTTCAGCCAGCTCTTTCCTCATTCTCTCTCACTACTAGTCCTAAAAAGGGATGCTGTGGGTGTGCAAGACAGGGTATAACACATTTCCATTTTACAGGTGGAAAGGGGGAGGCATGAAGAGCCAGTGGTTACACACTGAGGAGGGAGAGGGAATGGGACCCCCTACCTTTCCACTCTTGTCCTCAACTTTCCCTTTTGTCTCTGACTTATAGACAGGACTAAACTGAGCAGAATCACCATGGTCTCCCAGGCCCATCCAGCGTTGGGGGTTTTCAACCCTGGCTCACACTGCAGTTGTGTGAGGAGCTGAGGTACACAGTAATAAACACGTGTGCCAAGGCACAGGGATCTGTTGGAAACCTCCCAGTTAATTCTGATGCAACTTTGGGTGAGAGCCTCTGAGTTATAGCTCAAATCGTCTATCCGAACCTTCAGACTCCCTGCAACTTATACCCCACGTCTCTGCCCCACCCTCCACCCTTGGGAGCCTAGCAACGCTGCTAATCTTTCTTTCGGGGTACCTGGAGTCGAAGCTAGCCAAAGGCTAGAACCAACATTTCTGAGACCCAAAACAGAGATATCATTTGCCTACAATATGCCAGTGAGTCTGGGACATAGCAGGACTAGAATCAAGATGTACTGACTGCCAGCAGGGTCGCCTTGTAAAGGGCTCCCATTCAAAGGCAGTCTTGATGGCCAGCCCAGCAGTTCCTGCCCACAGAAGAAATGCAGTAAGGAGCTGAGGAAGAGGAGAAGAAAGACAAAGGGAGAGAAAGTGGAGGAAGGGAGGGAGGGAAGGAGGGAGGAAGGGAGGATCTTATTTTCAGGGGACCCTTTGGGACCTCTGAACAAGCCTATCTACGTACACACTTCTGGAGAGGTGAACATAGAGCCAACCTGTGGAAAGATATCCTCATGTCTAGACTGAAGTCCAGTTATTCTAAAATGCCCTGATAAGCCAGGGGTAGTGGCACACCCCTGTGACCCCAGTACCCAGTGTGTGGGAGGTACAAACAGGAGGATCCAACGTTCAAGGTCATTGTCAGCTACACAGTGAGTTTGGGACCAGCCTAGATGACATGAGACCCTGTCTAAAAGGGGGAAAATGTCCCTGGGGACCTTTTAGCTTATACCATTCATGGTCAAAGATTCTTGCCCATAATAACATTAATGGTGCCAGACATGGTGTCTTACAACTGTAACTCCAATACTTGGAAGGCTAAGGCAGGAGGATTACTGAGTTCAAGACTAGCCTGGACTATTTAGTGAGTTCTAAATCAACCAGAAATGCATAAGATGCTGTCTCAAAACAAATAAGCAAACACACACACACACATATATATACCACCACCACCACCAGCTAGACTAAGCTATAGTAAGACCCTGTCACAACAATAACTACAACAATAATAATAGGTGCCTTTAATGCCAGCACTTGGGTGACAGAGGCAGTTACATACAGAGGCCCTGTCTCTAAAAAAAAAAAAAACAAAAAAACAACAAAAAAAAAAACAATAGCAATAACAATAAATACTAATAATTATTTATTGTTAATATTTTTATAATTATAATATAATAATTATATTATTACTATCTCCCTTTTTTTTTTTTAGCTCTCTGTGGTCTCATCTTGGCCTGCGTTATTTTACTTCCACAACCATCCAAGTGTTTGGACAGTAATAATTACTGTCTCCAACTACAGATGAGAAAACTATGGTCAGAGAAATGAAGGAACTTCCCCAGATCACTCAGCTAGGAAGTGGCGGGTAGTATTCAAAGCCTGGTTGTGGGCAACCAATGCCATCCTGATCCTCTATGGGCAATGCCAGAACTCATGAAAATAGCAACACCACCCAGGAGCCGCCGGGTTGTCAAGTGGAATGCTGCGCTCCAACAAGAAAGCATTTCCTTCCAACAAGGAAGAAAGCAAGATGCCCAAGAGAAACATCTTGGCCAGAGGAAAGGCACAGGCAAGTAGCAACAGGGGCCAGACTTGGAATCCAGGTGGCCACAAGCACAAAAGCTGCCCACCTTTGGCCAGGCTGTGGAGAGTCACACCCTGAAGGCGTGGTGGGCGCAGCCAACATCTTACCCACGCCCTACAGAGCAGCCAGAGGATGCACAGCAGACTCGGCTGGCGAGCCGGACCCCATCAGGTAGGAGCTCAGCAGCACAGGTGAACAAAGTGCTGTCCTGTGGGCAACAGGGCTCGAACGCTGAGGACTGACTAGGCTGCTGGAACCGAGCAGAGCTGGGACCCGCCACGGTATCCCGGTTCCCAGGGAACTGGTGCGAGAAGCCCTCGCGCACTCCCGGCGGCCTCTCTGAGTGGTTGAAGCTGAACCCAACCCTGGGTCGAGTGTTAGGGGGCCATCGAAGGAGTGTGGACCGTCCCATACCCCACCCGGACCCCGGCTCCACGGGCTCCATCACTCACCCAGAACACGGTGGAGTAGATGATGAGAGAGAACTTGAGCCAAAGATAGGAGAAGCGCGCGCAGTAGCGCACCTGCTCCGAGTCCCCGCGAGGCATCTTGGCTCCCGCGCGGGGCTGCGGGGCTGCCTCGATCCGGCCACCGCTCCAGGCCCCACCTGCGGCAGTCCCGCGGCCTGGCCCGCCACCCGCGCTCTCTCCCAGGACTGACACAGGCTCGCCGCAATCACCGCTCCGGCCAGGGAGCGGACAATGCCGGCCGCCAATGGACGCGAAGGGGCGTGTCGCGCTGTCGGGGCGTGGTTTCGATCCTAGGGGCGTGGCTTAGGCTACAGTGGACCGGGCGAGAGGAGGGGGCGAGACTCAAAAAAGGAGCGTTCCTATGCGTAGACGTCCTGGATCTGGATCTTAGAGTGGGAGCGTGGGACCTGGAGAGGCACAGAAATAAGGGCGAGCGTGCCCAGTTGTGTATTAGAAAACAGGGTGCTCGCACTGTAGTTCAGTGATAGAGGACTGCCTAAGAGCCTGAGTTCCTAAGCACCATCAAAAATAAGGCTGGCTTTCCACGAGTGTGGTTGAATACTGCGAGAAAGGATAGGGATTGACAGCGACGGTGGAGACAGATAGGAGGAGGCAGAGACAGGCGGATCTATGTGAATAATCTGGTCTGCACTGTGAGTCCCAGGACATCCAGAGCTACTCAGTGAGATCCTGTCTCGAAAACAAACAAACAAACAAACAAAAAACAAGCAAAACAAAGCAAAATACCAAGTGTGTCGTTGTTGCAGTTACATCCTAACACACACCTTTAATACCTTGCATTCAGGAGACAGAAGCAAGTGGATCTCTGAGTTTGAGGGCAGCCTGGTCTACATAGCAAGTTTCAGGCCAGCCAAGGCTATGTGTGACACTCAGTCTGAATAAAACACAAAACAAAAACAGCAAGCGAGTGTGTAAGAGTGATGGGTCACATCCTGGAAGGTCACCAGTCCAGGGTGTTCCATTGGAGCAGCAGACTTCCGGAGACAGATCTGCCCCAGGCTCATCAAGACCATGGAAATTCCCTTTTGGCCTCCAACTCTGCTCCCCGAAGTTCTTCTCCCAGAAAATCCTCTTCTAGGACCTTCTACAAACCTAGTCACTACTCACTCACTCAGCCAGGGTCTGACCTCCCTCCAGCCTTCCCTTGGTGGGCTGGGCCACAGGTGGCTATGAATCGTTTTCCTTGGTAAATGTTCCCAGCTGTCTTCTGTTGTTTTCCTGTCTCCGGCCTAGCCTGGCTCTGTGCAGAGCCTGAGAACCAGGCAGTCTGTGTTTGTGACAAGCGGTAATTAAATGCATAGCTGCTAGTCAAAAGCTCTGAAAGTTCTGAGTCGAGTGGTGAAAGTTCTGGTGGTGAATCTGGGAATGGCACCTGTAGTCGAGTTCCCTGGGCTGAGAGGGAGGGAGTGTCCAGGAGGTGGGCAGGCCAGGTGCTAATCCTGGGAGAGAGAGAGACTGTCTGAATGCCATTGAGTCTGTGGGTGCTCTTGCATCCAGAGGAGATGTTGGATTTCTTGAAGCTGGAGTTATAGGTAGTGAGTGGTACGCCAACAGACGTGGGTACTAGGAACCAAACTTAGGTTTTCTGCAAGAACAGGAAGCCCTCATGAGCCTGAGCCATCTCTCAGGGACTGTACTTTTTGTTTTGTTTTTAGAAACATTTCATTATGAAGCGCACACACACACACACACACACACATTAATTAAGAATAGGCTGGGTAAAGTATCTTAGACTTTACAGAGGTGCTCCTTCACATAGAGGCAGCGCACAGGGCTAAATCCTTGGGGGGGGTGAGGGGGGCACACTTCTGTCAGCTTCCTGAATCCTGTCTCTCGAATGTCCTTGAGCAGGCCTTTCCTGCAAGGACGGACAATTGAGTCTTAAGTGATTTTACTGAAGTTACAGGAACCGGTTTTGTGGCTACCTGCTCATAAAGGTTAGCATTGTCACTATCTGCACGGGCCTGAGAACATGTGCTGAGATTTCTCTTCATGATAACCTGGCAGGAACATTTAGAGGGAAGCTATCCTTGACAGTAATGGCTCCGATCATGGATCGAGAACAAGGTAATGATTCTACGCATCTGTGTCCTTGGGTAAGTCTGCAGCTATATATACAACTGGATCCAAGACTCTCTCTGCATCTCTGAAACAATGAGGTCTGACCGTTTCTATTCAGCCCAGACAACCTTACATTCCTTCCTCAACAGATCAGTCAGCAAATGTGTAAAAGCACAGAAGAGGTTAACCTCAGATGCAGGTGTATGCTAATGATGTAATGAGTGTCCGGTGGAGGAACAGCTGGTGCAAGGGCTTGCACACAGCTTCCAGGAGAGCCAGAGGGCGGGGCAGTGACAAGGAAGGAACTCTTGTCTTTCTTAACTCTGCAAAGGACAGCAACTTCTGCCTAGATGTTGAAGGTAAACCAAACCAGAGACTCTACTTACTTCCTGTTATGGCGCAGGCCACTAGTGAGGTTTATGTAGAGACAGGTGTGGAATCTAACCTGTCGTTCAGAAGACAGCTAGGGAGATCCAGTGATAGGAGGCGCTGAGGTGGAGGTGCTGAGGTGCAGGCTGTGAAACCGTGGGGGCCACAGGTTGAATTGGCCTATTTCTAGCTCGCAGGCCCCGCACACCCCAGGGTAGTTATGACTTTGGCCCAGCAAGAAATCATGAACTTACTCAAAACGTTACAAAAAGCTCTTTTGCAACTTTTTTTTTTTTTTGGTAACTTGATCACATGCATCTCAGACTTGTACTTTGTAGACAACAGTGTCCTGTCACGAGATATCAAAACGGTAGCTTTGTCTGGTAGAGGAGGGCTTGATGAGGGGTGGGTGTGGCTCGTGAGGAAAGAGATGTCTGGGATCAGCCCTAGGTTTGGTTTGGATAAGTTTGCATTGCACAAGTAGGCAGATGCTCCTGTCATTTACAGAGAGTGAAGAGGAAAGGCAGGAATAGATGCCAGTAGATGTTGGTAATGGTGGTAGTGATATTGATGGTGATGATGATGATGATGATGATGATGGTGATGATGATAGTGGTGAAGTGGAAACTTAAGGGTTCTTTGGCCCAAAGTCTGTTAGACGGTGTTTTGCTGGGGCAAACACATGAAGGAATGTTTCACTGAAGTGGTGGGTGATGGGCTAAAAGGGAAGTTAAAGGGTTTAAGAACCATCATTAAAAATAGACACTGAAAAAAAATTAAAATTACGTGGTGGTGGTGATAATGGTGATTTAGAATCTCGGAAATAGCTTTTGCTGTAAAACAACAGCAAAACAAAAACAAACAAAACTTCAGGGCCACACTGCTCTGAAAGGTAGAGCAGTTTGGAGAAGTACGGGAGGGGTTTCTCCAAACCAAATATCCAGTCTTTTTCTTGGTTTTCCATCCTGGGCCCCAGGTTCCTGTGCAGTCTTTGGGACATCTTTTCAGGAAGTCTTTTTCAGTCCTGTGACAGGATCCTGAGGCCACATGTTGCTGAAGATAGTATGGGGCTTGGGTTCCCATACCATCCTGACTGTCCATGAATCTGACCCCTGGCTCCAAACAGGCACCAGCCAGCTCCCTCCAAAGCAAGCTGGGATAGACACTCCGTTATGATCACACAGAGGGCTGGATTTCCCCGGTGCCTTCCTGCCTACCTTCTTCCTCTAAACCCTCCAAGGCTGCCCCCTCTCCAATCCCTCTGTCCAGGGTGGCTGCCATCTTGTTTTGCCTGGACTTGAAAGTGGATCCATGGATTAAGGAATTGTCATTTCTAAACTGAGACTACTCCTAACGTACCATATGAGCTTTCCAGGCTGAGGAGTTTCTTGGAATACAGGACTGTGTGTGTAAACATGAGAGAATCCTTGAAGAACCAAGGAAGCCTGATTTCCCATCCTTCGGCCAGCTCACGGTGCTTAGAGAAAGTGTCCTGAGAGAGACAGGGTCTTATGTCACTCAGACTGGCCTCCAACTAGTTAACCATGATTGTGGTGGTTTTGATGAGAAATGTCCCCCATAGGGTCGAGTTTTTGAACACTTGGTCCCCAATTGACGTGAACTATTTTGGGGGGTCGTGGGAGGAGCATCCTTGCTGGGTGGGCTTTGAGGGTCCATGGCTCACTGCACTTCCGGTTCACTGCCTTTGCTTCCTGCAAGCGGTTGTGCTTTCTTGGCTTCCTGTTCCCACCACCATCTTCTGCCTGCTGCCTCACTGTGTGCCTTTCTACTAGGATGGACTCTTTTGGGGGTTAAGGGGATGACACAGGGATTCTCTGTGTGGCCCTGCCTATGCTGGAATTCACTCTGTAGACCAGGCTGGCCTCAGACTCACAGAGATCCGCCTGCCTCTGCATTCCAAGTGCTGGCACCAACGCCACTTGGCGCCATGACAGACTTTTACCCCTCTGAAACCGGAGCCCAAATAAGCTCTTTTTCTCCATGAGATCCTTTTGCTCAAGGTTGTTTATCAGAGCAACAGAAAAGTATCTAATACAATCGCCTTAAACTTCTGATCCTCTTCCCTACATCTTCTGAGTGCAGGAATTGTAGGTGTGTGCCTGGTGTTCAGCTGTTGTTTTGTATTTTCGGGGAAGTACTATGTAGGTCCGATGGTCCTGAAACTCACAGCCCTCTGCCTTGGACTCCGGTGTGGTGGTTTTATGCCACAGGTTTTAGTGGACTTTTCATTGATGTAAGAAAACACTGAGTGTCTTAGTCTGTGTTCTAATAGAGACTCCGTGACCACAGCTACTCTTATAAAAAGAACACATAGCTGGGCGTGGTGGCGCACGCCTTTAATCCCAGCACTCAGGAGGCAGAGGCAGGCGGATTTCTGAGTTCGAGGCCAGCCTGGTCTACAGAGTGAGTTCCAGGACAGCCAGGGCTATACAGAGAAACCCTGTCTCGAAAAACAAAAAAAACAAAAACAAACAAAACACTGACTGCTCTTGAAAGAAAGAAAGAAAGAAAGAAAGAAAGAGCAAGCAAGCATTTGAGAGCGGTTAAGAGCACTGCTCTCGCAGAAGTCCTGAGTTCAATTCCCAGCAACCACAAGGTGGCTCACAACCATCTGTATTGGGGATCTGATGCCCTCTTCTGGTGTGTCTGAAGACAGCTACAGTGTACTCACATACATAAAATAAATAAATCTTTTTTAAATTTTTAAAAAGAAAGCATTTAATTGGGGCTTGCTTAAAGTTTCAAAAGCTTAGTCCACTATCATCATGGTGGGTAGCATGGACGCACACAGGCAGACATGGTGCTGAAGAAGTAGCTGAGAGTTCTACAGACAACAGGATCCACAGACAGGGGCTTTGGGGGGAGTTGGCCTGGCTTGGGCTTTTTAAACTCCAGTGACACACTTTCTCCATCAAGGCCACACCTCCTAATCCTTCTTAAGTGGCGACTAAGCATTCACACATATGAGCCCTTGGGGGCTATTCTTATTCAAACCACCACACCCATGTATGTGTGTATGTGGGGGGGGGGCAATTAGAGATGGAAAAGGTTTATTTGGCGTCCCAGCCCCCATTACAGTTTTTCACTGAGGGGCGCCACTGAAGTCAAAGCGGGAACCTGGATGCAGGAAGTGAAGCGCAGGCTGTGGAGGAAAGCTGCTCACTGGCTGGCTCCCCAAGCTCACATTCTGCTCCTTCCCTTACACCTCCCGGGACTGCCTGCCCAGGGGTAGCATGCGCATGTGTGAGCGCAGGTGCCCATGGACTCCAGAGGAGGGCGTGGGGTGCCCTGGAGCTGGAGCTAACAAGAGTGTGCTAGGAGTCAAACTCAGGTCCTCTGCATAGCCGTATACTCTCAACAACTAAACCGTCTCCCCAAGCCCATTTTTATTTGCATTTCCCTGATGGCTGGTGAGGTTGAATATATTTAACGTGTTGCTCAGCCTTTTGCGGGTCAGCGCATGCCTGGTTTTAGCCATTGTATATGTTTTAGTTAGGTCATAGATTCTTCCTGAGGCCAGTGTCAAGGGCTGACAGGCTGAAAAGACGCCATTCGTGCTGGTCCTGTGGCTTTCGCAGCAGAGGGTCTCAGAAGCAGCCACCAACCAGAGTTCTCCTTGTTGATGGACCCAACCTGGAATTCTGGGAAAGCAGTCTGGGTAATTTGACAGAATGTTGGGTGAGGCCTGTGTGGCTCATACAGGAAATGGCTGGCACCCTAGTCCTTGCGTCGCGGGCAGGGCAGCTGTTTCCAGGAAAAGCTGGGTCCTGCTGGAAAGGGGAAGCTCAGGGAATCTGACTAGGCTCCCCTGGCAGTCTGAAGGTCTAGTTTCAGTTTGTCCTCTGTTATGGTAAGAAAAAAAAAATGGAGGCAAGCTAATTGTGATGGTTTGCATATGCTCTATGCAAAGAGAGTGGCACTATTAGGAGGTGTGGACTTGTTGGAGTGGGTGTGTCACTTTGGGTGTGGGCTTTAAGGCCCTCCTCCTAACTACCTGGAAGCCAGTCTTTTGCTAGCAGCCTTCAGGTTGAAGGTTCCAGCTCCAGCTCCAGCTGCACCATACCTGCCTGGATGCTGCCATGCTCCCACCTTGATGATAATGGACTGAACCTCTGAGCCTGTAAGCCAGCCCCAATTAAATGTTGTCCTTTACAAGACTTGCCTTGTTCATGGTGTCTGTTCACAGCAGTGAAACCCTAACTAATTCATAAAGACACTAATTCATAAAGCACTGGCATTTATTAAATACATAGCTCCAAGAACTGGGAAGTCTAAGAACACGTGCCACCTCTGCTTGGCATCCACTGGGCACTCTTGCATCATAACCCAGTAGGGTACCACATGTCCAAACTCTCTTTCCTCCCACCCCGCATCTGCTCCAGCATTATCAAGCCTCTGACGTGGGCTGGGAAGTAGCTCAGTTAGCAGGGAGCTTGCCTTGCATGCATGCAAAGCCTGGGTCTATCCCCAGCACTACACCACGTGCTTGGTGACAAAAGGGGTAATTCCAGCTCTGAGGAGGTGGAAGCCGGAGCATCAGACTAACTCGGTCATGCTTGGCTGTGAAGTGAATTCCAGGCTAGCTACATTAAGTTCCTGTGGTGGTGGTGGTGGTGGTGGTGGGAGCTGGAGAGATGGCTCAGTGGTTAAGACCACCAGCTGCTCTTCCAGAGGTCCTGAGTTTGAATCCCAGCAGCCACATAGTAGTTCACAACCATCTATAATGGAATCCGCTGCCCTCTCTGATGTGTCTGAAGACAGCTACAGTGTACTCATACACAATAAATAAATCTTAAAAAAAAAAAAAAAGATCATGTCCCCAAAATACAAATGAACACAGCCACTAATCCTCCCTCTCGTGACCTCATCTGGTCCTGATGGCCTCCCGAGGGATTCACTTCCCAATTACCATTAACATGGGGAGTTTGGGGATGAAGTTTCCCGCATGTGAATGCTGGAGGACAAATCCTCAAACAGTAGGCCTGGCAGCATGGTTTGGTGGGTAAAGACTCTTGCCACCAAGCCTGGGATGGCCTGAGGGACATCCCTGGGACCTACACAGAAAGAAGAGAGCACTGACTTCCAAAAGTTGTCTTCCGGCCTATGCACACTCGCACACACACTCACGAGTGTGCACGCACACACATTCACAAGTGTGTGCGTGCACACACAAATATAATTTGAAATTTTAAAATAGAACCAAATGATAGCTGCTTCCAGTTCACATCTGGGGCTAAATCTGCTCCTGAAGAACCTGAATGGAAGGGCAGAACATTCTGCACCAAGAAAACATACACAGATGTGTCAGCCTGGGCCACGGAAAGTGGCAAGCCCCAGGTTCAGCCACTTTCTGTGCTGGGTTCTAAGGCCCCAGCAGGCCTTGGTGGTAGGCTTTCACCAAGGATAAAGTAGCAGCCTGCCCACCTCTAGATTAAGTGTACCCGGGGCCTTGGGCCTACTGGATGGTTGATAAAAGAAAGACTGTTCCCTGGCTACATTACCACCACACCTGCTCAGTGCCTGGTGCCATGTAGAGGTGAGCCCATGGAAATGCTTATTAAACGTGAGCCACCTGTGAGCTGTCCCCAGGGCCATGCACACTGACTGCTGGCAGCCCCACCCCACAGCAAGCCGCAGAGCTGGGTCCTTCCCGAAGCTTCCACCAGAGAGCTGGCCACTGAGACATTGGATGGAAACCTCACTGGGTCCTGGAGGGCTCAACCCTGTGCAGGAAGCCTCCCTGTCTCCTTTACTTCCTGTCTTTCCTCTCAGGGCATTTTGACTTCCTCTTCTCTGCATCCCAGCTTCTACTTTCTGTCTCATGAACTAATCCCTTGGGGCCCTGCTTGGAAAAAAGAAGGCCCTTCCTTTAACAAAATTCAATTTTCTGTTATTAACAGGGGAGACTACATTGTTTTATTATTATTTACTTATTTATTTATTTTGTTATGAGACAGCACCAAACCTTTGTGAGGTAAACAAGTCAGACTCTGACTGAAGAGAAGGCTCAGGTCTGGAGCCTCCCATACAATCACACAGACCTTCAGAAATCTCCTGGGCCTGGAACCTGGGTTAGTCTCCACTACCCTGATACTCACCCCATGACTGGGCCAAGCGTCCCACAGAAAGCAACATTTTTTTTTCTCCCTTTCTGAGCAAATGACTCTACCTATTTCCTCATGACTGCAGAGAACCTCGCCTCATAGGAATGTCCCGGGGAGTGGCTGAAGAAGTGTTAGGGAAGGAGGCTCAGTGTCTTAGTTAGGGTCTTACTGCTGTGAACAGACACCATGACCAAGGCAAGTCTTATAAGGACAACATTTAATTGGAGCTGGCTCACAGGTTCAGAGGTTCAGTCCATTATCATCAAGGTGGGAACACGGCAGCATCCAGGCAGGCATGGTGCAGGAGGAGCTGAGAGTTCTACATCTTCATCTGAAGGCTTCTAGCAAAATACTGACTTCCAGGCAGCTAGGACAAGGGTCTTAAATCCACACTCACAATGACACACCTACTCCAACAAGGCTACACCTCCAAATCGTGCCACTCCCTGGGCCAAGCATATTCAAACCGTGACACTCAGTGACCTTGCTATTTAGTGTTTCAGAGTGCCATGAGCTACGTGGTAAGTAAAGGCAGCAGACTTGGAGAGCATTGTTGATTTCCTCTGGTAAAAGAGCAAGTCTCCCTCCAATTTTACACTTTCACAGAACCAAACCAAACCAAGCAAACACTTGTGTTGCTATCCAGGCTTCAAGCTCCTGCAATCCTCCTACCCTGGCTGTCAGCGTAGATAAGGCAGTAGATGCGCACTGTCACACCAATGTGACTCATATTAAAGAAGAGGATTTTATTTTTCTTTTTTAAAATGATGTGCATATGTGGATGTCTGTGTGTGGCTTCTGCGTGTGAATTCAGTGTCCATGGAAACCAGAAGAGAGTGGTGTGTCTCCTCTAGAGCTGTGGCTGGCCCTAGGCAATAAGAGTGTATGCTTTCTTAAGCACTGAACTGGCTCACATTAAATACCAGACAGGTAGGTCTTCTATAGTAAATAAGGCTCAGGGTGTCCTCACCCAAGCCTTAGGGATAGGGCTCAGAGAAATGAACTCACTGGGCAGTTTTGCCATTGTACAAACATCAAATGGTAACAATGTTACTAGGTTAAAAAGTTGCAGGAAACAAATGCACCCTTTCCATGAGACACAATTTCTTGTTTGTTTTGTTTTTCAAGACAGGTTTTCCCTCTGAGTCCTGACTGGCCTGGAACCTGCCCTGTAGACCAGGTTGGCCTTGAACTTGGAGATCCACTGCCTCCCAAGTGCTGGGGTTAAAGGTGCGTGCCACCACCACCCAGCTGAGATGCAAACTATTTTTTAAATTGCATTGACTTATTATGTATGTGTGCACAGGCTGCCGTAGCCCAAGTGTGGAGGTCAGAGGGCACCTTGCAGGAAGAGGCTCTCTCACCATTCAGGTGGTTATGCTTGGCTGGCGACATGCACCATTAGCCACTGAGCCGTCTTGGCAGTGCCCTGTGTTTCTTTTTTCAGACACAGCTGGATAAACCAGGCTAGCATCAAATTCATCATGTGACTGAGCTGGCTGCTTTTGCCTCCCAAGTGCTGAGATGAGATGACAGATAAGTACCTATATACGCACATACACACACATGTATTTCATTATATATACATGTATATATGCATTATATGTGTATATTCATATGTGTATGTGTATATATACATATATGTATTTCATTATATATTCATTATTTATATTATACTCATATGTATGTGTACAAAAATAAACATATATTTCATTATGTATATATGTATATATTCATTATGTGTATATTCATATATGTAGGTGTATGTATATATTTCATTATGTATATATGTATAACCATATGTGTATGTATATATATATGTATGTATATGTGTGTATACATATATGTGTATATATACATATGTATATATATATATATATATTCTATAGCCCAGGCTGCCCCTAATAACCCTCTTGGCTTAGCCTCCCAAGTATGGGGATACAAAGTATCATGACTGGGCCATCAACATAATTCAGTATAAGCAACACTGACAGCCTCTGGAGAAGTCCAGGCCAGGGGCAGCCTGCCTGCATGGAGGTCACATCTGGACACACAATGCCCACTGACACAGAAATGTCCAACTCTGAACAGAAGTGTAACTCTTACAAATTTGTCTCAAATGGATCCTGCCCGTTTCCAGGATTGCGTCTGCCTCTTATCCTTTGTCCCCTGCCAGGAGGATCAAACCTGGATCAGAGGGACAACTGAGTCTAAGAACATCTGTTCCCCGCCTGTACTCCAAGGGTAAGAACCAGGAGGGAAGGTGTGAGGTCTTCAGGGCAGAAGGGATTCCTGTTTCTCGGTGGTGGCCTGGAGTCCAATGGGGGCGGGCAGTCAGTACTGAGAAGTTTGTCTTGGTCTGGGGTTAACATGACTGCTCAAGTGGTTAGGATGCTTGCTGCAGGTCTAACAACATTCTGAAATGGAGTCAGATGCCCTCTTCTGGTGTGTCTGAGGAGAGCGACAGTGTACTCACATACCTAAAGAAAATAAATAAATCTTTTAAAAAGACAAAAAAAATTAATAAAAGCTCATTGGGTTTCTGTTGTTGTTTCTGTTCTTTAGTTTCAATTCTGTTGTGGATTTTTCATATTGTAGTGGATAAGTGCCTAAAATATACCCCATAGTGACAGTGTGAATCCAGTGTGAAGCTTCATAGCTTCACACTAGTTAGAAGTTCACTGACGAACTTTGGGTTGGTTGAATTTGGTGTGTGATTTTTTTTTTGTAAGTTCTTTATTATAACTATTTTTAAAACTCTACTCTCTTCTAGTGGGAAGAACCAGGTCCCTGGAGAAATGAGTGCCGGCCAAACATAAGTATTTCATTTTTAATTCAAATGTGGACATCAGAGAAGCGCCAGGAATGGAGAGGAACTGATTTGCATGTAAGAGTCTGTGTATTACCACAATCTGGTTCACCGAAATTCGACACCTCAGACAGAACCCTGTAACCCAAGAAGAACTCTCCAGAAAGGTCCTGGACCAAACAAAAATCAGGGCAGAGACCAAGTATGGTATGGCATGTTTGCAATCCTAGCCAAGGCTGAGGCAGGAGGATCAAGAATTTAAGGTCATCCTTAGCTACCTAGCATGTTTAAGCCACTTGAGATCCTGACTCAGGAAAAAAAAGTTTGTGAGGGTAGCCTGGGCTATACAATGAGACTCTGACTCAAAAAACCAAAAACCAAAAAACAAAAAGACAAACAAACAAACAAACCAAACAAAACCCCTAACCATTGCCGTGCTCTCTGTAGCTGGAGTGTTCGGGGTTGTTATGAGCCAGTTTGGAAATTCCAAGTAGAAAACAGTACAAAATGGCTTCTCACAACAGAGGTGTTGACAGGTAAATCCACACGAAAAGAAAAAAATGTGTTGCTATGGGAACCCCCCTAAACCAGTGATTCTCAACTTTCTTTCTTTTTTTTTTTTTTAATTTATTATATGTAAGTACACTGTAGCTGTCTTCAGACACTCCAGAAGAGGGCGCCAGATCTTGTTACAGATGGTTGTGAGCCACCATGTGGTTGCTGGGATTTGAACTCTGGACCTTCGGAAGAGCAGTCGGGTGCTCTTACCCACTGAGCCATCTCACCAGCCCGATTCTCAACTTTCTTAATGCAGCTCCTCATGTTGTGGTGACCCCATCCGTAAAATTATTTTTGTTGCTACCTCATAACTGTAATTTTGCTGGGTATGAATTGAAATATAGATATCTGGTATGCAGACAGTATTAGGTGACCCCTCAAAGGGGCTGAGACCCACAGGTTGAGAACCGCTGCTCTAAACCGATGACCTACAAAACAGTCACAACTTTGAACAAAGTTCAAGGATTACAACCTACCTCTGCGGCTGCAGAGACAGCTCAGCAGTTAAGGACACTCCCTGCTCTTGCTGAGGTCCTGAGCTCAGTTCCCAACACTCGTGCAACTCCAGCTGCAGAGCCATCCAAGGCCTCTGGCTTCTGAGGGCACCTGCACACACGCGCACATAACCATACACAGCGGGACCTCATTGTGTACCCTCGTCTGGCCTGACGCTCACCGAGATCCGCCTGCTTCCGCCTCCTGAGTGCTGGGGGCAAAGGTGTGCACCAGAAGGAAGGGTCTCCCCACCCCCTTACCCACAGTCTGTCTCACTATGTAGCCCTGGTTATCCTGGAACTCACTCTATAGACCAGACTGGCCTCGGATTCATAGAGAGCTGCCTGCCTCTCTCTGCCTTCGGAGTGCTGGGCTGAAAGGTGTGCGCTACCATGCCCGATATTAAATCTTTGTTTTGAAAGAAACCTCTACCAGTGAAAAGCTGCTGTGTTCAAGCTGTCGCGGACAGAAGCTGTCGCGGACAGAAACTGCAGGGCATCTGTTGAGGAAAGCAGGACCAGAGAGTGAGTGGGTAGGCAGTGCGAGCCTTCAGGTAATTCTTTTGAATTCTAGGAAAAGCAGTCAGGTTACACAAGGGTCTGACAGATGGGCTGGAGCATCCCAGGTGTAAACACATTGAGAGAGTCTGGTCTCAGGGTTGTGTCTAAATTTGGCCTCCCGCTGCAGCCATCTGGGTGGGGCTCTTTCAAACACCCTGCACCTGGCGCCTGCCCCAGGCACCCCCACTCTGTTGGTTTCAGGTATGTGTCGATGGGCATCTGAAGTTTTTGAAGCGCCCCACCTCATTCCAGCTGCAGAGTTCAAGAGCCACTTGGCCTCGTTAGGGCACGAGAGTGGCCGCGGAGAGAGGTTGGAGGGCTAAAATATAAACTGTTGCACGGATAGGAGCCACGCAGAGTGGAGAGACCGAGAGAGGGGGAGCTGAAGCTGAGGGTACCCTGACTTTAAGCTTAGGCAGCTGGGTGGAGATGCTGATGATTTCAAACACGGGGGAGCATGGCATGCTTGAGATAGCCCCACTGTAGAGATGCCTGGTGCTTATTAGCAGTACAAGGAGATTTGGCTGGGTGAACAGCCTTGACTGCCGCAGCCGCAGCCACGGCCACAGCCACGGCCACAGCCACAGCCACAACCACCACCACCTCTCCTGCCACAATCTGCTAACGGAGAGGTTTCTCAAAGCCCTGTAGTCACAGGTCCAGATGTGGTAGCGCACACCTTTTATCCCGATTCATGTTCTGTGTCTGCCCTCTAGTGGCACGATCTGTGTATTACAGAGATTGAAGGTACAGTTCCAAATCTTTACAGAAGAGGCTGAGCCCAGGAAGAGGGGTCGGGGGAGGGAGGCACGGAGGCACCGGTGGGGAAGAGGGTGAAAGGGAGAATCAGGGATAGGAAAGAGGGGGCTTCCCCTTGGTTCTCAGCTGCAACAGTGATTAAGGGTCTCCGCAGCACTCTCTGTGTCAAGCCGGAAGCCCTGAAAGACAGAGAGCAGAGGCCTGAGTTCCAGACCAGGCTCTGCCAGTGCATGCCTTGCCTGAACCTCAGCCTCCTGGCCCAGCTGGGGAACTCTGAATAACTTTGTGTCTTTATCAGTGGCCACAGTAGAGTTAGAAGACTGAACGTCTGTGTCCCTCACACAGCAGATAAAGGACAGCTTGGGGTGGGGGAGCATATGCAAGGGCTACTGAGTGGCCAACAGGAAGTCCCTGAAGGCTTTCTGGAGTTGTGGCATCCGTTAGTATCTAAGGACTAAGTGGTGCACGAGTAGGTAGTGTCTGTGGGCAGACTTCCTTCTCTTGGGACATTCAGGAGGAACTCCCAGTCTCAGAGAAGCCAGTGGGAAGAGAGAAAGGCTGTGTGAGGCTTTGACTATCCCACCTTGAACAGCTCATCTAATTTTCCTCAACATGGTTGGGCTGGGGAGTGAAGTGGAAATTTCCTGTTTCTTTGGAAACTCGGTTACTTCATATGATGTTTAGCCCGGGCAGACAGGTGAAAGGATGCTTTGCTGAAGCAGACACAGGTGAGAGAATGTCTTGGTGAAGCAGACATCTGAGAGGATGCATGATGTTTGCAAAGAATATGAATATGACCCTACAGACAGTGGGAGGAGTCTCTGGCATTGGTTCGCCTTGCTCCACCTTACTAGCTGGTAACCCGCACGTGTTGGTTCTCCTTGCATAGCATCGCTGATCGTCACTTGTCGTGACTTCTTACAGAGTAACTTGCCAAAGAACTTCTCATGATATACTGGTGGCTTCTTGAGCTTCCTTAGACATGGGCCGATTACCGGAGCCCCTCAGTTTCTTCTGGATCGAACCGCTGTTGCTGATTTGTGAGTGGTGATGGCCGAGCGGGCTGGACTCTGCAGCTGCTGAGTCATGTTGGTGTTTTGCTGAGTCATGTTGGACTGCTGACAACGAAGATTGGAATAGCTCCCAAAGAACTATTTCTAAACAGGTTCACATCCCCCTTTGCCCTATTAACCTTTCTTTTCCACTACTTCTGGAGGGTGTTGGCTAGAAGGGAGGTTGAAGCATTTAAGAACCCTTATTAAAGTAGGTTTTAAGCAATCTAAGTCAGTAGAGGGGCTCAGTCAATAGTAGAGGGGCTGTGGTGCAATCACGAGGACTCCCAGAAACCACATACAAGGCAGATGGTGGCTATGCACACCTCTAACTCCTGGGCGGAGGATGGGAGGGCAGAGACAAAGTGATCCATTGGCCCACCAACCAAATTGATGAGCTCCAGGCTCCATAAGAGACACAGCGTCAAAAATTAAAGTATACAGACTGGAGAGATGGCTCTGTGCTTAAGATCATAGGCTGCTCTTTCAGAGGACCTAGGTTCTATTCCCAGCACCACGTGGTGGCTTACAACTGTCTGTAACTCCAGTTCCAAGGGATCTAATGCCTTGTTCTGGTTTCAAGAAGCACCCACAATGCATATGTATCCCCCAACCTGCCACAGACACACAAAATAAAAAGACACAGACCCATCTTTGACCATAGACCTTAGGCTAGCGTGTCATAGAGGTGACAGTCACAGCTCCTGGGTATAGTCCAGGGAGAGGATTTCAAGGCTCAGAAAGCAACTGTGTGTTTGAGACCAGGTCTCACAGTTGCCAAGGCTGGCCTGGGTGGAGAAGGAATGGACATGGGTTTTAAAATATATAGATAGATAGATATAGATAGATAGATGCACACACACATATATATAATGTATATGTGTGTATATATATATATGTACATGTATGTATGCATATATATAGTTATAGTTATTTATAACAAGTATGGCAAGGATTAGATGGGATTCGATATGAGCTAAAGACACACAACATTTTCATTCCTCACTGTCTCTTAGGTGTCAGGAGGCACTTCTAGACTCCCAGCTCCAAGAGGTCATTTCAATAGACCCACCTGAGGAACCCAAATGTTGCTGTGAGGGCCACTCTGGTATAATTTCCAATATAGTCCAGCCAAGATGGGGCTAGCCTGTGCTCCTCTTCTATAAGGTCAGTAAAAATTTAAGTCAGCGGTTCTCAATCTGTAGGTCTCAACTCCTTTGGTGTGGTTGAATGGTCCTTTCATGGGGGTCACCTAAGACCATTAGAAAACACAGATATTTATATTACAACAAAAAGAATTTCATGGGTGAGGGGTCACCACAACAGGAGAAACTTCATTAAAGGGTCGCAGCATTAGGAAGGCCGAGGACCACTGATTTACAAGATCTTGTGTAGGCCACTTTTAGGTCAATGTCAGTGGTCAAGAACGCCATTTGAACTGGACCTGGTGATGCCTAGCTGTAATTCCAGTTACTTCAGGGGCTGAGGCAGGAGGATCACAAGTTCAAAGGCAGCCCTGGGCAATTTAGTGAGACCCTGTCTCAAATCGATTTGTTTTTGATGAGGAGCTAGGAAGGTACCTTAGACTGTAGAACACTCGCTGCTCAAGTGTAAGAATCGAAGTTCACTGCCCAAGCACAAGGAGTTAATTCCACCGGATGGAGGTAAAAAGCTAGGTTTGGGAGGGGGCATGCTTGTAACCCCAGTGCTTAGACGGCAAAGGCTATGGGGTCCCTAAGGCTTGCAGGCCAGCTAGCATGGCCCAGTTTGCAAGACCAAACAGGTCCCAGTGAGAATCCTGGTTTCTTACCAAAACCTAGTGGACAGTTCCTTAGGAAAGGCACTGGGTGCCTCCTCCACACAAGGTGCACACACATGAACATACAAAGAACATAAAAATAGATGGGGCAGTCAAAATGGCTCTGGGGTATTTGCTGTTAAGCCCGATGACCTGAGTTTGATTTCCAGGTCAAACTAGTAGAAAGAGAGAACTAGAGTCCCAAAAGTTAGCCTTTGACCTCTACACACATGGCACAGCCCCCAAACACAAAACAAACAAATGCAATAAAAAAAAATAATGCAAAAATTAAAAGGACTGGAACACAGCCCAGGGGGTGGGGCTTACACAGCGCCCATGAGGGCCTCCTTTCTCCCCTGCACCACCAAAGCCAAAACAGCAATGGCAAGAAGGCCATTGGGCAAAATGGTTCGAGTTGGTACAATCTGGAGGAGGAGGGAGAGGAGGAGAGGGAGGAGGAGGAGGGGGAAAAAGAGGAGGAGAAGGAGGAGGAGGAGGAGGTGGTGGTTTTAAAGGAGTCTTTGAAGGACCTCAGGCTGACTTCAGACTAAGTGTTCTGAAAAAGAAGAAAAAAAAAAAAAAAGCATCCAAACTTCTCCCCATTGCCCCGGTCCCCAGCCAACCTCCTCTCTGAGGCAGGAGGTGGATGTTCTGGTTTTTATTTTCTTTTACTTTATTTTATTTTAGATTTAGGTGGCAGTCTCTGTGCATCACAGCCTGCCTTAAACTTGCTAGGCAGCCTGACCTTGAACTTCTGCTTCCACTTCCCAAGTGTTAGATCACAGGCCTTTGTTGCCCATGGTCTCCTGATTGCTTTAACATGGAAAATTAGCCTTTGTTTCTCCCAGCCCTTATCCCCTACATGTGAGAGACAAAATGCAAAAATTTTTCCCTTCCTGAGACTCTCTGAAGATGAAGTCTGTGTGCCCTGAAGAAATCAGATAATCTCCCTCCTCCCGCAAGAGAATAAAGGACGGTGGGTTTGGAGGAAGGAAAATGAGTTTCACCAAAGGGAGGCTTTGCCATGAGACCAGGAAAGCTGGTGTCCTCCCCTCCCTGAGGGGAGCTGGAAGGAATGACCACAAGGCAGGTCTCTGCCTTCAGTTCTCACTCCCCCAGATGAACCCCCAAATTCCTGGGCCCCAGGCGTCTCTCAGAGACAACGCTCCCCCTCCCCCACCGCCATTTTCTGGAACCCAGCAGAACAGGGGCCTGAGAAATATCAGTGGCCATCCAGGCACCACCCCACAAGCCTTGGCACTGTGCATAGCTTCATGAGCTAGGGAGAGTGACCCTGACCCTGGGGTTAATGAAGTTGGAACCCATGCCAACCCAATGGGATGGAGCCCACAGCTAGGATGAAGCTGAGTGTCAGAGAATAAACAAACAGAAGCCGTTCTCTGCATCCAGGAGTTGTGAACTGGAGTGTATGCTCCTTTCCAATTAGGGATCCACCTAGGATCCCCCAACCTGTCTCAGGTCCCCTCCTCTGGTCCCTCTTCACTGCCCAAAGCCACTAGGGGATCCCTCCTGCCTCTGAAGCTCAAGGCTTGAGTCAAACACTCAACAGAATGCTCTGGGACATTCCTGCTGCCAGCCTGGGACTTGGCTCCTCATCTTGACTGAGCACCTTATGAAGAGAGAGACATAACCCTTTCTCATAGCACCGAGCCGATTGTCCAAGCACCTGATCAGCTAGCTACCTGCACGAGTCCTGGTGGGAGAGGAGATAGAGAGGAGTTGGGGCCACTTGGCAGACTGTGACAGCCCTTTTCCTCACCTCAGCTAGGCCACCTCATCACATTGGCTGGCATCCTGAGTAGATGCCAAGTCCCCTCTAAAATACCCAAGCTGGCTCAGAGATGAACCCCCTGCTCCCTGCTCAGGGAGGGGGTGAGGTTGTTCACCACTTCCTGCTCTGCCTGCCATAGATGGGCAGATTCTGTGAGAGCCCGGGGCTGGCTGGGTGTGTGTTAAGAGCCTCCGTGCTATGTGTATACCAGCCGCGCTGAAGATGTAAACACTCTAGCCTCTCTCCTCTGCCTAGATAAACTTGAAGCTTTTAGGGCACGGCACTGCCCCAGCACAGTCTGTGTGTTTAAAGAAGATGTCAACAAGAAGCCTGTGATCTTGGCACGAGCCGGCTCACCGTCTCTCAGCTTAAGTTTCTGGGCCACTGATTCCCCCTACCAGGGGGTACACAGCTCACCTCCCACACGAACCATCCTGGGGTCCTGTCATCTGCAGACAGAGGGGAGCTGTCTATGATCATAGCCCAGGAACTCTGTAAACCCCGACTCCTGCCTCTGGTACCCTGTTAGTCTGCTACAGAGACAAGGCTGTGTTTTTGTGTTTTACTCATAATGTAGCTGAGGGTGACCTTGAACTTCAGACCCGTGGAGGCCATGTAGGATAGAGGGTAGCTCCCTGGGAGTAGGACCTAGCTAGCCTTTCCCTCTGCAGTGCTTGCTGCTCTTCTCTGTGTGAAAGACTGGACCAGGACTCTGGGCTTTGGAATCTCATGGACCCATCTAGAACCTAATTGAGGAAGCCATACAACGGCCAGGTTTTTATTCCACCAAATGGCGAATTTGAGAGAAGAAGCCAAGCCGAGCTCTTGCCTGTGTGTGGACTGAAGAGGAGTGGCCGGCATAGGTTCACAGGCTTGAATACTTGTTTCCCATTGGTGGGACTGTTTGGGACGGATTGGAGGAGGTGTGTCACTGGGCGTGGGCTTTCCTTTGAAGACTCAAAGACGTGTGCTCCTCAGTGCTTGCTCTCCCTGTGACGTGGGTGTGGGTCAAGATGTGAGTTCTCAGCTGTTCCTTCCTCCCTTCATCATGGTGAGACCGTAATCCAGACTGAATACTCTCTTCCCTAAGTTGCCTTGGTCGTGGTGTTTTATCACTACAAAGAAAACTAGCAAAGACAGCCTGCTGTCACCTTCATGAAAGGAGGGACTTTGAAAAATAAAAAAAGCAACTCCTGAGGGCAAGTCTCAGGGTGATCTTTGTCTTCTTGAGGCAGGGTCTCATGTAGCCCAGGCTAACCTTGAAGTCCTGATCCTCCTGCCTCCACCTCCAAGTACGGTGATCCAAAGCACATGTGGCCACCAGCAGGCAGGCAGGCAAACATAATTCTATAGACCGAGTTTGTGGAGTATAAAAAGGCTCCCCAAGTTGTCCTTTTTAAAAATTATTTTTGAGTTAATTATTTTATTGACATTAATTATTTACGCTAATTTATTTACATTAACTAATTATATAATTAATTATTTATTTGCATCCCAAATGTTGCCCCCAAGTTGTCCTTCTTGTCTCTATTTTGTACAGCCCAGGTCTGTTTCCACCCCACACTGTGGTGACCAGGTGGCCCATGGTGACTGGCACTCATGTCCCACAGAAGGTGTGACCCGGCATAGTCTCCAGGGGAAGCACACTGTTGGTAACTGAGCTACCAGGTTTGATGGGGGACACAGCTATAAATCCAATGCTCTGGGGGCAGAAGCGGGAGAATGTCAGGGTTGAGGCCAGCCTGGGCTACCTTCCTGGAGTCTGTGGGCAGAGATAGGAGGCAGGGCCCCGGACAGGTAGGGCAGAACCAGTCTGACTCCTAGTGAGTACAATAGTATGGAGGTCCTCAGGAGATTTACGCATGGCTCTATCAGATGAAGGTCTTCCTCCATCATCCTTAATGAAGGGACGATCCTTGCTTGTTCATACTGGTTTATTTGATGGCGGATGTGAATGCATACACTTTATTCAGGGTGAACCAGGGATTAAGCATCTTTGCGGGAAGGAATGCCCAGGAAGGGAAGCTCACTGGCTGAATAGTCTAGATACCTCGTTAACATGGAGAACTCTAGGTCCTCATGCTTTTAAGGCTATTTCCGCAGACCATTGTCTGTGACATGGCCTCATGTAGTCCATGCTGGCCTTGAATAAGCGGTGTAGCCAAGGATGTCCTTAACTCCTACTCTTCCTGCACTGTGTCACTGTGCCTGGCCTAATCCTCCCATTCTGATGTGGCAACAACAATGAGTAATTTAAAGTACCTCCCTTCCCTCTTAATGCAAACTGGCCTTTAAGACCATTGTCCAGGCTGGTGGCACACACATTTAATCCCAGCACTTGGGAGGCAGAGGAAAGTGGATCTCTGTGAGTTTAAGGCCAGCCTGGTCTACAACGCAAGTTCCAGGACACCCAGAGATATATAGAGAAACTCTGTCTTGAAAAAACAAAGAAAGACCATTGTCCAGCTGTAGACTCCAGGGCCCCACCCCTAAGTAGCACAGCTAACCGGTCACACTTTGTCCCGGGAGGCCCCCACCTCTTCTATCCTGTGCTTACAAGCCTTCCAGCACATTGTTGAAAAGCTGCAAGAATTTATGATTTAAGAAGGAAATAAAAACTCAGATTTAGTAGCTCTAAAGTATAATCCCTGTTACATACACAACGGAGTGGCAGGGGCGGAGATGTGCTATTCTGGGCTTTTGAAGCTGGTGACACACTCTCAGTCACCCCCAACTCTACACTGGGGCTGTGGCCCAAAGTTCAATCAAGTGCAGCTGTTTGAATGCAGGAGAGCAGGCTAGCAAGGAGAAAATAGCTTCCATTCTTACTGCTGCATACTTTGCCTCTAGGATAGAGGCCAAACAAGCATGGGACAGAAACAAACAGGGTTGATCGGACACAGCTGCTGCCACCAAGTCATCAAAGACAGAGACCCTCTGGGTAAGAGAGCAACGTCAAAACACGGTGGCCCATCCAACAGAGGAAGCAGGCCTTCGTGGTCTGGCAAAGAGGTGGCCAGGTCTATATTAGACTCAGGAGTTCCAGATCGCTCTAGCTCATCCCAGGAAAGAAAAGGAGCCCTGGAAGGACCTCTTCTTCAAAGTCAAAAGCTGGATCCTCCATCCCAGACATTGCACATCAGTGTAGCTAGGACAGCAAATGACAGATATCAGGGTATTGCTGAGCTCAGAAAATTCACAATAAGAACTGTTTTGATTTGGGCGGCAGTGCTTTATACTTTTAATTCCAGCCCTGGGGAGGCAGAGGCAGGTGGATCAGAGTTCGAGGCCAGCCTGGTCTATAGAGAGAGTTTCAGGACAGCCAGAGCTACACAGAGAAACCCTGTCACAAAACAAAACCAACCAACCAACCAACCAAACAAACAAACAAAAAACAAGAGAGTGAAAGAAAAGGTCCTTAGGGTGTGTGGCTTAGCACTGTTTGTATCTTTGGGTGTACCAGTGTCTTTTCCCCACTACAGGGCTCAGAACTAGGGGTATAGCTCAGTTCATAGAGTGCCTGCCCGGCTCGCACCAGTCTCCAGCACTGCTTAAACTAGGCTGAGCAACTCAAACCCCAGTATTTGGAGGATCAGAAGTTCAGGTCATCCTGATCTAGTGGCAAATTTGAAGTCAGCCTGGGTTACATGAGACAGAAAGGCGAGGTGGGGAGGGAGAGAGATTTGAACACCATTTGTCCAAACGCAATTTATTTCTTCCTTTCTCTCTCTCTCTCTCTCTCTCTCTTTCTTTCTTCTTTCTTTCTTTGGTTTTTTGGGTTTTTTTCGAGACAGGGTTTCTCTGTGTAGCCCTGGCTGTCCTGGAACTCACTTTGTAGACCAGGCTGGCCTCGAACTCAGAAATCCGCCTGCCTCTGCCTCCCAAGTGCTGGGATTAAAGGCATGCGCCACCACCACCTGGCTCCAAACGCAATTTCTCATTTTATACCCAAGGAAGCTGAGACTTGAGGTGAGAAATGGCCAGGAAGGATTGCCTAGTCAGACAGCAGGTAAGAGGTAACACCAGAGGTCCAGAACCCAGTCCTCATCGCTTATCCAACACCCCAACAAATCACCCTCGTACCCCAGGGTATTTCTGAACACTGAGACTTTCTTTTTCACACAGAGTTAATGGCTTCCCCAGGGTTTCCAAGCCAGCCTGAGTCCCTCTCCTTCCCAAATGCAAATGCCAGTGCGTCCCTGAAGCTCCTGTGGACTGACAGAGGACAGAACGCAAATACTGAGGTTCATGCCCTCTAGGCCACCCCCACCCACGCCCCACCCCCACCCCATGCCTCGCTCCCCAAGGTCTCCCTGCTTCCCAGCAGGTCCTAAATCTTTCAAGAGACAAGGCCCAGCCATCCAAGCAGGGGGTGGAAGGAGGGCGGGAGCAGGCAGCACCTCTGCCAAGGCCCTTGCCTGCCTTTCAGGGAGGAGCTGGGAGCAACGGCTGAGGGCTGGCAGCGTTGGGAGCCTGCACTGCAGAGCTTGGAGACCAGCCGGCTGCACAGTGGACTTATAGGACTCATGTACTTGCCACACTGTGCACATCTCTCATCTGGGATGTACCCTGAGTAGCCTTAAGAGAGATCTGAATTCCAATTCTGGCTTATCACCAACTTCCTGAATGCCCGTTGCTGGTCACGTCTTTTCTCTGACTCTCAGCCTTTTGACTCTGGTGTGAAAGATTGGAACCAACCAACGTGTTATCAGGATGCCTCCTGCTCTGAGACTGGAATTTGAGTTCTCCATCTCCACGAGATGCTTGAACAGTCTGCCTGGGACCTTGCTTTCTGCTCAGCCTGACTCATTTCTGCTTGAGCTGTAGGCGTGGTCCCCTGGCTACACGTGTCTGCTTTCCAATCGTCTTCACCCCCGTAAATCTACACACCCAAGAGGATTTCTCTTCTGTGGCGATTCTAGACGGAACTGCAGGGCCAGACCCTGTGTTCCAGGCCCAGGATCAGCCATGGGGGCCCGTGCCAGCATTACCGACACCAACATCTTGTCTGGCCTTGAGAGTAACGCAACAGGCGTTACAGCCTTCTCTATGCCTGGCTGGCAGCTGGCGCTATGGGCCACAGCCTACCTGGCCCTGGTGCTGGTGGCTGTAACAGGCAATGCCACAGTCATCTGGATCATTCTGGCCCACGAGAGGATGCGCACGGTCACCAACTATTTCATCATCAACCTGGCCTTGGCAGACCTCTGCATGGCGGCCTTCAATGCCACCTTCAACTTCATCTATGCCAGTCACAACATCTGGTACTTTGGCAGCACCTTCTGCTACTTCCAGAACCTCTTTCCTGTCACAGCCATGTTCGTCAGCATCTACTCCATGACCGCCATCGCCGCTGACAGGCAAGAGCGGGCATCGGGGAAGGGGATGGGTGTCTTGATGGGGGAACATCCCAGGGAACGATGTAGCAGTTTTGGTTCATAGCAAGAAGACAGAGGGATGTGGAGCCAAAGCAGGGAGCGTCAGATTAGACACAGAATGGCTTCCCCCTAGGAGCTTGCTCAATCGAGGCTGGAAAGGAAAATGCTCCCAGAGACTTTTGAAGTGTGGGTCTCTTCATCTTGCTCTCATCCTATGAGGAAATTTGCCCGTGTTGCTTTTGTATATAGAAAGAGGTGGAATGTTACATGAAGTTAGAGTGTTGCATCTAAGCTATAACAATGCTTTTTTTTTTTTAATGATTCCAGCCAGGAAAGGGGGGCTCACCAACAGTGATCTTTAAGGAGTGGGCTAAAGATGGGGTGGAGGAAGACCATCTTCTTTTGTGAGAACTTCCGGGACAGGCAGGGCTGGGCTAAGGGGAAGGGGAGCAGGATCGGACAGAGAGGCAATAGCATGGGGTGAGGCAAAGACACAGGAAGTACAGGGGGACAGGGCCATGCGCCCCTCTGTCGCATAGAGTTCGGTTAGTCTTCCAGACTCCCCACCTCCCCTAATTTCCCCAGAAACCTTCACCCACGGCCTCTCACTGCTGAACTATAGACTTTTAAAATGGAGTTCTCAGAGATTTCCTTTGAGACAATGTTTTCTATTCATTGAAAATTAAGTTTGGGGCTGTAATAGTTACTGGAACGTAACTCAGTAGGCAAAGGACTTGCTTGGCTGGGTTTGATCCCCCAGCACTACATAAATCAGGTGTAAGAGGGTGATGTGTTCCTGTAATCCCCACACTCAGAGGTAGTGGAAGGAGGATCAGAGTGGCCAAGATCATGTAGCTAAGATCCTAAGCTGCATAGCCAGTTGTCACAGTCAAAAAAGTTAGAACACCATTCATATGGGTCCAGCTTCTAACCTTACACACAAGGTCCCCAAGGAGTCAGGATAAGCAGGATTTGAGGTCAACCATGGAGTTAGGGCAGAGCCAGGGGCCTGGAACACAGCCCTCTGAGTGGTGGACTCAGGGAAAAAAAAATTCGGCTGGCACCCGCTGACCATCCTTTCCCCTTCCTTGGGTATTTGTGAATCCCCCTAAGCATTTCTGAACGTTCAGTTATGCAGCAAATTTAGGATGCTACCTCTATGTGGGGCAGAGGTCCAGGGCTGGGGAACTTCCATCAGTGGGGGTACAGGTATACGGACTTACAGGGCCTGCACTTCAGAGCGAGGCTGGGTGGCAGAAGGTTCTCGAGAGCCCGAGAGCCTGGAAGTCAGGCAGGAGGCTAATGACGGGTATTTCAGAGGAGGGGCTCTGATCATGCTGACGGCAGCTGAGGCTCACCTGTCTTCCTCTGTTTAAAATTGTTATTACATTTATTTGTTTGGTGTGTGTGTGTGTGTGTGTATGTGTACATGTATACATGTATACATGCTAGCACACACACATTATCACAGTATACCTGAGAAGGTCAGAGGACAACTTGCAGGACTCTTTCTAGCCCTTTTGGGAGAGCTCATCTTTTGTTGGTTCTGGAGCTTTGAACTCAGGTCCTCAGGCTTGGTAGCAAGCACCTTTACCTTCTCAGCCATGTTATTGGCCCCTTTTCTCCATTTCTTCACTTAGTGCCTGCTGGGTAACAATGACTCTGGGTTTTAGATGATGGAAACTCAATGTTAATGTTCCTCCCATGGTAAGAATTTAAATCATAAGCCTACAAATATTTTGTTGTTGGTGGTGGTTTTGGCTTTTTTGGTTTTGGTTTTGGTTTTGGTTTTGGTTTTGGTTTTGGTTTTGGTTTTGGTTTGGTTTGGTTTGGTTTTTGAAACAGTTTCTCTGTGTAGCCCTGGCTGTCCTGGAACGCCATTTGTAGACCAGGCTGTTCCTCCTGCTTCTGATAAGGTATGCACCACCACTGCCCATCAAATAAAGAAATTGTAAGTTGTATTTTGAGTTCATGACTGTTGTGAACAAATATTAGCAAAGAGGAAGGATCTCCAGGTGCCGGGATGTGTGTGCCAGGGAGGGACAGGTTGCACGCAGTGGCTCTCAACCTTCCTAATGCTGTGACCTTTTAATACAGTTGCTCCTGTTATGGTGGTGACCGCCCCCCAACCATAAAATTATTTTCATTGCTGCTTCACAACTGTAATTCTGCTACTGTTATGAATCATAATGTAAATATTTTAGAGTGAGGTCTGCCAAAAGAGGGTCGTGACCCACAGGTTGAGAACCTCTGGGTTACAGGCTGCCATGGGTACCAGGATGGGTGTCATTGGGAGGCTGGGATCCAAGCAAAGATGAATGGGAGATCAGGGTCAGTCTGGAGAATTCTAGAGGACAAATATTCCAAGCAGCAAATAAGATGGTAATGCCCCAGGGGCTCAATCTTAACACGTAGGATGCTTCGGTGTGGATGCTTCTGCTCCAGCAAACAGGGGAAGCATACAAGTCAACATCATAGACTGTGGTCCCAGCCTTGTCTCAAAGTTCAGGCTCATCCCTGAGAGGAAGGGCTCATGACCCTGACCCTTGACCCATGGAGATGATGCTCACTGTCAAGTCCACTGTACTTCGCCAGGCTCAGGGCTCAACAAGTATGGCTCAAGTCTCCTTAGAACCCTCCAAGCCCTGTTCTAGACAACTTCATCAAGAAGGTGGCCTGTGGCTTCAGTGAATACAGCGAGGAAGAAGGAGCCCCAGAAAGGGAGGGAAGGAAAGACTCACAGGGGGCCATGCAAGCTGTTCCCTGGTCGTCTTCATTAAGGTTCCCATTGCTGTAATAAAGTATCATGACCAAAAGCAACTTGGGAAGGAAAGGGTTTATTTCGTATTATGCTTCCTGATTCTCCACCGAGTGGAAGTCAGCAAAAGCCATAGAGAAAACTGCTTACTGGCTTGTAGCCTATGACTTGCTCAGCCTGCTTGCTTTCTTTTAAAAAAAAATATTTATTTATTTATTTATTTATTTATTTATTTATTTATTTATTTAATGTATATGAATACACTGTCACTCTCTTCAGGCATACCAGAAGAGGGCATCTAATCCCATTACAGATAGTTGTGAGCCACCATGTGGTTGCTGGGAATTGAACTCGGGACCTCTGGAAAAGCAGTCAGTGTTCTTAACCGCTGAGCCATCTCTCCAGTCCTCAGCCAGCTTTCTTATACAATCCAGGACCACCTCACCGTGGATGACATCACCCACCATGAGCTTGGCCATCCTGCATCAAACATGAACTGAGAAAATGCCCCACAGCCCGATGGGGTGGGGATATTTCTCAACTGAGGATCTTTCTTTTCAAACGACTCTCGCGCTTGTGTCAGGTGGAGCCAACAAACAAGGAGAAAAGCAACTGACCAGGACACAGGGAAAGCTGTGAGAGAGGTCTGAAGCAAGCATTGGCCATGTGCAGAGTAGAGTCTAAAGACTGATGCAGGAGTCAGCTTGTGCCTACACATATATAGAGAAAGGGTTTAGCTGCTGGGTGCACACCTAACATACTTGAAGCCTGTCTTAGTTAGGGTTTGACTGCTGTGAACTGATACCATGACCAAGGCAACTCTTATAAGGACAACATTTAATTGGATCTGGCTTACAGGTTCAGAGGTTCAGTCCATTATCATCATGGCAGGAGCAGGGCAGCATCCAGGCAGGCATGGTACAGGAGGAGCTGAGAGTTCTACATCTTCATCTGAAAGCTGCTAGGAGAAGACTGGATCCCAGGCAGCTAGGATGAGGATCTTAAAGCCCATGCCCACAGTGAGACACCTACTCCAACAAGGCCAGACCTTCTAATAGTGCCACTCCCTGGGACGAGCATATGCAAACCATCACAAAGCCCCAGATTCTACCCACAGTACTGCATAAACCACTCATGGCCGTATTTGTCTATAATCTCCACACCCAAGAGGATCTGGATGTTCAGGGTCATCCTCAGCTTCATAGCAAGTTCAAGGCCAGCCTGGGCTACTCGAGACTTTGTCTCAAAGAAAAAGAAAATGAATTTGCTCAGTCTTAGCCACACGGTCTGAATTCTCTGCCACACATGGTGTGTGGTTACCATATAGGACCCTGTGTGCTTTAGACATATCTACAGTTGCAGAAAGTTCCAAAAAGCATTGCTGGTTTGATCTATGTATGAGAAATGGTTATACCATGCAGAATGGCAGGAGGCTGGCTTAGAGATGAGGGTGTGGATGCTCCAGTCAGGGCTGAGCTACAAGCTAATGTTGGACTGTATCCTGTTCCAGTTGGATCACAGTGTGGCTGTCCAAGGACTTGTTCACACCCAGAGGAGAGCAGAGGGCTAGGTATCTGGGCTAGATTCTGGGGTACTAGTGTGCTGTGGCTGGGGATAGTCACCACGCCCTGACCATCACTCCGATCCTCTACAGATTGGATAGGACTCTACCTAACTGCACATTGGCATCTGTAGACAGGACAGCTGCGTGGACAGGAGCTGGAGGGTGTAGAAAGCCTGGGCAGGAAGATGAGGAGCGGGTATCTGCCGTGAGGATGCCAGCTGCTAATGTTGTACTTTGCTTGTAGGTACATGGCCATTGTCCACCCTTTTCAGCCGCGGCTCTCCGCCCCCAGCACCAAAGCAGTTATTGCTGGCATCTGGCTGGTAGCCCTGGCTCTCGCCTCCCCACAATGTTTCTACTCTACCATCACTGTGGACCAGGGGGCCACCAAGTGTGTGGTGGCCTGGCCCAATGACAACGGAGGCAAGATGCTCCTACTGTAAGCCCCACCCCAGGGTACATGTGTATTGGCTCCTGTCTGTGTGTGTAGTGTGTGTCTAGGGATATGCACACTATTCTGCAGCTATAGATGTGATCATGTGAGTGCAGGTTTATATGGCGGTTCCTCAACCTTAACCCTAACCCTAACCCTAACCCTAACCCTAACCCTAACCCTAACCCTGATGACTAGCTGGGATCGACAGCTCACTGCCTCTGTCCACTTCTTGAGAGCAAACAGAAAGGTAAGAATTTAAAGGGTAGCTTCTGCGGAAGGCCTTGTTAGCATTTCCATCGTCAGAAAGTTAAAGTCGTTGAATCAAAACATAAGCTGGGGACCATCCATACTAAAAGCCATGCTGAACACCAGACCTGTTGTAAGCACTTCGTGGATGCCGATGCTTTTATTTCTTTGGACACTACGGAACATTATATTTAATTTGTTTAATTTTCATTAAATCACTTTATTTAATTTTAATATTTATATTAAATTAATATAAACACCCATTATAATATTTAAATTTTATCTATAATTGTAATAAATATATTTATATTAATTTAATGTAAATATCAATTATGATGTTTATAATTTATAGTGTAACCATTATAATAAATGTTATAATATTCATACTAATTTAATATTTATATTAAATTAATATTTTATTTATTTAATTTTAGACAGTACTGACCTTGTCACCACCACACCTGCTTTATGTGGTACAAGGGCCTGTGTGTGCCAGACAAGCACCCTATAAACTAAGCTATATCCCCAACCTCTTATTTTGATTTTCGGGACAGTCTCATGTAGCCTAGACTGGCCTGAAACCCTGATCCTCCTGCCTCCTTCTCACAAGTCGCTGTGACCACCATATGTATTGTAGTCTTCCATCTTGGTGGGGGAGAAAGTATATTCCAAGATGTGGCCCGGACAGCACAGTCAGTGAGCGTTGAGGCAGGGCGGTGAGGTGGGGGAAGCAGATGCTGGCAGCCAGTCTGCCACCTCGGTAAGGTGGGGCATGAGCCATGTGCATCTACAGATAGAGTGTGTAGTTGTACACGCCTCACACACACACACACACAACACACTTTGGTGTCTGTGTACGGGCTAGTGAGGGATGTGCATACATCTTAGAGAATGTAGTCTGTTTGGAAGTCAATGCCAGGTGGTCATGACAACTCCCCCTGTAATCTCAGTACTCAGGAAGTGAAGTTTGCGATATAGAGCAAAGTCAGTCGGACTAGCCAAGTCAGAGAGCCCCGAGTTCTAACAAGAGACCCTGCCTCAAAATATTAGGGAGAGAGACATGGAGGAAGGCATTCCATGTCAACCTCTGGTTTACACACACACACACGTACGTACGTACGTACCTATTCACATGCAGATGTGCATACACACATGAACATCACACACACATACTTTTTTTTTAAGAAACCACATGGTGGAGGGGGACTCTCAGGCCCATTCCTTGATGTTCCAAGGACCCCCCCTTCCCTCAGAAGGCCTGCCTGGAAGACAGAAGGAAGCTTGTGGCTTTTCCAGGAGGCCATAGCACCCTCAGAAATGGAGCCAGTGGTGTGCCTCCTATGTAGTATCTTCCTCAAAGGAAACAATGAGCATCAATACAACCCAGTGTACTGGGTCTCAGCAGGCACAGTGGTGTGTGTGCCTTGCTCAAAGGTATTTGATGACATAGCCACATACCCGGTGTTTAGAGGAAAGAAGCAAAGGACATGGGAGCTATCAGTGTGGCTTCTCCACTGTCCATCTCTAGCTAAGGCCTTTTCTTAGTGTGGCTCCTACAATTCTATACATATAATATCATATATGACCTACCTACTAAATATAAGTATATATTCATGTGCACACATATCCATGATTCTGGGAGGAAACATACACTGTGAACAGTGACAGGAGTGTTAACCTTTGTGCTTAATGATGTTTATCAGAAACAAGGTCTTCGTATCCCAGGCTGGCCTCTAATTCATTGTGTATGGAGGATTAACAGTGAACATCCTACCCTCCTGCTTCCATACTTGGACTGTTGGGATCACAGGCATGTGCCACCATACCCAGCACACCAAATTTTTAGTATATATATATATATATATATATATATATATATATACATATATATATATATACACACACACATGTATATACACTAAAAATGAGTATATATAAATATATATACTAAATGAGTATATATAAATATATATACTAAATGAGTATATATATACTAAAAATTAAAAATAAAATTTAGTGTATATACACATATACATATATGTGTGTATGTATATAATATAATATAAATATTACATATATATACTAAATATATATCTATACAGTAAATACACACATATATACTATATATAGTAAATGTTTCTTTTTATAAAAACATGAGAGAGACAGAGCTGTGTGCATGCCATGCACCGTCTGATCTATATGTGGCTTCCAAGGATCCAACTCAGGTCCAACTCAGCCCAGATCCCCACTGTCTCACTGGTGCTGGCGTTATATTTTATATGTTAAACAAGCATAACATTTGGTTAGCTTTCCCCCTTTTTAGCCTTTTCCATACCACAGAAGAACTGGCTGATGCTGGTTAATTTTTTCGAGGAAAGCCCAGCATTAACATACATGCTAGGAAATGTTGCCTTAATTTTTCTTTAAACCGAACTCCAGGGTGGGGCTGCAAGGTGTTTGTGTGGGGTTCAGGAACCTTAATCCCGAGTGAGCATTGGTGGATCTGGCCACCCACTGTCCACCCAGGTTCCCGGCTTTCCCTGCAGGTATCATCTGGTGGTGTTTGTCCTCATCTACTTCCTGCCTCTAGTGGTGATGTTTGCAGCTTACAGTGTCATTGGCCTCACACTGTGGAAACGCGCGGTACCCAGACACCAGGCTCATGGAGCTAACCTGCGCCATCTACAGGCCAAGAAGAAGGTGGGAAGCGGGAGGAGGGTCAGGGGTGGAGCGGGGTGGAGGTGCAGGAATCTGCTCCAGGGAGCCATTAGAACCCAAAACCCACCCGCTACGGGGTGCTAGGGAGCACACAACCCAGGTCACTGGGCATCTCTGAGAACCTCTATAGGAATCACGCAGGAGTCTTAATGATCTGGAGACCAATGCTAGACCGATTTCTCCATGTTCTAAGAGTTCTTGCCATAACAGGCAGGGACGTCACCCAGTTGTTCTTCCTCTGGGAAGTTGGTCTCCGTCTTGCCTTCCGGTCCTCAGGGGTACTGAAAACTCAGGAAGGTGCCTGCAGATGCCAGGCATTCGAGGTGCTGGGGAAGGCTCAGGAACCTGGCCTCTAGGCAGAGGATGAGATAGCAGGTTGGAACTTCACTGCCTATACAGATAGATGGGCTAAAGCAGACAAAGATCCCTGGGAAGGTTGGCTTGGGTCCCGGAGTTTGGACCTATGAGAGCAGACTAGACAGGGAGGTGCTCCAAGACAAAGAGTCCTGGACTCCTGATGGGAGAGTTGACCACAGATCTGGGCTGCTACACGGGAGGATTTCAGTGGAAGGACAAGCCTTCCCGTGACTGTGCCATGAGGTGGTGGGCTCTTGGAGCATGGGCAGAATACTCGTTCCCAGGGATGGAGGCTAGAGATGCCGATGGGGTCTGACAGCAAAAAGCTGTCAAGGCTTGGGTGAAGGATACCCCATACCAGTTCTAGGAAGGTTAAGGCTTGAGACTCAGATGCAAAGGACTGACCCGCGTCTCTCCCTGACCAGTTTGTGAAGGCCATGGTACTGGTGGTGGTGACATTTGCCATCTGCTGGCTGCCCTACCACCTCTACTTCATCCTGGGGACCTTCCAAGAAGACATCTACTACCGCAAGTTTATCCAGCAGGTCTACCTGGCACTCTTCTGGCTGGCCATGAGCTCCACCATGTACAACCCCATCATTTATTGCTGCCTTAACCACAGGTGAGCCCCACCCTGGCTCCGCTCTCCACCCACAGGGAAGGGACTGGAGTAGCTCCTCCCAGAGGCTGGAGCTGCCCGGGACTCCCACAGTATCACCCTCCTGTGTGGCCTGGATCTAGCCTGGGTCCCATCTCCTTCCCAAAGCTTTGTCCTTTGCTGAGCCATAGTGCCCTATGTCTGTCCTTGTCTCTTCTGGGGTCTGCATCGGGGGCAAGGGAGAAGGCAGAAAGGCAGGATCAGAAAGATGGAGGGAAGGAGCGAGTAGGGAGAGGCAGAAGAGCAGAATGGGAGGGAGAAAGCTGAGTTGGGTAAGACTATCTCTGAGATGGCCTTTTCTTCTTTTTTATGGGATGTGTGTGTGTGTGTGTGTGTGTGCATGTGTGCAAAGGAGTGTGTGCCACAGCACATGGGTGGGGGTCAGAGGACAATTTGTAGCAGTTGTCTCTCTCTTTCCACCATGTAGGTCTCTGAGATAGAACTTGGGTTGCCAGGCTTGTAGCAAATGCCTTTTCCCACTGCGCGATCCCACCGACTCAAAAGAGCTGCCATTTAAAAGTGCTTCTTCCTAAGGGTATGACTGATCTGGGTGGGCAGGTGTCTAAAGAGGCTGAGGGCAGGGTTGGGGACAGATTTGGGACAGGGCTGGGGGGCAGGACCGAGGGCGGGGCTGGGGGCGGGACTGAGGAAAGGACTGGGCTCAGGGTTGGGGGCGGGACTGAAGGCGGGGCTGGGAGCGGGACTGAGGGCGGAGCTAGGGGCAGGGCTGGGGGCTGGCAGTGTGCTTCTTGCCTCACCGCCCCCACCCTCCCCCACGCTGCCCCAGGATGAGACCAGCGGAGGAAGGGCTGGGCTCTGGCTGCTGGCTCTGGTGCTTCTGGGGTCCTGGAGTCTGGGATGTGCTGACACCAGCTCTGGGACTCTTGATTAAGGAAGAGTTAGTGAGCCAGGCAGAATCCAAGTCCCAGGATCCTTGTGCTCAGAGTGAGCCTTTCGGCCTGGGGTGGGAGCAGATGAGAGGCCACGAGAGGGAGACACTGAGTCAGCTGCAGTCCAATGGGTGTGAGCAGTACTGATGCTGGGGCCTCTTTGTTTATAACATAACTTGTATCAACTGTCTACACAAGTGTCCAGACTCTACCTAACTCCACTGGGGTCTTTGTTGCTCAGCCCACCCACCTGGCCCAGGCTCTGTGAGGGTTTACTGGATGCCTAGAATCTTTAGCTCCCAAGAGGTTAGTAGATAAGAGCAGAAAGGGGCGGGGGTCTCCCATTGTACAGATGGAAAGACTGAGCCTAAGAAGGGAAGACTGTCCTAACCCTAGGACATATAGGCTATACAGGATTTGGAATTTCCATATCTCCAATGCTTCCCAGCTGGTTCTGCTTACACTTGTTCAGATTGATGTGAGAACCTGGGGACCACCCTGTCACATCAGGGAGAGACCACCAGCACCACATGTCTGCATGCCTGACTCTCTTCTGTCACCCAGACACACAGTTCTTGGACACTGCTCAATGTTCAATTTTGAGCCTCTGAAATGTCGTTCTGTGACAACACTGTCATAGAGGTCTGGACTCTCAGTCCAGAAGAAGCTCACAAGCAGCCACGTGTGTCCAGGACTTTTCAAGCCCCAGGGGTTAAGGAGTAAGCAGAAGAAAAATATATATACACTATAAAGTATATAACACATAATATATATTAAGTATAATACAGGAAGTATATAATATACTAGATAGCATGTACTATCTAGTATATTATATAAAATTTATATTATAAAATATACATACTATTAATAAATACATAATGTTAATATAATATATGTGTGTATATATATATATGTATATATATTTTATTTTATTTTTGCAAGCACTGACAGCCTGGGCAGGGGGAGACACACATAATGTAGTAGATAAATGTGTGTGAAAGTGAGCAGGAAGTGTGTGAAAGTAAGCAGGAAGTGTGTGAAAGTGAGCAGGAAGTGTGTGAAAGTGAGCAGGAAGTGTGTGAAAGTGAGCAGGAAGTGTGTGAAAGTGAGCAGGAAGTGTGTGAAAGTGAGCAGGAAGTGTGTGAAAGTGAGCAGGAAGTGTGTGAAAGTGAGCAGGAAGTGTGTGAAAGTGAGCAGGAAGTGTGTGAAAGTGAGCAGGAAGTGTGTGAAAGTGAGCAGGAAGTGTGTGAAAGTGAGCAGGAAGTGTGTGAAAGTGAGCAGGAAGTGTGTGAAAGTGAGCAGGAAGTGTGTGAAAGTGAGCAGGAAGTGTGTGAAAGTGAGCAGGAAGTGTGTGAAAGTGAGCAGGAAGTGTGTGAAAGTGAGCAGGAAGTGTGTGAAAGTGAGCAGGAAGTGCTGATGGTCTTAGGCACTAGACTGGGTGTGTGTCTGTGTGTGTGTGTCTGTCTGTCTCTGTGTGTGTGTGTGTGTGTGTGTGTGTATAGTTTACAGTTGAGCAAAAGCTGGAGCAACTGACTCTTCCCCGAAGTCTGGGCAAGAATTCCCTGCAGAGGGAATCAACAGCCCTGAGATAAGGTCTGCTCTTGGGCTGGCACTCCAACAGGGAGAGCTCAACAAGGCTTTGAGCCTGCGAAACCTGGTAGGCAAGCACTCTGACTTACCTTCCAAAAGAATCAGCTGGACAAATGGCCCATGCTTAAGAGCACTGGCTGCTCTTCCTGAGTAGCCTGGTTCAAATCCCAGCACCTACATAGTGGCTCACAACCACCTGTAACTGCTGTCCCAAGGGATCTTGCGCCTTCTTCTGGCCACCTTGGGTAATGCATGCATGTGTCACACAGACATACATGCAGGCAAACCACCCACACACATTTAAAATCAGGCCAAAGCAGGTATGGTGTAGTTGACAGTGCTTGCCTGGCAGGCACAAAGCCCAAGGTTTGATCTCCATAAGCTGGGCACAGTGGTGTGTACCTGCATCCCAGCACTCTGAAGGATCAAAAGTTCAAAACCATCCTCACAACCTCAGGTACAGTCCGTAGCACCACGGGGAAGGATGGGTTTGGTTTTCCCTGTTATTTTACTTTACTTTATTGGTCCTCCCAGTACTGGGGATCGAACCCAGGGCCTCCAGCATGCTAGGCAAATGCTCTACTAATGAGCAACATCGTAGGACTGGTCTTATTTGTTTTGAAATATGGTCTCCCTTACTGCCTGGGCGAGCCTTGTACTTTAATTGTGCCTCCCTCCTTCCTTAATCCCTAAGGAGCTGTGATTACAGGCCTACATCCCGCCTGAGTGAGAGCTGTTTATTTTTTGAGCAGATACACCCATACTTGGTAGCTCCAGTGTGCCAGCTTTCCTTTGAAGTAGTTCTTGGGGGAGGTTCCCTATTCTACATACACTGAGCCCCAGTTCTTTCTAAGATTCTTCTCTCCTGTTAGAAGCCAGTTAAGTCACATGGCGCCTTTGTAATTCAGTTTGGTTTCTCTCTCCTCCTCCTCCTTCCCTCCCTCCTTCTCTCTCCCTCCATTCCTTTCTTCCCTTCTTTCCAAGGCACGGCACCACTTGGCCACCTTGAATCTTGATGCCATCTTTCTTGCCCATGCCTAGGAAGTACTGATGTTACTCACATGAGCCATGTTCCCGGTGTTTCTGGCTGTTCCAAGAAACTAAATCCATTCAATTGTGCATCTCTCCACACAGCCCCGAGTTGTTGGTAGACTCTTCAAAGCGAGGCTCCTTTGCAAGGGAGCTAGTCTCCTGGGGCATGGAGCAGTCACATGGCCGACAGCTCCTGTACCCCTAGCTCCCTTGCTTAAAGTGACTCTCCACCCTCGGCAGGTTTCGCTCTGGATTCCGGCTTGCTTTCCGGTGCTGCCCCTGGGGAACGCCAACCGAGGAAGACAGGCTGGAGCTGACCCACACTCCATCCATCTCTAGGAGAGTCAACCGGTGTCACACCAAGGAGACTTTGTTCATGACGGGGGATATGACCCACTCTGAGGCTACCAATGGGCAGGTTGGGGGCTCCCAGGATGGGGAGCCTGCTGGACCCTGAAGTCTTGAGCTTGTCTGCAGGGCCCAGGCTTAGCCCCTTTGAGAAGTGGCTGATGGAAAAGCCCTTACATAATAGCTTGTCCCACACCCCATTCTTCAACACACCAACAGAAAAGAAGCAAGACGGTGCTCAGAGCGCCACAGACAATGCTGATACAAAGAGCTTGGAGTGCAGACACCCATCATAGGCATTCCAGCAACCGAGGAAGAGGCCAGGAAGACTGGGAACCAACATTTGGCCAATCCAGGAGCTGCAAAGTGAGATGTCTCCCTGGAGTATAGAGAGGGGTGGAAAAACTGGATCTTGGGGAAGAAAACTGCAGTCATAATGAGAAAGGCAGCTGAAGGATGGTGACATGGCTCAGCAGCGAGGTGGTAAAGCCACTCTCTGCTAAGCCTCATGACCTAAGTGCAGTTCCTGGAACCCAGACAGAAGGAAAGAACCAACGTCTGCAATCTGTCCCCTGACCTCCCCAAGAGTGTGTATGCACGTGTGTGTGCATGTATATCTGCACATGCATGCACACATACACATGTACATGTGCCTGTGCACATACGATGTTAAAGAGAAAGAAGGCAACAGCTCCAGTGTTAGGGTCAGAGGAAATGGTGGGGACTGTGGCAGCCCGCAGAGGACCAGCACCCAAAGGAAAACTCAACTGCTTCACTCTGCAACACAGTGGCCGTGTTTTCCAAATAAAGCCTGAGATCTATATATATGTATACGTTTATGTATATGTACACACATGTGTAGTATATGTGTGTATATGTATATATGTATGTATATGTGTGTACACACACATATATATGTACACACACACATATATATACACATCATACACACACACACACACACATATGGAAGATCCATGCTCCTAAATTTGGTTCATGAAAATGCTTGGAGATGCTGGCTAAGCCAGCGTGGGGCATAACCACGACACTGCCTCCTCATCAAAGATAAGCCACGAAGGAAGAAGTCCCCCCACTTGGCTGTGAATGGATCCAGGGCATCTCTGCCTTAGGATCTGAAAGCTCCCATCCTACCCAGAGTGGAGGCAGTTAACGGTCTCAGCTGAGATATAGGTCACTCTGATCCCCTGCAGGATTGCCCTGGGGCTTGGTGGAAGCAATGCCTTCAAACCAGCAGGCTGTATTCAGCTTAACGCTAAATAGTAACCACGATGCTTCACACTTCATCAGCTGTTAGGACACAAAAGCACCTACAAGTCAGGAACACAGCTCCCACACGCAGGTGAAGCACACTGGTGGTCCCCGTTCTAAGATTGCCCAGCCCAGGCTGCTCCAGGACTGTCCATCTCCCTGCTCCCCAGCAAATGGTGACTCATTTGCTGCCTGCCCAGTGCCCTCTGAAAACCAAATAAGCTGTAAACATGTGTTCAAAGTTTAATGTCATCTGAGCTCTCCCAGAGTTCACAGTGCCAGTACCCCCAATAAAGGGTTCTTATGTCACTTAGAGCTGCAGTGGTGACCGGGACATCACAGAGTGTTGGGAAATCCACCAAAGGGTGGAGATGAACCCCTAACTGCAGAGCTAGGATGGGCAAATTGTCCAGGCAGGGGCTAAGGTTCTACAGTCTGGAGAGGGGCCCCAGCAGTTACTTTGTCTCTTTGGACTGCCCCCACATTCATGAGCTGGAGTAAAGGGTATGCCCTCATCTCATCCAGAGGCTGAGGAGCCGGAGGTAAGGCTTCCTGAGGTGGGGGGAGGGGAAGGGGGAGGACACAGTGAGAAGGGGTTGGACTCAGAGGAACATAGGTAGCTCTCTGAGATGGTGGCTTCTTATTCCAAGACTCACAGACCCAAGTTCCTACAGGAGCCCAGGATGTCTCTTTAAGAGCTCCATCCAGGGATGTCATTGACACCATGGGTTACTGGGAGAAGCAGCACTTTATTGTATTTCTGGGGACTTCAGGAAAGCAGAGACCAGTCTTAGTTACTCTCAGCTGATGGCCATTTACCAGGGAGAAAATGAATCTTATATTACCTTTCTCCAGAGATTAAAGAAGGCTGTCAGAACACATGTTGATGCAATACCAGAGCCCTTGGAGGTCCAAAAGGAGACTCCCTGACAGTCAGATATTCATAGAGAATTGTACAAGCCATCGCAGTGTTATTCCTATAATTCAAGCACTTGAGAGGCAGAGGCAGGACTGTGAGTTGGAGGCCAGCCTGGAATACAGAATGAAATCTAGACAACCAGAACCACAGGATGAGACCCTGTCTTAAAAAAAAAAAAAAAATCAACAAAACCAAAAACACTTTTGCAGAATCTGGTGGCTGAGCCAGGTGAGATCCTAGACCAGTTGTTCTAAAACCTAGTGTGTTGTAAACTTGACCAGGACAGGGAAAGGAAAAAGGGCACACAACATATGGACTTGTTAATAAGCTGTTAATGAGCGTTGTCCAAGGAGGGGGCATCCCGAAGGGTATCTTGAGGGCATGCTATTTCTGTGGACAGCCAGGGAACTTCCTGAAGGAATGCCCCAAGGACAGCTAGACAGGTATCATAGTTAGGGTTTTACTGCTGTAAACAGATAGCATGACCAAGACAACTCTTTTTTTTTTTTTTTTTCTGAGACAGGGTTTCTCTGTATAGCCCTGGCTGTCCTGGAACTCACTCTGTAGACCAGGCTGGCCTCGAACTCAGAAATCCGCCTGCCTCTGCCTCCCGAGTGCTGGGATTAAAGACGTGTGCCACCACGCCCGGCTTCCAAGACAACTCTTATGAGGACAACATTTAATTGGGGCTGGCTTACAAGTTTAGAGGTTCAGTCCATTATCATCAAGGTGGGAGCATGTCAGCATCCAGGCTGGCATGGTGCAGGAGGAGCTGAGAGTTCTACATCTTCATCTGAAGGATGCTAGCAGAATACTGGCTTCCAGACAGCTAGGGTGAGGGTCTTAAAGCCCATGCCTACATCAAGGCCACACCTCCAAATAGTGCCAAGCATATAAAAACCATCACAAAAGGCAACCGAGGGTCTTTCTCTGGGTAGTGGTCTTCCAAAGAATATGGATTCCTGGCTTTGCAAAACTGGCGAGTTCTGTTCCCTTCACCATCGACAGCTAAATTTTTTTGTTCACCCGATGGCCACCGAGTGGGATGGTCGCTCTAGGCTGGCCTACACTCACCTTACTGTAATGGCCTCCGATTCTCTTCACTCCTTCAGCCCCATAGTTCCTATAGGGGGTCCTGCAGATGGCCGCATCTCTCGAAATTTTACTGTAGCTTCCCCTGAACTGTTTTCAGAAGTCTGTCTCATGGGAGTATTCTGTCTGCCTGTCTCTCTGTCACATACCCACACACAGAGTCCATTCCCCCCTAACCTGCCCCTTCTCAGCATCTGCCAGTCTCTGAGAAGGATGGACTGAAAGGGTCTTAGAGGAACATAGATCGACAGGGAAAGGAAAGGCAGGCTCCCTAAAATGGCAGCTTCTAGTTCCCAGAAAACATTGCCAGGGGGAAGGCATGAGGGTGGATAAGTAAAAAGGACAAACAGGGAGAAGGGCGAAGGCCCAGCAGCTCTTCAGAATACCCAAGCCAGACCTCGAAAACCCCTGGACAGCTCTCCAACACCCTTGTTACACAAGGCTGTATTGTCTTCTCACTAACCCAGTGAGCCCCAGAAGGTCAAGTTCACTGCTCCCCAAAAAGTAAAGAGCATAGACGATCATTTCCAGGCCGGGAGGCTGGGGCTTAGGATGGAAGCACAAGGCAGGTGCTGGGACATCAGGCCAAAGGCTACTGTGTGATGTTTTGAAATAGAGAAGCCCTTGTCTGAACCAACTCTGGGGACTGGAGACTTAGTTTTATTGTTTCATTTCACTTGGGATGGGCTTGCACGTTGGATAGGTCTGCCTGAAACTATGTAGCCAAGATGGGTCTTGAACTAATTCCTCCATTTCCCAAATGCTGGGACTATATGCATACCTGGGGAGCATTGAAGCTTTCTCCCCACCCAGGAGTCCAAAAAGCCACTAGTGTGGCTGTCACCATATGCTAAGCCCATGCCCCACCCCAAGGAAACACCACTCCAACTTTTGAATCAGTACAAAGTTTACTAGACGTAGGACAATGGCTCACTAAAGCGATGGGAAATTCCAGTGATGGCGTTGTTTTGTGGGTTGGTTCTTCCTAGCAAGATGGAGACAAGATGTTTTCCCCACAGGACTGCCCACCTAAGCGTACCCCTACCACCACCACCATCACGAGACAAAACAAAATGCAAGACTGTCAATAATGTGGCTAGGACTGGCTCCACGGACGGACACACAACTCAGTGGCATCGATACATCCAGATGGGATGGCAGGCTGCGGCGGGTGCGAGGAAGGGGGAAGGGAACAGCAGGTGCCATGTTCACACTCGCCCTTCAGGCCACGCCCCTGTGGGCAGGAGTCCGGCAGTGTCTGCTGGTGATAACACACTTCACACGGGGGGGTGGGGGGAAGGAGGGAGGCGACTCCACGGATGGGCTTGGAAGGGCCCAGAAGACAGTCCAAGATGGGGTCGCTCTTTCCTGGCTGGACGTGTGCGGTAGACGTGGGTGCCGTTACTACGTTCACGCATGGGCAATGCATGGCCAGGTCGAACTTGAATCATGCAAAGTGGCAGGGCAGGGGAGAGGGCGAGAGATCAGATCATCAACAGCACACGCTCCAGGTGGTATTCTATGTGATGCTCCGTTACTGCGGTCCCCTTCCTCCCTCTGCGGCAGAGTGGGTGCCGGCGCTGGGTCTCCCAGCGGGCTTGCTGGGTGGTACACGGGGGTGGTGTGTGATCGTCGGTTCTAGAGAGGAGTGCTGGAAGGGTGGCGGGCTGGGGGCTGGGAGGATCCTGGCTCTTAGGCGTTCGTAGGGTCTCCTCTGAGCCGCACGCCCACAGCTGTGATAAGGGCAGCCCCCTTGCCGCTGCCGTCTTCAGACAGAAGGAAGGACACGGTACACTTTGGTGACAGTTCCTTCACTGTTTGGTGCATGATTCTGGAGAAACTGCAAAGGTGAAAGACAGGGGGGAGAAAGTCAGAGGAAGATGAGGCTCAAGAACTTCAGCTGGTAGAGCCCCTGCCTCAGCATGCAGGAGGCCCAGGCCGCTGAATCTGAGACCCAGAACTAGGGAGGTGGAGGCAAGGAAGATCATACATTCAAGGTGTCCAGCAGTTATATATTAAGTTTGAGGCTAGCCTGAGCTACATGACTCTGCCTCAAAAATACACAACAACAACAAAAAAAAATTGTATAAAAACTCTGTCATAACATGGCTAGGACTGATACATGATACTCGATCCACATAATTTCTAGCCCAGTCAGGAGCCGGAATCTATGAAGTACGGCGGTCCAGAGTAGCTTAACTCCCTCAGATGCCTGGCTTATGTTGTACTTCGGGGAGAATCCAGAGCTTCATGCATAAGAGGCAAGCGCTCAACCCACTGAGCCACGTTCCCGATGGGCACAGCTTCTAAGTGATAGCTCCACACCATAGCCACAAGGTAAATGGGTAAATGTCTCCGGGGCACTGGGTCAGACTGTAGCCTGGTTTGGCTGAGATGGTCTCTGGTAGCTAATAGTGTTCTTACTGGTAAGGGGGTGTGGTTGCTAATTTTGGTTGTCAACTTGACTGCATCTGGAATTAACTAAAACACAAGCATTCGGGGCACACCTGTATGGGATTTTTCTTGCCTGGATGATTTGAAGGGGCGGGGAAGAGTCCCCTAAATCTGGGCCACACCTTCTGGTGACAGCCCACAGAAAAGGACATACATGCAAGGAAGCTTTTGCTTTTTTGCCTGTTTCCTGCCCCCACTCCCACTGGCAAGTTCATCTACTCTGTTGCTGGGGCATCCCTTCTCACTGATACCCAAGATGACTACTTCGGGATTCCAATGTAGATGGAAGACGTCCAGCCTCCTGGACTGAACAACTATAAGATTCTTGGCCTTTCTGTTGGGAGGCAGCCATTGTTGGACTAGCTGGACTGATGGATCTACTTTGAATATAGATTCATTCTTTCAGGTCCCTTCCTCTATAGAATGCTAACCAATGCCCAGGGCTTCTGTTCAAATGTGGTCACTGTCTCTAAGACCCCAGCTTTGGAACATCCGGTGGGCTCAAGTACAGGGCTTATGACTCTGATAAAAAGGTTTCTCCCTGCCACAGAACCCGGACCTACCCTGCTCCTGTTCTGCCTCGTTCTGAATTTCCTTTTACCAAGTACAGCTGGCCAATGCACACACTCATAGCACAAACATACACACACCTCAGAGGGCCAAAGGAAAGCAGAGAGAGTTTCACTCCTGTAGGTTGGCCCAGTTGAAGCCCTCCCCTGGCTCCCCAAAGTACTAGGGCTACTCACCGTCTCAGGCTCCTGTCCCCAAATGCCCCAGGCTACTGTGTCTCCATTAGGAACTGTGTCTACACCCCGTGACCTTCAACCAACTCCCCAGCCAGAGAGAAGCCACACTCACTGTGGATGGAGTTTGTAGAGCGTCCCGTCCACGCCCACAGTTACATTCAGGTGGTCTAGGCCTCTGTTCTCTCGGATCTTTTCCACCACGGCGGCCATGCCGGCACCACACAGCTGGGCCGCCCGCTTGGACACCACCCCACACACGGTCTTGACCAGGATACTGTCGTCGCACGTGCTGTTCAGACCCAGCTGCTGAAGGATGGCCCGCACCTGGAGCAGCGCTAATCGGTCACTGCGGAGCACAAAAGCCCAGTGAGCTGGATGGAGCAGGCCCACGGAACCCTTGGAACAAGAACCTGTCTAAAGCGTTCTGCTTGTCTATGAATGGCATCCCAGGGGTTTATTCCCCTTCTAGATAGATTAAATTAGAAGAATACACACACACACACACACACACACACACACACACACATTTGTAGGTAGGTGTGTCTATGTATACACCACAGGTACCCAAAGAGGCCAGAGGAGGGTGTCAGATCCCCTGGATCTGGAGCTATAGGAAGCTGTGACTTGCCTGATTGTGCAAGGTGACAATCACACTGTGGACCTTTAGAAGGGGTGAGAGCCATCTCTCCTGCCTTCGGCTTCTAATTGTGTATGTCTGTGTGCATAAGTTATAGGTTCCTGCGGCAGCCAGAGGTGTCAGATCCCCTGGAGCTCAAGGTACAGGTGGCTGTGTGCAGCCTGAATGAAGTGCTAGGAACCAAACTCAGGCTCTCCGCAAGAGCTGTGATTGCTCTTAACCAATGAGCAATAATCTCTCTGGCTCACCCCTTCAAACCACTGGCTCTTTTTTTTTTTTTAAGATTTATCTATTATTATACATAAGTACACTGCAGCTGTCTTCAGACACCCCAGAAGAGGGCGTCAGATCTCATTACAGACGGTTGTAAGCCACCATGTGGTTGCTGGGAATTGAACTCAGGACCTTTGGAAGAGCAGTCGGTGCTCTTACCCGCTGAGCCACCTCGCCAGCCCTAAACCAGTGATTATTAAACCCGTGGGTTGTGACTCCTTGGAAGTCTGATGACCCTTCCATGGGTGTCACTTAAAACCATCAGTAAACACAGGTACTTACCCTAGGATTCATAACAGTAGCAAAATTACAGTTTTGAGGGAGCAGTGAAAATAATTTTATGGTGGGGGGGTCACCACAACATGAGGGACTGAATTAAAGGGTCGCAGCATTAGGAAGGTTGAGGTCTGTTTTGGTTTTTGGTGGTGGTGGTGGTGGTGGTGGTGTTTTTTTATGACAGGGTTCCTCTGTGTAGCCCTGGCTGTCCTGGAACTCACTCTATAGACCAGGCTGGCCTGGATCTCATTGATCCGCCTGCTTCTGCCTCCAGAGTGCCGGGATTAGAGGTGTGTACCACATGCTAGACTACAGAAATTACAGCTGAAAAATTTTCAACTCTTCCTAATCCCAGTGACCCCAGGAAATGCCATTACATTCTTTTCTCCCCCTCTTCTTCCTCCTCTGTTTGAGAGAGAGGGCGTCCAAGGTGAACTAGAGACTCACCGGCTTCCCCTCCTCACCTCGCCGCCCAGCTAGAAGAGATCACTTTGAAACTATAATTTCCTAAGGACAACAGCAGGGCTGGGAGGTGGCTCAGCGGGGACAGCACTGGTTATGAAAGTCCAATGAACTAATGTAGCACCCCTACAGCAAGATGAGAGGCTGGCCGAGGGATCGGCCTTCTCTCTTGGCCAGGAGAAAGGAGTCCTCTGACTGACACATGTCACACACACACACACACACACACACACACACGAAGTAATTTTTTTAATGCCCTTTGTCACCACACCTTAATTTGCATTATTCTACGTCAGCCAAGATGACGTTTGTTCCCTTGCTTAAGGGTCATATGAGTGACCTAGTGTACCCCAGGGCTTTCCCTTCTCCTAGTAAACTGAAAGAGCTGAGATAAGACTGGCTAGCCTTTCTCAAAGACTTGTGTGTATGCAATTGTACACGCACTGCATGTACGAAGTCACTACCTTGGTCTGCGTTTGAGACAAGATCTCAAATAGCCGAGGCTAGCCCCAAATTCACCACATAGATGAGTTGGGCCTATAACTCCAGATCCTCTGGCCTGTAGCCCTTACATCAAGCTTTCATCATGCCCAAGAGGAGGAAATGGGAAACTGAGGCATTCTTGGAAGCACAGTCGAGGCTCACGGGGTCGGAACTGTTGGGATCTGCGCCCCCAGCCCCCACCATGCTTCTGCCTCTTGTCACACGCAAAGCAAGTGTTTTTCTCAGTGTACTATTTGTCATCCTCCCCTCCTCCCGCATACCAATCTTAAAAAGGCCTTACAGAACCTATGGAGCTCTGGTTTGTTCTGTCTTTGCCATTAAGCTGTTAGAAACTGGCAGCTTACATGAGGATGCTGGGGATGGCAAATGGAGTGGCCATTTGGAAAAACAATATGGTGGTTCCTCGGGAAACTGAAAAGGGAATTACCACAGGACCCAGCCAGTCCACTTGTGAGTATATGCATAAGAGACATGACAGCAGGGACCAAACAGATGTTTACTCCCCAACCCCCTCTCCACCATGTTCAGAGAGTCATTTAAGGGAACCACCCAAGCTGCCAGACAGTAGCACATGCGGGAAAACAAAACGTGATAGGTGCATCCAATGGAATATTACTCAGCCCTAAAAAGGGAGGACCCAAAGTGGATGAGCCTCAAAAATACTCTGCGAAGTGAAGTACTCTAAACACGAGTTTGGAGTTTGCTGAAAGCAAAATGGTGCTCAGAAACTCCTCCCCTCCCTGCTCACCTCTCGATCTGAGAGAGAAACTTGGTCTCGAAGATGCCTCGGGTCTTGAGTGGCTCAGAGATCTGTCCCCGGAAGAGGAAGCCTTTCTTGGTGAAGTCAATCAGGATGTTACGGACGATCTCACCCAGGTACATTCCACTGATCATCTTCTCAAACCTGAGTGGAGAGGAAGGGAGGGCACTGAGTAAGAGGTCCGCTCCCACTGGGACCAACAGTCACTCCGGACCTATGATGGCCAGCCAAGGGTATGATCTCGGTCACATACCTGTCCTGTGCCTCCCCGAGCAGGCTGACAGGGGCTAAGAAGCCCTCCGCCCTCCCCACACTGATGCCCCCTGGAGTCACAGAAAACCGTGTTAGGTGGCCTCGTTGGTTGTCTTTGCCTGGTCCATTCCACTCCGCTCTCAGCCACGAGCCACACCCCAGAGAGGGTCACCCCAGACTGTCACTCTTCCAGGCCCAGGTTCTCTCTCACCTCACCCTTCTACAGAGCATACACAAGGCTCCCCCTCTCTCACCACCACCACAGTGACTCCTGGTCCTGAGAAGACAGGGAACGAGTGTCTTGCCTAGACCCCAGCCCAGCACAGTACAACGCCCTCAGCAGTTCCTGACTAAGCAAAAAAAATCTCAGTGGAGTCTTAAATGGACAGAGAGAAAGTTCTTTGGGTTTTGTATTCATATATTGATGGTTTTGGTTGGTTGGTTGGTTGGTTGGTTGGTTGGTTGGTTGGCTTTTGATGGTTTTGTGGTTAACAGCATGGGGCAAGTCTGGTGAGTCCCAACACTTTCAAGATTAAACTGAAGCAAATTTATTTTCCAAAGGACATAACTCAGACCATCTCGTCCTGGCTATGCCAATGAACAAGAACGGTACTCTTGGGAGACTGGAACGGTCACCTCATTGCTAAGTGGCTACTGTTCTTTCAGAACCAATGTGACCTGAGTGGTAAAACTTTGAGCAGCCACAAGGGGGCGCAGGATCTTGTAGTGAGAAGGGAGTCTACCTCACTTACTGAAGAAAGTCCTCAAAGGTAAGAGACCTTTGAGCCATGGCTAAACTCCTTCAGTCCCCAAAGGGCAAACTAGGCAGCATGTCCACTGTCACAGTCACTTCTAGGAATAATCCTACCCCACACCAGGAACCAAAAACCCACTTATACCAAAGGGATAGGCTTCCAAGCCCCTGTGCAGCCATAGAATCTGGCCAACCCACTCACGGGCACCCAGCAGGCTGGTTACCTTTGTTTCCCACTGTTTAGAGAATATTCGTCCACCACTTTGTCGAAGTCTGTTCTGATGTCGTCCAGACAGCCATTGTCACCAAAGGCACCCCACTCCATATTGATGCACATCTGGCCCTGGTTCCCCTCTACCATCTCCACGTTCTTCATCTCCTCCATGTAGCAGGCATTGCTGCCAGTCCCTAGACAGAAGGAAATGATGGGGCTGGCACCAAGGGCTTCACACTTGGAGTTCACACTGGGGGAGAGACTTCACACTCAGGAAGGGTCCTCACACCCTTCATATCTGGGGGGCTTCATACGGGGAAAGAAACAAATGGTGGAGTGGGGGGCTTCACACCAGGAGCTCTGATGCACAGGGCAAGGGTTGCTTACAATTTTTAAATTAGTTGTCATACACACACAGATTTGGATTAAGTATACCCCCTCCCTTCCAGTCCCTCCCCATCCTCTATCACTTTTTCCCTCTCAACTCTCTGTGGTGCCATCTAAACACACCGACTGAGCAGAGTTAATGCTGCCTGCATGTGGGTTAGGACCCGGTACTGGAGCACAGGGAGGTTCTCAGGGTCCCCATCTCCAGAGAAAACTGAAACCCTGACTCTCGTCCCCCCAGCAGCCATCAGGTGCAGTGCCGGCCGATAGCTCCTCAGCTAGTGGTGGGATCGTGACCCTCCTGCCCCTCGACTATGCTGGGATCTTGTCTGCCTTGATCTTGCACAGGATCTGCCTGCAGTCAGAGCCTCCGATTTCATGTGTGCAACTGCCCTGTCATGTGTGCAAAGATCCTTTTTTTTTTTTTTTTAGACTAGCCAACCACCTCTGGCTCTTATAACCATCTGCCCCGTCTTCCAAAATGATCCTTGATCCTTGGCAAAAAGGGACTGAGTTACTTGCATTCTATCAACTGAACTACATCCCCAGCCCTCACCAGTGTGTATATGGGTGAGGTATATATATATATACATACACATACATTATATATGTGTGCATATATGCATACATATATTTATGTTTGGTTTATGAGATAGGGTTTCTCTGTGTAGCTTTAGTTGTCCTGGAACTCACTCTGTAGACCAGGCTGGCCTCAAATTCAGAGATCTACCTGCCTCTGCCTCCCGAGTGTTGGGATTAAAGGTGTGCACCACCATTACTCAATCTCTCTCTCTCTCCCTCCCCCACCTTTAAAATGTACATTTGGTGTTTGCCCTACGTCTGGGTAAGCAGGTTGGATTCACTGGAATTTGAGTTACAGACAGTTGTGAGCTGCCATGAGGTTGCTGGGAATTGAACTCTGGTCCTCTGGAAGAGCAGCCAATGCTCATAACACTGAGCCATCTCTCCAGCCCTATAGAGTTTTGGTTGGTTTTTGTTGTTTTTGTTGACTGTTTTTGAAACAAGGTTTCTCTGTGTAGCCTTGGCTGTCCTGGAACTTGATTTGTAGACTAAGCTGGACTCGAACTCACAGAGATCCTCCTGCTTCTGCCCTACTTTCCGCCCCCCCACCCCCCAACCCCCAAATGCTGGGATTAAAGGCATGGACCACTACCAGCCAGCTGGGTGTATTTCTTGAAAACAAACAAAACATTTGGTTTTTCCATTGTATCTGGGAACTTACATTTAAATGGCAAATCTGAGGTAAACGAGGGTGGGTTGATTGATCTTTAAAACAAACAAACCCTAGCTGGCTGGGTACTTACTATGTTGACTAGGTTGGCCTTGAACTTGCAGCAATCCTCAAGTGTCCACCATTTTGCCTAAAGCCTAACCTGTTGGCCTGGGCAGGGCTATATTTATGTTGCTATATGCTCTTACAACAAAGGAATGTATTGCTACACGCGTGCACGACAGTCTGTGGTACCAGCAAGGCAAGGAGCCGCTGGGCAGAAAGGTGGGAAAGTCCCAGCACTTTGAAGCTTGCTGACTAGATGTAGTCACAAGAAGTGAATAAGCAGCGCTCTCTCTCTCTCTCTCTCTCTCTCTCTCTCTCTCTCTCTCTCTCTCTCTCACACACACACACACACACACACACACACACACGCACAGTAGCTAGAAGACTGTCTACTTTTGTCCCTCCACCATTCACTTCTTTCTTCTTCTTCTTCTTTTTTTTTGTTTTTTCGAGACAGGGTTTCTCTGTGTAGTCCTGGCTGTCCTGGAACTCACTTTGTAGACCAGGCTGGCCTCGAACTTAGAAATCCACCTGCCTCTGCCTCCCAAGTGCTGGGATTAAAGGCATGCGCCACCACTGCCTGGCGGCTCATTCACTTCCTGTGACTACATCTAGTCAGCAAGCTTGGAAGTGCTGGGACTTTCCCACCTTTCTGCTCAGCGGCTCCTTGCCTTGCTGAGCAAGTGGCTCCTTGCTGGTACCACAGACTGCCATAGTCAGGGTTACCACTGCTGTGCTGAAACCTCCATCACCAAAGCAACTTGGTGAAGAAAGGGTTTATTTGGCTTATGCTTCCCCATTGCTGTTCATCACTGAGGGAAATCGGGACAGGAACTTAGACAGGGCAGGAACCTGGAGGCAGGAGCTGATGCAGAGGCCATGGAGGGATGCTGCTTACTAGCTTGTTCCCCATGGTTTGCTCAGCCAGCCCAGGGATGACACCACTCACAAAGGGCTGGGCCCTTCCTGCATCAATCACTGGTTAAGAAAATGCCCTACAGGCTTGACTGCAGCCCATCTTACCAGAGGCATTTTCTCAGTTGAGGTTCCGTCCTCTGATGCCTCTAACCTGTGTCAAATTGACATAAAACATAAAGCCAGACAATACACTGACACCATAGGAGATCTGCTGCTTCTAAGACAAGGAAAATTCCTCTGGGTGGCGTGTGGCTCTCAGGAAGCCTCTGGTTTCCATGTTTAATCTCCCTAGAGCATTTCTTACACAGTATCCCCTAAGACTGGGAAGGAGCACGGATTGGTGCTGTTTTAGCCCACAAGGGGCTTGGACACAAAATGGGAGGTACACTTTCATAGCAGACTAGTTATTTTAAAACTGTGGTGTATGGAATCAGAATTCACCTTGCAGGGGAGTTCAGTTCTGTTCCTCTACTGTGGAGTGAACCTGGGGTCTGGGCTCAGGCCAGGAGGCTTGGCAGCAGGTGCCTTTAGCCACTGAGATCCCCACTGCTATCCCTGCCACACAGTCCACTGAGGTCCGCACTCCCAGCCTGGTATATGGCAGTTTTAACGTCGTGACCTCTGGCTTGTGGTCACTGAGCTTGTCCTACTGCATAGACTGAAAACTCAATCAAGGGGGCATTCCCACAGATGCCCTGGAGCCTGCACTCATGAAGCTCTTTGCTAGGTCTCAAAGAAACCCAGGACAAGTCTCACCCACACTTCTCACCCCGCCCCCTACCCATAACCACCTCCTCTCCCCCCAGCTTTTCTTTCTTATATATAATTCAGCCATCTTGTCCACTGAGCGAGCTCTCTCTCCTCTCCCCTGTTCTCTCCTCTCTCCCTCTCCCCTCCCCCTCTCTCCTCCCTCCCTCCCTTCCCCCCTCCCCTCTGGCTCTCCCCCAACCCCCTCCACCTCTGCTCTCCTGACCCAGTGTCTTCTGCTAGCCCTGTTCAGTCTGGCCTCTTCCAGATACCTCTGGCTGAAGTCTCCCTCACTTCTACAATAAAGCCTTCTCCTCTGCAACCAGGCAACCACTTCTGACACTGTAACAAAGCCTGCAGGGATATGAGTGAGCTTTCCCTCCATTCAAGGGGAATGGCTCCCCACCCTCCTCTACCACTGGATTGTTTCTGGTTTCTCTGTTCCCTTCTACCCAAAGTACAAACAAGGAGGAAAAAAAGGAGCCCTAGAAATAGAAGACGCAAAGAAAGCCAATATATGTAAAACTGTATTCCCTGGCCATAAGAATTTTAAACAAAGAGGTCGGTTGATGGAGGCAAGAAAAAGCTGGCTGAATCCTGGCACCAGCTCCCCTCATAGGGCAGGAAGGTGAGGCCTGGCGTCTAAGAGAATATGCCCAGTCACGCTGGGTTTGCAGGTCTCACCTACGCCCATCCACAGGCAAAAGGCTGGGCAGGGCAGGGCTGGGTGGTGAATGCTTTGCCAAAAGGAAGAAAGGTATAAAATCTCTGGGGCAGAAGCCAAATACCTTTCATCTGGATGTGCTTCCTGACTTTCTATTTCAACAGTTGTTTCAAGTAGCTTAATAACAAATACAAAGGCTTTCCCCAGTACAGAGGGCAGCCTGTGTGAGTCCCATCCCGACCTTCAGATGCTGGAAATGATCTTGAGGCGGCGGTGACATTTCGAGATGTCCTACTAGTGCTTGCAGGCATTAGTGACTGAGAAAGTGTTTGGGGAGTGCAGTGGTTAACGTGAACTGTCAACCTGACACCACCTAGAATCACCCTGGGAAGAGAGTCTCAATGAGGGACTGTCTGCATTGGGTGGAAAGAGCATCTTATGTGAGTTGAAGACCCAGCCCACTGTGGGCAGCACCATCCCCTAGGCAAGGGTCCTAACTGGGTAAGAGGGGGTGGAAATCAAGTTGAGCACAAGTAAATCTGTACATTCCTTTCTTTCTACTCTATAATGTGCCTAGTTGTCTCAAGTTCTTGCCTATTCGTAACCTGGAACTGGCAGCTAGAATAAAGCCTTTCTCCCCTAGGTTGCTTCTGTTAGGCTATTTTATTATATCAGCAGGTGGAGGTGAGGACCAACATCCAAGGTTGCTCTTGGACCTCCATAGGCACTGTGTGGCAGGCACACACACGCACACACACACAGAGTTTAATCCTCTTGAGGTGTAGACCTCACAAGACGACAACCTACAGGGTTGGAGTCACTTAGACAGTGGCTACAGATGATGAAGGGTTCCCAGGAGCACAGTGGCCCTTCCAAGCTACAACACAGTCAGGAGTGGAGATGGTCTCGACTTCCTTTTTAGCCCTTGAGTTTGCAGCCCTGAGGCTCTTGCGCATGGTCTGGTTCCAGGCACCCCACTCCATCTACCCAGGACACATGAGCTTTTTTGTGCCTCATTTCTAGAGAGCTTCCTGACTGACGGTCCAATCCTAACGGATTTGTAGCATCCTGGGGTGTAGCCTGCCTCTATACAGAATTCTAGAGGAGGTAAAAATGGTACCCACAGATCAACCATTCCCCCACTAAAGACTGAACTGTTGGGTTTGTACCACAGAGGAAACGCCAACATCCACTTCCTGGAGAAGAGACCCTTTTACGGTACTTACCCACGATGAGTCCAATCTCACAAGTGGGTTCTTCATAAGCACAAGTCATCATGGTGCCCACAGTGTCGTTGACCACAGCCACCACATCCAGGTCAAATTCCTTTGAAAAGAAGGGGACACGAATGTAGGGAAGGGTCAGCTGGGCCTGGCTTGAATCCTGCTAGTCTAGGCTGTGGACTGGACATTTCTGGGAAGCAGGGTTGGTTTCCTGACTGTGTTCTATAACTTGACACAGAATAGCAATACTGTCTATAAGTTTATTCCAGCCAACAGGGCCATCCATGTCCGACGGGTGCTTGCACTCTGAAATGCCTGGCAGTTCCCGGCTGTATGGGCTCTCAGGAACTTTCCATCGTTCCATTCCTATGAGTCATGATTTTACCTCTCTTTGGGTGTACCATCCTTTTCACATGTGCACGCGCACACACACACACACACACATACCACCCTACAGCACACATGTGTAGGTCAAAGGATTCTCTCCCTACACCACGTGGGTCCTAGGAACTAAACTCAGGCCCTCGGGCTTGGTGGCAGGCTGTCAAGCCAGCTCACCAGCCCATATTACCATCCCTTAATGATACAAACTGACAAATGTCACTTGACCGCCTGGCAGTAACTGGGGCGGGCGTGGGGACAGGGACACTTCCAAATCGCATGCTTCTGTGGTGTTCCAATTCTTCACAAAAAAAGCAAGCTTAATTTTTGTACCCCCCCCACAAGGTAAAAATTATTTTAAAAAGATTAAGTTACCTCTCTCCTTTTTACAGCATCCCTCAGTAAAGTGGCTACATCGTGACCCACACAGTCGGTGGCTTTGAATCCCTTTGTCCACGTGATCAAGATTCCCTAAAACAGGAAAGGCACCCAAAGAGTTTAGGTGAGTAACCTTCAGGTCACTTTTCAGTCAGGAGAATGTGACACCCTACCTCCCGGGCAATAACCACAGAGGCTGTAAAGCAAGAGTGGAATCCGGTGGGCTGGCCCCCTCCCACCATCTTCACAGATATCTGCTTTCTAAACCCACTTCACAGATGGAGAAATGGAGGCACATAAGGTTGGCTTATTTAAAGGAATGCAAAAATTCAGTAACAGTGTTACTTTATAGGCAGTCTTTAGGCTTCACAGGTCTGAAGTTATACACTGCTGGGGAAAAATGCCACAAGTGTGCTTGTGCATATGTCCCATACCTGGAATCTCAGCACTTGAGAGACGGAAGCAAGAGATCATCTGTTAGTTCAAGACCAGCCTGGGGTACTTAGTTAAGTTCAAGGCTAGCCTGAGCTATATAATGAGACCTTATTAAAAAAAAAACAAAAACAAAAACATCAGACCTGCAATAAACAAGAGTTTAGGAGCAGAGATGTAGCTCAGTTGGTAGAGGGTTTGCCCAGAGAACACAGAGCCCTGGCTTTGATCTCCAGCACTGCACAAATCAGGTGTGATAGTAGGCACTCAGAATCCCAACCCATGGGAGGTAGAGGCAGGAGGATTAGAAATGATGGGCCATCCTTGGCCACACAAGGAATCTGTGTAACAGATTCCCAGCCTGGGCAACATAAGCCCCAGCCTTTAAAAAAAATGTTTAGAGAGAGTCAACTGATGTTAGATGTATGTGTCTGTGTGCCCTGTCTCTGTGTCCATGTATGTGTGTGCGTGTGCGTGTGCGTGTGCGTGTGCATACACTTCCCTCCTTTTGATGTTGCTTGTCTGGAATTATTCAATCCCTGTTTTCATGGCTGTAGTCAACCTCCTTAGGCTGGAGCTTTTCTGATGACACCACCTTACTTAGCTCTCCGGGGGCTGCCAATCAGTTCTTAAACCATCCCCTCGGGCCCCTCCCTGGCCGCGTCTCCACTTGCGCCACACAGGGCTGCCTGCAGATCTTCCAGACAGGCTGGCTCCTCCCTCAGTGACTCAGCATCACCTTCTCGCTCTCTGCACACAGTATGCCCACCCAGGCCTGGCCCTTCCCGCACAGTGGCAGAGTGCTGGCACGTGCCTCTGACTCTGGCACTGCCATAGGAAACCCCTAAGGACAGAAATTGTAAATGGATGGAAAAAAAAAAGAAATAAGAAATAAGAGGAGGAGGATATATGCCTGCTCCGAAAGTGTGGAGACGATTTTTATTGTAGACACTGGGAGAAAGCAGGCAGACGAAGGAGCCCAGGCTAAACACGGCAGTTTGACTTAGGCAGGACCAAGAAGAGAGACAGGGAAGGAGAGCAAGAGAGGAGTCACCATCCAAAAAAGGAGCCTGGTATAACCAAAAGGACTGAGAAATATAGGGATCAGGGTGAGGACGGGGAGGGGGGGGCGGCGAAGCCCAGCCCCCAGGAGGTTCAGGGTAGGGGGTGGAAGAAAAGTATGGGAGGAGCTACAGCTACAGAGTGAGACTTGTCCTGTGTTGAACCCTAACAGAAACCCTCCACCTGCACCCACACCTTAGTTCCAGCGGTGGGGGAGAGCCACGCCCATCTGGGACCCTTTTCATCCCATAGATTGAGCAAGTATTTACTGCAGGTCTGTTCTAACAGGGCACTGCCCCAGGGCCTATAGGCATCCAGCACCTTGCTGTACTAGCAGCCACAAGGAAAGCCGCCAAGGGCTTGAGGATGTAGCTAGCTGGCAGAGTGCTTGCCTAGCATGGGCAAAGCTCTGGGTGCCACTCCCCAGTACACAAAAACCCCGGTGTGGAGGAGGACACAGTGGTGTCAGAAGAGAAGGCCGTGGCTACAGAGCAAGTTGGAAGGTGGCCTGGGATAAGGGAGTGGAGGGAAAATGGGGTTGAGGAGGAAGGAAAGAAGCAAAGGCCTGGCGAGCTCCTAAGATGCGTGCAAAGCTCCATACTGAGAGCTATGCTTTGTGTCCAGAGGCCCCAAGGGTTCCCAAAAGTCATGGCTCCAGTTTTTTTGTTTGTCTTGGCTTCTTGAGACAGAGTTTCTCTGTGTAACCCTGGCTGTCCTAGAACTCACTCTGTAGACCAGGCTGGCTTCAAACTCAGAAATCAGCCTGCCTCTGCCTCCTGAGTGCTGGGATTAACAGTGTGCACTGCCGCTGCCACCTATCAGGATAGCCTCTTCCAAACAATGGCTCAAGAGTAGAGTTTTAGGGATGTTCTGGAGAGGGGGCATTCTGGAGAGGGGGACCCATGAGACATGTAAGGCTGTCCCAGACATCCAGGGATACCCCCAAGGTAGGAGGAAACCCTAGCCACAGGAACTGAACACTGTCAGGTCCACAGGAAAGACACTCACGCAATCTAGGCTGGTCTGCTTGCAGGGAAACGAGAAGGTGAAGCCCAGAGGCATCCGGGGGCCTTTGATCCCCATGTAGTCCAGGAAGTCGGAGATGCAGGAGACAATGTGGTCAAACAGCTGGAAGAGAAAAGGGATGGATTGGCCAGGCTCTCTTTAGTTTCACACTTTTAGCATGTACACATATAGACACACACACCCAGACACACCCAGACACACCCAGACACACCCAGACACACCCAGACACACACACACACACACACACACACCTTTCTTTAGGAACTCCCCAGTCACTGGAGTATCACGGGCTCAAAGGGTCCGATGCTTTAGGGGCACAGGGCCACAGCTACAATGTTATGTAGCAGACACAGGTTATCTCATGACCACCAGTGCCATTGGCCAGGTGTGGGCTGCACAGGCCTGCATGCGTCGGGCCCACCTTACCTCATCCCCGGTGCCCTGCATGATTTCCAGGGGAATGGAGTAGATCTTGTTGTGCATCTCCACTGTTCTCTTTTTCCCACTACGGATCTTTACCAGTAGGACTCGGAAATTCGTTCCTCCGAGATCCAAGGCCAGGAAGTCACCATGCTCTGTCACAAGGAAGAACACAGAGAAAAAGCCTCAAACGGCTGCGTGCATCTTAGTGGCCAGTAACCCCCCCCCCCAGTCTGCCCCCCTCCGGCATTACAGAGACGACTGTGAATGGTCCCTGTGGTATAGAGCATGGTCTAGGCTCTGAATCACAAGCTGGGCTAGCATTAGAATGGTGGCCCCAGAAGGGAACCACTAGGCACAATGAACTTCACTGTCACTTAAAAGCCTGACAACAGTATCTTCATTTTAGTGACCCTCATATAAAAATGCATAATTTGTACCAATGTATGAATCTAAAAATGATCACAGCCTCCCCTCCCTCTTTGCAATGTGGGTGTATGGTTGTTTTTGTTGTTATCGTTGCTATTGTTTTTGTTTTGAGACAGGGTCTGTGTAGCTGTGGCTGTCCCAGGAACTCATTCTGTTGACCAAGCTGACTTCAAACTCAGAGATCTGCCTGCCTCTGCCTCTGCCTGCCTCCCCAGTGCTGGGATTAAAGGTGTGTGCACCACCATTCGGTTTGGACCTATGGTTCTTGTCACTGAAGACAATGGAAGAACCCGCTTCTCTTCTTTTTGGATTCTGGAACCCAAAGGGAAGTGGCGTAGGCAAAGCTGGGCCAGCCCTGGCCTCGGCCTCCAGATTCTGCTTCTGTCCAGCAGCAGAGCACAGTGACCCATGGGTGGGAAACCTACGGCCAGCTATATCGGGTATATTGTAAAGACTGAGGGTGGCTTCTCAGTTGACCCCCAGCAGAGGTCAGCAGACCCTGGCCTGGATTAGCAGAATCACACAGCTGACCCACTGACCCACTGAACAGTGGTTGGTTTATAGCACTAAAATTGAGAAATCCCTGGCCCACTTCCGCCTCACCAAGCAGCGGCTCATGAAGGTGAAGGTATATCTTCTATCCCAGACAGTTGGTATTCTGAGGCTCCACCTAAGAATCTCTTCAGTGTCACCATGGAGCTAGGCTCAGTGAGGGGCGCAGATGCTTCTCCGACCAGCCCAGGTAATGCGAAGCCCCAGGTCACACATACCCTGACACTACTTAAAAGATGAGGACCATGTGAATTCTTCTGTTGGTTCGTCTCATGTAGCGCATGCTGGCCTCGAACTCACAATGTAGCTGAGGCTGGCCTTCAACTCTAGAGCCTCCTGAGTGCTCAGAGTGCAGGTGTGTTCTGCCTGCAAACTTCGCATTTTCCATTTCTAACACGGTTTTACAAAGAGCACCAGCCTGGGAAGTCCCACTAGGAAAACTGAAGTGCTCTAAGTCCCCCAAAAACACACACACACACACACACACACACACACACACACACACACACCACACTGCACTGGGTTGGGTAAGATTCCAGCTCTTGTAAAACTAGACATGGCCAATCCAACAGCATCCTCAAGAGGGTTCTAATATGTCCCTTACCCATCCCCATCTCTACCCCTCCCTCTTCCTGGGATAGAGGTGTGGCAGCCCCAACAAGCCCTCACCAGTCCCATCTGGGATGCTCCGGACATAAGAAGGCAGCATTTTGACCGTAGCTCTGCTGTGGGTCTCCTTTCTCAGCCCCATTTCCATCTCTGACCGCAGCTTCTTCTTCACCTCCATCAGCGCCTGCTTGCTGAGGCGGAAGTGGGACAGGGTTTCCTCAATCTGCCGGTGCTGCTCGGCCAGGCGGTAGGCCACAGCGGTCACCATGGCGGCTCCCTTGCCGCTGCCACTCTCTGAGAGGAGGAACCGGACATCCGAGTCAGGCACCAGGCGCCTCAGGGTCTTGTGGAACCGCCGGGAATACCTGAGGGAGAAGGTGGCAGTGGGTGAGCCACAAGGGCTGGACCAGGCTACCTGCTAGGGCCAGGTTCGAACTCTCCTATCAGAACGCTTTGATTCCATTCTGCTACTGCTCTTTGCTTATGCAGCCTCTATGTACATGCCATAGAAACGATGCATGAAATACAAAAAAAAAAAAAAAAATCTAAAACTGCTTATAACAATAACAACAAAAAAAGAGAGGAAGGGTCCCTGATATAGCCATCTCGTATGAGGCTATGCCAGTGCCTGGCAAATACAGAAGTGGATGCTCACAGTCAGCTATTGGATGGAACACAGGGCCCCCAATGGAGGAGCTAGAGAAAGTAACCAAGGAGCTAAAGGGATCTGCAACCCTATAGGTAGAACAACAATATAAACTAACCAGTACCCCCAGAGCTGGTGTCTGTAGCTGCATATGTAGCAGAAGATGGCCTAGCTGGCCATCAATGGGAAGAGAGGCCCCTTGGTCATGCAAACTTTATATGCCCCAGTACAGGGGAACACCAGGGCCAAGAAGTGGGAGTGGGTGAGTAGGGGAGGGTATAGGGAACTTTCGGGATAGCATTTGAAATGTAAATAAAGAAAATATCTAATAAAATAAAATAAAAATTAAAAAAAGGAGCTCATTATTTTATGATTATTATCTACAAAAAAAAAAAAAAATTGAGGGCCCAAACCATCTTTGTGTGAGGCAGAATCACTTGCTAACTCCAGACCAACCTGGGCTGCAGAGTCAGTTCTAAGCCAACTGGAGCTACATAGCAAGACTTTGCTCAAGGGGAGGGGAGATGGGATGGGGGGGTGTTTGCGGAGGGGAAGGGGGGACAACATCTGAAATGTAAATAGATAAAATAACCAATTAAAAGAGAGAGAGAGAGAGAGAGAGAGAGACTTTGCTTCAAATGATCAAAAAGGGGGTCTGTCAAGGCTATATCACAGCCCTGTACCACAGGGGCCAAAGGCAAGCACTTCAGAGTCAGACCCAAGGACAAGGGCGAATGCTGAGGCAAGTGACCTTGAGCCAGTACTGACCTTGGACTCCAGGAAGACCAGAGTCTGGCTGAGGGTGAGGCTGGGAAATGAATGGGTTTAGTGAGGAATTCCACACAGGAATGAAGGAGCCAGGCTCACTAACCCTTCTTGTGTGGTTTTGTTTATTTGGCTTTTTTGTTTGTTTGTTTGTTTTTCATTTGGCTCTTTCCCTTCTCTAGAAGAAAAGCTTAGGCCAGCGTGAGACACAGAGCCTGTGGTCTACAGTATGGATGGCCACAGGCCAAAGAAAACAGGAAAAGCCATTTCCCCAAAACACCAACAGTCACTGCCTCCAAGGGACGGGTTAAGAACGACTTTTATTCTTTCTGAAACTCTTGAAAATGGCCTCGAGTTTCTAGTAATTCTGAAATGAGGAAACACCTGTTCCGAGTTATTCTTTGTTTTTGAGCATGCGCAAGCTCCTGGATGGGTGCACATGAGTAAGGTATACATATATGAGCTCACGTGTGAGCACAGGCGTGGAGGACAGGGGTTAATATCAGGCATCTTTCTTAATCGCGCCACACCTTATTTTTAAAGATAGGGTCTCTCCTGAATCTAGGGCTCCCCAACAGGCTAGACTTGCTGGCCAGCAGGCCCCAGGGATACTCCCATGTCTACCCTCCCCCTCCCGGGATTACAGGTGCACGCTGTTACACTTGTCTTGAGTTCTAGGGAAGTGCATCCCGTGTTCCAACTTGTATAACCTGCACTTTCCTGACTGAGCAGTCACCCCGGGTCAGAGTTACTCTTTAAAATGTGAAGGTGTGGGCGCTAGAGAGATGGCTCAGTGGTTAAGAGCACACGCTGTTCTTCCAGAGGTCCTGAGTTCAATTCCCAGCAACCACCTGTAACTACGGTTCCAGGAGATTCAACAGACAAGTGTGTAGGCAAAAACACTAATTCACGTAAAATAATAAGTTCTTAAAAGAAGGTGAAGGTGCAAACAGAAGTCGTTTTGGAGCATGGATGACCTTAACACCACCAGACTGTATCCTGAAGACCCACTATGGTGATCGATCTGGTGCAGTGTGTATTTGATTTACTGCCTAAAGATGTTTTGTTTTGCTTGGTTTTTTTAGACAAGGGCCTCACTAGTTACACCAGGCTGGCCTCAAACCCACAAGGATTGACCTGCCTCTGCCTTACAAGTGTTGAGGTTAAAGGAATGGGCCACCATGCTCAGTCCTAACAAAGTTTTAATATGATATTATACACCTTTAGGCTTTCTTATTGGGAAAAAATATTAGCCAAGAATTCCACAGAAAAAGCTGCATGCAGTTGCACAGACCCGTGGTCCCAGCTACTCGACAGCTGAGGCAAAAGGATTACTTGAAGCCTACAAGTTTCAGGGACAGCTTGGCCAACATAATGAGACTTTGCTTCTTAAGGGGACCAAAAGGAAAGGGGAAGGACAAAGAAAGGAATGGTTCATTTTCTCTTTCAAGTATCTTTTAAATATATATATGTATATATTTAATATATATAAATAATATCATATATATATATACATATTATACACTCATACACACACACACAAAACTGTGAACTTGGAAGCTGGCATCACCCACTAGCCTACTGCTAGCCCCTTGGCATCCAGGAACTACTTCAATGCATGTATTTGTGCAAGTGTCCCAGTGTGAAGGCTGAGACTCTGCAGATACGAGCTTCGGTCTTCCACTCACACCAGGAAGACTTTCTGAAGCTTGGAAGGGCCAGCACCGTGAGCAAGCAAGAAGGCAGCTCATCACTCAGGAGGCAGAGGCAGGCGGATTTCTGAGTTTGAGGCCAGCCTGGTCTACAAAGTGAGTTCAGGACAGCCAGGGCTATACAGAGAAACCCTGTCTGGGAAAAAAAAAAAAAAAAAAAAGGAAGGCATCTCAGTAGAGAAGCCTGTCCCAGTCTGTAAAGACCCCTCATGATGACGCTATCTCTGGCTCTCAGACGGCAAGAGCAGACATGGGCCCATTTGAAGCAGCAGTGTCTGAGGCTGACGGATTAATATTGGAAGCTTTTGAAACAATGGATGCGACTGGTCATGGCAGCACACACCTGGAGGCAGAGGCCAGAAGATCAGGAGTTCAAAGCCAACCTCTGCTATACAGCAGGTTTGGGGCCAGCCTGGGCTACATCAGACAATGTCTCAACAACAACAACAACAGCAACAACAATTAACAACCACCAAAAAAAAAATGCAGAATTCCTATGACCAAGTTCCAGTCTAACAGGGTAAACGGATGCAATGCAGACTAGCTGTAGAGACACTACACCTCATGTTCCTGTCTGAAGAAACTTCTATCTCACCTTAGGAGATAAGAGACCAAAGCGGACTGCAAAAGCAACATGTGAGAAGGCACCGGGGGTGAGGCGTCCAAGATGAGCAACTCTTAGCCTTGTTTCCCAGAACCAGGCTGTGTCTTATCTTCCCAAACCATACCCTGAGCATGCAAGTCTGCCTTCCGGAGAGGGGCCTTGGCCTCAGATGGGGGGATTAATGCAGGGAGGACTCACTGTGGGTGCATCTTGTAGAGAGAACCGTCTACGCCAACTGTGGTCCGCAGCCTGGGCGTGCCCTTATTGTCCCGCAGGCGGTTCAAGATGGCACCGAGCGTGGCAGCCACCAGGTTGGCTGATCGGAAGGACACGATTGTGCATACGTGCTGGACCGATACACAGTCATCGTGAGATGGCTCCACTCCCAGGCGGGTCAAGATTTCCTTGGCATTTTGAACGCCTTCCTTATCCCTGGGAGGTGGGTGAGAGTAAGATATCAAAATTTAAGAGTTCAAGCTCACGGCAGGCTGTGGAGAGCGCCAGAATTGGGAAGCAAAGCTGGGGAAGGCAGAACCCATGGCACGGCCTGGTGTGGGTGCAGCTCTGTGAAGAGATGAGCCCCCACTCTGAGGTGGGGCTCTTGCAGGAGAAATATCTGGCTGGTGGAAAACACTACCAGGCCGGGTACCTCATGCCAGTCCTTGGAAAGGGGAGACTGCATGCGTGGCCTGTGAGCAGGTGGAGAAAGAGCTGGTTTTTTTACCTGGGGGATAATTAACATAACATGAGGGGAACCTCCCCCCATGGAGCGTTCCGAGTTGCTTACACAAACGTACCAATGTTGTCTGTAAAATTCTAATTTTCTGCCTATGAGTCTTGTGTATCTTTTGTTGGTTTCATTCAGAGGTATTGTATGGTTCTGTTGTTCTTATACATGGTTAGTCTTTAAAATCTTTCTCCTGTCTGTTTGTCTGTCTGTCCATCTCTGTCTGTCCCCTACCCCTTTGGCATTGTAGTTCTCAGTAACCAAAGACCCAGTGGCAGAAACAGGCCAAGATGAAGAAGGCAGGCACTTTCCTGACTTCGCCAATGACTGTAAAGTTAAGTTACAGCACACACACACACACACACACACACACACACACACACACACACGGAATCTCGGGACCGAAGGAGAATGACCCGATAACAAACTCCAACATGCAGCGTGGGCAGAGAATAAATCGGGGAAAAGCCCTCACCCACTCAGCAACCTCTTTAGCCACAGAGATGGCTGTGCATATGACTGTCAGAGCCTAAGTGAATGAAGCTCCGCCAGCCGGAGGTAAATACCCAGGACCAGAGGGCACACTGGCGGTCGACGCATGTGGGGACTGGTGGCACAGAGCAGTCTCACGGCTTTCTGTCTCTGCTGATGGCCTTCCACGGCTGTGGGAAGCCTCCAGAAGCAGGACTAGAGCCCACTGGGACACAGCTGCCACCCGCAGCACGGGGCTCATATAGACTGCATTGCTGTGCACCTCTCAGAGTCGAGATGGTGGCTCCTGAGCATCCTATGAGATGCCAGAGGGCAGAGGGCAGGATGCTGCCTGAACTCTGACTTTATGAACCAGTGTTTCTCAAACTTGTATTTTTCTCAAAGATTTTCAGAGAACACGTGGAAGGTGGGAGAGGTTTGGGGTTCAAAAGAAGTTTTGGGGAATGATGGGTTAATCACATTAATTAGCGTTCTAATTAATGAATATTATAAACTAGTATTTCCCATAGAAGCATCCAGTCATTGACTAGACTCTTCTAGGTTTCCTAGAACACAGTTTGGGAAAGGCCATGATACAAAGAGGGAATTCTAAGAATCCAGGCCCAGGTTTGGTCAGACCCTTGTTCGACACTGGAGTCATCCGCTGCCTGGACCCAGCTTTTACCCAGGGTGTGTGTGTGTGTGATGTGCGTATGTGTGATGCATGTGTAGTGTGCTGTGTGTGTGTGTATTTATGTATGGTGTGTGAGGGTGACAGAGGGGACTGTTTTTGAAACCACACAAAATTATCCATAAAGCTCTTGTGCTAAACCCTTTTCTTTTTAACTCTTTTTTCTTTTTATACCTATGGGTGTCTTGTGTGCGCCTCATATATGCCTGGTACCACCTGCGGCCAGGGGAGAGTGTCGATCCCCTGGAAATAAAGACAGATTATTGTGAGCTACCATGTGCATGCTGGGGGCTGAATGTGCTAGGCCATTTCTTTAGAGCCCTAGGCTGTTCTTAATGACTGTACCAGAAAGTGTGGGCAGGGAGACCAGCTGGAGTGGTCATCTGAGGGCCTGAAGGGCCCAGGCGGCCTGGCACATGAGGAGAAGAAACCTCCCCTCCCCTAACCCCTGGGTTTAAATCTCAAGAGGTAACAGGCCCCTGCCTTCCTTCCAAGGCCCTGGATGGTACCTACGTTTCAATGGCGGCTACGTCGCTAGTGGTGAACTTGCCCCTCGTGAGCAGCTCTGGAGTAATGCGCCCTTCAAATAAGAGACTTTCCTTGGCCATCTTCACCAGGATCAGCCGGACCAGCTCTCCCATGTACATGCCGCTCACCATCTTCTCGAACCTGCAGGAGCCAATGCCACAAGAATCAGTGTCAGCATCCAAGGAGGGGACAGCAGAAGAACAGAGCCGCCGCCCCCCCCCCCCCCCCGCTGTGTCTGTCTCTCAAGCTCCCAGTCTCCACGGTCTGAACAGAGCGGCCACCCAGGAGGACACTGAAGGGCAGGAACATGCAAGGAAGGCTGCCTGGAAATGTTAGGAGTTAGATTAGGGGTGACAAGTGTAAAGGGTCATCTCTTTGTTTGTTTGTTTGTTTGTTAGACAGGGTTTCTCTGTGTAGCCCTGGTTGTCCTGGAACTCACTCTGTATGTAGATCAGGCTAGCCTCGAACTCAGAAATCCACCTGCGTTTGCCTCCCAAGTGCTGGGATTAAAGGCATGTGCCACAAGACTGAATGACACAGAGCTGTCATTCCTATCTGTTCATCATAGACCCATCAGGAATGGAGGGATAGAGGTAGCCAGGAACTATGCAGCTCACAGGAGGGAAATGCCTTCTTTTGGAAGACGGGCAAAGCTGTTCTCTATGGGGGAAAGGGGATATTTGTATATTTGGGGTTTTTTTTGACTAAGATAAATATTTAGAAATAATTAATTATGTCTTGTGCATTGTCTGTGCGCCAGAGCATATGTGACCACGAAGAATGGTTGCAAGCTGCCTGACGTGGGTTCTGGGACCTGAACTCAGGACCTCTGTAAATGCAGTCAGTGTAAACTCTTAGCTGCTGAGCCATCTCTCCAGTCCCTGTACAAGTGTGGGGCACGGCCTTGGTGGCTGATGATGGTGAAGCCAGAGGTGATGAAGACAGAGATGAGAGGTGTCAGGAGGTAAGGGCCTCAGTGCATTGGCCCGCCATCGGCAGAGATCATTCTTTCCTGAGGAAGCGGCAGCTCAGAGAGGTCAAATCTCCCACTCAGGGAAGAACAACAACAGTGGATCTGGGTTCGAATCTCAGTCCCTTCAGCTCTGGAGCTCTAGAGCTTCACTGCAGGGGTGCAGGAGATGAGATCTGGAGCTGGTAACTAGGTCAGAGCTAATACGATCAACTTGTCTCTACGTCTGATGGGGTTTGGGTTTTGTGGATTTTTTTTTTTCTTTCTTTTCTGAGACAAATTCCCACAAAGCCCGGCTGCTCTTAAATCTGACACAGAGCAGAGGATGAATGACCATGAATCTCTGATTCTCCTGTCTCTGCTTTCTGAGGGCTGGGATTAGAGGTGTGTGCTACGAGGCCTGGCTTCTACAGTACTGGGGTTTCAACTCAGAGCTGCGTGTGTGCTAGGCAGACGCTGGGCCAACTCTGCTGCATCTCCAGCTTCACCCTCATGCCAGGGGTAGGATCTGAGTAAATGAAAACCAATCAGCTCACACACACACACACACACACACACACACACACACACACACAGAGACACACACACTGTGCTCTGAATGAATTCAGGGATGGGCCAATAGCACAGTGAATGTGGTCTGGGGTGTGACTCCATATCTGAAGCCACCTCTCTAGATCCAAACACTGGAGGGGAGCCTGTGGATGGAGATTAACCCATGCCAGGCGGAAGACGCAGTCCAGGGGCTCCTGGGGCCTAATGTCATAGTTGAGTCAGATGTAGAGTATGGCTGATCAGGGACTTTCAGGTCCCGCTCTGAGGAACCTCTAAGCAAGGTAGACCAGAGGCCTCCTCTTGAGGGTGGCTGGTTAGCTGGCACTCCCAGAGCTGGCAGTGACACAGCAAAACAACGTGTTCCAGGCAGAGCCATCCAGCAAGCCAAAGATGCTACTGGGCTCCCAAGCGTCCAGCCCTGGCCTGTCAGCACAGCTCAAGCTTGCTTTCAAACACAGCTTTTATTGTTCCTGTTCCTGACTGGCCCAGGCAGGCTCGCTCACCCAGATCCAGAGAGTGGAGGCTCCCTGGCAGGAAAGCATCGTCTGTGGCCTGGCTGTTCGGCTACTGCTCAGGCTCCTGTCGTAGGCGCCCTGTGAAGTCTAGGCTGGAAGCCCCAAGCTGGCAGAAGGCAAGCAGGGCCTGGCTGCCTGGCTCACATCACTTCTCTTACCACTGCCCTAGAATCTTCTCATCTGGATGACAGTAAGACAGGGCCTTTCTTTCAAGGTTCTACAGAGGACACGTGACCATGAAATCTGGCTACTGAGTGGTTAAGACATTTGCCTCCGTCTGGTGGTTCCTAAGCTATTCATTTATGCATTTGAGATGAGGTCTCACACAGCCTAGGCTGTCCTTGAACATGCTATAGAGCACAGGATGACCTTGAACTTCTGACCCTCTCCTAACACCTACTGATGATGGGAATACAGAATCCTGTATCACTGTACCCATGCGAGGGACGGAGCCTCGGACATGCCTGGCAGGTAGCTCTGCCAACGGAGCTACATCCCAATCGAATGGTGATTAAGCAGAAAAAAATGTTATTTAGGAGCTTTAATTATTATATTAATGTACATTTATGGGGTTTTTGCCTGACTGTTTATCTGTGTACTAAGTGTGTGCTTAGTGCCTGTGGAGGTCAGAAAATGGAGTCAGACACCCTGGAAGTAGAGCTGTGGATGGTTTTGAGCTGCTATGTGAGTGTTGGGAATCAAAACCAGGTCCTCTGGAAGAGCAGTCAGTGCACTTGACCACATAGCCATAGCTCATCCCTAAATTTTAAAAAACCTTATTATTATCGTTATGCTGTTACTACTACTACTACTACTATTATTATTGTGCATGTGTCTCAGAAAACAAAAGTCTTGGTTCTCTCCTGCTACCTTAATGTGGGTTCCAGAGTTGCTGGGCTTACACACTAAGAGCCTTTACACGCTAAGGCATCTTAGGGTAGCGCAGGCCTGTTATCTCAGCTACCCAGGAGGTAAAGTCTGAAGGAGTGTAAGTTCAAGACCAACCTAAGCGACTTAGTAAGACTCTTGTTTCAAAATAAAAGCATTTTAAAGGCTGGAGATGTGGCTCAGTGGTAGAGTATTTGCCTAGCACTGCTGAGGCCCTGGGTTCCACCCAAGTGTGTGGGGGAGGGGGAACTGATGGGTGACAGGGTTTGTGGCTACCTGGTTTTCTAGCCCAGTCTTTTGCTCAATGCCTCCTGAATCAGAAATGTAGCCAGAAATTAAAGTTAACTCACAGCTGTTTCCCAGGGTTGAGGGATCCCCGGTCTAACTCTCTGTCAAACTCAGTTCGGATGTCTTCCAGGGACCCATCGTCCCCAAAGGCTCCCCATTCCGTGTTAATACACATCCTCCCCTCATCGCCTTCCACCAGGTCGATGTGTCGCAGTTCCTCCATGTAGCAAGCATTGGTGCCTGTGCCTGGGAGAGACAATGTGGGAAGCTGTGACCCCACGAGGCAAGGAAGGGCACCTGACGGGCTGAGCAAAGCAAGAAGCTCGGGGTTAAACCGGGTGGCTGGACACCCTACCAATGATCAGGCCGACTTCACACTGTTGGTCATCGTAGCCGCAGGTCATCATGGTCCCCACCGTGTCATTCACCACAGCTACAATGTTAGCATCATAGTCCTGGGAACCGATAAGGAAGAGAACGTCACCATCAGCTCCCACATGAGCGCGGAAATCCCAACCAGGCATGCTCCAATTCTCACACAACCATGCTGATGGGTGGCTTCACTGAGGCCAGGACTCAATTAATTGGATTAGACAGCAGTGATTACATTATGGAAACGGCAAGGTCCCCTTAATTATCTGGCTTAGGATTCTTCAGGGAGTGGATTTTACTCATGGAGCTACATTCCTGGGCAAGCTTCCAAAGGAGCGTCTAAGAATCACATGCGCATGCGCAAGGCGGCTCCTCCCTCTAATTCCCCCTGGTGCATGCAGAAGGCAGCTCTAAGACCACAGGGATGGTCTCTGCTGCAGACTAGATATCTTTTGATGGCACTTCGGAGAGCTCACATCTGACCTTCTCCCTGGGATAGGATTCTTGTTCCCTGCTAGGGTATTAAGCACTCCGTGCCCCTCACACCTGACAACATGACCCTTAAACCATTTTAAGATGGAGATTCCTCCCAATACCGGACTATGCACAGCCCAAGAGAAATTACCCCTCGCTTCTTAATGGCTTTATTCAGCAGCTTGACCACATCCGCCCCTTCCACGCCACTGGCTTTGAACCGCTTTGTCCACGTGATCAGTACAGCCTGAGAAGGAAAATGGAAAAGTGAAATTGAAGGCAGTGAATGTAGGGACAAAGCAGACACCCTCAGTAACAAATGGCCTTTACCAGGTCACAATGGAGATAGAGCCGGATCTGTCTGTCTGTCTGTCTATCCACTTAAAGGGTTTCCCTGAGGCAAGTTTTCCTTTTGATGATTTATTATTTTTTATGTTCATTGGTGGTTTTGCCTGCATGTATACGTCCGTGTGAGAATGTAGGATCGCACCCCTGGAACTGGAGTTCCAGTCAGTTGTGAGTTGTCATGTGGGTGCTGGGAATTGAACCCCAGTCCTCTGGGAGAGCAGCCAAGGAGAGATGCTGACAAGCCTAAATCCCTGGGGGATGGTGCAGAGGCCGGGACTTAGATTGGACATGACATTTTATATTACTTTGGTCTTACACATGGCCTTTAAAAAAAAAAAAAGATGACAAACAGTTGCACTTGGCTTGCTCTTTTCTCAGTCGGGAAGTTGCCATAGACACAGCAGGTTGGGGATGATGGATGTCAGGCCCTGTCAGTCTCCGGAGGGTTAATACAAAGATGAGGGCCCTGGCCTCACTCTGAGAGATGTACACACTGCTCAGGAGGGGGGTGAACCCTTGTTGAGTCTGCGATCCTTCTTTGCTCTGGAGCAACTGTGATTAAGGCCAGCTTTGGGAATGTCCCTGGACATTGCTTTCTTCACCTCCGTCCCCCAGCGAGACAATCAAACGTGGTATTGTGGGAAGAACAGGGACTTGGGTGGCCAGTCCTTTCTCTAGGCTTCTGTCCACTTTCTGGTGGGGGGCTATCTCATTCCACTGAAGGGCATATTATACACGGAGAATAGTGGAGTTGGTCTAGAATCGGGCAATGGGGGGGTCCCAGCTTTGAACCCTTCCATGGAGGGGTTCCCAGTTGGTAAGAGTCACTCCAAATTTGTTCCACCCAGTAGGCTCCTGTCTACAGGAGGATGTGCCTTCTGCCATACCCTCTCCCTTCAAAGACTGCTTTCCGGAGGCCAGGCCATGCATATCCCTCAGGGCCTGGCCCAGTGCCAATTAAACACTTGTCACTTGTTGCTCACTTAGCCGCCATCTAGGATCCTAGATCATCTGCCACGTCTCGAAGAGTGAGTGACTTTGAGACATGGTCTCGAGTGTCTAACTTTGGCTTTGAACTTGTTATGTAGCTGAGGATGCCCTTGAGTTTGATTCTCCTGCCTCCACCTCCCGTGTACTGGGTTATGGCTATGTTGGGCTTATAAGTGTGCGCCATCATACCCGGGTTACTTAGTGCCGGAGATCTTTGTGCAAGCAGTGAATGAAGTCACTTCCCAGCCCAGCACTTTGGTATTTTCAGAACATATCTTCATGTAACTCTTACAATAGTAAACAGTTAGAATTGATCCACCGTTAGGTATGGTTATTGATCTCTTATTGTGCTTAATGTATGTGATGGTTTGTATGAGCTTGGCTTAGGGAGTGGCACTCACTATTAGAAGGTGTGGCCCTGTTGAAGTAGGTGTGTCGCTGTGGGTGTGGGCTTTAAGACCCTCCTCCTAGCTGACTAGAAGCCAGTATTCTGCACCATGCTTGCCTGGATGCTGCCATGCTCCCTCCTTGATGATAATGGATTTAACCTCTGAACCTGTAAGCCAGCCCCAATTAAATGTTGTCTTTACAAGAGTTGCTGTGGTCATGGTGTCTGTTCACAGCAGTAAAACCCTAACTAAGACAGAGTCCAGTGTAGAATCCCATCATCCCATCCTGAAGGTGAAGGACGTGCGTGGTGACCAGCTTCTCCCCAAGCCCGGGCTACCTGAAGCCTTGACTTTCAGAATCATGTACTAATTACACTTTATCAGGGGTGTGAATATATAGGAAAAAACATAAAATACACAGTTCAGCATGATCTACAGTTTTAGGTATCTTCTGGGGACTTGGGACCTTTCTCCCACACTACCGTAATACAATGGCAGGCATTCAGGAAGCGCTGCATGAGGCACTCTAGAGGACCAACTCACCTGAACATCTTGAAGGTATCTAACTGCTGGATATCTCGGGCGTCTAGCTGGGACTACCCAAGTTCCCGAAGGAGAAAGTCTGAGACAGAAACACCTTAAAGGTACTCAAAGGAGGGAGCCTAACATGTGAGGTGAGACCTGGATCGGTGCTCCGGCCAGGTTCTATCATGAATAATCTGTCATCCCATGGAGGCCTCTGCTCTCCATCCTAAAAATGAGGGGCTTGATTTACTGGGCTCTCCAAACCCTTCCTGCTGATTCCGCAAGTCAAGCAAACGTGCGGCCAACAGCATCAAGGGAGGCAGCAGCAGCGGCGGCAGCGTGGACCCTATCAACAAAGGTCCTGCAGGAAAGAGGATGAGTGTGCTAACTAACACATGCCCTGCTGTCTCCTGGGCGGCAAGACAGCCTCAGTCTCTCCATCTGGAAGTGGGACTCTTATCAGCTTGTGCGTTAGCTGTGAAGTGCATATGAAGGCACAACCTGGGGCTGGCAGGACCCTCAGTGTTTACTATTAGTATTCCTGGGGTTTGTTTATCCACAGGTGTGTGTGGCGGGGGTGGGGGTGCAGTATGAGTGTGTGTGTGTGTCGGGGGTTCTGTCCCTCCATACAGAAAAGGAACACTCTGTATTTATTTATTCCACAGCTTTGCCACTCTCTGAGACACAGGTGCACCACATGGCGCAGCTGAACTCATCCTTGCTAAACAGACCCACGGATGAGCAACATGGCAAATGAGAAAGATGGGGTGACTCGTCAGCCACCGGGGAACTCAGCAAGGGAACCACCCCTAGGCTTCTCTTGAGGCAGAAGACAGCCTGATTCCTGAGGTACGGCGGCACCTGCCCAGACTCCAGGTCGCCCTGTGGCTTCTAGGTAAACACGCACCTCAACCCCAGTGAAGAATGTCCCCACTTCTCCCACAGCCGTTAGGCTTCGTCTACCTCCCTTTCCTTGCTCATTTATGAGAGCTTCATCAATGGCTCCTTCTACCTGGGGGCTACAAGGAACTGGGCTCTAAAAATACACCATCAGCTAAAGCAATAGAAAGAAAAAAAAATAGCAAAGGGATAGGCTAGGGACACAGCTCAGCCAGCTGAGTGCTTGTCCCATGCACACATCTGTAATCCCAGCGCTGTGAAGGTAAAGGGAGGAGGGGCATTGAGTTCAAAGTCATCCTAGGCTACCACCCAGAGGGTATCCTGGGCTACAATCAGACCCTGTCTCAGAAGAGGTCAGGGGGTGGGGGTGAGAGAAGAACGGAAGGGGAAGAAGAAACGTGGCACCGCAACCTCAGGTTCACTTTGACAAACGATCCCAAAACTAGGAGGCAGGGGGTCACCCATGAGTGAGGGGAAACGGGAGCGCGTCTTCCGAAGCCAACCCTCCCCAAGGCCTCCATACCTCGTCTATTTTGGATTGTCGGCACGGGAAGGAAAACGTGAATCCCACGGGTAATTTCTTGTCCTTGATCTTCCTTTTCTCCATGAAGTCTCCGAGGCATTCAGCGACGTGATCAAAAAGCTAGAAGGTACAGAGGAGGGAGGGACGTCGGGTTGGGGATGGAGGAGGGTGCCCTCACTTTGGATCACGCTGTGCACGTGTGGCAGCTAGTCCAAGCTCTCACGGGACACCTCCAGCCCTCCAAAGGAACCGAACCCTCAGAGGTCACAGCACGGGTCAGGCAGGCATGGAGGGAAACTCAGAAACTCAGAGAGTCGGCAGAGAGTTTTCCATGACACCTTGGCCATCTCTCAGCTATCCAGGAGGAGTGACCCAGCCATTCCCAGGCCATCACCCAGGAAATCCTAGGAAATCCTCGGGCAGCTCCATGGCTGGACCACCAAAGCACTGTGCTTTGCTTCACCTACTGAAGGAAAGATGAACACCCCCTAAAAATTCACAGATCCGAGGTGTAGAGGTCACATGGTTCTGCACCTGTCAATACCCACATCACAAAGTACAAGCGGGGCTCCAGGCTCATGATACGGCACCCGTCTAACTACAACACCCTTGTCTGGTCCCCCAGGAACAAACCCCAAAAGAAGTATAACACTATCAAAATCCACGTGGCAGTCTAGACATGAGCCGAGGCTAGACACATCGGCTCATGGCTAGAATTCCCTGCACTTGGGAGTCTGAGGCAGGTGGATTGCCCTGAGCTCAAGGCCAAGCTGGGCTACAGAGTGAAAACCCCTGTCTTAGATAACAGCAAGAAAATCCCAGATGCTACCTTCACGGATCTGGGGTCAGTCCTGGCACCGTGATTTCGAACACTCGTGGGTGTTAAGTGGAAATGGAGCTGGCTGTGCTCTCTGCTGTCTGTTATGAGTCATCACCCCCGTGTCTTTAAGGACAGTCCGTGTTCAACACTGTACTGCATGAATATGCCATGCTATGAATATCCCACGGTGTACTTCCAGCATTGCGAGCTTGCTGGCTCTGACTCGTGAGGTATACACACACTGTAAGAATCCACTGGAAAAAACACAGAAGCCGGGCTCCCTGGATTCTGCATGTACAATGAGGACAGTCTCATGCCTTCTAAAACACAGACAGAGGAGGACGGTGCCAAAGTGCCAAGCCATAGTCACGTTGAGCCAGCTTTAGAGGGGACCTGACTCACTGCTGGAGTTGGGGTGGGGAGGGGGACACCCAGTCTATTCCCACTTGGGCGCCTTGGGCCTGAGTCACAACTACTCAGGCTACGCTGCAGCAGTATCTCTGACTGAAGGGACACGTGACCACCCTCCCTGGAGAAACCAGGCTAAGCTTCCTGTGACCTACTTGAGACTGATACAAATCCATTACTAAGTCAGTCCCTGAGCCTTCTATGCCATCTGCAGCTCGGGCTCCGGGCACTCCTGCTGTAAGTGAGCAGAAGGAAGGGAGAGCGGCCACACAGGAAGGGCAGGGTGTGGCGCCTGAAATGGCTGGCTGCAACAATCCGGCCACGCCAGGAACCCATAGCCAGCACCTGAAACTGAGCCAAACACATCTTCCCGTAGCGGCTGAGCAGGCCCTGGGGAGTACTTATATACAAACCTACAGTCTTAGCACTCGAGAGGCTGGGGGAGGAGGTTCAAAAGTTCCAGGCTAGCCTGAGCTACAGTGAGTTCCAGGCCAGCCTGGGCATCTTAGAGAGGCCCTGTCTTCTAAAATAAGATGTAAGAAATGAGCTTGGTTTGTAGCTCAGTGGTGGAGTGCTTGTCTAACATCCTCAATGCCTGGGATTCAATACCCAGTACCACAAAAATGAATGAATGAATGAATGGATGAATGAATGAATGGATGAATGAATGAATCCTCATCACCTTTGGGACAACATACTCATTATTTTCGAATGGACACAGAAGCTAGATGTAATGACCCACGCATATAATCTCACACTCTGAAGGCAAGAGCAGGATAATGCGGTTGAGGCCAGACAGGACTATAGAGCAAGTTCCAGGCCAGCCTGAGCTAAAATAAATAAATCAGTAACAAAGGAAACACTTTAGGGCCAAATGAGATGGCTGAGCGGCTTAAGTGCTTCCCACCGAGCCTGACAGCCTTGAGTCCAACGCTTGGGACCCACACAGTGGAAGGGGAGACCCAACTCTCACAAGTTGGTTGTCCTCTGACCTCCACATTTGCACGCTGTGGCATGTGTGCGCCTACACACACACACACACACACACACCACACACAGACTCACTCCCTCTGACTAGCAGGGCAAATAATGACCGAAAGAACCCCCCCCCCAAAAAAAAACAAACTTTAAGTAGTATTTAAAATCTTCAAACCTAAGTGAGGTGTGTGTGTGTGTGTGTGATGTACATAAGGTGGACATGCACATGTGTATCAGTGCTCATAAACGAGGCCAGAGGAAAATATCAAGTGTTCCCCTCTATCGCTCTCCGCTTTACTACCCAGAGACAAGGCTTCTCACTGAATCTGGAGCTGGCTGGTGACCAGCAAGCTCAGGTCATCCCCCTGTCTCCGTTATCTGACAGTATTGGGGTTACAACCATATGGGCAGCCACAGCCAGCTAGCTTTTTATGTGAGTGTAAGGATTTGAACTCTGGTCGTCATGTTTGTGCCCATTTCCTGCTGAGCTGTCTCCCTGGTCACTCAATCCCTGTTTTAACAGTGTTGCATGCAGCTTCTGAAACCATAAAGTTTAAAATTGTAGGGGACACTTGAGATACCATGTGGTGGAGAAGGGAGAGAGAGAGAGAGAGAGAGAGAGAGAGAGAGAGAGACTGAGAAGGGGGAGGGGCTGCAGGATGAACACGGATAGCATCATTTCATCTTTACGTTTAACAGTATTTCAGGAGACAGGTTTAGGATCCACTTTTAAACACCCACACATCACAGAGGGTGAGGGTCCCATAAAATCCAGGCCCTTAAGACTTCGTTGTTTATGGGCTATGAGTCTTGAGCAGCTCCGTGGGTAACATGAGGACCTGGGTCACTGTGGAAGAGGTTGGTCAGCGAGCTCAGAGCTCAGGAGATGGGCCACTTGATACCAGATGACCGCTAACTCCAGAATGCTGTGGAGACATTCTAGCTCCATCAGTGTCCATAATCCTACCGTGCTTCCCTCACACCCTCACACACTTCCCTGTCCACAGCCACCACATTTTTCTCAGCATCAAAAATCTAAGAAAGGGGACTAGGGAGAGGCTCGGAGGTTAAGAACACTAGCTGATCTCCCAAAGGACCCAAGTTTGGTTGGCAGCACCTATATCAGGAGCCTCACAACCCCAATTCCAGGGGACCAAGTGCCTTCTTCCGGCCTCTTAGGGCACCTACACACACACACACACACACACACACACACACACACACACACGGTATATACTCACACAAGCCACACATATACACTTTAAAATTTTTTGCTGGATAACCTCAGCCGTGAGAAGCAGAGGCAGTGGGGATCTCTACAAGTTTGAGGTCAGCCTGATCTACAAAGTGAGTTCCTGGGCAGCCAGAGCTGCACAGTGAAGCTTGGTTTCAAAATAAGTAAGTAAATGGGGGGAGGGGGTGAGACCACTTTAGAAATCTCAGATTTTGACAGCTACTAAACAGCTTTGCCGTGTGTAAGATGGGCATGGTAAAACTCCACAGGGTTGCCACGGTGATTAAATGGGTCACTGGGTCATTGAATATAAAGCACTTATACACAGAACAGGCATCACCATGTCACAACAATCACCGCCTTCTTGGATGACTTAGAAGGAGCAAGGGAACAAACAGAGTGTGGAGGGGACGCAAAATCATCCTGGGGAGAAGAGGGGTACCCTGGGATGGAGGAACCCCCCCTAAATAAATCCTGCACCTAAAAGGCCAAGCCAAGGGACACAAGGACCGTTTGCACAGTGACAGTCTCAGCCGTGGCTCAACCCAAAGACCAACCACAAGGAACAGTGATAAGCCAGTACTTGTTACATGGAACGGGGTCTGCCAAGCTGGCTGCTGGCCACTTGCATGAAGAAGCCACGCAGTGGGCAATCGGGGCATGGGTGAGAGCACTCCCTCCCCATTGCAACAGCATTGGGGCGAAGGGACCAGTCTGTGATGCCTAGTGATAGAAACAGGACTACCTAGTGAGCGGTTTCCCTGCCTCTGTGGCTAGCTGTAAGGAGGCTTGCCACCCTAGACACATGCTCACTGTGATGGGCTCCAGAAAACTCTGAATCCAAGGATCGGAGTTCAAGGCTCTTATCTAGGTGAGGGTGCTCCAACCTTCATCCACAGTGACTTAGGCACAATGTAGACTCCTATAGAGAAGGCTCCTGGGCCTCACCTCAGTCCACCCCCAAACCATGGCTTTCTCTGGGGAACTTGAGGAACCTCACCATGAACACACACCTTCCCCAGCAGAAATCTGGCAAGCTTTCAATAGTATGGCAGCTATGACCCTAACGTGGAGTCTGGAAGGGCCCCAAGCTCATATGTCCATCCATAAGAGGAATGGAGCACCCCATGCTATAATCGCAGGGGACCCACATATAAAATAAAAACCCGAGGATATTGCCTGAACCATAGTCCCAGGGTCCTGGGGAGACAGGGACCCCACCACACATCACAAAACAGACCCTCTGCAGGTGTGCTCATGCCCTTTGTTCAGGAAGGATGGCCCTCCTCAAGGGCTGGTGGCAGGAGGGGAAGCTTTGGGTATGAACTCAAGGAGAAGGAGTCACTTCTAAAGCAAAGTGTGCAGTCTTGGTTGCTATGCTGAGGGCGTGTGCTCGCCATTCTACCAAGAGTACAGAGCTCCCGTTCTCCCAAGCTGAGAGCCATTCCTCAGGGCCAGGCCTCCAGTGAGTGGGTGCAGAAGCCAGTGCCCTGAGAGAAGAGCATTTCTACCCAAAGGGTGGGCTAAACCTGTGTCCAGGAAACAACCCCAGGATCCTTTGAGAACAAACGCGCTTGCGACAATGCCACAGGGCCTCCCTCTCGACAGCCTTCACCCACTCACAGGCCCCTAGTTTCACCGGGTGGTGTGTGCCTCTTCAGGTACAACCCAGCCCCCTACAGCTACCTCATCCCTCCAAAGGGAGTTCTGAACCATTGATGCTCTATGTCAGAGCTCCAATAGAGTCCTGGCAGGGCCCAGGATGGCAGCTTTCAGAAGCCCGGCCCTCTCGGGTACTCCAAGGGATTCTGGCTGGCTGGAACAGGATGAGGAGGACAGGGGCCCACCTGGCTTCCACTGCCGTGCACGATGTTCTCTGGGGTGTCGTAGACCTCAGACTCCATGCTGACGTTCTGACTCTTCTCGTGGTTCACCTGCACCCGCAGGATTCGAAAGGAAGACCCGCCGAGATCCAGTGCAATGAAATCCCCCTTTTCTGACAAGGGAGAAAGCAGATGTCAGATTCAAGCGTGAGCAGGACACCAGCAGTACCCTGCTCTCTGGATCTGGCCAGTCTGCTCCCCCCACCCCCAACCCCGCCATACAGCACCCGCTGGAACAACTCTGGACCCACACTGGGGAGGAAGAGGCATTAAATACAGCACAAAGCTCCATCCCACCTCCTGCCTTGCTACCCATAAATAAAGACCACACAACACTAGCTTTTTATTTTGTTGAAGCTCTGGGCTAGCCCCAGCATCACTATGTAGCAGAAGATGACTGCAGTCTCCCGACCCTCCCGGCCTGAGCTTCCTAATTACAGGGATTAAAGGTATGTGCCACCACACCGAGCTTGGACAGAATTTCAGCACTGGAGAAGCCTATGCCAAGGTTCAGCCTATGCCCTGGGTTCCTTCCATGCTGGCCCAGATGCCAATCACTGCTTGCCCAAAGCGCCAGTCACTCTTTGGATTGTGTTTTCACGGTTATTGTAAGATAAACAAAAATGAGAAACTAGGGCCACTTGCTGAGCACAGCTTGCTTACACAGCTCAATGACACTAAGGACATTTGCAAAGTTAAGCAGCTCCTGTCACTATCTCTGAGAAACTTGGATATCACCCCAACATGACTTGGTAACCGTTAAGCAGTAATTCCTCACCCCCTCCCGTCCCTAGGAACCCCCACTTTCTTCTCGGAGAGATCTGGACATTTCATATAGGTGGAATCGGGCATGCCTTGTCTCTTTGTGGCTGGCACCTTTCACTTACTGTAACGTCCCCGGGGCTCATCCACGTTGCAGCCTGTGTCACCAGGCCAGCTGCCCTTGCCTCCGAAAGTCCCAATAGCTCCCATTCCCATGACTATCAATATTAGCCTGGTGGCACCTACCCTGAAAACGATTACCCACACACAACCTGCAATCTGGGACACATAACAAAGAAACCATCCACTCAAGGTGCATGTGCGGTCCAAGTCAAGTATGGCGGTGCATGCCTGTGATCCTAGTACTTACTTAGGCTAAGACAAGAAGATTGAGAGTGTGAGGCTAACCTGGGCTACACAGTAAAAACTTGTCTCAAAAGGGGGTGGTGTAAATAATACTATCTACTTTTTTAAAGGGATTATTATTATTATTATATTTTTAAAAGCCAAAGGTTGGTGATGTAGCCCAGTGGTAAAGTGCTTGCTTGCCCAGGATATGTGAGGTCCTGAGGTTGATCCATAGCACCATAAACAATAAATAGATAGATATAGACAGACAGAGAGGCAGGCAGGCAGGCAGGCAGACAGACAAATGGATTCCGAAAACTCTTTTCTGGGTATTAAACACAAATGGTTCCTTTTGACTGGCTTTTTTCACTTAGCAAAATGTGTCTAGCCTGATTCTACGTTAGACTGTCCATGCGAGTTCCATTTTTTTTTTCTTGGTTTTTTGGTTTTTTGGAGACAGGGTTTCTCTGTGTAGCCCTGGCTATCCTGGAACTCACTCTGTAGTCCAGGCTGGCCTCAAACTCAGAAATCTGCCTACCTCTGCCTCTGCCTGTCAAATGCTGGGATTAACGGCATGTGCCACCACGTATCCCACTGTCTGCACGGACCATACTTCACACATTCCTTCCTGAACCAACGGACATGGGCTGTTTGCACTTCAGACTGTGATTAACACTGCTAGGAATGAGCAGTCCTCAGGGGATCCACAGGGACACACTGCAGACCTGCCCTCCTCCTTCAACTTTCTTGGATCCTCAGGCTATGTTTGGGTCTGTCAGCCTGGATTCACAGACAGGAACCTAGCCGGACTCTCCTCTGAGAGGCTTCCCTCAGCAGCTGACAGGAAACAGATGCAGAGACCCACAGCCAAATGTTAGACGAAGCTCAGGAAGTCTTGTAGAAGAGCTGAGGGAAAGGACTGCGGGTCCCAGAGATGGGGACTCCATAAGAAGAGCAAGAAAGTCAGCTAACCTGGACCCTTGGGGGGCTCACAGAGACTGAACCACCAACCAAAACAGCATGCAAAGGCTGGACCTAGCCCCCTATCCCGACTCCCATATATATGTAGCAGAGGTGCAGCTTGGTCTACATATATGTCCCCCAACAACTGGAGCAGGGGCTTATCCTGACCTCTGCTGCCTGCCTGTGGATCTTGATCCCCTAACTGGTCTGCCTTGTCTGGCCTCAGCGGGCAAGGATGCACCTAGTCCCGAAGTGGCTTGAGGTGCCGGGGTGGGTTAGTTCCCCAGAAGGGACATCCTCCTCCTCAGAAGTGAAGGTGAGAAGGGATTAGGAAATGGGAACTACAATCAGGATGTAAAGTGAATAAATTAATAAATTAATTAATTTTTTAAAAACCACTGCTAAGCACATTGGCACACACATTTGTGTGTGGACAAGCGTCTTTCCTTTCTCTCACGTGTGTTTGAGAGTCACACTGTCTGATAAGGCCTGACAAAGAGGCTGTACCACTTTCTGTCATTATCCATAACAAAAGAAACCTCTAGTTTGTCCATATCTTCAGTAATGCGTGTATGAGGCCATTTTTCACCATCTCTTGCATCTCTCTGATAAAGGCTGGTGTTAGAACGCCATCTATCTACTTACTTTCTGCCCATTCGCACCCTTCGATGGTACCAAAATGAGTGGGAGGTGCCTTTAAACATTAGATATGTTGGGGCCAGGCAGATGGCTCAGTGAGTAAAACACCAGTCATTCAAGCCTGAAAATCCACATTTGATCCCCCAATCCCCCCAAACCAGTGACAGACACAGTGATGCACATCTGTAATCCCACTGCTTTGTCCAGTTGGGAGGCAGAGACCAGGGAGCAGGCTGGAAGCCTATGCACTAGCCAGCCTGAAGTGTACAAAGCAGGAAAGGAAACAAGAGGATCTGACTCAACAAGGTAGAAGGAGAGAGAAGACTCGAGGGAGTTGTCCTCTGACCTCCACAAGCATGCTATGCGTTAGTTAATTAATTAATTGGTTAATTGATTGATTGCTTGATTGACGTAAGGCCAGGAATGTAGCTTGATAGTGGAGCGTGTGTTTAGCTTGCCTGAGGTTGTCTAGTCACTGTCCTGTTGCTGTGAAGAGACACCATGACCACGGCAGCTCTTATAAAAGAAAACATTTAATTGGAGGTGGCTTACAGTTTAGAGGATTAGTGATCATGGCAGGAAGCAGACAGATAGGAGCAGTAGCTGAATTTTATATTTGATCTGTAGGCGAGAGAGAGAGAGAGAGAGAGAGAGAGAGAGAGAGAGAGAGAGAGAGAGAACAGAGACAGGGCCTGCTCTGTGCTTTTGAAACCTCAAAGCTTATCACCAGTGACACACCTCCTTCAGCAAGGCCACACCTCCTTCAGCAAGGCCACACCTCCTAATCCTTCCTAAACAGTTCCACTAGGTGGGGACCTGGCATTCAAACATATGAGTCTATGGGAGCTGTTCTCTTTCAAGCCACACATAAGTTCAGTCTCTACAAGGAGAAAGAAAGAGGGAGAAAGGAAGGAAGGAAGGAAGGAAGGAAGGAAGGAAGGAAGGAAGGAAGGAAGGGAGGAAGAGAGGGAGGGTAAGAGGAATGGCTAGATGGATAACTCAATAAAGTGGTTGACAGGCAAGCATGAGGACCTGAGTTCAATCCCCAGAACCCATGTGAAAGAAGCTAGGTGCAGTGATGCGTTTATCGCACACATCTGTAATCCAGCACCGGGGATCCCGGGTGCTCACTGGCCAGCCAGCCCAGCCTACTTGTTAGGCCCCAGACCAATGAAAAACTCTGCGTCAAAAAGACTGACATACCTGAAGGATGACACCTGAAGCTGACCTCTGGCTCCCACACATGCAATGGGCATGCTTCCACATGCACTCACACATATGCTCATATGCACACTAACAACAGGGCTGCTGAGATGGGTAAAGCCCTTTCAGTGCAAGCCTGAAGACCTGGGTTCAATACCTGGACTCCCCCCCCCACCCCCAATAAAGGTGGGAGGAGAGAGTCCACGCCACATGATTGTCCTGAGCTCAACACATGCACCATGGTATGTGCCCACCTCCACACACACGCACACCACTTCCACAAGAATATTAAATAAATCTAAGTTATGAATCAGTAACAATAAGGAAGCAGTGACAGGTTTAGATTTTCTGGTTATTTCTGTGGTGCTGGCCGTTGGGCTACTCGGTCTCACCAAGGGCCATCAGTTTCTGGTTTTGCCGTTTAGGGCTGTGCTGTGTGTAAGATTCAACCGCCCAATGCAAGGTCGAAACAGTCGCATCTGTTTTTCTTTTAGGAGTTTGATGGCACCAGCTCTTCCACTTAGGTCTTTGATCTGCTCAGAGCTAATGTTTTGTACAGGGTATGAGGTAAGGCTACAACAGGGTTCTTTGTGGACATTCGGCTTCTGGCTACTGCTAGCTGAAGGGACTCTTGTCCCTTGCTGAGTAGCCTTGGCATCCCTGCCAAAAGTCAACCGACCATGAAACTGTGTCTCTGTCTACCTGTATATTTTATTTGTTTTGGGTTTTACTTTGTTTTGTTTTGAAACAGGTTCTTAGCTGTGTAACCCTGGATGGCCAGGAATTCTCTAGGTAGACCAGGCTGGCCTCGAACTCAGAAATCCCCAGCCTCTTCTTCCTGAGTGCTGGGGTTAAGTTCATGTGTCACCATACGTGGCCTTCTTTTTATTTTTGAAGTAATTTTTCTTTCCCGCCAACATATAGTATTCTCTTTTATACAGTGGATATATACCTATAATTGATTCATTATCAACTTTTGTAACTGGAAATTTTTTTTAGTTGCCAACTGGGTCTCGTGGTCAGATGAATAAAAGAAAACAGGTTTCCTGTCACCAAAGCTCAGGCACCCTGGACTGGCCCATCCCACCCTATCCTGCCCCTCCAACCATGTCCACTCAGCCTTTGAAACAGGATCGGTCCAGCAAGGTTCCAGGGAGTTCAGGCAGGATCAGAAAGGGTGACCGTGACAATGGCCAGGACAGAGTTAAAATATAAAAAACCAAAAGTAACCCAGTCTGGGTGACAGTAAAGGAGATGGTGGATCTGAGAGGTACCTGACTGGTGGCTGCTGAGAGCCAAGGGGGTCTCTCTGAGGCAGGGTCCCCTCTACCTGTGCTGTCTCCAGTTCCATCTTCAATGTGTTGTGTGGTGGCTGAGAAGAAACAGTTGCCACCCCTGTTTGAAAATCACTTTTACAGCCCAGAAATGCTAGAAAAATATTAAGTCCATGCCACGGCATATGGAGGAAGCTCCAAGCAAAATGGTCCCACCAGTGGCCATGGGGCCCTCCCCTCTCAGACTCAAAAAATATTCAATGCTCTTTGGGTTTGGTTGATTGGTTGGGTTGTTTGTTTGTTTGTTTGTTTGTTTGATGTCTGCAAGCTGTCTCCAACCTCATAAGTGATAAGCAAGTTTGAGACAGGGTGATTTCACCCACTCCCCTTGCAGCAGGAGTCTGCAGACGGCAGACAATCTGAGTGTAATAAGCTGGCTCGGCAGGAGAACAAGGTCTGCTTGTTCTCATAGTCTGCCAGGCCAGGGACAAAGAGAAATGACTTCAGGTAAGTGCCGCAGGGCATTTGGTAAGCTCTGTTGGATGCCTGGCATTTACTTAGGTCAAACTCAGTTTCCTCCTCTCCTGCCTAAGCCTCTTATGTAGCTGGATTATAGGCACACACCAGCCTGCCTGTTTACCTTCCTATCCATCCATCCTGTCCTCTCTGACAAGGTCACACATAGCACTGTCTTGTCTTGAAGTTGCTCTGCAGCTGAAGGTGACCTTGAACTTCTGATCTTCCCGCCTGCACTTCCTGAGTGCTCAGATGACGAGCGAATGCCAGCCCAGCCGGCCCATTTCAGGCTCACCCTTCCTATGTGGCCGGTTAGGAGAGGATGGGGGTGAGAGAGCATTGGTTGTGTTTCCCCTTCTGTCTCCTTCCACAATATCAGCAATACCAGCGAGCTCTAAAACCCTCATCCTGGCAGAGGCTGGGCTTACACAGCCCCAGGACAGGGGTCCCATAGCTGAGGGCCTACAGCAAGGCCCTCCCAACAAACTAGAGTGTGTGGGCGATGCTGATAGAATTTGTATGCTTCTTACAGTACCCTACAGGCCCTTCCACTTAATCCCGTCTTTTACAGCAATCAGAGCGAGAACTATGCCTTTAGTTTTCTGTTTATTATGTTATTAGGTTCATTCAAAAAAATTTAAGATGTATTTATTTTATGTATATGAGTATGCAGTAGCTGTCTTCAGACACACCAGAAAAGGGCATCGATTCCATTACAGATGGTTGTGAGCCACCATGTGGTTGTTGGGAACTGAACTCAGGACCTCTGGAAGAGCAGTCAGGACTCTTAATTGCTGAGCCATCTCTCCAGCCCCTCAATCAATTTTAAAAAATAAAAAAATAAACAGAGGAACTCATGGCATTTCTCCTGCCTTAGCCTTCCCAAAGGCTGGAATCATAAGTACGTGTCACCAGACTCCCTCACACCCATTTAACAGAAGAGGCAAAGGGAGGCTGAGACTGAAGTAAGTTCTCCAAGGTCATGCTGAACTAGAGTCAGAATGCTGGAGCCTTTTCCATTAGTTTGGATTTTACTTCTCTCTACCTCCTCTTACTTGGAGTTCAGGCTTCTGTCCAACTTCCTCTTTGTGTCTTTAGTTTCAAATCGGCCTCTCCCCGCCCCCACGGGGCCTCCTGCCCTAATCCCTCCCCGCGTTTCCCATAGTGCTGTAGGGAAAGAGCCGCTCTTCAAGAGGAGGCTCATTAAGCAGCACTCTGAAGGGCCTTGCACCTCTCTGCCCTTCTAATGATGGTCATTATTAGCAGAAAATAATGGAAAGCAAACACAGATGCAGGTGCCTCCGAGCCCCAGCCTGTGCTGGAATACACGACAAATAGAAACTGCCGCCTTCAGGGAGTGCCCGGCTCTGGGAGTGAGCTGCCTGTAAGCCAGCTCTGATGACAGTCCTTATCCTCAACTCCACCTGAAGCAGCCATGAAAGCTGGGTGCCACCCGAACTTCAAGTCACCCTCAGGTGCACAGCAGCTTCCAAGGTGGCCAGTGCTATAGCAGACCCCGTCTCAAACAGAAGGGAAATAGCATGTGGCGGCCCTCAACTTCAACCCCAGCAGGGCGGGTGGATCTCTGTGAGTTCAAGGCCAGCCCTGATTTATAGGAGTTCCTAGGCCTACAGGTCTCAAAAAAAAAAAAAAAAAGAAAAGAAAAGAAAAGAGAGAAAAAGAAAAGAAAGGAAAGGAGAGGAAGAAAAGAAAAGAAAAGGAAAGGAAAGGAAAGGAAAGGAAAGGAAAGGAAAGGAAAGGAAAGGAAAGGAAAGGAAAGGAAAGGAAAGGAAAGGAAAGGAAAGATACTCAAATAAATCTTTCTGCTTCGAATGGAAAAAGATAATGGTATGCCCGTATGTTTTCAGAAAACTGTCTTGTGGCTTCTCCTTTGTAAAGAACTTGCTGTGACCCATGACAGGGAAACAAACATCCAAACATGTATAGAATCCCATAGCTCCCAGGCTAACCAAGATCTACAATACCTTTTGCACTAAATGGGGCAGGGGGAACCCTCAGGAATGAGAGTCAGCGGAGAGAAACTGCACGGGGAATACTGTCCATTAAAAACATCCAAGGGGGGCTGGAGAGACCGCTCAGGGGTCAAGGGCAGGGACTGCTCTTGTGGAGCACCCAGGTTCTGTCTCCAGCACCCACCTGATGATTCGTAACCTTCCACAACTCCAGTTGCAGGGCATCTGATGCCCTCTTCTGACTTCACAGGACCCAAGTACGTGGAGCACATACACACATTACATGCAGGCAAAACATTCATACATATGGGAAACAAACAAACAAACTTCATACCTTTAATCCCAGCACTTGGGGGGGGGTGTCAGAGGAAGGTGAGTTCCAGATAGATAGATAGATAGATAGATAGATAGATAGATAGATAGGATAGATGGATAAATGGATGGATTCACCTTCTCCTTTCCTCACTCTTCTTATTAATACTGATCTGTATTGATCCTATCGGCATCAGAGGAAGGGGGTTGGGGGGAAGGAGGCTGAAGGCCCAGACTGCTGCCTCAGATTCCCCAAACCCTGTGACTGTGTCCCAACTGTATCCCCATACCGGGTGCATAGCTCTGTGCATAGCTTCGTGACTCATCACGGTTAAGATACCACTGCTTGTGAGACACGCCATTATCTGATGAAACATTAATGAAGAAAAAAAAATGCCGCAGGGCTGATTATGAGATTCGAATAACTGAAAGGAAGCAGGGGAGGGGCGACAGGAACGCTATACAAAACAATCCAGGTTTCAGAGGCTTTTTAAGAATAAGAGATTCCAGATAAATGAGATGTGGAAGCATTCTGGGGAAGCGGTTGTGCTGAAGCAAACAGATCCCTCTGTGCTCAACTGCCCAGGAGCTTTGGTATTGGGGGGGGGAGGGGGACAGGGGGGATCTGTCTCCAGGAACTAGAGAACAGGGTATTCCCTGAATGTGTGGGCCTGGTCTGGAAACTTAACTGGGGGGGAAAAGTGTCCAGGTTACTACTGTCCCACTCTGAGACCCTAAACCCTGGAAATGGATGGTGGGAAAGGAGGGGGAGGGGCCACGGCGGGGGAGGGGTACTAAGGGTACTAGGAGGGCACTGGTGGGAGACACAAGTTCAGAAAGAACTTCCTCCTCTCACTCCCAGCTCCTCCTTCCTGGTTACACAGGCTCACAATCACCTTCCAAGTTCCCAAGCCCAGCTCACTCGCCACTCCCACTCCCTCCCGACTCAGAGGACCAAAGTCACCGGCTGACCTCAGCTCAGACACGGGACAGATTCTTTTCCTGCTTGTGGGTCAATCCAGGGCTGAGAAAAACTGAGAGTGAACACAAGGGGCTCCCATCCCCAGCCACAGGCACCGGAACACACTCAGGAAACAGCAGCCAGGGTCACTCGGCCAGCCAGAACCGCTTCAAAAGCTGAACCAACCCCTGAACAGACAAAAAGGTCCTGAGTGGATCCAGTTCAATTCTTGAACAAAGACATCATCAGAGACAGAGACACCAGTGTGGGGACGGTGAATCCCAACGCCACCAAGTGGTAACCGGTCCTAAGACTCATTGCGGACATTCTCAAGGCCAGGTATAGCCAGGACTATTCTGGCTCCAGCCAGATTGCACACACAGCAAGCCCAGCATTTGCCCTTTGCTGGGATCGGTACACGAACTACTTCTTAAAATCTGCTAGACAAGACTGAAAATCGAGGCCTCCAAAGCTGGGGAAAGAAATCTCGGAAGTGTGTAGGCCACGCCCATAGGTGTAAACTCAAAAAAGAAACTTGACTTCCTGGAATGTAGCTCCCCTCATGGCTTAGAGTGGGTGAACCCCCATTCTAGTGATGGTGTGGCTTCAGCATCCACCTTTGCAAACTAGTAGTCAACTACAAATTGGCGGGGCAAAATGGCTGCCAGCGAGCAAATGAAGCCAGGACCTCGCAGCTGCTACTGGGCAGCAAAGAGCAGATGCTAATTCCCCAAAAAGCAACTTTGCCAGTCCTTGAGGAGTCCTTCGACTCCGTGAAGCAGGCAGGAGCCACAAGAATGCAGATTAAGAGGGGAATTCTTGGGGCTACCTTAACTTATTTTGTAGGGAATTTGTCCAAATGAGGACTTGAAATGTCCCACCTCTGAGCCCAAGACCCACCTGGCCACAGGAAAGGTGACCTGATGCCTGGGATTCTCCCAGAACAAACCCTTGCTTTACAGAAGAGATGATGACCCCCATGGCACCTGAAAAGTCCTAAATGCTGGACGTTACCAGTGTCACATAATCCTGTGGGTTAGGTAAGTCAGCATTGTCGAGTGTGGTGTCATCGGCACCTGGCGCATGGTAAATGTTCGGCAGGCATACGACACATGGGTTGATGTATGGATGGTGGGAGGGATAACTGGCTCAATGGGGTAACGAGGGAATGGTGGGTGGGTGGGTGAGTGAGTGAGTGGATAAATGGGTGGATGGATGGATGGGTGTTGGGTAGGTAAGTGGGTGGGTAAATGGGTGGGTGGGTGAGTGGATAGAAGGACAGAGGGTGAAGTTGGATCAATGGATAGAATTGTGAATGGGTAACATGAACACATGAGCTCATCTGTTGGAAAGACAGGTTTCACAGAGCATTCAGCTCACAGAGCTGGAGCCTCCCAGACCTCTCAGAGACTCACCTGAGCCATCCGGAATGGACCGGACAAAGGTCGGCAGCATCTTGACGGAGGCTGTTGGGTTATAGTCCCGGGAGAGGCCATTCTTCATCTCCTTCTTGAAGCGTGTCAGGATATCTATCAGAATTTCATCAGAGAGCCGCATGGCATACAGATACTTATCAATCTGGGGGAAGGACAGGAAGGGAGAAGAATTAGGCTGAGTTCAAGGGGAGTTCGGTTCAGCTCCAGCCTGGCTGGGCATGGCAGAGCAAGAAACTGGTGGCCTGGATGATCGACCCACTGATGCAGCCTGGAGGGAACATGGCACCAGAGAAGGCTGTTGACCCCCTCAACTGTGACACCGGGGGTGGGGTGGGGGTGGGGGTAGGGGTGGGGATGGGGAATCCACAAATGCTACTGTCCCCTCCCCCACCTACAAAACAAACAAGATAACCCCAAGGCGCGTTCCAACCCCGGAATACCACATGCTAAGTGTTGTTCAGCCCCCAAGGAGATGCATGATACAGGCAGGTTTCCTCCCGGCACCTTTAGCATCCCTCCCTCTGTGAGGTGGCTAGTTCATCAAGTTTGGTTGGCAAGGCCATACAAGTTAAGAACATGGGTTCTAGAGCCAGCCACATAGCTTCAAGTCCAAGCCCTGTTGTCTAAGAGGTGTGTGTGTGTGTGTGTGTGTGTGTGTGTGTGTGTGTATTTCTGTTTCTTCAGTTGAAATAAATAGGACTTAACCAGGCATGGTGGTGTACACCTAAAATGCCAGCACTCAGGAGGCTGGGGCAGGAGGATCACAAGTTCAAGACCAGCCTGGACTATATAACAAGACTCTCAAAAAGCCATATCAATAAATGAATGAAAGGATGAGGTAGTAATGCCAGTGGGTTTCTTTGGGCACATAACCTTCTTAAAAGGTTCATTTATATTTATCTTATATGTGTAAGTGTTTTGCCTGTGTGCACGTTAAGTGTGCTGTGTATGTACCTGGCACCCACAGAGGCCAAAAGAAGGTGCCACATCTCCTGGAACTGGCATTATAGATTGATGATGGTAAGCCACCATGTGGGTACCAGGAATTGAACCCAGGTCCTCTGCCAGAACAGCAAGTGCTCCTCAGGGCTGAGCCATCTCTCCAGTCCCAAATATAATCCTAAGAAAATAGAGTGACAAGTGGAAGAGCCAGAACCATTCAGATAGCCCAGGCAGCTGGCCCCACGGGGAGACATTCACCCCGGGGGCCCCACGACGCCCACACGTGTGGACTATGAGCCTACTTGACACACAGCTCCAAACACACAGGCTCCTAATCTCAACCCCCTGGGTCGTCGCTGATTTTTTTTTTTTTTCTGATTACTCTCTCAAAAAGTGTTTCGAGGGAGGAGGGGCGGGGGTTTGCTCAGTTGGTGAGATGCTTGCCCAGTATGCATGAGGCCCTGGGTCAAACCTGGGTCTGGCAGCAGAAGCCTGAAATCCCAGTGCTAGGAAGCTGGAGGCAGGAGGACGGGAAGCTCAGGTCATCTTTGGTTACATGGGCTTTATGAGAAAGACCCTGTCTCAAACAAAATATTTACTAGGGAGCTAGTGGCATAGCTCAGTGGAACAGTCCCTTCTCTGTGTTCAACATGAACTAGACACCTGTCCTTGTGGCTCTGTCTTGTGGTGCACACTGGCATTTTTGTTTGTTTGTTTGTTTGCCATTGCTCTCTTGGTTTCTCCGCTGCTTAGGAAGCCCAGCTAACCATGAGCTAGTAATACCAAAGACGCTTCCAGTACCATCTTCCGTCCATCCTTCCACTCTGCCCACTGCTGTGGGAGTCTCTCACAGGACCTAGTCGTGCCCTCCTACCTTTCCCGAGCTGCCTCCCCATCCCAGAGACACCCACTCTAAACAGCAAGTCTCCCCACTCTCTGCACTCACCCAAGTACCCCTGCATCTCTTGTTGCTGCTGCTTCAGGCTTCTCTGGTCCTGTGGTCACTTCCACCTGAAATGCCTTTCATCTCTTCCCGGCTATCCAACCCTTCCCAGTCCCTCAGGGTCCAGGTCAGGTGAAGTCTTTCTCCTGAAGTCACCCAAGTCCTCCAAGGGGGGAGAAAACCCTTCCCATGGTGCTGAGTCCCCAACACACCCATCACAACTTCCTGGAGTAGCTGTGCTCTGCCTCCGTCTCCGCAGTGGCCCCTTTGCACACAGAAGGTTCCCAGTGCTTGCAGCCAGATTTATGACCCAGTAACACCGACAAGATCTTGATGTTGATTGGTTGCAGAGAAGGATACCCTGTACTCACTCTTCAGAATGGCTGGAAATGTCCTGCCTTGAGGACAGAGTCCCCAGGCTGGGTCACTTCTGCATAGTTGCTGTGGTCTCCAGGCCCCGTGGTCTCTTGTTGCATAGATAACCATAGTGCTAAGAGTCTACTAGTCCTCTGTGGCCAGAGGGGATCACTGTCCCCAGTCCCATCACCAGCCAGCCAGTCTTTTCTTTCTCCTTCATGACAAGCCACATGAAGGACAATCAGACACCACACAGAGCAGGAGAGAAATTGCCAGAAGCACAGCCCTGGGTGGAGACACGCAATGTTCTTCCCCAAGGCTGGCGGCACTAGTGTAAGCATGGAGGCCTTAGTCTGGGGGCATCCACAAAGGTCACAATACAAACATGCTAGAGAAGTCCTGAGGAGTCGGGGAAGGGGGGGGGGTGCAGGGGTGACATCAGAAAGTGTGTCCAGCATAAGCAGGTGCGTGTGTGGCCGAAGCTGAACGGAAATCAGTTCAGTGCGGAGAGGGAGCCGACAGCTCAAGAAATGAAAAAGCCAAGAAAGATATCCAGCGGCTGCATCACACAGGGTCCCAAAAGTCACACCAATGAATACAGACCTGATCCCAATGCATGGTGAGCCCTGAGAGCACCAAAGAGGACCCAAGGAGATGGAGGAGCCTCTGGTGGGGCAAGAAGACAACTGCAGGCAGTAGGGACCTGGCCCTCCAGAAGTAAGTCACACGGCCATCCCAGCCTTCCGGCCACCCTTCTCACACAACGTCCTGACTGTCTGGTGATGCCCATCCCTTCTGACACAGGGTGGCTGCCCCCAGGGAAAGGAAGTGTGTTGAATGGAGCTTTGCAAGTCCCCTGGCACAGAGGAGCAGCTCGGATGTTGCTGGCTGCTGGAGCCGTCCTGTAATCCTACTGCGGGTTTCCATAGACCAAGCGCTTTCATGTCCAATGTGGCATTGACCCTTTCAAAAGACCTTGTCGGGGACACGCTCTTAATCCCTGTTTTACAACTGCAGGAGTGGGGCCTCAGGTAGCTAAATGAATCCTTCAAAGAACACAACCAGGGGAGCGCAGTCTTTCACCAGCAGGGCTAAGCTTAGTGCACCCTGCAACCAACCCTGACCCTTGAGGGCCTACCTCAGGAGAGCTGTTGAGGTCTTCCAGCTGGGTAGGGAGATGGTTCTAGAAAAGGCAGGACTCTCCGAAGCTCCCCAGGTATTCTGGGTCCTAACTGGAGGATTATCTCCGTGCTGATACTATATCATGAACCCCAGCATTTTAAATTGATCCTGGCCCACAGAGAGCAAAAAAAGATCACATGAAAAAGAAGGTTGGAGCCGGGCGTGGTGGCACACGCCTTTGATCCCAGCACTCGGGAGGCAGAGGCAGGTGGATTTCTGAGTTCGAGGCCAGCCTGGTCTACAGAGTGAGTTCCAGGACAGCCAGGGCTATACAGAGAAACTCTGTCTCAAAAAACAAAAAACAAAAAACAAAAAAAGAAAGAAAGAAAGAAAGAAAGAAAGAAAGAAAGAAAGAAAGAAAGAAAGAAAGAAAGAAAGAAAGAAAGAAAGAGCGAGCAGGTTGGGGACCCTTCCTTCCTGCTCAGGTCTAAGAGTCACCATGGGACCAAACCCCTCTCAGAAGAGACATGGAAACTAGAAACCGGTGTAACCAGAGTTCTTGCTGCCTTAACAAACCAGGCTCGGCCACTGGTTCCCGGTAGGCCAATCAAACAGACAAGAGCCAATGAAAAGCAGAGAAAGGAGATTTAACTTGAAATAGAGGGTAAAAGGTATGCAGAGCCAAGCAGTCGCTGTCCAGTGTGGTCATGCACACCATGGGCTCATCTTTGGTTCTGTTCCTGGATGCTGGTGGGTCCTGCAGGCTGTCAGCCCCAGATGGAATCCTTTTCCTTTACTAGTGTGAGACTCGAGGAAATTTCAGTTCCACAGGGTCCATCGTCTCAAAGGTCTAATAAGCCACGGGAGGGCAAAGCCTCCCTTTACCACATATTCAGCCCTGCCAAGACACTTACAGCCCACAAGCTTGTCTACCTCAGTCCATCCCTTCTCCAGACACCACACTTGCTTTAAGAGGGTCATCCTGGCTCACACCACAGGGATTCAATCCATTGTGACTCAGGAGGCACAGCAGCGGGTACACGAGGCCCTGGGCTATGTGAGTCAGAAGAGCACTCTAGATAGTACCTTCTCCTCCAACCACACACACACACACACACACGCACATACATACTCACATACACACTCACACACATACATACACATTCATACACGCACTCAAACACACATACATACACACTCACAATCATATACTCAGTCATAGACAATCATACACACCACATACACACTCACACATATACATACACACTCATACACACACTAATACATTCAAACACTCGCACAAACACACACACATGCATACTCACATACACACAATCATATACTCACAGACAATCACACACACACTACACATACACACTCACCACACACATACATATATACTCCATACAGTCACACACATACACACTACACACATACACACACATACACACTCATACACACACATATACACACTCACAATCATATACTCAATCACCAACAATCACACTCACCACAGCACACACTACACATACACCTTCTATTGTGATTCTGCTCCTGTCCCCTGCTGCCTTGGCTAGGCATTGGTGCCCATAGGTGCTGTCCTATCCACAACTCTGTCTTAAAATTGATCATGGGGAGGGCTCAGCACAGCACATCTTTGGGTGGTTTCTCTCACAACTCTCACTCTCTAGATTGTCACATGCTCACTCTGGTACATGGTACATCACGTGACACTACGGGCATCTTCTTGGGTGAACAGGGACATGGGTACCCTGTGCCAAGCCAGTTCTGTAGCCCTTGCCTGAGCCAGATCAGCCAAAAGGGCCCAGGCCACCATCCCATGTGGGACTAGCCACATCCATGAGTCAGCCCTCACTGTTCTTCGGTGTGGACCGACAGGACCTTGAAGCTCAGAACCCCATACAGATGGGCTCGGGCTGAGGCAGCAGATGCCATCAGCAGAGAGAATGTCACCTTGCCAAGTCCTCTGGCCACAATCCCTATGTCCAATGAAAGAACTGGTAGCCTGGCACTAGGCCCTATTTACCCACATGGCAGTGCCTGATCCCAGTCCTGCCCTCCTGATCCCAAAAGGACAAGCACAAAAAAACCAATTCAAGACTAGACATGCCCAAGTGAGCAGGCCGGTCGGACAGGATTGCCAGTGACCACAGACAACATGGGCACTTTCATTTTCTATGGAAAGGGCGTGGCCGCAGAAAATTTCGCCTCTGCTGTTCACTCTCCATGGGAATTGAGAAGGAGAGAGAGCTGGGCGTGGTGACACACGCCCATCATTGCTGGTACTTGGAAGGCTGAGGCAGGAGGATTTCAGGTATGAGGCCAGCCTTATGCATGGGGTAAGGGCACTTGCCATGAAAGCAGGAAGACCTGAGTTCAAATCCCCAGCACCCATGGAAGACTCATACACATTCTATACATCCCTCTAATCCCAGTGTTGGGAGGTAGTGGTCGGGAGCTGAGGCGGGTCTCCAATAAACTCACTGACTAGCCAGCCATATGTATACACGCAGGCACGTGTGTGCACACACACACACAAACGTACACATACAGCATACACCATTCAGAAGCACACACTATAAAAGTTCAAGGTCAGCCTGAGCTATACGAGACTCCAACTCAAATTTAAAAAAAAAGAATTAGGCAAAGCAACAGATGCCTGAAACTGCTCAGGACAGCTCCTAAACAGAGATTTCCAAGTACAGCACCTCATAGACACAACCTGGGCAGTGGGGAGCAAAGGGCTAAGAAGTGGGCACATGTATGGCCGGCAACTGACATAGAGACCAGAGGGGGCTGACTAAGGTCATGGGCACTGGCCCTTGCAGAGGAGCTCTGTCCTTTGCATCCAGGACTTTCACCTGAGCCAGAGCGGAAACAAGGCAAACGCCTCCAAGTGCCAGACGTAAAGCAGGGGTTTCCGCATATTGGCTGGTTTTCTCCCTGTCACTTCAATAGGCAAAGCCACCAGGAGAGGCCACTGTCTCCACGTTAGAGAAGAGGAAACAGAGCCGAAGAGGCTCCACAAAGTCCTGGGGCTTCTAAGTGGGAGCAGCACCTGAACTCTACATAGGATCCTTAGTTAGTGTTTGACTGCTGTGAACAGACACCATGATCAAGTCAACTCTTATAAGGACAACATTTGATTGGGGCTGGCTTACAGGTTCAGAGGTTCAGTCCATTATCATCAAGGTAGGAACATGGCAGCATCCAAGCAGGCATGGTGCAGGAGAAGCTGAGAGTTCTACATCATCATCTGAAGGCTGCTAGGAGAATACTGGATTCCAGGCAGCTAGGTCTTAAGCCCACACCCACAGTGACACACCTACTCCAACAAGGTCACACCTCCTAATAGTGCCATCTCCTGGGCCGAGCATATACAAACCATCACAATAGGGTAGCCCCTTCTTTTCTCATGTGTTCTAGAACAGCTGGGTTCGGGTTAAGCACCTGCCAAACCCCCCTCCCTCCTGCTCTTCTCGCTGCTCAGATGGAGCCAATACTTTCATTTAACAGATCAAGAGTTTAGTCACACCCAAGATACAAGATACAACCTGCAAAACGCATGAAGCTCAAGAAGAACGAAGACCAAAGTGTGGACACTTTGCCCCTTCTTAGAATTGGGAACAAAACACCCATGGAAAGAGTTACAGAGACAAAGTATGGAGCTGAGACGAAAGGATGGACCATCTAGAGGCTGCCATACCCGGGGATCCATCCCATAATCAGCCTCCAAACGCTGACACCATTGCATACACTAACAAGATTTTGCTGAAAGGACCCTGATATAGCTGTCTCTTGTAAGACTATGCCAGGGCCTAGCAAACACAGAAGTGGATGCTCACAGTCAGCTATTGGATGGATCACAGGGCCCCCAATGGAGGAGCTAGAGAAAGTACCCAAGGAGCTAAAGGGATCTGCAACCCTATGGGTGGAACAACATTCTGAACTAACCAGTACCCCGGAGCTCTTGACTCTAGCTGCTTATGTATCAGAAGATGGCCTAATCGGCCATCATTGGGAAGAGAGGCCCCTTGGTCTTGCAAACTTTATATGCCTCAGTACAGGGGAACACCAGGGCCAAGAAGTGGGAGTGGGTGGGTAGGGGAGTGAGGGGGGGGTCTGGGGGACTTTTGGGATAGCATTTGAAATGTAAATGAAGAAAATACCTAATAAAAATAAAAAAAAGATTTTAGTCATGCTCAAAGAGTGAACTCAAAGCATCTCTTTCCCCATCCCCGAGTGATGTAATCATGTGCTCTCTCAACTCCTTCAGTTCTTAAGAAATACCTTAAGAATGACTTTATTAGCCAGGCGAGGTTGTGCACGCCTTTAATCCCAGCACTCAAGAGGCAGAAGCAGGCAGATTTCTGAGTTTGAGGCCAGCCTGGTCTACAAAGTGAGTTCCAGGACAGCCAGGGCTACACAGAGAAACCCTGTCTCAAAAAAAACCCAATTAATTAATTAATTAATTTAAAAAAGAATGACTTTATTATAAATTATATTAGCCTGTTTTATTAGAAAATAAGTTACTTTTATTTTACATGTATAAGGGCCACATGTATATTCTGTGCACTTCGTGCCTGCCTGGTACTCACGGAGGCCAGAAGGCAGGGTTGGGTACACAGAACCACTGTGTAGGTGCTGGGAACGGAAACTGGGTCTCTGCAAAAGCAGTGAGGGCTCTAACACTCTGAGTTCTCTTTCCAATATTAACCCACTTATTCAAAAACTACAAGGTGGGGCTGGTGAGATGGCTCAGTGGGTAAGAGCACCCGACTGCTCTTCCAAAGGTCCGAAGTTCAAATCCCAGCAACCACATGGTGGCTCACAACCATCCGTAATGAGATCTGATGCCCTCTTCTGGTGCGTCCGAAGACAGACAGCTACAGTGTACTTACATATAATAAATAAATAAATCTTTAAAAAAAAAAAAAAAACTACAAGGTGGCAATGTACAAATGACAGGCCCCGCCCAAAGTCCCCGGAGCACTGGCAGTTTTGTTGCTTGAATGCAAACGTATCCAGCCACTTTGGAAGTCAATACTCAGTTATACCACTCCTAGGCATAGACCTGAAGGAGGTTCCACCGTACCACAAGGACACTTGCTCAATTATGTTCATAGCAGCTTTCTTTCCTAATAGCCAGAAACTGGAACCAACCTAGATGTCCCTCAACTGAAGATGGATAAAGGGAATGTGGTACATCTAGACAATGAAGTAGTACTCAGCTATTAAAAACAATGACATCATGAAATTTGCAGGCAAACGGACAGAACTAGAGAAGATCATCCTGGGTGAGGTAATCCAGACCCTGAAGCCAAACACGGTATGTACTCATTTCTCAGTGGATATCAGTCATAAAATACAGGGTAACCATGCTGCTAGCCACAGACCCAAAGACACTAAGTAACAAAGAGGGCCCATGGAGGGACGCATGAATCTCACTGAGGAAGGGAAGTAGGTCAGACATCACAGGAGGAATGGCCAATGACCGGTCCAGCATGAGACCCACTCCATGAAAGGGAACCACCCAACACTTCCTGGAGAGCCAGGACCCGGAGGCTGAAGAGCCCAGAGACCTAGAATAGAACCAAACACGACTGACAAATTCTTTTCAAAAAGTCAATAGAGTGATTCCTAATATTCTTCTATACTCATAGATCGGTGTCCAGCCCAACTGTCAGCAGAGCAGCTTCAAACCAGCAGCTGATGAAACAGATGCAGAGTCCCACAGCCTAACATTAGGTGGAGCTCAGGGAATACCATGGAAGAGGGGGAAGAAGGATCATAAGAGCCGGAAGGGTGAAGGACATCACGAGAAAACCTACAGAATCAACCAACCTGGGCCTATGATGAGACTGCACCACCAAAGGGAGCCTGCATGGGGCCACCTAAGCCCTCCGCAGTGTTACAGTTGTGTAACTTGGTCTTTTTGTGGGACTCCTGTGATGGTTTGTATATGCTTGGCCCAGGTGTGGCACTTTTAGAAAGTGTGGCCTTGTTGGAGTAGGTGTGTCACTGTGGGCATGGGCTTTAATACCCTCATCCTAGCTGCCTAGAAGTCAGTCTTCCACTAGCAGCCTTCAGATGAAGATGTAGAACTCTCAGCTCCTCCTGCACCATGCCTGCCTGGATGCTGCCGTGCTCCTGCCTTGATGATAATGGACTGAACCTCTGAACCTGTAAGCCAGCCCCAATCAAATGTTGTCCTTTATAAGACTTGCGGTGGTCATGGTGTCTGTTCACAGCAGTTAAACCCTAAGACAACTCTTAACAGTGGTTGCATGGGCCATCCCTGACTCTCTTGCCTATGTTTGGGACCCATGCCTCCTACCGGGTTGCCTCATCCAGCCTTCATAGGACAAAAGGTGCCTAATCTTACTGCAACTTGATATGCCACAATTGGTTGACATCTATGGGAGGCCTGCCCTTTTCTGAAGAGAAATGAAGGAGGAGTAGGAGGGAGGGGGGATTGCAGTTGGGATGTAAAAAGTTAATTAATGAATTAAAATAGCAGTAACAAGCTAGGCGTCTCACATCATCCCAGCAGTCAGGAGGCTGGGGTATGAGGATCAGAAGTTCAAGGTCATTCTTGGCGACACAGAGTTCAGGGCCAGCCTGGGCTACACTCAAGATAGCTAGGTCGGTAGATGGATGGAGTGAACCATCAGACAGAAAGAAAAAAACAACAACAATAATATGTACTTATTATTATGTATTATATTAATATATAATATGTACTAGTCAAATGGGCTCTTGTGCACCAGAGTAAAAAGGATGAGTTCTCCCCCACCCGGAAGACATCCCTGATTGCAGGAGGCTATCTGTCACCTCACCAATGCACATATGGACACCACCCTGGCTTTACAAAACTGGAAATGCATCACAATGCTGGCTCCCTAACTCCACCTTCCTCTCTCCTCTGTGAATTGCTTCCCATCTCAAGTCACACTTGAACTCTACCAGAAATGTAGACTGGGTGAACTCAGGATGAAGATAGGATGGCCTTGGCTCATGTGTTTACTCTTGACTTCGTGCCCCTCAGCCTTCCTACCCTTCCCACCATCTATCCTATGGGTATAGGACTCAGTGACCTTGATCTACCAAGGTCTCCACTGGGCAAGGTGCTCCACAAGCTGCTCCACCCCATACGGTCTGAAGAACACAGAACACAGTAATTCTAATATCCCCAAAGTTATAGGTAAGAGAGGCTCCTCACCTGGCCGGTGAGGAACTCCAATAAAGGGCTCCCAATCCTCGCCTGGTCTTATGCTCCTCCCTCTAAACCAGATGCGTCCAACCTTCCGACATTGCGCACAATGCCATCTACAAGTTCCTGCTGGAGAGCCTGCGGTGTGTGCCTTTACTCCTGCCATTCACTCGGGAGGCAGAAGCAGGAGGAGCTCTGGTTTCAGCCTGGTCTACAGAGTGAGTTCTTCTAAGACAGCCAGGGATGCTGAGACCCTGTCTCGAAACCAAAACCAAAACCAAAATTTCTTGTTTGAAAACCCAATCAAGTTTTCTTTTTAAAAAGCAAAAGGAAGGGCAATGGTGGTACACACCTTTGATCCCAGCACTTGGGAGGTAGAGGCAGGTGGATGTCTGTGAGTTCGGGGCCAGTCTGGTCTGCAGAGTGAGTTCCAGGTTGGACAGAGCTACACAGTGAAACCCTGTCTCCAAAAAAAAAAAAAAAGTATAAAGAAATCCATAATGTCCTAATTAACTATTTTATGTTGGAGTGCATTCACAGATATCCTCAAGAGTGGGACACACACACACACACACACACACACATATAGAGACACATAGACACACACACACAAACACAGACAGACACACAGAGACACAGACAAATACACACAGAGACACAGACAAATACACACACAGAGACACAGACAAATACACACACAGAGACACAGACAAATACACACACAGAGACACAGACGCACAGATACACAGACAAACACACACACAACTGAGGGAGGGCTGGAGGGGGCACAGATAGCACTTCTGGGAACCATGTGATGAAGGAATGAAGGTGGCAGGTATTGCTGTCAGCCCCTACCAGCCCTGAAGCAGTGCGCCTGCTGTGCCTTGCACACCACACCTATGAAATACTCCAGGAGTCCCAGACCACTTCCCAGCAGGGGCTAGCTGCCTGTGTATCCATTCCTTTCCAGTCATCATGGGGACAAAGCTGGAAGGCCCAGGTCTCCCAGACCCTCCGCTATGTGGTTGATGGCATCTCGGGGACAGGCCAGTATCTCTCAGTCTCCCTCCTAATGCACGTGGCTGCCCCCAGCTGCCATTCCCATCTCACTGGTGCAGATGGCGGCCATGTAGGAGGAACTAGTCTCTTCCCCAGCATTGGCAGCCAGTTTCTGAGTCAGGATGGAGTTAGCTTCAGGGAGTAGGGGAGCACCTACACTCCTTTGAGGGTTCCTAGAGCAGCCAAAACACCAATACTCTCATGCTGTGACAGCATCAAATTTCTTCCTTGGAGTCGCCACCCAATGGCCTCTGTGGGTCCTGCTTTTGTTCTTTTGAGACAGATCTTACTGTGGAGAGTCCTAACTGGCCTGGAACTTGCTACAGAGATGAGTGAGGCTGGCTTTGAACTCACAGAGACCTGCTTGCCTCAGGGCTGCGATTCAGGCCTGCGACACTATGCCAGAGAGACCCCTGCACTTCCTGTTCCTTCAAGCCATCTGCAAACTCACCTTCTGCACAGGACATGCCATGATGTGCCCGGCCTCACGCCGTCGTCTCTCCCTCTCTTCAGCATCCCCCTAGCCTTAGGTGTCCTCTATGTGGAAGTCAGCTGGCCCCAGTGCACACATCATAGCGTGTGTCTTTCCGAATGCCACAGGAACACAGGCATGGTCCACACCTCTGTTGGACTGCTAATGCCTGAGGTGCCCTCTGTGTGTCCCCCGAGTCCTCAGGCTGGTGCCGTGATGTGGCTCCTCAGCTGGGCGGGGCGGCTTCTGGTGACGCCTAGTTCAAGGAAGTCGCTGAGGGTGCGCTGGCTCAGATAAGGCCCACTGTCTCCTTTTCCCCAAACGGTCCAGCACCTCTGTCACATCCCCTAACCCTCTCTGAGTGCTAATCCGCACTGTCCCTTCATATATCTCTCTTAATTGGCTGACGCCCAGCAGAACACCGGGGCCCTAAAGCTAATCAGATTCTCATGTTCCCGTAAGACTTACTGAGCAGCCTGCAAGTCACGGAGGAACATGAGTCCGGAAATTGAACTCCTGGCAGAGGATCCTCAAAGACCTCAATGATCTCCAAAGCCAAATGACAAAACAGAGACCCTTGCTCTTCTCCCGGGCTCACACACGACCCTCCAGCAGAAGGCTTATTACACATCCAGACTATTCCTTCTGCCTCAATGAGCATGGATTAAAACCCAATTCTTTATACAACTCCATCTACAACAAGAGGAAAAGAAGTTCCCCCATTTTTTTTTTGGTGTGTTGTGTGTGCGCATGTGCGTGCGTGTGTGTGTGTGTGTGTGTGTGTGTGTGTGTGTGTGTGTGTGTGCGCGCGCGCGCGCGTGTTCGTTATGTACCTATTTACATTCACACACATGTGCACACTTGTGGAGGCCAGAGGCTGCTGTCAGGTCTCCATCTTTCTACGTTCTATTTTTTAATTTTTGGTGATGGTGTTTGTTTTTGTGGGGGACGGGGTCTCTCTGAGTGGCCCTGGTTATGCTGGAACTCACTCTGTAACCCAGACTCAGAGCTCCACTTGCTTCTGCCTGCTGGGGATTAATGTCAAGGGCCACCACATCCGGCTTTTTATTTTCATTTTTTAGACCAAGTCTCACATTGAACCTGGAGCTCACTAGTTCAGCAAGGCTGGTTGGTATCTGTACCATAGGCATTCCTCATGTTTGCAGGTGTCAAGACAGCGGCGGTTCTCAGCCTTCCTGATGCTGCAACCTCTGTGTGGTCAATATAGTTAGTTCCTCCTGCTGTGGTGACCCCCAACCATAAAATTCTTTTTGTTGCTACTTCATTAAGTGTAATTTTGCTATTGTTGTGAATCTTAATGTTATGAATCTGATGATCAGGATAGCTGATATGGGACCCCTGTGAGAGTGTCATTAGAACCCCAAGGGGTCGCGACCCACAGGTTGAGAACCACTACTCTAACAGCTGTTTGTGAACCACTATAGTGGGTTCTGGGAACCAAACCCATGTCCTCTTACAAGTGTTTTTGCCCATTAAGCCATCTAGCCATCTCTTCTTGCCCCTGTGGCTTTTATGTGGGTTCTGGGGACCCAAACTCGGGTCCCCCTGCTTGCAATAGCATTTTTCCCACGCCACTGATTCTTATTTGCTTTTAGTTCTGTGCTAGTAGAGGCAGGTGGATTTCTGAGTTCGAGGCCAGCCTGGTCTACAGAGTGAGTTCCAGGACAGCCAGGGATACACAGAGAAACCCTGTCTCAGAAAAGAGTAGATCTGTGCTAGTGTGGATGAGTCCAGAAGAGGGCAGCAGATGCCCTGGGGCTGGAGTTATAGGTGTTTGTGAGCACCCTGGCACAGGGCTGGGAACTAAACTCGGGTCCTCTGGAAGAGTAACACCGCTCTCTGAGCACTGAGCCATAGCTCCAGCCCCATCGTTGCTTGTTTGGGGGTTTTGCTTTCTAAGAGAAGGTCTTGCCACGTGGCTGCTCAGGATAGCCCAGGAAGTGGGTTTGAAAGCCCAGGCTGACGGCGCTGTTAGATGGCCGTCAAGCTCTCTGAGCCTCGGTTTCCTTCTCTGTCATATGAGGTCAACAACTCCTGCCTCGTTACCTATCCACTGAACACATTTGAGAACAAGAGTGGGGCTGGCTTGGGAAACTTAAGAGATGCTGCACACACCAGGTGGGGCTATTGTGGCCCACCCAGAATGCACCCCCAGTCCGACCCCGGGGGACTTTAAGCAACCAGGTGAGGGGCCATAGCTTCCTAGGGGCTCAGGGCCCCAGGCCAGGGTCCTGGGCGATATCTGCCTTGGCCCTAGTGAGCGTCCATGTTCCCTGGACAGATGTTCAGATAAAAGCTACAATGTGTATCTTAAATGCCTATACTTGGTGACCCTGTGTCTACTGTGTGTCATTACAGATGGAGACAGGGTGTGACTTGGTCCCCTGAGGGCTGACTTGGGGCTTTTCAGTTTCCGGCCTAGACACCTCTCTGTGCTGAAACGTCCTCACTTCAGGTGTCACCTTTGTCTTGGACGCCTAGAACACCGAGGACTGGGTGGCTGGAGGCTTGTTCCTTCCCCGGCTGGCTAGCCACAGGAAGCAAGCAGTGACTCTGCCGTTCCAGCCCCGCCGCATTCCTGGGACACTGTCTTTCCCGGAGGGCACACAGCCTCCCCTATTTTTAGTTGGTTCAATGTGACCAGTTTGTTCTCTGCCTGGACAAGGTCTTGACCACTCTCCCTGAACAAGACTTGTTAATAGGTGCCAAGGTCACCCTCAGCAGTTGGGGGATGTGGGGAGGCCTTGAGCCTGACCTCAGGGTATTATCCTGGTCCCCCTTGGCAAGGGGCCTGTCAAGAGGAAGGTGACTGAGTTTACTGCTGTTTGCCAGTGTTGCCCTGGGAGCTG